>NC_090824.1:190310817-190921914 GCF_028021215.1 Eschrichtius robustus
ATCTTTGCCTGGGGATCTTTCCACTTCATTAGCATTGAGATTCTTCTCAGGCAAAATTCTAGAATAGATTATTAAACAGATGGCTTGGGAGCATTTAAAAAGGAAAGCAATCATTAGCAGCCAGCATGGGTTCAGTGAGAATAAGTAAGTCATGCCAGGCTAAACTCATCTCCTTTTTGATGTGGTTACAAACAAGTGTACACATTATTGTAGGATGTGAAAACGGGGGGATACTCCAACAGAATTGAGGTGAGCTCCGTTTACCCAGCTTAAGGTCATAGCCAACCTACCTTGGTCTATACTTTTCCTCTCCTTGTTTCCCTGGCCCATGCTGTGTTCAGAACTCTAGAATCCTCCATTTCCCCACCTAAGACTGGAGCCAGTGAGAATCTACATCCTTTCTCGTAGAAACTTTGTGCAGCTGGGATCCTTTAACCTTTTCCAAATCAAAGATATGGGACTTATATATTTGCAGAATTTGTTTTGCTTGTGAAACTAAATACTGGGGAGAAGGCACATAAATACAATATCCTGAGTGGAGGAAGACATTGGGAACATTAGATTCACTCGATGATTTTTCTAGTACTATTGGGAAAATACCATGCATCCTTAAATGCCAAGAGCCCCAGGAAAGGAAGGAAGATATCGTTACCAAGTGATACATGCAGAGATGAACATCTCTCAATTTGTAATGAAATCAAAGTATCAGGCTGTCCCACGGTTACTCATGGTATGTATTATTATGGAGATGCGATATAGATGAACTTTGAGAGGATTTTGAAAAATTTGTGTGAAGGGAGAAGGGGTTTTAATCTATATAAATCTTTGTCAAACCCCTGCCTTAGGCTGAGCTTATTTAATAACATTGCCCACTACCAGGATGTCAGAGGGCAACCTGAAGTGACCAGAGTTTTCTAGATTAGGGAGGGTAACCCAGGAATGTTAATAGAATATATAGTGCGCCTTGATTGCCCAAGACTTCCATGGTCTCCTCATCAATCACTGCGACCAGATTTTAGGACAAAACCTGTGTTGATTAATGGTTCTAGAGTTCTCTAGAAGCTGACCACTGCTCTCTTCTTGGCTCTTTAGTGTTTAATTGATGTCCTGGATGAAAGCATACATTCTTTGTTGATCAAGTTAGTAGCCAAAAATTTACGCTCAACTTAACCTCCTACCAATTAATTCCACGCAAAGATGGTGCAGCCCCAGAAGAAAGTCAGTGCTCCCTGCTGGAGGTGGTTAAATAGAGGCTGAATGAAGCTTGGTGGAGACACAGCCCAGGGCATTTAATGCATCTATGAGGCTATGAGGCTAAATAGTTTTTAAAAATTCTATTTTGTGATTCAATGTTCTAAAATAAAGGGGCATGAAACTATCTGAAATGCAAATGAGTAGCACGTATTAATGGTTAGGAAAAGTAATGTTTGTTTTTTTTCTTGACTTTCTCTTGGTTTTGCCTGTCCAGGGTGACACCTGCCATATGTGTTCAATGTGATTCAGACCCGGATGAATAACTCAGAGGAGGCCAGCTGACACCAGGGAGTCTTCTAGGTTAAAAAGGTGAGAGTGAGTCACAAATGCATGTAAAAAATTGTATTTGCAAGACAATGTTTGGATGAGAAAAAATATCCCAGAGGAAAAGTGATCTGTGTATATACCCTAGTTTAGAGGAAATATTATTGTACTTAAGGGTAGAAATTGGTCCTATTTTAAATTCCATTTTAAATCAAAGAACTCATGATGATGTTTTCTGATCATCTTTCAAGTGGAAGTCTCCAGGGTGCTTTCAAACAACTCTGTAGCAAGAGGAGCTCTCTCCTTATAAATGGGAACTCTCTCCCTTTTGAAAGGGAACCCAGGGGTGCCTGGCTCCACGGGGGCTGGTGAGCATGTGTCTTTGTCAGTTCTCAAAGTCCCTCCTGCCAGAATCAGTCTCAACCACTCGGGAATTACTTAACATCAGCAATATCTTCCCCATTTTCCTAAACATTGTAGTCAAGAGAATGCAAACAAAAATAGAAAGTATCCCTATAATCTATGATCTTCCTAGTGACTGGCAGAGAAATGGATGTAAGTCACAGGCTGGCATCAGTTCTGGCAGGAGTGCGAGGTTCCTTCCAGTTTTCATGCTTCCATCGCTTTGGGTCCTCATCTGAGTCTCACATCCTCCATGAATCCCCATTTTGTGGGGAAGGACTCTTAGAGACGGGATATTTGAGCTAAAGCCCAAAAAATGAGAATTCAGCCCCAGGAAGAGGTTTTCAGGCAGGCACATCAGCAGGTGCCAATGTCCTCGGGGAAGGCAGCTTGGGGTTGTACTTGAGGAGCTTACAGGAGCTGGAGGGGTCATGAGAGAGGGGAGAGCAGAGCGGGCTGCAGAGGTTGGAAGGGGCCAGATCATGCAGGGCCTTTGTGCCATAGTCAGGCATTTCAGATCTTTATCAGCACTCTGAAAACAATAAAGGAGTTTAAGCAGAGACATGTCGTGAGTTACGATGTTTAAAGATTCCTCAAGCTGTTCTAGGGAGAATAGGTTGCCAACAGCCTCAGGAGGGTAATAAGTAGGAAGACCAGCTTGGTAGCAACTCACGATGTGGGAACAAGCATGATATGATTTCAGCTAGAAGGGCAGAAGGGGGTAGTGGGCAATTGAGATGTAGTTAAGAGATACAACTGACAAGACTTGCAACGAAGAGCTGAGATGTTATTGTATAGATAATCCAGTGAAGTATAAGTGCGTTTAAAAAACTCTGAATATCTGTACAAATGCAAGACATGGCTATTACTGTAACAACACAGACCAACATGTGTGGTTCAGGCTATAAAATGCTACTATTGGTAAACATGCCTGCTAAATTTATTCCCGAACGTAAGGAGGAAAGGGTCCCATATATACATTTACCCACCAGGCGATTCAGTAGACCGGACAAAAATCATCCACAATAATTACTGTTCCAACTACTAAGCACTGTAACTCCCCATTCCCCGCCCCCCATGGAAAGGCTAGGATGGCTCCTTTTGAGACAGAGATGCCCTTGTATATCTGGGCAGCATCTTGAAATTGCCAGTACCATGCTGCTCCCATGACTGGTGCCATGACTTGTTTCCAAGAGGAGCATTCCCACTCCTACCCAGGGAGTCATCTAGGACATCCTTGACAGCCTTTCTCCTTCTACAGGGCACTGGGAGTTGCAAAAAGATGCATCCATAAAGCCAAAATAGCCATGCAATTATGGAAGCCCCAAATCAAGCCATTTACATGATATTGTATGGAAAGATGAAGTAGTTTGTCATCTGAATTTTTTGTCTTTGACTATAAGGATGAGGTTTATTTAGACATAGCCAAAATCACTGCTCCGTAAAGAGCTTAGGGCTCCCCTGATTCTGGAAGATGCTATATAAAACTCAGTTCTATTTCCAAGACTGCTATAGGACCAAAATAAACCACCAGCAGTCTGTACGTTCATTTATACATACATACTGTACCTTCTCTAACTGAAAATATTCACCCAACAGATTGAATTCAATATGCTTTCCCTGAAGATGTTATTCTGAAGAAGTGCTATTACCTAAAATTAAAAAGATAAGAACATTAGTTGCACGTGATTCCATTGCCTCCACACTGTCTCCACTGATGAGTCTCTTAATTGCTCTAGTCACAAAGTGAAAGAATCTCAGTTTAACGAGAAAGTATATGGTTGAATCCTTATATTTTGGGCAGGCTGCATTCAGAAGTCAGAAATTAACAGCTGTGTTTCAGGGAAAGTGTCTTTAGAATATTTCCAATCCACTTGGGATCAGTGTTTGCTTTCTAGATATTGCAAAGCAGGAAATAGATACCAATATAAAGTGGGCAATGTGGAGTCCCTTTGAAATTGCATTGGTACATTTTTTCGGTTAAACAAAGAAAGACTATTTTAAATGATATTACTCAAAGTTAGTAAGAATACTATCAATTGCTAATAGCATTACTAATTATTCTAGTCCTTTTTGAAAGCAATTAAGCAATATGAATCAAAAGCAATAAAAAATTTATACCTTTTACATACTTTTATCCTCAACTAATGAAATTATAGCCTAATAAAATATTCTAAAATATGGGGGAAAATCACATGCATAAAGAAGTATTTCAGATCATTCATAATAGTAAAAAATTAGAAGAAATCTATATATCTAACAACAGGGAAATGATTAAATTATGGAGTATCCACTCAATCTAATATGAAATCTTTCTAAAATTAGGGTTATAAAGACTACAAACCAGTATGAATAATGCTTATGATATGATATTAAATAGTGAATCAAGCTTTATAATTACTTGACTTCAGTAAAATGTAAAAAGGAAATGCCTATATTGGTAAGGACAACTATCTAAACTGGATTTAGCATTTTTTTTCTTTTTTTAAAAACCATTTTGGATTTTGTTTTGTTTTGTTTTTTATTATTTATTTATTTATTTTTGACTGTGTTGGGTCTTCGTTTCTGTGCGAGGGCTTTCTCTAGTTGCAGCAAGCGGGGGCCACTTCATCGCGGTGCACGGGCCTCTCACTATCGCGGCCTCTCTTGTTGTGGAGCACAGGCTCCAGACGCGCAGGCTCAGTAGTTGTGGCTCACGGGTCTAGTTGCTCCGCGGCATGTGGGATCCTCCCAGACCAGGGCTCGAACCCGTGTCCCCTGCATTGGCAGGCAGATTCTCAACCACTGCGCCACCAGGGAAGCCCTGGATTTAGCATTTTTAATCAAAGAGATAGTATTAGCTAAATTATATCTGCATAGACTTTGGCTTCTCCAAGGTCTTGGTGTCTTACTTAAAGGCATTTATCGGTCAGGATTCGATACGGGAAGCAGAAGCACTAGGAGTGATACAATAAGGGGTTTACTGTGGGGTTGCATCTGATGGAATTTTGACTGCTGGTGGAGAAGGCTCTGCAGGCCTTCATATCTCTGTACCTGAGGTTGGCCTGAAGTCTACAGAACAGCCAGCAATGGGGGGAGAACACTGAGTAGATGAGAACAAGGGCAAACTAGAACCTGAAAGGATAAACAAACACCTGAGGACTCAAGTCCCCTGGAATGGCCTTTCTGTCACTTGCACTAAAGAGTTGTAATGATCAAAGCAGATCAATCATGGCACTGGGATATGTCCAATTGTTTGGTAGATACCCCATACTGGCAACGAAACCCATGGAACTGAATGACTGACAGCCTGCTCCAGAGACCAAAGGGGCAGGGCCAGGGTAAACCTGGGAAGACTAAAGGAATTAAAGAGATTGAGGGGTCATGGGGGACAAAACAAGAAAAGTCACATTAAAAATTGGGAGATTAGCAGCTTTGAGGGTCTAGGAAGAAAACTATTCCTGTCCATCAAGGAACTTGGGCATCAACTGAATGGAGTAAAGCAGCCACTCTCCAACCGCCACCTTCTGTGTCTTCTGTGAATGTTATACAGTGGAACTGAAACTTGACCCTTGGCAAAATGCTGCTTTGTGTGTTCTTGCAGGCTCCATCTGTGTTTGGGGCCCGCTGATAAAGGGGTGACACATTGTGAAGACAGCCAAGGCTAAGCACTGTCCATCAAGGCTGGTTCCTAGTACAGCATCCATGCCTCTAATGTACAACTGTGTGCAAATCCGTAGAAATAGAAACCAAGAAAACCAAGATTATGTGTCTATAATGCCTTCATGTCCACTAGAAAAATGCCAATAATCAGTCCTTTCTGGACATAATACATGATTCCATATGACTGATTTTTTTTTTCTCTGCCAAGTTCACCAGTTAATAATAATGACCTATTGCTATACCTTGAAAGTGACGGTAATCTTGTAATTATTTCCCTCTGAAATGGATTTCCTTCCCTTCCACTACCCTCCCCAGTGTATCCTTGTCCTCCAAGACTCTTAACAGAATATTTTGCTGCAAATATGCCATTGTGGGAGAGGGAAGCTTTGACCCCAAACCTCTTTGTCTCTGAATCCTGGGCTTATGTCTGTCCAGCGCTCTGAGAAGTAAGCATGATTTGTGAGTGAAAGCCACCCTGGGGCTCACCTAGACTCACAATATAGCTCTACAGTTTTCATGTTATCTTGTTATCTGGGTGTTGCCTTGAGGCCCTGGAAAATAACACTTTAAAAGATTCACATTTCTCACATCTAAAGGAAGTTTGTTATTTCTTTATTCACACCCAAACTTGTTGGAAAAGGAGTGGTGGAAGCTTGTTATAATACAACAGAGTTAAAGAAAGAAAGAAACACATCAGGATAAAGAGAAAACAATGGGGAAAAAGTAAGTTGCTGTGAGGGTAAGGATAGAAACCACAGTGTATTTCTAACATCCCAAGAAACTGAGCTGTACATTTGACTCATAGCCCCCCAGCTTCCAGGGCAAAAATGGAGAAGTGGTTATTATCACTAACATTTATTTCTTATAGTTGCTCAGGGGATGTTTTAAAATCTCATGTTAAGTGTTCTTAAAAAAAGCTACAAAGAAAACAAGGAAACCATAAACAAGACAAAAAGACAACCCTCAGAATGGGAGAAAATATTTGCAAATGAAGAAACGGACAAAGGATTAATCTCCAAAATATATAAACAGCTCATGAAGCTCAATATCAAAAAAAACAAACAACCCAATTAAAAAATGGGTAGAAGACCTAAATAAACATTTCGCCAAAGAAGACATACAGATGGCCAAGAGGCACATGAAAAGATGCTCAACATCACTAATTATTAGAGAAATGCAAATCAAAGCTACAATGAGGTATCACCTCACACCAGTCAGAATGGCCATCAGGGAGGGAGACAAAACGGGGAGGAGATATGGGGATATATATATATATATATATATGTATAGCTGATTCACTTTGTTATACAGCAGAAACTAACACACCATTGTAAAACAATTATACTCCAATAAAGATGTTAAAAACTCTAAAAAAAAAAAAATCTACAAACAATAAATGCTGGAGAGGGTGTGGAGAAAAGGGAACCCTCCTGCACTGTTGGTGGGAATGTAAATTGGTACAGCCACTATGGAGAACAGTACGGACTTTCCTTAAAAAACTGAAAATAGAACTACCATACAACCCAGCAATCCCACTACTGGGCATATACCCTGAGAAAACCATAACTCAAAAGGACACATGTGCCCCAGTGTTCACTGCAGCACTATTTACAATAGCCAAGACATGGAAACAACCTAAATGTCCAACGATAGTTGAATGGATAGAGAAGATGTGGTACATATATAGAATGGAATATTACTCAGCCATAAAAAGGAATGAAATTGGGTCATTTGTAGAGATGTGGATGGACTTAGAGGCTGTCATACAGAGTGAAGTAAGCCAAAAAGAGAAAAACAAATACCGTATGTTAACGCATATGTGTGGAATCTAGAAAAATGGTAAAGATGAACCTATTTGCAGGGCAGGAATAGAGACGTAGACATAGAGAACGGACATGTGGCCACAGAGGGGGAAGAGGAGGGTGGGACGAATTGAGAGATTAGGTTTGACGTATATACACTACCATGTGTAAAATAGATAACTAGTGGGAACCTGCTGTATAGCACAGGGAGCTCAGCTCGGTGCTCTGTGACGACCTAGATGGGTGGGATGGCAGGGGTGGGAGGGAGGTCCAAGAGGGATGGGATATAGTATATATATAGCTGATTCACTTCGTTGTACAGCAGAAGCTAACACAACATTGTAAAGCAATTTTACTCCAATAAAAAAAAAAGAAGCAAACAAACGAAAAGCACAAAGGAACACAAGGAAACCCTGGGAGGTGTAGATATGTCTGTACCTTGATTGTGGTGATGGTGTCATAGGTGCTTATCTATATCCAAACTCATCAAACTACACACATTAAATGCGTGCGGTTCTTTGTATACAAAGTATACCTCAACAAAGCTGTTTAAAAAAACAAATAAACATATCTACATTTTAGCCATTTCCTAGTATTATCAAGCAATAGGTTTGCTGAACAGAAATCCATAATATGCCATAATCAGAACAAAACATAATCACAGACCATTAAAAGAGTGCTGAGTCTAGCTTATAGAATATAGATGACCCATGATAACGTAGGGATCGAAATAAAGTCACTCGGGTTCGGGGTGGATAGTACCTCCGCTTCCTATATTTCCACAGAAGTCAGTGCCCTTCAAAATACAGGAACGGTGAGTTAAAACAATCTTAATTACAGAAGTGAGTCTGATCAGGAGAAATTATGCAGCTTTTACGCTGACCAAGAACCACTTAACGTTCATTCGGTGTGTACTCACACCCTAATTTTTTAAAGGTAAAATAAAATTTTAATATAATAAAGTTGCAACTGGTTAATAACAAGGCTACAGTTCCATGTACACTAGTCTGCGTGTGAGGATAGCCTGGCTAGTTACCCCTAAGTCATATACATATATATACATATATATATATTTTTTTATTTTACTGTTGGTTTGCTTTGCTTTACAACTTTTTTGAGGTACAATTGATGTAAATAAATTGTCCTTATTTAAAGTGTATTATCTGATGAGTTTTGACATAATAAACTCCCATGAAACCATCACTACAGTCCAGTTAATGAGCCTTTTTATCACCCTTAAAAGTTTGGCTCACCTTTTTCACACTGTATCTTTCATTATCCTTGTTTTTTATCTGCCTGTTTCCACTCTATAGCAAATGATTTACTTTTTAGCACCACGTTCATTGCGACACGATGGGTAGTTATCATTTACCTTTTACATTGGGATTGATGATTCTGTCACTTTTATAGGTATCGTAAAAGGGATTTCCCCTTGGGCAGAGAACGTAGACTCCTCAAGTGAATTAGTCTCTATGTATTTAAGGTGGGCTAAGATGACTGGGAGAACTAGCCAGTCATCTCTTATCTCTCGGCATGGGAGTAAAACATTCAAAATGGAAAGGAGGTGAGCAGCTGTGGGGAGATGGTACCCCCTCAGTATGAGGAAACTGCGTAGGGAAAAAATACCCAAAGCCTGAAGTGCTAGGCAGGAGCCAGTCCATAATCTCACCATAAAAGGGGCATAAACTTTAAAAGATGCTAGGCACTGGTGAAGGTCTAAACAAAAGAGAAAAAAAGGAAGGATGAAGTGGGGGGAGGGAGGGAAGGAGACAAAGATGATATTAAGAATAACAGAGAGGAGGGACTTCCCTGGCGGTCCAGTGGTTAAGACTGCACGCTTCAATGGCAGGGGGTGTGGGTTCAATCCCTGGTCAGAGAACTAAGATCCCACATGCTGCGCGGCCAAAAAATAAAAATAAAAAAAATAACAGGAAAAAAGACAAATAGAGAACACGGCATTAGGGTTTTTGGGTAAAAGATATGCTTAGAGTGACTTTTGTGTTAAAGAAACCAAAGAAGCTCTTGTAAACAAACAAGCAGATGTTGCCCACCATTCCAGTTCTACAAGGATCCCGTCATTAACCACTGAAGTCATGCACTGACGCTGTGCCCTGTGGGTCATTCAGGATGGAACAAAACAGGAAGCATTTTGTGTTTTGGATATACTGGCCCCTAGATAGTTAAGCTGCATATCTGAGGAAGTGTTTCAAGGTCCGCAGATTCTTGCATCTTCCCATACGTGAAAAGCACTAAAATTAATATCTTGAGATAGCTGTTTTCTGTGATTAGCAGTCCTCTTTCACCAAGATGCATACTTAACTACATCCCAGCCAAAAACTTTCAACAGTTCCTCAGAGTTACCATCTCCCGGGCTAGAGTCCCCAGTAAGGTCCCCCAGTAAAACTGAAACTCACTGCTCTTACGTTGTGCATGCTTTTCCAGTGGATAGTCGTGAAATGGGCATCCACAAATGGGGCAGCGTGTGACACTGCAGCTGGGTAGAGAGCATTCAAGACGGGGAGGTGACCACTGTAATAAGCCTCTTCACCACTTCTGCCCATAACCAGAGATGGAGGCAGAGAAAAACTCTCCCTACTCAGAAAAAAAGGAGCTATTTTTATCAAGTTAAATGAGCCTGAACCTGCAGAGCTGAACTGACAGACGAATATTGTTAATTGGTGCCATTTCTTCAGTGCAGGAAAGAATTTCCAATCAGACTAGCAATTCGTCTGCCACGCAAACATCGACTTATTAATGGAAATGATGAAGTTTCGGAATCCTTGTTAATGATGAGTTCATAGTCTGGGGCGCCTACAGTAGTAATGCCACTTGACCTCCTCCTCAGGCCGTTCTTTATATGGTAACAAGTCAAATGGTGATTTTTCCCCCCTAAGAACTTCTACATTTAGATGTCAAATCAAGCTGCTCTAATCACCTCACTGTGAGTCTCCCTTCATCAACAGATTTTCAAGGAGTTTCTGATTTAAAGTAACCAGGCAACTCTGCTGGATGCATCTTATTCTGAAAAGAAAGGAGGGAAAAAAAAAAAGAGAAACATACGCCTTTAAAAAAATCAACTTTCTTTGTTTTACAGTATAATGAATTTGACAACCGTATACTCCCATGTAACCACACCCACATTAGGATATGGAACATTGGAAACAAAAAATTCCATTGTTTCCCTTTGCAGTAGTCCCTTCCCCAAATCCTGGTCATAAACAACCACTGATTTGCTTTCTGTCACTATACATTAGTGTTGCCTTTTCTAGAATTTCATTTAAATGAAGTAGTATCATGGCTTTTTAAAAACTCAACTTAATGTTTTTGAGATTCAGTCCATGTTGTTGAATGAATATAGAATGTAGCTCATTGTTTTAAATTGCTGCATACTATTCTATTACATGAATATACCACAATGTGGTTATCTATGGACATTTGGGTTATTTTATGTTTTAGGCTATTATGAATAAAGCTACTATGAATATTACCATCCAAATATTTTTGTGGACATATTTCTCATTTCTCTTGGATAAATACCTAGAGATGGAATTGCTGTGTCACAAAGTAAGTGTACTTTTTAAAAAAATTTTATTTTCTTTTTATACAGCAGGTTCTTATTAGTTATCTATTTTATACACATCACTGTATACATGTCAATCCCAATCTCCCAATTCATCACCCCACCACGCCCCCTCTCCCCACTTTCCCCCTTGGTGTCCATACGTTTGTTCTCTACATCTGTGTCTTTATTTCTGCCTTGCAAACCAGTTCATCTGAAGCATTTTTCTAGATTCCACATATATGCATTAATAAACGATATTTGTTTTTCTCTTTCTGACTTACTTCACTATGTATGAAGTAAGTCTCTAGGTCCATCCACATCTTTACAAATGACCCAATTTCGTTCCGTTTCATGGCTGAATAATATTCCATTGTATATATGTACCACATCTTCTTTATCCATTTCTCTGTCGATGGGCATTTAGGTTGCTTCCATGACCTGGCTATTGTAAATAGTGCTGCAGTGAACATTGGGGTGCATGTGTCTTTTTGAATTATGGTTTTCTCCGGGTATATGCCCAGTAGTGGGATTGCTGGGTCATATGTTAATTCTATTTTTAGTTTTTTAAGGAACCTCCATACTGTTCTCCATAGTGGCTGTATCAATTACATTCCCACCAACAGTGCAAGAGGGTTCCATTTTCTCCACACCCTCTGCAGCATTTGTTGTTTGTAGATCTTCTGATGATGCCCATTCTAACCAGTGTGAGGTGATACCTCATTGTAGTTTTGATTTTCATTTCTCTAATAATTAGTGATGCTGAGCAGCTTTTCATGTGCTTCTTGGCCATCTGTATGTCTTCTTTGGAGAAATGTCTATTTAGGTCTTCTGCCCAGTTTTTTATTGGGTTTTTTGCTTTTTGATATTGAGCTTCATGAGCTGTTTATATTTTGGAGATTAATCCTTTGTCCATTGCTTCATTTGCAAATATTTTCTCCCATTCTGAGGGTTGTCTTTTCATCTTGTTTATGGTTTCCTTTGTTGTGCAAAAGCTTTGAAGTTTCATTAGGTCCCATTTGTTTATTTTTGTTTTTATTTCCATTTCTCTAGGAGGTGGGTCAAAAAGGATCTTGGTGTGATTTATGTCAAAGAGTGTTCTTCCTATGATTTCCTCTAAGAGTTTTATAGTGTCTGGCCTTATATTTAGGTCTTTAATCCATTTTGAGTTTATTTTTGTGTATGGTGTTAGGGAGTGTTTGAATTTCATTCTTTTACATGTAGCTGTCCAGTTTTCCCAGCACCACTTATTGAAGAGACTGTCTTTTCTCCATTGTATATCCTTGCCTACTTTGTCATAGATTAGTTGACCATAGGTGTGTGGGTTTATCTCTGGCCTTTCTATCCTGTTCCATTGATCTATATTTCTGTTTTTGTGTCAGTACCATATTGTCTTGATTACTGTAGCTTTGTAGTATAGTCTGAAGTCAGGGAGCCTGATTCCTCCAGCTCCATTTTTTTTCCCTCAAGATTGCTTTGGCTATTCGGGGTCTTTTTTGTCTCCATACAAATTTTAAGATTTTTTTTGTTCTAGTTTTGTAAAAAATGCCATTGGTAATTGGATAGGGATTGCATTGGATCTGTAGATTGCTTTGGGTAATATAGTCATTTACACAATATTGATCCTTCCAATCCAAGAGCATGGTATATCTTTCCATCTGTTTGTGTCATCTTTGGTTTCTTTCATCAGTGTCTTATAGTTTTCTGAGTACAGGTCTTTTACCTCCTTAGGTAGGTTTATACCTAGGTGTTTTATTCTTTTTGTTGCAATGGTAAATGGGAGTGTTCCTTAATTTTTCTTTCTGATCTTTTGTTGTTAGTGTATAGGAATGCAAGAGATTTCTGTGCATTAATTTTCTATCCTGCAACTTTACCGAATTCATTGATTAGCTCTAGTAGTTTTCTGGTGACATCTTTAGGATTATCTATGTATGGTATCATGTCATCTGCAAACAATGACAGCTTTGCTTCTCCTTTTCCAATTTGTATTCCTTTTATTTCTTTTTCTTCTCTGATTGCCATGGCTAGGACTTCCAAAACTATGTTGAGTTATAGTGGCGAGAGTGGACATCCTTGTCTTGTTCCTGATCTTAGAGGAAATTCTTTCAGTTTTTCACCATTGAGAAGATGTTGGCTCTGGGTTTGTTGTATATGGCCTTTATTATGTTGAGGTAGGTTCCCTCTATGCCCACTTTCTGGAGAGGTTTTGTCATAACTCGGTGTTGAATTTTGTCAAAATCTTTTTCTGCATCTATTGAGATGATCATACGATTTTTATTGTAGGTGTACTTTTAATTTTATAAAAAACTGCCAACTGTTTTCCAAGCTGGCTGACCACTTCACATTTCCATCAGTAATGTGTAAGATTTCCATTTGTTCAGAGCCACTGGAATGCGAGTAAAGTTATATCTCATTATGGTTTTAATTACACTTTCCTTATGACTAGTAATGTTGAATATTTTTTCATGTGTTTATTGGCCATTAAGTTCTCTAGTTAACATTTATTAAAATGTTTTGCCCATTTTAAAAAATAGGGTTATTTGTGCTATTAATATTATTATTGATTTGTGAGAATTCTTTATTCTTGACACAAATATAAAGAAGATGTGATAGATGCGGTATATATCTTCTTTATCAATTCATCCGTTGGTGGACACTTAGATTGTTTCTGTATTTTAGCTATTGCTGCAATAAACATGGCAGTGCAGATACCTTTTTGATATCCTGTTTTCATTTTCCTTTGGGTATATACCCAAAAGTGGGATTGCTAGATCATATGGTAGTTCTAGTTTTAATTTTTTGTGGAGCCTCCATACTGTTTTGCACAGTGACTGCACCAATATACATTCCCACCAACAGTACACAGGGTTCTCTTTTCTCCACATCTTCAGCAACACTTGTTGCCTCTCATCTTTTTGATGACAGCCATTCTAACAGGTGTGAGGTGATATCTCACTGAGATTTTATTTGCATTTTCCAGATGATTAGTGATGCTGAGCATCTTTTCATGTACCTGGTGCCCATTTGTATATCTTCTTTGAAAAATACTGATTCAGTTCCTCTGGCCATTTTGTAAATCAGGTTGTTCCCTTTTTTGTTTTGAGTTATAGTCAATTGTATTTTAAAGAATATTGAAAAAGAATTTTAAAATTACTGCATATTTATGGTTTCTGAGAATCTTCATTACTTTGTATAGATCATTTTCCATCTGGCATCATTTTCTTCTGCCTGAAGAACCTCTTGAAGGGCAGAATTGCTGGCAGTGAATCATCTGGGCTTCCTATTTGCCTGAAAATTCTTTATTTTGCCTTCATTTTTGCAGGAAATTTTTGCTGGATATGAAATTCTTGGTTGACAGTGTTTGGGTTTTTTCCCCAATACTTATAGATGTTTTTCCACTGTCTTCTGGCTCCCATGGAGATATCCATGCTCTTTCTTATTTTTGTCCCTTATATACAATGCCTGTTCCCCTGCAACTGGTTGCTCTCCAGATGTCTCTCACTCACCGTCCTTTAATAATTTGATTGTAGCCTGCCATGGTATCGTTTTCTACAGGTGTTTAGTCTGCTTGGAGTTTGTTGAGCTTCTTGGATCCATGGTTTTGTTGTTTTAATAAAATTTGGATATTTTTCGGCTATAATTTTTAAAAATACTTTTTCTAGTCTTCATTTTTATGGGAATGAAACTGCACATGTTTGACTCCTTGATATTCTCTCACAGGTCACTGAGACTCAACTTTTTCTTTCTATTCTCTCTGTACTACCTTTCTGATAATATGTATGCAAATTCATTGTTATTTTCTTTTGTAGCTCTTAGTCTGCTTTTTATTGCTTTCAGTAAAAATTTCATTTTAAATATTGCATTTTTTAACTCTGTAAGTTTCATTAGGTTCTTTTAAAATATATTTTGCATATCTCTCCTCATGATCTCCTATTTTCCTTTAAATCCTTTAGTGTATTTAGAAAACACATTTTAAAATCCTTGTCTGCTAATTTTACTATGTCTGTCTTTCCTGGATCTTTGATGCATTTTTCTGCAAATTACAAATGACATTTTAATGCTTCTTCGTATGCCTAATAAATTTTTTATTGGAAGCTAGGCTTTGTGATTAGTGTGATGTTGAGTGCTAGATTTTGATGTCTTTATAGAGTATTGGACTTTGTTTCCTACTAAAATGACTTGAGACTCAGCTTGATTTTTTTGAAGTTTTTTTTTTTAGAGTAATTCTTTTTCTAATCTAAATTTTTATTTTATATTGGAGTATAGTTGATTTACAATATTGTGTTAGTTTTAGGTGTACAGCAAAGTGATCCAGTTATACATATACATATATCCATTCTTTTTCAAATTCTTGAAGCTTGTTTTAAAGCTGTGTTAGGGCAAGTCTGGCACTGCCTTTACTTCAGGGGTGGTTTCACTCCACTGCTAAATTGTGAGCTTTCAGGGGACTCTCCTGAATGTTCCAGTTGTTCAATCCACTCTGGCTGGTTGAAAGTTGGACATCTCCCAGCCCTGGGTGAACTGTGGGGATATTTAGCAGACAAATCCCATGCCATTCTTTTCTCAGCCTCATAGACTTTTACCCTTTTGCATGACCCATTTAGTATTCCACAGGACTAAGGGACCTCAAGCGTATCTCTGGGACTCTTTTCCTGCGTACCCTTCTCCCCTCTGGTCCTTCACAATGCAAACCCCAGTCACACCTCAACCCCTACAGACTCTGATCTCTGCTTCCTGAACTCACTGAGACCATGATCTTCTCAAGTTTCTCCTGCCTGAATGCTGCCCCGAAAATGCCGCCAGGCAGAAAGCCGGAAGGATGGCAGGGCTCACTTTCTTTGTTTCTCTTTTCACTAGGCTATCAGTCCTATATTGGTTTTCATCCAGTGTCTCATAGCAGTTTTCTAGTTGTTTATGGCAAGACAGCAAATCTGGTACCCGTTATTTTCATCATGTCTGGAGTGAAAAGTCCCTTTTAAAAAGATAAAAGGTAGAGTTACATAACTAAGGATACAGCAGATATAGTCAAATTGTAATTGCTTGTGCCTTTTCCAGTTGCACCATAGAATTAGAGTTGGTTTTATCCTACAATTTTACTTAACCACAAATAGAACCACAGTAAGTCCTCTTTTTCCATTAAAAATTCCCCGAATTGTGGATAGAGAAACCAGGCCTAGACAATTAAATGAAAATTAAAGATACTTACTCTATTGGACATTTGCATTTAGAGTATTTTTTTATATTATTAAACAATTCTCTTCTGTCAAAATGTGACACTCTCACTAAGGGTAGAATTTATTGTTCTATTTTAATGGACAGGGAGTGTCTGATCACTAACAGACAATGATAAAGGACAGTTTTTCTTCTCTGTCTTTGCCTTTTTCCTTTGCATTTGATTAATCTTTAATAAATATTTTGAGGTACAACTCAAGTCCATTTCTCCATGGAATTTCTCTACGCAATTATTTCATCCCTGTTTAAGTTTTGATAAAGCTAAACAAGTGCCAGAAAAGAGACCACGAAACACAGTGCCTTGAAGGATATGGAAGTTTCTCTCTCAGTTGAGAGTTTCAGGGTAAGCAAGGCAATTCCTTCCAAGGTTCCTCTCCAGTCATGGTGCTATCACCTTTAGAGGCATCCACTCAATGGTCAAAGCTGGACTTCTGCCATTTTCTGTTCCAGAACAGCCAGTTGTAGGGGAGAGCATACGGTGGAAGAGAGCACATCCATATGGCTTACATCCAAAACTCACACTTCATTGGTGAGAACTTGATCCTATGGCCACTCCTAACCACATATAACCACAGGCTAAAAAACAGGCCATCTAGCCCGAGAGCCGTGGCCAAGATATATTAACATATAAGAAGGGGAGAGTGTATTTTGGCGGACAGTTAGCAGTCTCCTCATTTAATTATTCATTTCAGATCTAGCAGAGCAGCATCTCTGTGAATCGGATGAGTCAGAGCAGATGTTCAAAGTGGGAGGGTCTGTTTAACAAAATTTTTAGCCAAATAAAGATTGGTAATTCTGACTCTTGCTTGGTGGTTTTCGTCACTCCTTTATGTGAAGTCACATGTTCCTTGGGTCTACTAGGAGACTTCCTGAGCCCAGTTTCCATTTAGACAACACAGATATGCAACGTAGCTCATGCATTGATAGGTTTGGGGGACAGAGAGACCAGGTTCAAATCTTGGCTTTGTCATTTCCAGGTTTTGTGACTTTGGGTGAGTTACTTCTCTGAGCCTCAGTTTTTTAATAAGTGTAACAATATCTGTATTTCAGATTATGGTAAAGATGAAATAACATTTGCAAACACCTAACAGAGTACTTGAGCACACAGTTGGAGTGCAATAAAGTACACTTTTTGGTAAGATTCTTTTTTTTGGGGGGGGGGTGACTTCCCTGGTGGCACAGTGGTTAAGAATCCGCCTGCCAATGCAGGGGACACGGGTTCGAGCCCTGGTCTGGGAAGATCGCACATGCCGCAGAGCAACTAAGCCCATGAGCCACAACTACTGAGCCCGCATGCCGCAACTACTGACGCCCGCGCGCCTAGAGCCCGCACGCCTAGAGCCCGCGCTCTGCAACAAAGAGAAGCCACTGCAATGAGAAGCCTGCGCACTGCAATGAAGAGTAGCCCCTGCTCGCTGCAACTAGAGAAAGCCCGTGCGCAGCAATGAAGACCCAACGCAGCCAAAAATAAATAAATAAATAAAATTTTTTAAAAAGAGTCTTTCTTTTGAGAAATGAAATATTGTTTGGGAGGGATCCACAAACTAGTATTATATACTGGTAAGAGCACCAGTCTGGGAATTGCCTTACTACTCTGAATTCTTCCACAACTTGCTGTGTGGCCTTGAACAAGTCACTTAGTCTGCCTGGGCCTGAAAAAAATAATAATCATAACAGTTACTGATGAGAAATTACTGTACCAAACACTATACATTCATTCTGATATAAATTTAGTTTTTTTTTTTAAATTTTTATTTATTTATTTATTTATTTATGGCTGCATTGGGTCTTCGTTTCTGTGCGAGGGCTTTCTCTAGTTGTGGCAAGCGGGGGCCACTCTTCATCACGGTGCGCGGGCCTTTCACTGTCGTGGCCTCTCTTGTTGCGGGGCACAGGCTCCAGACGCGCAGGCTCAGTAATTGTGGCTCACGGGCCCAGCCGCTCCACGGCATGTGGGATCTTCCCAGACCAGGGCTCGAACCCATGTCCCCTGCACTGGCAGGCAGACTCTCAACCACTGCGCCACCAGGGAAGCCCAAATTTATTTTAGTTTTGCAGTCAAGTCTAAACGATCTTAATTGTCTAAGGTTTCTCAGCAACGGAGCAGTGGTTTTATCCAAATCTGCTTTAACTCAAAAAATCTTTGCACTTCACCAAATGGATCTGTTAGACTAGCTTATCTTTCAGGTTAGATAAAGCTCTAAAATTCAGTGACTTCATGAATTTGGGTCAAGGAAAGATCAAAACAGAAGACAGTTGCCTGGAAAACACCACAATGAAAGCTGTTTTGTTTTTTGAATAAGGCAAATACATTGGCAGCTCAACTGTGCCTTTTAGCACGTGTGAAGATATACAAGATCTAAAATAACATACTCAAAAAGCTGTTCCCTTTCTCTTACACTCGAGTCAGGACAGTTGAAGGCAAGGAAGAATTCCATGGAAGGCCCATGATTTGGGAATTTCCCCTCATAGAATGCATCCATTCATTACCTCCCCAGACTCCTAGTGTGGAACCCCTTACATTTATTCTTTCTTGCATCCCATTGTTTTCTTGGCCATCATCTGTCTCCTTCAACACTGAGCAGTAAAAACTGCATGCGAGTAAAAGAAGTCAACAGGTAGGGAAACACAGCAAATATGAGCAGTGTAGCACCACAGGTAGCTAAACCAGCACAACCTGGACTTTCTTCACAGCCTGAAGTTTTCAGGAAGGGAGCAAATGATAAGGGAAAGAAACCTACCTTCCCTAACTTGAAAAAATTATCTCCTATCTATCTATCATCTATCTATCTGTCCATCTATCTACCTACCTATCATCTATCATCTATCTACATACCTACCTACATATGTAATTTCACCAAACATTTGAAGCAACTTGAAATGATATAAATAACATTCACAATTAAACAGAAAAATATAAGCCACTCAGAATTAGAGGAACTATGGATAAAAGAGAAATAGTCGGGTTAAAGATTGGAACAGATATCTGAGAGAATATAGAAAAGTTATGCCAGTTTATCAGCAAAAGGAAAACTTTTCCTTACACTTAAGCTTGCAATAAGTTTCTTTTTTAAAAAAATATTTATTTATTTATTATTTATTTATTTATTTTGGTTGCGCTGGGTCTCAGTTGCGGCACTTGGGATCTTTAGTTGCAGCATGCGAGATCTTTTAGTTGCAACATGCAGGCTCTTAGTTGTGGCATGTGGGATCTAGTTCCCTCACCAGGGATTGAATCCGGACCCCCTGCACTGGGAGTGCGGAGTCTTAACCCACATGAATCTTAAAATGGAGAGCACTGAGTGAAAAGTGGATGATATTCTTAACCATTTCCTTCCATATATGAGCAGGAAAGTATGTATGGCTTTCTTCTGATAGTCAGCTAGAGGCCCATTGCCAAACTAGAAGTTTGCAGGATGTTAAAACAATGTAGTTTCAGTCTGCAAATCTCTTAATTCCAGCTTTATCTAGGGACACATTCTAGTTTTTCTGGCTGAATCATATTTTTTATTTGCACATAAATATTGGATCCTTCTTTGGAGACTTTTGATAAGCTGAGCTGCTGACAGGTCAAGGTTACTCTCCTCTGGAGTGCAGGTATAGGTAGGTATGTGTGACAGCACAGCATGTGAAGGTGAGGCCATCTGTTAATAAGACATTTTAAAAAACTGAGGCACCTGGGACTTCCCTGGTGGAGAATCCGCCTGGGACTTCCCTGGTGAAGAATCCGCCTGCCAATGCAGGGGACACAGGTTTGAGCCCTGGTCTGGGAAGATCCCACATGCCACGGAGCAACTAAGCCCGTGAGCTACAACTACTGAGCCTGCGCTCTAGAGCCCGCGAGCCACAACTACTGAGCCCGTGTGCCACAACTACTGAAGCCCGCACGCCTAGAGCCCATGCTCCACAATAAGAGAAGCCACCGCAATGAGAAGCCCGCGCACCGCAACAAAGAGTAGCCCCTGCTCCCCGCAACTAGAGAAAGCCCGCGTACAGCAACAAAGACCCAACACAGCCAAAATAAATAAATAAATAAGTTTATAAAAAACAAAACCAAAAAACAAAACTGAGGCACCTAAGCAGGACTCTCAACTGTGTGGCATCACATCTCTCTACCAAGTCCTGCTCTTAGAACACAAGCAAGTGGACAACAGACCTGTGGTGAAAGGCATAAAGTTAATATTATGTTCTGACACTGATTCCAATGTGTGCGTGTGTTTGTTTGTTTTTCACACCACCAAGCAACTCTCTGACACAGCTGGGGGTCCTACTATCCAACTCAGCTCTGACACTATCTACCTGGAGACAGCATCGCATTCCACTGTTAAGGGCTCAGTCCCACAAGGCTGCCTCCTCCTCTTTAGACATCAATCCAGGTGGTGACCTGGGCTTCTGATCCACAGGCTACAGATTGGAGGTTGCCACAAGCCCCTCTGTTTGGGTTTGATTAATTTTCTAGAGTAGCTCACAAACTTAGAGAAACTTACTATCAATAGATTACCAATTTATCATAAAAGGATATAGCTCAGGGACATCCAGATAGAAGAGATGCACAGGCAAGGGATGTGGAAAGGGATGTAGAGCTTCTATGCTCTCTGAACTCACCAGTCTCCCTGAATCTCCATGTGTTCACCAACCTGGAAGTGCTCCAAACCCAGTCCTTTAGCGTTTTTATAGAGGTTTCATACATAGGCATGATTGATTAAATCATCGGCCATTGATTGAACTCAATCTCCAGCCCCTCTCCTCTCCCTGGAGGTCTAGGGTTGGGACTGAAAGTTCCCACCTTTAATCACGTGGTTGGTTCCCCTGGCAACCTAAGCCTCCATCCTTAGTGATGGAGAGGCTTTCCAAAAGTCGCTTCATTAACATAACGAAAGACACCTTTTATTGCTCTCGATACTTAGGAAATTCCAAGGATTTTAGGGGCTCTGTGCCAGGAACTGGATAAGACCAAACCTACATTTCTTATTATAATCACAATATCACAAATATTACGTGCTACCTTCATCTCTGAAGCTGGCAGAGCCTCAGATGGCCTAACTGCAAGTTCCTTTCCCTGTGTTGCTCCTGTGGATAAGACCCACTAGCCAAACAGCCCTCCTTATCAAGAAGACCAGGCTAGTCTCTGAGTAGCAGGTTTTAGTTTTCTGCCAGACGGCGATATTAGTCAAACAATCCAATCACATCCTCCTGCAGGAACCAGAGGGCACCAGAGTAGACCTCCCTTGGCTCCCAGTTGTTCATTTTGATTCCCAGTGCGACCTCTGTGTGGCCCTGCATGGCGATCAAAACATGGCCCCCAAATGATACCCTGGTCACCTTTTTTGGCCACCAGAAGTCAGGCAGACCAGGGGTGATATCCAATGGCTCTTTTGTCCTTGTTCTCAGCCGAAGAAAGAGGCAGCAGAGGAAGGACCTTTGTGAATTAGCCTCATCCCTTTCCCTGCCTTCTGCATTCATCATTTTCCTCAGTTTTTGTTTTCTCCTCTTTCCCTCCAGTTTTGAGGTCCGTCTCTGTGCTGCTCTGCGTGATTGATATTTTTCATTTTTCAAAGTGTTATCTTCTGTTCCAGTTATATCCATCCTAGTGATAACTCTTTTCTCCACCATTTTTTTCTCAGTGTGGTAATCATACCACCTGCATTGAACTCACCTGGAATCCTTCATAAAATGCTGGATCCTTGACCCCATTGGACAGAATCTCTGAAAGTGAGTCCCAAGGGTTTGTATTTTTATTTATTTATTTATTTATTTATTTATTTATTTATTTATTTTTGGCTGTGTTGGGTCTTCGTTTCTGTGCGAGGGCTTTCTCTAGTTGCGGCAAGTGGGGGCCACTCTTCATCGCGGTGCGCGGGCCTCTCACTATCGCGGCCTCTCTTGTTGCGGAGCTCAGGCTCCAGACGCACAGGCTCAGTAGTTGCGGCTCATGGGCCTGGTTGCTCCGCGGCATGTGGGATCTTCCCAGACCAGGGCTTGAACCCGTGTCCCCTGCATTGGCAGGCACATTCTCAACCACTGCGCCACCAGGGAAGCCCAGGGTTTGTATTTTAAACACGATCCCTTGGTGATACTGCAGCACCTTAGGGCCACTGACCTGGACTTCGGGCTACAGAAGAGCGACTACATCCTTGACTATATATCACTCACGCACCCAGCTCTCATACACCTTAAGGTGAGACCTACCCAGAGATCCTGGCTGCATTGGGAACCTAAGGGCAACAGCTCTGTGCCTCCTTTGCTACCCCGTTTTAATGGGGTGTTTGAGCACTGGTAAGGGATTTGATTGTCTTGTATCCTCCCACCCCACATATCTAGCTGGAGAGACTAAAAATAGACCCCACCTGCACCGAACATCCAAATGGAGTTGCTTCTCTTTTTCTGATGCCAGGGACACTGCTCTAGAAACACTTGTTCTCAATTACTCTCGCTGGGAAGTGACGCGTGGGTTCAGACAGCAGTGTGACCTCTTTTTTTGTTAAAAGACTATGTGAGAGAAAAAAAAAACCCCTGCAATTTTAGTCACACCTATTGACATTATTTGTAAATTAATTAAGGAAATTACCAAATACTGTGTACATTCTGGCATATTTGATTTTCTATTTCCTGGGAATATCATTTAGTAATCTATAGTCAGAGGTTAATGATTATTAATAAAAATTCCTTTTTGATCTTACAAATAACTTGACACAGAAACAAGCTAAGCATGATCTTCATATACATTCAATTTCAAGATGTTCAGAAAATCATGTAAATCAGTGATTCTAAACCTAATGTGTACAAGAATCATCTAAAGAACTAGTTTCACAGTGTCTAAGAGTGTTTTTAATTCCAGTTCTGGTTTTGAATCCAGATTTTGCCAGTTATTAGCCTGTAGCCTTGGGCAAGTTATTTAACCTCTCTGTGCCTCAGTTTCTCCATTTGTAAAATGGGCATAAGAAGAGTATGTAACCCATAGTGTTGGTCTAAGGATTAAATAGTTTAATATACATATAAAGTTTTGCAAAAAATCTGTCTAACAACACACATTCAATATTTATTATTATTCAATAAAGATTACTGGACTGTACTTTCAAAGACTTGAAAAAGTTTCATCCAAAATAGACCCTGGAAATCTATATTTTAAATAATTATATCTCACAATTCTGTTGCCAGTGACTTATGGAGCAGTTTAAGAGACAGTGATCTTAAACCAGTGGTCTTAAGATGGGTGGGCAAGCAAGTACATAAGAGTATTCACTGGGGTTTAGGAGGAAATGTTTGTATTCTATTTCTATTTGCCTTCTTTATCTAAAGTTAAGAAATTCTTTTAACACTATTTAAAATACTAGTTGAGACCAAGGCCCTCATTGGTCTTATATGGTTTGGATGCCACACTGTGGGTTGGAGGAGTCCCTTGTCAGAAGGAATGGGAATCCCCCAAGATAAGGGCTGGTGGTGTGTCCTCAGTGATGGTTTGCTTTCAGTGCGTTGTGATGCATTGCAATTTAGGTTCATACTGGATGAAGTGACTTCATAGATTACATTTCTTAGTTTTAAAATAGATGTATCTTGGGACTTCCCTGGCAGTCCAGTGGTTAAGACTCTGTGCTTCCACTGCAGGGGGTGCTGGTTCAGTCCCTGGTCGGGAAACTAAGATGCCACGTGCCTGCTGTGTAGCCAATAAATAAATAAATAAATAAATAAATAAATAAATAAATAAAAAAAAATAGATGTATCCTTATAAAATGAACAACTGACTTAAGAAGGTTTTTTCTACGAAATTATACATCACTGATGATGCTAACCATTCAGCAAAGGTAAACAACAAGAAAATGGCAGAGTCTCTATTTGCTTTGATTTTTACCCAATCCCTCTGTCAACCACATCTCCAATAAAAGCAATCTCCATACAATCCATGTCACAAAAAAGAGGCCCCCGAAAGTGCATTTATCAAAATGACTACTTGAAATAGAAATTACTTCTGCTCTCATTACTGATTATTTCACCCCAAGTATATGTTATGCCTTGATTTATTAGAGAATGTTACCAGTGCATTTTAAAAGTTTGGAGATCATTAGAATAAATTTTAAAATTTAAGATTTTTTTTGTCAACTAGTAAATTCACATGTATGGAGTTAAACAACAAAAGTATGCAGCTGTCTTTTTAAGTTGTGGAAAAATTGATCATCTCACTAGAAGTAAAGTGTGGAAGTGTAGTATGCAATCTAAAAGAGTCTGCGTTTTTTAGATTCAGTTGTTTCCTTGGAGCATATAACATAAGACGAAAAATCCAATTACTCAATCTGAGTCCAGTGGCAACTGGCTTCCTGCTCTGGTTTGTCCTTATGACGCTTTTTTAAATAAAGCTGCTTAATGAGCGATCTGAATATATTTTCCGTGGGCAGAAGTTAGTTTCCTTTTAGCTCTGGGAGATGACGTGACAAAAGAAATTGTGTGGGGTGCAGAAGAGCTAAATAGATGACAGAGAAATATTGGTGTGATTGATGCCTCACTGTAGGCCGAATAGAATTTTTGCAGACCAAATGGTTTTGAGTGGCATTTACCATGCTGTGTGTAAACTCTCTGTAATTATATCAGAGGGTCGTCCTTTTGCTTTGTACCTAATGAAAGCTCACTGTCAAATCAACATCAGCCCTCAGTCTAACACTGCGTTGGCAGAGGAGTTGGAGAGAATAACTCTTTTTAGGCTTTTTATGGTAGAGAAAGTATCAGGTACCCACGATGCTTGGACCCCCTGGGGGCACGTAGGCTACTTTAGATCCAAACCTTGGTATTTGTATTTTATGACTAAGTATTTATTTACTTAGAACTCAAAAGCATAGGCTGTACTCCTAAACTTATAAATGGTTACCTATCTTCTGTTCTATAGTACTACTGTAACTACGGTAACCCGCCCGTGAAAATTAAATATTGGTTTGTGCTTATAATTTTAGGCACAAGCCTAAGGCAGCAGAACTTAAAATTGAGTTGAATCAAATGAAACTGCCATTTTTGGAAACCAGAAGCGGTCAAAAATCAGCTCCGGAGCCAAGGACTCCTGAATTCAGGTGGGACCTGCCAGCGTTGGTGAGTGGCTCTACTCCAAGCCCGGGCTGCCTGGCCCCAAAGTCCGCCTCTAAACTCTCGAATGTCATACCTGCATTTATCACCCTCTTAAATATCATCTCTCTAAAACCCTGGGCTAGAAACCTCCCGGGCTGAACTTAGTTACTCAAGAAATCTCTGCGAAGAGAAGTTGAATGCTAACTTTTGAAGTCTTTCAAATGGAATATATTCACTTTCCAAAAGTGATCTATGCCTATCAAGGTCCAGAAATTTGTGAATTTGGGGGAATGAAATTGACATATGAATGCACAGAGCACACAGCTTGACCAAAGAAATGTATTTTTTCTTCAAGATAGTCTCTGTGGGAGCCTATACAATCATTCCCAAGATAAGGTTATTGTTTAAAATATAGCTGGTACCGCTGTCGGTGTGCTACCCTGAGAAGGTGTTTATAACAAGCATCCTCATCGTCTTACATTCACGTCTCATAGATCGGTTTACCTTAGGGTATTTGAATGGAGGCCAGCACAATATACACCACAGGCTCAGAATATTTTAATAGCGATGTATCCAGCAAGAGGTATGACCACTTACCATAGTTTAAAGGAAGGCTTTCTGGAGCTAAACAACTCAGGGCTGGATCCTGGGAGTGTTTTTACAGATGAGATGAGCAGGACAGTCGTGGCTATTAATATTCACTAGTGAATGGAAAGAAGATAAGCAGGAAAAAAATCATCGTGAATGTGATTGGATTTTGGTATTTGGTGTCTATTCTGTACTATTTTCCAAGAAATTCTTAAATTTTCCTCTATGATTGTAGGGCAATTCTCTAAAATTTGAATCTGGAAGGATAAAAGTGCCTTTGAATCTGTCAGATCAGACTCATAGGAGCCTTTTAGGTTTGTGGGTTTTTTCCTGCCTGGGGACACTCAGAGGTGTCCATCCTCAGGACCTACCAAGCAGCGTGTCCACATACTCCACTCGGCTTTCTGGCAAATGGGAGATAGAGTTGAGAACTAGAAGGTGGGACCCTTCTTTATTTTCCTTCCCTTCTGGAAGTTGCAGCGCCTAGTTCAGCCTGTGTGTCAGCCAATGCACAGCCTCCCGTCCACCGCAGCTCTGGTTGTCATGGCACCCTGGACGCCTCCCGTGAAGCTGGCATTTGATCCAGGGGTACAGTGTCCTGCACAGGAGCTGCCTCTTTTTTGGAGTGTTCCTTATCCACAACCACTTATTTTAGCCCATCTCTGTGCAAATGACAATATCATGATTCCATCTTCCAGAGACCCCAAATGAAGCCCAATCCAATTAGATTTTATATGGCAGTTTTTATTGATCTGCAGTAGATAGGCTGATAAATGCTCCTGAGAAAACCTTGTTCCTATAGATTCTCCTGCGTTCCTGATCTTATAGACCAGAGGTTCTTCAATGGCCTCTCTCCAGGCCACAGGGTCATCTGACTATTGGAAACAAGAAAGGCGGAACAAGAGCTAGTAGGGCAGGAAATGTGCCTCAACTATCCCCTTGTTTACTTGTATAACAAGCAGCACTGTGGCCACGCCGAGTGATGGGGTGTCTTCCATGGAGATGTTATCTGTTGGGTGTGTTACAGAAGAAAGTTTCAGGATAATTGACACCAAAACCCACTGAGTTTAGAGAAAGTGCAGTGAGGTGAGGGCGCCTGGGAGGGGTCGTCAATGCACGTGCAATATTCTAAGAGTTCGGGAGCTGGCAACCCTGGATTGGAGCACCCCGTGTGTATTCAGGATCGCTTGGCTCCAGAGCCAACTGATCCTGGCCAAAAAAAAAGCCATTTCACATGGTCCCATGTCATGCTGAGTTCTGCTGCCTGAGGTGTGTTTTCAGGCCCCTCAGGGCTCCCTGCATCCCCCTCTGGCACCAACCATCTCCACGTGCCAGGTGGCTGAGTGGCCTTTCCCTGGATCCTCTATTTTGCATTGCCCTTGACCTCGGGTTTCCTTTCCCTGCATCCAAATTCACGGTTGTCCACTTGGGGATCACACTGAGGTAGGCTGCAGCTTCAGGCACTATTCAGCTTCCACCCCCAGATCACAATTTAACCCAAAGGGATTCACAGTGGGAGAATTTTAATTAGAGTAAGAAAGTAGAAAGGATACCTTTGGATACATCTAGGGTGATGGGGGCCCCTTTCTTGGACCCCAATTGTAATCACAGCCAGGGGGCCACCTATCTCATCTAGACGTCGGACAGGCCTTCTTGGGGGGTGATTATGAAACTGGAGAAGATACTACGCTGTTTTCCAGGTCACAGTCAAGATGTGTATATTTTTGTCACTCGTTTTGCAATGGCTTTAAATAGACTTATCTGGAGAAGCATTTTGAGATCCGGGAGTTTACCTTTGAGATAATTTCTCCTCTTCATCAGCTTTGGGGCCATTCTTTGGCACAAGATATATGCTGTTATGATACTGCAATCTACTGGGATAAAAATAACTCATGATGTCAAACCCTCGGCCAAGGAGAGCTGCCCTCATGAGGGGAAGCAGCGTGGGCCCAGCCCAGAGAGTCCGCGGGAACAAAAATAGAGTGCTAATGGCCTGCAGTGACATGGAAGAGGGTGGGAAGTGGACAGAAATATTTATGAAGAAAAACGGCTCTGAGCATCTGCTAAGTCCCCATTCCCTTATTTTTCCCCAGGTCTATTTCTGGCTTCTCTTTCCACGGCACAGACAGCTCCTTCAAATAGAGAGCCTTGCTCCTGCCGGCCCTGGCCTCCAACCGAGCTCTGAAGGAGGCAGGCCATGAATGATGATGGTCTGTGTCTGGCGTTTTAATTGAAAAACATTCCCCGAAGTGGAAAGACACACGGAGGAAGTGATCTCATCGTCATTTTCCCCCCAACTTTCAGTTTGGTTTCTCCGAGGTGGAACTCGATACAGCAGCGGCTCTTAGTGGTGAAGCTCAGAACTGCAGGGGAAAGAGGGCTGCCTGCCAATGACTCAGAAGAGGAAACAGCGGTCCCGGAGGCCACATTTCAAACCTGCGGCAAAAATGTTAAGACTCTCTCATCAGGGGAGCTCAGAGTAGCTTCTGCCTTCTGTGCTTCTCTCTCGACCCACTGTTTATAGTTTATTATCCAATGGGAGTGACCCCACCCGACCTTCAGGTTTGTGCCAGATGCATAGGAGGAAGACGAGGGAATTACGTGCTGCACATGAATTCGGAACTTCTGTCCAGAAAAAGAAAAACTCAGTGAAAAGTGTATTACCCTCCACGCAAATAAGAGTCTTATGAAGCAAAGTTTATTTGGGAAAATATATTAATGTGATTCTTTTGTGCTCATAGTGTGTGACCCTACCTTATTAATCATTATCATCGGTCACTCTACTCATTCATCAAAACTCAAGCTTTCTTCTTTTTTTGAAAAAAAAAACCCCAAAACCTTTCTATATACGAATAAATATGAAATCATAGAAGCAAAAGAGTAGATTGTGATTCTGCCTGTTGTGGAAGAGGTAGAGATAAAACATGCTCTAAATTAGCCATGTTTCTAGTTTTATTCCACACCTTTGATGCCACAAGAAAAAAGTTTTATTTCTCCCCTTAATATCCAAATGATAAACCTCACAGGATGTAAGTAGGGGATTTTATAAATTGCACAAGTCATGGGATTTGACCCCAAATCTGGATCTCTCTCTAAAGATTCTAGCCAAAGAATTGGTCTGCCTCTCAGAGGAATAAGAGAAGGAAGGGATCGTTCTCAAGGAGGTGAAGGAAACATTTACAATCCATGTTCTCAGCTCTGCCTGGTCAGGAGACCAACGCATTGAAGCTTCTGCTGGTTAAAGAGTAGCCCAATAAAGAAGGTGCCAGGAGAGGCCGGTGGCTTTCAAAACATGCCCTCTCAAGGCGGCACCTGGTGTGTTTCCGAGATGTCTGAGTTGCAGGTTTTGAAATACAATTTGTCAGTTTCTGAGGGATGGTCTGACTCTTGGCGACAGAGTTGCATTCCTGACACCAGAACTCTAAATGGCCGGTGAGAAATGAAACTGCCAAAATGAACTTGAACTGCTCTTTCTAGCTGATAAACATCTTCTCTGCTTAGAGAAAAGCCCAGTGGGAAGATGAATTATAACTGGAAGGTGGTTTGGTGATCGTGGAATCAAAGCGTGGGGAGGGGAGGAAACGGACGGATTTCAACGGCTAAGATCACGGAGCTGTGAGAGCCTGGGTCCCCGTCTGGACTGGCGTGTGCCTGCGAACACCGTGGTGACCTGTTGTCTTAGGTTGGTCTTCCCAGAAGCAGACAGACCCTGAGACAAGAATTCATGCAAAAGCGATTTTTTTAGGAGGTGTTTCCAGGAAAAACTGGCAGGTAAGTGGGGAAGTGGATCAGGAATGGGCAGCAAGGTAAGCAAAGATGAGTTATCAGGCAGGTTGGGTGCAACCCCACAGGAGCGCTCTAGGGACGGTGTCGTCCCCACGTCAAACTGTCCCAATCAGGGGTGAGGCCGTTGGAGTACTTATACTTCCACACCCAGAGTCACTGGGTAAGAGCCACCCATGTGTGCAGGCAAAGCAGGCTCTGGCAACTGAAATTCAATGTCAGTACTGGCCTAGGGTCAGCAGTTAGGCGAAGAGATGCAGGTGCCGGTTGTTGGAAAGGAAAACACGCCAGACGGCCAAGTGCGGGGCTCGGGCATGGCGGGCAGCATCTCTGGACGATCCGTGCACCCTCCTCAGGAGCGCCCTGGGCCCCGTCACAGGCTTACTCGCCAGCAGCCTTCAGGTTTGCGCGCCCCCTAGAGGCCAGTCCTTTCCTTAACCATCTCCTGGTCTCTCAACTTGGGTGTTCATGATGTTTACTGTATCCAACTTTTCTCTGAAAAGACAGCTAGACTCTAAATATTTCCACTTTGACTTTGATATACTGTGAGGGAAAATTATCCCCAGGCGAACAGCCGTGCCTAGACAGGGTTAATGCAGTGGAAAACACCCCACAAAGACCCTTTGCCTGTGTGTCAGGGTCTCGGAACCCTATACAAACGGACTCAGACTTGTCAAATTCTTCTTCCCTCAGCCTCGAGAAGGGAGCCCAACTTTATACGTAATATTTTATCCAGTTTTTTTCCTTTCCTAGCACACAGATTTTTGTTCCCTGTAAAGCAACCCGCACTCCATCTCTGCCTCACTCTTTACCCCTCTTTTGATGTCGAATTCTATTACTATTTTAGTTCCAGGGAATTTTTTTTTCCCTAACAAGTTTAAAGTGAACAAGCTGTTCTTTCTGATAGAAGGACAAAAATCTTTCTCAACCCGGATACTTCTAGTACTCTTCCGTGCGGGTCTAACATGGAAGATTATTGAAATCAGCCATCGGTGAATTTGTATCCAGCTTCCTGGACATAGAGGACAGAGCAGCAACTTGAACTGCTTATGGTAAGATCCACCGGGCTGTGCTTCAGATGGAAGATGAAATGAAGAAAGAAAAGATACAGCACGGTGAGCAAGAGAAAGTTCTTAGTCTCGAGGATGGATCATGGAAGTACTGCCAAAGGAGGATGGCATTTCAGGATGCAGCCCTGCTAAGCTGTAGCGAGGTTTCTGAATAAAAGAGGAGAACTTGGAGGCCTTGCCCACAACATGCAACAAGTCCTGTGTTAGGAGCCAAGAGCCGACGCACGGATCCCACTCCTGTGTTAAGCAGAGGGAAGGCAGGCGCCTGTGAGCAAACATTGCACAAATGTGGGCTGAGCTTCCCTACTTGCACACCTTACTGTGATGACCTTGGGCCCAAGGAAAGTTACTGGAGAAGCTGTTAGAGATTTCCCTGGTGATATCCAGGACCAGACAATGAAAGTGCTGAATGTTCAAGATAGGACTTGGTTTCCATAATCTGTTGTACGCCTTAAAAAAAACCCAACCTCTTCCAACGATCTCGTTCCCATACCTTATGGTCCGTTCCCTGGCAATTTGGGAAATGCAGTCAGCCAGTTGAACTGACTGGTGAAGAGACCAACTCGGAGTTCAAGGTGAGGCCTCAAGTCCAGCAAAATGTTACCTCCCTATAGAAACACTGAACCTTGGTGGGCATGGGCACTTCCAACACAGGGGCCTCTACGGCAACTTTGGCATGACTAAAATGCTGAGGAGTTTTCTGCCTGGAGTGACTCCATCCTCCTCCTCTCTCCATTCTTCTCCACACACCATCTCTGAGTCTGTAATTCCTTTAAGATATTTAATATCCAAAGCAAATGCTCATCCCTCCCTGATTCCCTTGTCACAGACCTCTTTATCCTTGGTCCTGTAATAGCTTGAAACCATCTTCTACAGAATTTGTTATTTTCTGTTACGTAAGTGCCTTGACTTAATTTTATTACTGATACTTATTACCTCAGCATCTGTGAGTACCATTCTGTGCTTTATTTTCTTCATCTAAAATTGGGAAAAATAATAACAGTATCTGCCTCATGGGTTGCCATGATGATTAAATGAATTAATGTACATGAGGTCCCAGAACAGAACCAGACACATAATAAATGTCCACAAAAGTTAGCAATTAGGATGATGATGTTCACTGTTATCCTACTACCCTGATATAACCTCAATAAATAGTTTGGAATGAATAAATAGCAAAAGTAATTATTAATTACCCAGAATCACGGGCGACTTGAAAACACAGTTAGTCCTAAGTGCCAGGCCCCTCTGAGAATTATTCCATCATCACCGGGCTCATCTGGAGAGTCTGGATTGTGTCTTGTTAGGTTTGTGTAATGACCTCCAAAGTTTTGCATGCCTGTTAGATAAAAATGCCAGATAAAGTTAAATAGGAGAGACCTAAAGATATTAAGTTCTTCTCAGAAGGAAAAGAAGTTGCCATTAGTTGTATCACTGTTGGCTCAGAATAATAGTGGTTTCTGCTGCCATGGATATTTCTTAAATTATCTAAATTAGAGAGTCAGGGAAATGACAAAGAGCCTTATTTATTACTCAATTATAACATGGGTTGCATAGACCCAGGAGACTTAGCACCTCTTGAATTTTTTTTAAAGAAGGGCTGACCGTAATCGCAGTATCAGTCACCACTGGTGCGTTCAGTTTGCATGATATTGTTTGCTTCTACTTTTTTTTTTTTTTTTTTTTTACATTATTCTTTCTTTCTCCTTCAAAAAAAGGCAGTCAACTGCCTTTGATTGAGAAGGAACTCAATCGTCTGCATTGTCCCCATTCTCTCTCGTACTTATTCTTTGATAGGACGTGACAGACCCACAGATTTCAAGCTTTGGTGAGAGGATCGCTTGAGAAATTTGCTCAAAATGCAGATGTTAGAGCCCACCCCCAGGCTTTCAGACTCAGTAGCTCTGCCCAGAAATATGCATTATAAACAGTCACTCTAAAGCAGCCATCCTCTGGTCCTCAAGTTTAGAAACACTGTTTTCTATAGACACATAGGAATAGATACACTGCTTTTACCTGGAATATCATTAAGTTTCGTTTTTGTCCAGGTATTAATTCAGTCACCAAATATTTATTGAGCACTTATGCTGCGTAGTAAAGATATAGTGGATACAGCAGTTAAAAAAAAAAAGAAAGTTTCTGATCTCGTGGAGCTTAAAGTCTAGAGGATAGAGACAATAAAAAATAAAGATAGATAGATAGATGATTGATAGATAGATGGAAAGAGAGATGACAGTCGAAGATAAGTTCTTTAAAGAAAAATAAAGTAAGTTACAGGAGATAGAGCATGACAGTTGGGAGGTTTATGTAGGGCAATTGGAAGATCTTTCTGAAAGTGGGCATTTGAGGAGAGATCAGAAAGAACGAGGGCGTAAGTGTCGTGGCCCAGAAGTGGGCATGTTCTTCAAGGGATGAAGCGACGTCAAGGGGCTGGTGGGGCTGGAACAGCATAAACCAGGCAGGAAAGCAATGCCCATAGACTCAGAGGGGGGTCCGGGACGCCCAGAACAGCTCCTGACGGACCTCGTAGACAATCGGAAGGACTTGGGGTTTCTTCTCAGCAAGATGGAAAGCCACAGGAGGATTTGAGCAGAAGAGAGATGTGACAGATGTGTTTGTTAAAAAGGATCACTAAGGCTGCTGGGAGGAGAGTGTGGATGAATGCCGGGAAGCTGATGGCAAGTTCTCGCTGCTCAGAAAAGCCACGCAAAAGCCACAAAGCATTCTGATCTCCTTAATAGAAGTAAGTGAAGGAAGGAAGGAAAATGCAATATAAGGGGAAACCGAGAGTCCAGAAAATGCACATCAAAGGTTACTGAGGGAGGATTCATAAGATCAAAGCAATTTTTAAAAAATCACAGTGGATTTTTTAAGCCAAAAAATAACATTGAAACCCCTCCACTCCATGCCAGGCTTCCCCTTGAGGGGGGCAGATTCTGAGTTCATTGTACGGCAGCTACAGACAAGCAACATGAATGGACAGAGAGACAGCCTCTAGGCGGCCCTTCTAACTGAGGCTGGATTTGTTTGGCCCATCAGTGCCCAATGGGCCGTGAAATCTGAACAGAAACGGGTCCCAACATCTTCTATATGCGTCTCCTCCTCTTTTGCCTCAATTCTCTTTCTTTTTCCTTCTTCTCAGAAACTCCCTTATTGTTTTGAAAAAACGGAACATGCTCCTTTTAAAGAATCTCAGCAATGCTTAAAAGTACAAAAAAGAGAGACAGAGAGAGAAAGTTAAAAAAAAAAAAAAAAGCCACTCCAACACCTCTCTCAAAGCAGCGAGGATGACCAACGGGGAGAGTATGGCGGACATCAAAAAGAATCTTTTGAAATAACAGGCTGTTACACAAATGGCAAGAGGTCAGGGAAGAACTAGCCCTGTCTGTGCTGCCCAGAAGGTCCCTGGACCTCCACAACAGCCCCTCCCACCAGCAGCCCCCCAGCCCCTCAGGCCTGAGTCTGGGGAGGGCAGGGCCAGCGCTCTCCGCAGGAACTGAAAACAGGGCCACATCTTTTTTAAAACATTTTTCTTGCAGTATAGTTGTTTTACACTGCTGTGTTAGTTTCTGGCGTGCAGCAAAGTGAATCAGCTATGCATATACATATATGCCCTCACATCTTGCCTGATGCTGGTTCATATCCTGAGGCAAGAGCCCAAGGAGCCTTGGTTCTTCAGGGACCCATGTGTATTTCAGGGGAGAAAGCTTTGGGATTTGTGACCCCCGATGCCCACCTGGAGAACCTGACCTCCCAGGAGCCCTTCTTCCTCCAAATCTGACCTCCTGTGTCTCCACCATAAGCCTGGACTAGATCCCTGGTGGATTTCCAGGGCGATGTGGCTCTGTATGTATCTCAGCAAAAGCTTCCAGATAGTTCCCAGGGGCTGGGGGGTGTGGAATGACTACAGCGAACACAGCTCCGCTTTTGGGGGGAGATGTGGCCCTGCCCCTGAGCGAGGCATGGCCGGACCCATTAGATGAACGAGCCACAGGTGGTAGAAAATATGCCAAACACTTAAGGTTTCATGAGCTAAAAATCTAACCCACGACCTGTGAAAAAGAGAAAGAGGGTCCTAACTCTGGCTGTTTGGCTCTTAGAGTTTGCGGCCTCATCAAATGGAAACTTCCCCACGTTACAGTTGGGGGAGTCCTGTGTAGGAAATTTAAATCCTAATTGTGGTAAAGAGGTTAGGAAATAATTATAGTAAAATTAACTTGTCCCTGATAATTTTGTTTTTCACTTTTAAGTGGTTATGCAGAGAGGCTTTATCTTCTGGGAGGAGACAAAATTGGTGGGCCCTTCTCTGTGTAATTAGGAAACACGTGTATGCTGTCTCGACACCAGTGGAAACAAAATAAAACCAGGCGGAGGGAGGAGCTGGATGAGGGACCCTGGGGCCCCGAGAAGAGCAGGGGCAAAGCTGGAGGGGAGGGAAGCAGCCCTTTGCCGAGCTGTCCTGTGGGTCTGGGGTCTCTGCGCCTTCAGGTCCGCAGGCGACATCAGGAGGCATGTGGGAGCCCCCAGGCTGGAGCGAAGGCCAGAGCCAGCCCCCCGGGGTTGGTTAATCATCACGGAGCTGGCGCCTCCTGGGTCTCGGGGCCGCTGCTCTCAGCCTGGCGACGTGTTCCCGGGGCCTTGAGACTCCCCCACTCCGGCCTCCAACCAGCCACTGGCGGAAAGGAACAGGGGCCCGCGGAACTCTGCGCGCCCCTGGGAAGAGCTCCGTTCCTGCCCCAGCCCTCCATCTTCTCGGCTGCAGTCTGTGTTGAGGCCGTCGGTGGCATCTCGTGGCGCCCTTTCCCCTGTCGGAGGCGTCTCCACGGGAAGGCCTGGACCCCTGTCACCCGGCCTCCCCGTGGGCCTTGGCTGAGCTGCCACCTGACCCCGCCTTCCATCAGTTCCAACTTTGATATCCTTCCCCTGCACCCTTTGGGATCGCGGCCGGCCTTGGGCCAAATCCCTGTATCTTCAGTCGCCTCTCTGGAAGGTCCCTTGACTGTTTTGCTCCTGAGGCCGCTGCCTCTCATATTCCCCTCAAGGGGGCAGCTGCCTACCCTCCACCCTGGCCCTGGAGGTGGGGTGGCGCCCTCCACTGCCCTCAGGGCAACTCCAGGCCACCCGCCCTTTTCCCCCGTAAAATTCGCGTGTCCTCAGACCCTCTACCCCTTCCTGCTGCCCTTTACAGATAACAGAGTCGCCAACCTGTCACTTCCCCAGGAGGGGAACTTCTTCCCCGGCACTTTCTTCCGCGATGTGCTCATCAGAATGCTTGCCGAGTTCCACAGATGCCACGTCTCCCCCTCCATCCCCTCCTCTCCCCCAGCAATCGGTCCCCTACTTCCCGTCTCCCCGTCACGCCTGGCACTGAATCATGCTGCTGGCTGCCTGTCACCACCTCAGTGGCAAACATTCTACACTGAAACCGCCTCCACCTCCTTTCTGACTCGGTTTACTATCCTGCCTTCAAGAATTCTTTGACGCTCTGTTGACATTTTGTTTTCCCCTTGGCTTCAAGGGCCCTAGACTCCTGGATAGAATTTGGATAGGTCCCAAGCCGGGGGCGGGGGGGGGGGTGGCGGGGGGAAGTTTTGGAGTGTAGATGTGGGACTGGTGTCGGGGCAGAGGGGTGGTTGGAGATGGCGGAGATGCAGAAAAGAGCTTAAGGAAAGAGTCAGGGGAAGGTGTGCTCACCTCGCCGTGAGGTCAGGATCTGCTTGCCTGAAATTAAGGGAGAAAAAATGTCCAACGCAACCCGATTAAATGTAGGCCCAGCTCAAGCTGTAATTCATGCATGAGGCATTCGCAGACTCTCCCAGTCTCCTGGGCATTTTTAATGCACTCAGCCTCATGCATTTATGAATTATCTGACGCATGTCAGGTGCTGTGCTGAGCGCTGGACAAAGCAAAACGCGATGTGGTTCCTGCCATCAGGGTGACTAAACATCTAGCAGAAACAGCAGATCAAAGTCATTAATGTTACCGTAGAGGTTCGTGTTGGGGTCATGAAAGGAAAGAGAAGGTCATCTAAATCTGACAGGAAGGTCAGGGAGGGCTGCTGGAAGAGAGGATTTAGGGGAGTGTGGAGGGAAACAGATGCGTAATTCACAGACCAAGCCTCGAATGCTTGCCAGGGCTCACCCCTCACTCAGGGACTCTGCCCCTCATCCATGGCCCTGTTGCTGCAAAGATCAGTGTCACGGTCCCACCCTGCCCCCAGTCCCTCCCCAGTCCAAGTCAGCCCTGGGAAGTCAGCATCCTTCCACGGAGCCTGGTTCAGAAAGGCCAACCACACAGTGGTTCTCAAGAGCTGGATTGATAAACACAGAGAGATGGGGTGAGCAGAGGGGCCAGGAGCTCTAAAGGCACCAAGAGATGGAGGCTGGGCAATGAGAGCCCAGCCCCGTGAGAGCTGCGGCGGTGAGGAGGCTGAGGGAGCGGCCGGTAGCAGGGGTTGGAGCAGCTGGGCAGACGGAAGCAGGGACACCGCAGGAGAGACCCGGAGTCTGGGGAGACGCGTGGAGGCGGTGGGACCTGTCATCCCCCCTTCCTGTTCCAGCTTCAGCCCCCTCCCCCATGTATCTTTACACAAAATTCCCTTTTCTTAAGCCTCAAAACGACCTAACAAATACACTTCCAGGAATGGACCCAAAGAAAAGTGTTATGTATGTACCTAAGGAAACACGTACAATGATGTTCATTGGAAAAAAACCATCAACAAAGGGGTAAATAACTAATTGTGATATATTTATGTGTTGGACTAAGATTCTGAGGTAAAAGGAGTGAATATGTTTTCTAGAGATAGATAGATAGGTAGATAGATGAATGATTGATAGATGATAGATGATAGATAAATATAAATATGTATGTGCACGTACAGATGCTTCACACACATCACACATACACATATATACTGACAAGGATGGATCTTAAACTCTAATGGCAAATTTTAAAATCACATTTAAGATACACATAATACCATTTCTCTATATTTGAAACAACAGGAGTCCATGTTACTTGCTCCAGTTATGTATATCTATATGGAACTGTAATAAAAATTAATTTGAAGATTCTAATCTAAATTTGACATAATACTATGGCCATATCACCCTGCATGTGCCTGATCTTGTCTAAATTCAACATAATAATTGCCTCAAAAGATAATGGAATAATTTGGGGAAGCAAAATATTTATTACCTTTATAAGGTCTAAGTCATTTTAGGATTTAATAAGGATTAAATCAAAAGCAGCCAACAGTCAAATTCTTTTATGTTAATTCTTGTAGGTTTACTATTTTTAAACCTGAGAAAATGAACCAGAAACAGAATCCAAGAACACATTAAAATGATCATACACCATGATCAAGTGGAATTTATGCCAGGGATGCAAGGATTCTTTAATATATGCAAGTCAATGTGATACACCGTATTAACAAATGAAGCATAAAAACCATATGACCATCTCAATAGATGCAGAAAAAGCTTTCAACAAAATTCAACACCCATTTGTGATTAAAAACTCTCCAGAAAGTGGGGCAGAAAGAGAAAAACAAATATCATATAATATCGCCTATATGTGGAATCTGGAAAAATGGTACAGATGAACTCACTGGCAAAGCAGAAATAGAGTCACAGATGTAGAGAACAAACTTATGGTTACCAAGGGGGGAAGAGAGGGGTGGGATGAATTGGGAGATTGGGACTGACATATATACACTACTATGTATAAAACAGATAACTAATGAGAACCTACTGTATAACACAGGGAACTCTACTCAGTGTTCTGTGGTGACCTAAATGGGAAGGAAATCCAAAACAGAGGGGATATATGTATACGTATAGCTGATTCACTTTGCTGTACAGCAGAAACTAACACAACATTGTAAAGCAACTATACTCCAAAAAAATTTAATTAAGAAAAAGAAAATGAACAAGAGTGAAAGTGAACAGAAAGGAAGCAAGAAGAAGGGGGGGTGGTCATCTGAACGATGAGGTTAGAAACAAGGGCACAAACGTGGAGAGGAAAGGCAGTGAGGGAGGGAGGGAGGGAAGGATGAATATAAATTGCACCCAAAAGAGAGAAAACATGGATTGGTGAGTGTTTGAATGTGGGACTCGGGGAGGGGGGAAGTGTCACTTGGCTCTGCGCTCTCTGCTCTACTGATGCTGATCTATGGAAGTTGGAACATGGAGCAGATCTGGGGAGGAAGAGGGCTAATCTGGCTTTGGACATGCTGAGTGTGAAGGTCCCTCTGCTTCATCGAAGCAGGAGATGTTCAGCGGACACAGATTAGGAGTTATTTGCATCAAGGTTGTAGTTGAAGCCACATAACCTGGGTGATCCAGGAAGAGCATCTAGAGTGACAAGAACAGATGCTGAAGGAAGGAACCTTGTGCTAAAAATGGGCTGGAGGTGGCCAGACAAGGGGTTTGTGAGGTAGGTGATGAGAAATGGTACACGAAGCTCAGAGAGGAAGGTTGGACGGGAGCCTAGGAGATTGTGTGCCTTAAAGGGGTGGTGGTGGTGGTGGTGTGTGATGAATTGGGAGATTGGGATTGACATGTATACACTAATATGTATGAAACGGATAACTAATAAGAACCTGCTGTATAAAAAAATAAATAAAATTCTGAAATTCAAAAAAAAAGAAATATATGTACACCATCAACAGAAGAATGGATAAAGAAGATAAGCTACATGTATACTATGGAATATTATTACTCAGCCATAAAAGGAATGAAATAGTGCCATTTGCAGAGATGTGGATGGACCTAGAGAGTGTCATACAGAGTGAAGTTAAGTCAGAAAGAGAAAAACAAATATCGTACAATATCACTTATATATGGAATCTAGGAAAATGGTACAGAAGAACTTATTTGCAAAGCAGAAATAGAGTCACAGGTGTAGAGAACGAACTTATGGTTACCAAGGGGGGAAGGAGGGGGTGGGATAAATTGGGAGATTGGGATTGACATATATACACTATTGATACTATGTATAAAATAGATAACTAATACCTGCTGTATAGCACAGGGAACTCTACTCAATGATCTCTAGTGACCTAAATGGGAAGGAAATCCGAAAAAGAGGGGATATATGCATATCTGATTCACTCTGCTGTACAGCAGAAACTAACCCAACATTGTAAAGCAACTAGACTCCAATTAAAAAATAAAGTAAAATACAAAAAAAAAAGAGGGGTGCAGCCAGGCAGAGAAGTCTGATGATATCATACCAGGAGACTGTGAAGGGGTTTTGGCACGAATAACTTTCAACAGTAAGTATAATTTGGGACTTCCCTGGTGGCGCAGTCGCTGAGAATCCACCTGCCAATGCAGGGGACATGGGTTCGAGCCCTGGTCCGGGAAGATCCCATGTGCGGCAGAGCAACTAAGCCCGCCTGCCACAACTGGGAGTGTAGGGGGAGCAGAGTGGACATTCCAGGCCCCAGCTGCCTGCCATGCCTTCCTACCCTTCACCTCCGGTCACATCAGCAATGCCCGGAAATGGGGGCAAGAGGGCCCACAGCCCCAGCCCCAAACTTTTAGAAGGACTGCTCTGCCTCCCCGCAGCCAAGCTCCTCGTCACCAGCTAAGAGCCCAAGGGGCCGGGGGGCCACGTTCCCCTTGTGGACCACACACTCGGGGACCTGGGACCCTGGAACCATCTACCCTGCAGCCTCAAGCCGGCACCAGCATCTCCGCCTGTCTCTGCAACCACCCCCCCCACCCCGGCCCCGGCCATCCTCTAGAGGGCTGAGTGGGTTTCCACGTGCGTACCTGAGGCTGGACAGACTTGGATGTGAAGCTGGGATAACCACACATTGAAGCCAGCTCGTCCCACAGGAGGGAGCCAGAGGTGAGGAGAGAAGGCACCAGCTTCAAAGCCGGGGGCACAGAGGCTGGGCGTCTTTGCAGGCCGGCATTCTGGCACTTAAAACTGAAGAATCTGAGGGCTGAATTCCAGCCTGACATTTCACGTCACCCTGACATGCCGTAATCGTCAAGGGAGGAGGATGAGATATATCTTCTATAGCAGTGTCTAGCTGGGATTATTATTTTAAATATTGGACACATGTGGACCTCCATCTGTACATGTGGGGGGCAGCCTGGCCTCGTCTCCACCTCTGTCCTCAGTCACTGACCTCCCCCCAGTCCAGCCCCTGCGAGGATCCGTCCTAACGACTCGCGGGTTTATTCATTTCCCCTTTATTCTATATCATTATGTCTACATTTATCATTTCCTCCTTAAAGCATTAAATGGTGATATTCTCAACTAACTTTTTATAACAAAATATTGGGATTTGTGATACTTGCCCTTTGTTTACATATCTGAAGAGGCAAAATGGTGATGTCCTTTTGTCATTAACTCACTGATTTGGCATCTGTGTTCTTTCCTATTTTTCCAATCTCCTATGCAGCCACCCTGGAATATTGCTGCTTCCTGGTCCTAAAACCACCACGATCCTGTTTAAACAGGGACCTCAGTCTTAGCCTAATTAATTCGGAAGCACCAGGACACAGTGACACGCAGTCACCTCTTGCCTGGATATCAGGTTTGCAGTTTTATTTGCAGTGACTGAGTCTGGTCAGCAGATGGCAACGAACGTCTTGCAAGGAAAAAAAAAATTATTTAGGTTGAGTTAAAAATAAAGAGAAGGGAGAGAAAGAAAACAGGACACATGCAGAAGCAGCAGCAGATGGCTACCAAATCCCCTCTACCTTGCAGGACGCGGAAGCGCACTCATTATAGGACCTGCTCGGGGTCCCAGCCCCAAGTCCCTTGTTTCCTGCAGCCCCTGCCTCTCTTTCTAGCTCACACCTCTTAGTCATTGCTCAGGAGACGTTGTTTACAGGAGCTGTTACATTCACAGCACGTACAGATTGGGGGTTTCTGAGAACGGGAGATGAAGGCACGGGTGGCACGGAAGGTTGCCCCCGATTCTCAGCCCCAGGAAGGGCTGGGCTCTGCCCCGTGAGGAGGGTCCCCTCTGACCAGCTCCCATCTGTGACCGCTTTGCTGGTCCTTCCCTGCTGCTCTGTATGCATCCAGCATCCCAGTCTGGCTCCAGGCTCCAGAAAGAGGCCCTGCCCCCAGGCAGCACCGGGGTGACAGGAGACAGCTAATGTAACCTGTGTGTCCTCATCTCCCAGCTTCTCCGGCGGTTGCCATGGCAACCCCCAAGGCTCCTCAGGCTTTCTCATTGACTGACCACGCCTGGAAAAAACATTCTGAAATTGACAGTGCTACGTTTGAGGGAAATTTAATGAAAGAGCAGGTTGACCTAGTTTTAATGCTACACAATGAAATGGCAGGGACGTGAGGTGTTACTGAAAAGGAAAAGAGAGCGGGTACCAGAAAGATGCGTAAGGCTACGGAGGCAAAGGTCTCATCCCGCGTTATTGCCTCATCTTCCAAGGAGACAGAGCTCAACACGAAAATTAGAGCACATGTCTCCCAAACAGTGGGGACATTTCAGAAAAGGCAGAAATATGGAATTCTTTTTCCATGCTTTAAGGAAAGTATGAACTTAAAATGATCTTACTTCCCAAAAGAGGAAAACAAAACAAAGCAAGCTGTATTCCTCTGTACTGGAAACTGTAATGGAAAATATGGGGAAAGCATCCCTGGCCATTGAGATTTAAGTTTACCTCTTCTTCTCATACTGATCCATTCAGTTTCCAGAGGCTCTTGTGGCAGGTATCCCTGGCAGCCCTGTCTCCTGGTACTCTGGCCATCCCTTCCCTTCAGTGTGGCCAGACTTACTGGTCTGCTTCTGATGATTGGAATGCGGTAAAAATGATGGCCTGTCACTTCTGAAGTGAGGATAAAGAGACTGTGGGTTCTGCCTTGGGTGCTCTCTGTGGGCTGGGGTCACTAACTGCCATGTCATCAGGACACGGGGGCAGCTTATGGAGATGCCACATGGCAAGGAACTGAGGTCTGCCAGCAGCCATGACAGTGGGTGTTCTAGACCTGCTGGAGCCTTGAGGTGACAGCAGCCTCAGCTTCACTGCAACCTCGTGAGAGGCACCAAGAAGAGGACCCAGCTAAGCTGCCCAGAGTCCTGCCCCGCAGCAACTGTGAGATGATGAATGGTTATGGCTTCTGGCAGCTAAGTTTGGGGGGATTTTGTTACACCACAATCGATAACAAATACAGCCATTCATTTGCTCTCTTGCTTCCATGGTTGGGACTCTGATTGTGATACAGTTGACTCTTGAACAACTCAGGGGTTAGGGGCGCTGACCCTCCAAGGAGTCGAAAATCAGCGTATACTTTTACAGGCGGCCCTCTGTATCTACGGTTCTGCATCTGTGGATTCAACCAGCCGGGGATCGTGTAGTACTGTAGTATGTCTTTAGTGAAAAAAATTCCACTTGTAAGGGTCAAAAGTATATGCTTTTAGAATTTTATCCCAAGCGTCACCACTTGCAGCTGGATAATCTTGGGCAGGCTCCCTGGCCTCTCTGGGCCTCAGTTTCCTTATCTGCAAAATGGCTTAATATCTGTAAAGGGCTTAGAACATACCCAACTCATAGAAATGCTTAATAAACGAGTTATTATCTTTACTGACATTTCTATATAACTAGTTTTTTCTAAATTTTAATCTATAGTTTGTCTTCAGTGCTGATTTTCCCCAAAATGTAATTTAAAAAACTAGCAATTTTAGAGCATTATAGACCTATTAGGAAACTGCACTTGTAACTACGTGGCTTGCAAAGGTGTTGTGATCCCTGTACCTCTGAAAACTCTGTGAATTCTGTCCTAAAGCCTCATATAGAAGATCTAAGCATCACTGCCTATGTCCAGAGAAGGGCAGAAGCTAGATGGCCAGGAGGACCTGTGAATATCAGGTAGAGATTTTGTGAACAGTCCATAATTTTTGAGAATAAGCTAATCGATATGTCTTGGGTGGATGAGAAGTGAAAAGGAGAGGGAGTTGAAAGACTTTTCACTTTGGATTTTCTCCTGAAGGTCATGGGTGCTCCAGAGACTTTTAAACCTGAAATACTTTGAAAGGCACTGGTTTGCTTGAAAGGAAACAAGAAAGTGATGAAAGGATGGACAAAAGGAGAGGGAGAAAAAAAGAAAAAATAATGGGAGGGCAAGCACTTCACCTCGCTAGCGCTGTCGCCATTAACGATTGTCACCATCACCTGCATCACAACCATTTACTGATTGCCTCCTAGGTGCCTGGCACTGCATTATGAGATTTGCATGTGTCGTGTCTAAACACAGGCTCAGAGGTCACGGACTGGAGGCTGGGGGCTGGATACGCCTCCCCGGGCAGGCAGGGACCAGCTCATAGTTGTCTGCTCCTAGCTCAGGGTTTAGGTACCTGCCAGGCCCCACGGGCATTGAAAGGCACACATCCCAAAACTCACTGTCTGTCCTGCTGGTGTCAGGTACCACTGGTAGTTAAAGCCAGGCTTCCTCTCCTCTTCATCACTCACACACACACTCACACACATACACACGCGTGTGCTCGCACTTTGCTCCTATATTGGGGCACACCGATAGAGGGCTCACTTGATGTCTATGGTACATCTACTGTGTACACATAGTTCAAAAGCATCTCTGCCCAAGAGTGGATTCCGAACAGGAGTTTTAAAGCTTCACTGAAGCAGAGGAAATTCAGGATCTTAGGGCTCATCACGTTGGGTCTCAGAATTTCCTTCCCCCAAACTGGCCTTCTATTGCGGGCTTTGAGTCCAGGGCTTGGTCTTCCTTTAACCTCTCCCCACATTGATCCTGTCTCCAGCAGAGGCTGCTGCGATTTATGAATGGCTCTCCCCAAACCCTCACCCTCCCAGACAACCAAGAATCAGACAACCACAAAGTCCCCTGTGGTGCCTGACCCTTTATCTTAAAGTTTTTTTGGGAAAAAAAAAAAAAAACCTGAAAAAATTTTTCTAATTCATTTAGGCATTGACAGACATTAATGTGTCTTTATGAATTAATTTACTAAATTAATCAGTCAATTTAGCTGGAAAGTCAGATCAAGTAGATAACAAGCCGGTTGGATCTGGCCTGATTAAATTAGGTGGCTAGAAATATCATCTGATTAGATCAGATCACTCAAATGCTTTTCAGAAGCATTCACAGACAGAAAATGTGAGGTCTGCCCAGGGCCCCAGGTCCTGCCCACAGCGTGTGTTTGGGGGTTGGGCTGGTGCGGAGGACTTCCAGGATCCTGGGAGATGTCCCAGCTCAGCTTTTAGGACCCCTGCAATTTCAGACACCAAGCTGAGTAACCAGGTTACTGGGCAGCTGTATGAGTTTCCTGCTGCTGCTGTAAAAATTTATCACAACCTTAGTAGCCTAAAACAACACAAATTTATGGTCTTGCAATTCTGGAGGTCAGAGTCTGAAATGGGTCTTATGGGGATAAAATCAAGGAGTCGGCAGGACTGTGCTCCCTCTGGAGGCCGGAAGGAGAATTCATCCTCATCTTTCCCAGCCCCCAGGGGCCACCTGCTCTCTTTGGCTCATGACCTCATCACTCTGATGTCATCAGTCACATGACCCTCCTGCCTCCCTCTTTCACTTATAAAGACCCTTGTGATCACACGGGGCCCACCTAGATAATCCAGGATAATCTCTCCATCTCAAGAGCCTTAACTTAATCCCCTCAGCCAGGTCCCTTTTGCCATGGGAGAGAACGTAGTCATAGGTTCCAGGATTGGGATCTTTGGGGGGACATCATTGTGCCTCCCAAAACAAGTAAGGCCACTGCCAGATTTTTGGAAGTCAGGGTGGCACCTCCACGATTAGAGATACTGAAGGGCCTTATGGCATAAAACCCCCTGATTCTGCCACAGCAGCTAAAGTTCTTACGGTAATTCCTCTGCGTTAAGGCGTGGCTTCCAGAAAACTCCCACTACCATAGAAATATATAACGTGAGAGATAAATAGCATGATGCTTCCATAACGTCCATCACCTATCATCAAAGATGAGGTGCTCGGTTACCAAACTCCCTGTGATTAAGAGGTGCTACAATTAATACACGTTGGAAGGAATTCAGCTAATAATACTCAGAACTTGGGACTTTCTAAGCCCAGCTCCAAACTCCAGAAAAGACAAAAAAAAAAAAAAAAAAAAATTAAACTTACATGAATTACTTCTGCATAAAATATGTAAGCTGGAGACAGCGTCCAATAACAGACTCAGCTATGTTGAAGTCCTTACATGTATGCTTACACGTAATCTCATATTTTTCTCATGATTTACCTCTAGTGACAACAGGGCACTTAGTAGGTCCTTGGCTTGGAAGTGGGGAGAAAGTCTGTATAAAGCTAAGAGTAAAAGTAGTTGAATACATGCCCTGTTCTAAGTGAGTAGGGAATAATGTGGGAGTTAAAAGCTGGCTGGGTCTTCAAGGAAGTTGTGTTAATTTGCTGGGGCTGTCATAACAGAGGATCACAGACTGGGGGGTTTAAATAACAGAAACGTATTTCCTCACAGTTCGGGAGGCTAGAAGTCTAAGATCAAGGGGTAGTCTGAGGGCTCTGTCCTTGGCTCCTAGGTGACCGTCTTCTCCCTGGGTCTTCATGTGGTCTTCTCCTGAGCGTGTCTGTGCCCTCATCGCCTCTTGTTATAGGGACACTAGCCTCATTGGCTCAGGGCCCACCCTAATGACCTCATTTAATTAACTTCTTTAAAGACCCTGCCTCCAAATACTGTCACATTCTGAGCTCCTAGGGGTTAGGACGTCAACGTGGAAATTTTGGAGACACACAGTTCAGCCCGTAACAGGAATGTAGGACTTCGTCCAGCAAAGAGGAGGAGCAACGGGGGTGGAGGAGGAGAGAATGCATGTATTTTGGAAGGGAAGGCTCAAGACATGAGCTGTAACTTGGGCGAAAGAGAGTGTAACTTGCCTTTAATTAGAGGGAGGGACACCAGCTCTAGGGAGACAAGATAGTAAGGAGCTGGACTTCCCTGGTGGTCCAGTGGTTAAGACTTCACGCTTCCACCGCAGGGGGCGCAGCTTCGATCCCTGGGCGGGGAGCTAAGATCCCACATGCTGTGCAGCCAAGAAAAGAAAAGAAAAGAAAAAAAGATAGTAAGGAGCTTCCAGATGCCTCTGGATGATTCACTAATAAAAGTTTAGTTTCAAGTGTTTCAGGTCTTCTTTGATCTGTGTTCTGCTTGTTGTAGCACTTACAGCACACCCACATCTCAAGAGTACCTAGAATAGGTGTTTCCCTCCATGACTAGAAAATGCTATCTTTAACCTTCTGTCATGAGGCAATCAGTCAGAATGGAAGAGATCTGCAAGTTCCCCCACTTTACCTCTTTGGGGACGGAAAAGTCTGCCATATTTTAGCTTTGTCAGTAAACCTTTCTACCTAACTTCCTCATCTGTAATAAGACAAGATATGATGATTCTAAAATTGCATTATTGGACTTCCCTGGTGGCGCAGTGGTTAAGAATCCGCCTGCCAATGCAGGGGACACAGGTTCGAGCCCTGGTCCCGGAAGATCCCACAGGCCGCAAAGCAACTAAACCTGTGTGCCACAACTCCTGAGCCTGTGCTCTAGAGCCGATGAGCCACAACTACTGAAGCCCGCGTGCCTAGAGCCCGTGCTCTGCAGCAAGAGAAGCCACCGCAATGAGAAGCCCGAGCACCACAATGAAGAGTAGCCCTCGTTCACGGCAACTAGAGAAAGCCCGCACACAGCAACGAAGACGCAGCGCAGCCATAAATAAATAAATAAACAAATAAATAAATAAATTTATATACATATAAAAAAAAGAACACCAGTCATAGTGGAGTAGGGACCCACCCTACTCCAGTATAACCTCATTTTCACTAATCACATCTATAACCAGCCTATTTCCAAAGAAGGTCACCTTCTGGTGTACTGGGGGTTAGGACTTCAATATATGAATTTTAGGGGAGACATAATTCAACCCATAGCCCTGCCCATCAGTGGGTTAAAAAATGAGATCTTTAACTCTTCCACCTCTTCCATTTCAAAAGAGAGACTCAGGCTTAATCAACATTCACCTATATTTCTGTAATGATACTTTTAATCAATAATTAACTCAAAAGCAATTAAAAGAAAACTTTTAAGTCAACTAAAAAAAAAAAGAGTCTTGATTATAAATTGGATTCTGCTTCAGGGGTGCAGAAAATCTGTTTGCCTCTAGAATTTTCCTGGTCCTTCGGGTATATCTGTGTTTCTCTTCCAACTCATGTATGCATTAGATTTAGAAGTTATTTTCAGAACACTCCACTGAGGAATTCTTGATGCAACAAAGTATTTCTTTTAGACCACCTGTTAGGATTCAGGGGTTTGTAAGGCATCTGCAAGGAAGAGAATTGACTCTCGCTGGTGACTAGGAGCAACCACAATTTAGACTTGGTTGGTAAAACTAAGTGGAGTCTCCCTACTTCCCGTCTAGACGCACTCAGCATTCCTCAGAGCACATATTTATAAATAAAACAAATGCAACATTTGTATTCCTCTTGTATCTTACAAGAAAACGTTAATAGGACATACTGGGTTGGCCAAAAATTTTGTTTGGCTTTTTCCATACCATCTTACGGAAAAACCCAAACAAACTTTTTGGCCAACACACTACTTTAATTCTTCACTTTTCATTAGCTTTTACAGAGAATAATATTGCTGTAAATTCCATATTACGGTAGTAATATTTTCTGATAACTTAAGAATTCAAAGTGGCTGCAAAGGGCTTCCATAATTTAAGAAAAAAAAACACAGTTTAATGTGGATCTTTTAAAGACAAATGTACGACTGCCGTTTGGGAGTATTCCTTTAACCCTGGTTTAACGATGTCTACTACTCTGAACATTTAGTACCTGATTTCTTAGAGGCATAGCATTTTAAAACCAGATTTAGAACAAAAATCTCATTAAATAGCACCTGGCTAACATCCTCAAAGTAAATCAATTGAAGTGAAAAATCTGTCTTGGGGGTGGCGGGGGGGAGGTGCACATAGAACGTATCTTCTAGAACAGTAGGGACATCTTGTGGCCAATTTTATTAAGGATTTTTTATTTTTAATAAGATACTTTGATTCAAATATAGTGAATGGTTACAGTGTGTTAGTAATTGTTCTCTATGCGGGGAGTAAAAAGATGAATGAAACATAAATCGTGTTTTGAAAAATCTATCAGAATAGAAAGAGATTGAACATTTTAATATGGCCAGGCCTTGTTTTATTTACTTGTACACAAGAAATCCAGGTCATCTTGTAAGAAATTATAAGTACAGATATAATAGGAGTCTGTGGTTTTTCAATCCCTCAGCTCCGTTTTACTTTGGGGTCATCCCACCCTCACTCACTGTCTATGTGTTGGTCTAGGACTGCTGGTCAACCCCTCTGGCTCCAGGCCCCTCCATTCCTCATATTCTATCAGGAGCACAGGATCCAAACAAGGTCAAAATCAAGGGAGTTCACTTCCAAACTTTTGTTTGATCTAAGGGGAAGATCTGCTGGTTGCTTGTCAACCTGGATCTTCTGATAACTGGCCGCCATGATGTTGGGAGAGCATGCCTGGGAGTGAAGGAGCCCAGAGGAAACCAAGGCAGGAAAGGAAGAGTTTGAGGTCTGACCATGGGATTGGAGCGCCTGGGCCCAGTCATGCTACCACAGAGTGTTCAGTCAAAAGGGTTGATCCTGCAACAAACGTGACTGAATATATGCGAAACCAATGCACACACAAGCAAATACATTAGCCTATGCACAAATGAACATATACACAAATACATAATAAAATATATTGAAATATAGTTCTAAAACTTAGCTTTAATGGCTGAATACGTTATGAAAAACTTTCCACGTGAATAAATGTTGCACTGCATTATTCTTTTCTTTTTTTTAATTTATTTTATTTTATTTATTTATGGCTGTGTTGGGTCTTCGTTTCTGTGCGAGGGCTTATTCTAGTTGTGGCAAGCGGGGGCCACTCTTCATCGCGGTGCGCGGGCCTCTCACTATCGCGGCCTCTCTTGTTGCGGAGCACAGGCTCCAGACGCGCAGGCTCAGTAGTTGTGGCGCACGGGCCCAGTTGCTCCGCGGCATGTGGGATCTTCCCAGACCAGGACTCGAACCCGTGTCCCCTGCATTGGCAGGCAGATTCTCAACCACTGCGCCACCAGGGAAGCCCCTGCATTATTCTTAAGAGTTGCACCGTTTTCCATGCTATAGAGGCATCATAATTTATAAAATCAATTGTCATTTATTGGACACTTGAACCATCAGTCTTGTTTGCAATTTTTGTGGCTATCAACCATGCTGCCATTTTTCAGTTTTCCTGAAAAATTGTCAGATTACTTCTTTAGAATTAGGATTTTTTTTTAACAGTTCAGTCTGTAATTATCTCATTGTATTTGAGATAAAACAAAGATAAGTTGGGAGTATTCAGATGATTTTATTACCCTATTTATTATTTTATAGAAAATATAGATGCCAGGGCCTTGCTATTGTTTAAGATTCAGACAGTGAGACCATTTGCCTCAGGAATCAAAATATCTATTCTAAGAGGAAAAATACCCCCATCCATGAATGTCTGTCACCCTGATGCCAGGGATGGGAGATGGGGGCTTTCGTGAATGGTTTTTGTTTATTTTCCTTTTTGTCTACACACCCACAGATAAATACATGAAAAGAGGTTCAGTATTATTGTTGATTAGGGCAAAAAATGAAAACCACAAAGAGATGCCCAACACAATGATGAGATAGCCTGTTAGTAGGGCTAAAATTTAAAAGTCTTACCATTTTAAGTGTAGGTGAAGATGAGGAGCAGTGGAAACCCCCGTAGCTGGTTGACAGGAGTGTAATGTGGAACTGCCACTGACAGCCTGTTAGAAAGTTAAACATGCGCTCATCATAGGATCCAGCCATCCCATTCCTAGGGATTGACCCCAAGTCCATAAAAAAAATGTTTTTACACAAAGACTTATCCATGAATATTCATAGCAAATTTTTTTCATTATAGCCCTGACTGGAAACAACCTAGACACGTGTATGTGTTAACAATCTGTGGTGCATCCATGTAAAAGTATACGACTCAGCAGCAAAAAGAACAAACTACTGATTCCCATATCACAGGGATGAATATCAAAATCATTATTCTGAGTGAAATAGTTCATCACAGAAGAGTACATACTATAGGACTCATTTTATGCAAAATTCTATTAAACACAAACTAATCTGGAGTGATGAAAAGGAAATCAGTGGTTGTTTGGGGCTGGGAGTAGGGGAGAGATGAACTGCACGTGGCATGAAGCAGGTCTGGGGACAAGGGGAATCTGAGTCTTGATTATGGTTGTGTTTTCATGGGTGTATCCATCTGTCAAATCCCTGAACTGTACTGAACTATACACTTGAAATGGAGGCAGGTTATTGTACATAAATTAGACCTTGATAGAGCTGATAACATCATTTAAACAACAAACATATATGCTGCTTGCAAGAGATTTGTAAAAACTCTGATGTATATTTAAGATCGGTGCATTTTCTATATGCAAAATTTACTTCACTTTAAAATGAAGAAAAACAAAAGAACAAAAAACTTTCACACAAAACAACAAAACATATTTTGCAAGAACGTAGCCATAAAATGGGGGGAGACTTAATATTGAGAAGCAAGGAACAGTCTTGGCCACAGGGTTGAATGATTTCCTCAAATGGGATGTTTGGTTATTTGTTCTTTTTTGAGAGTGAAGCTCTTACACCCATGTGGGTAAAGAAGAAAGGGAGTGGGGAATGGGAATAAAAGGAAACAGATAGAAAAAGCAGCGGGCTTTCTGTGGGCATGACGGTAACGTTCCTTGGATGGAGCAGTTACTGTATCTTCATTTGTTTGCCGTCTTGCAGAAATTTGTGGAAATCTCCGACTGACTGATGATTCCTTTCCCAGTTTCATCATCTGCGAGAGTCTACCTATTTTTAAAAATTGTTACCACCTTTACCATTATACATGTGACCTGAGACAAGATAATGCCATTAAATTACCTCTAACAATAATTTCTAAATTTGGCCCTTTCGAAAAAAACATTTTGCATTTTGAATGATAAATTGTACAACTACAGTTGAAAAAATATGTCCCTGAAGATCGACCAAGAGGGAACTGAGATGGAAATTGCCAAGGCCTCTCTGTTCACTGCTTCTTGTCTGGCCAGTTTTTACCCTTAATTCTGAGGTGATTGCTTTTAATAAATATATAAGTGCATCCATTCTTGGCCACTAGGTGGCTCTCTACTAGAAAACACTGGCTTTGCACGTTCTTCCTTCCACAATGCTAAGCAATCACGTTAGTATTTGACCTGTTCTCTCCCTTCCAACATATGTGTGTTGAGTTTTCCTCTTTATGGGTTTGCAAAGAACAAAAGTAGTAACGCTGAGGACATAAATACTTGGACAAAACATGTATTATTTTAAACTATGGGAACATTTGTTACAGCAGGAATATTCTACTGGGTCAGGCAGTTCAGTGAAAGGTGCATCCTTTGTTCCTTTGTTCCTCCCTCCCTCCCTCCCTCCCTTCCTTCCTTCCTTCCTATTTCTTTCTGTCTCTGTCTGTCTTTCTATCTCTCTTTCTCCCTTTCTCTCTCCCTCTCCCTCTATCTCTCTCTTTCTTCCTTTTTTTCCAGCACTTCATACTTTTGTTTCTTTATCTCCTTGGCGCCGTGGGGTTCTGGCTCCAGAGTGTAGCAAGTAAAAGAGATTAGAGGCCTGCACCCTGGGGGAAAACGGCACTGACATGCAGTTTCTGTTCTAGCCACACTAGCGATCTTTGCCTCAGGGCTGAGTCTTACGGCGCCTGCGGAACAGGAAGGCTGTTCTTTTACCCGAACCACATGTTCCTTGATGATGTCCAGCAGCTGAAACAACTGCTCCTGAGTCACTTACACACAAGGAAGTCACAGGCTGGGTGTGGTTCAGGCAGAGGGAAATCTAGATCGAGTGCTCCAATTACATCTTTATCAGGATCACCCCCTGGCTCTGTGCCCACAAGCAAGTTACCTAACCTCTCTGTGTCACCGTTTCTTTATCTATGAAGGGAAGATAATCATTCTACCTACTTCATCTGATTTTTGTGAATAGAAAATGAGTAAAGTACTTAGAACCACACCTGAGACATAGTAGATGGTCAATAAATGTTAGCAACAATGATCCTAATGACTACTATTATTAACACAGGCTGACATAAAGTTAAAAGAAAATCAAGACTAGCAAGTAGCAGATGAGATGACTTATAGTTCTTTCTCCTCAGGCTTTGTCTTAAAATCTCTTTGGACTGAGGACTAGGGTCTTTTCCTTGGTTAAAAAGGCCTGCTTACCAGGGCAAAGTACAGGGTGATAGCGTGTACGCCACAGTAAGGACCCTGCTACCCTGCTTCCAGATGGTATGTAATTGTCTTAAAATTTGGAGAAGTTTTTTTTTTTTTTTTTTCTCCTAGAATAACATCTTTCACATGTGAGGAGAAATGGCTGTTCCTTCCTGCAGGGGGAGTTACAGAAAATGAAGAAATCATAGCCTTGTCCTGGAACTGGCCTTATGTTTCCATTTCCAGAATAAGAAGAAAGGTAAACTTAATATATTTTAAGGACGTGATGCCATACTTTGTCATTAACTGTGATTATACATAAGGCTTCTTGGACATCCTCTATTCTTATGAGAGATTTCTGGTATGTTGTGGAAATATCTCATAGAACAGGGGACAAGCTTGGGTTGTTTTCAACAGAACGAACCATGTTCAGAAATCAAAACTACTATTCTCGACAGTCACACTGTATTATTTCTGATAATTACTTTCATTGCTTCAGGCTTCCTTGTCAGATTTTCAGAAATCACAGGTTTACATTTGCATAAGACACCCTGCTTTGTTCCTGAACCTCGAGGGCCTTTCAACTGTTTTTACAAGGTTTGCAATGACCTTCTTATTGTTAAACCTCATGGAGAGTGGAGACCGTTCAGTCCTAAACTCACAAAACAGGTCTGAAGCTTATGGGCCACTCCCTTTCAAAGCAATGTCACGTCTTGACTTTTATGAAGCCACATTCTCCTAGGTTTCTTGCTACTTTTCTGGTACCGCTTCCATCTCCTATATGACTTCTCTCTCTCAGTCAGGTTATAGAATGTGGGGAAAGGAAGGATTCTGTCACAGACTCTTCACTTCCACCACACAACCTGCAGTCATTCCCAGCCCTACCATCGGAGGCAATCACTGTTCTGATCTCTTTCTCCCCTAGGTTGGTTTTGCCTATTGTCGAACTTCATACAAACAGAATCATAGAGTATGTACACTTCATTTGCAGGGTGGCCGGTGGCCTGCAGGTAATAAAATGCTCTGTTCCTGTCATCCTATCAGAGCAAAATGAAATTAATGACTGAAAAGAACTTGGGCACAATATTGAAGGTGCAGGACACATCCTTCCTGATTTCAAGACTCACTTTAAAGCTACAGTAATCAAGACAGAGTGATACTTATGAAAGAACAGACACACAGGGGCTTCCCTGGTGGCTCAGTGGTTAAGAATCTGCCTGCCAGTGCCGGGGACACGGGTTCGAGCCCTGGTCCGGGAAGATCCCACATGCCGCGGAGCAGCTAAGCCCGAGCGCCACAACTACTGAGCCTGCGCTCTAGAGCCTGTGCTCTGCAACAAGAGAAGCCACCGCAATGAGAAGCCCGCGCACCACAACGAAGAGTAGCCCCCGCTCGCCGCAACTAGAGAAAGCCCGCACGCAGCGACGAAGACCCAGCGCAGCCAAAGATAAATAAGTACGGTTAAAAAGAACAGACACACAGATCAGTGGAACAGAATAGAGATTCCAAAAATAAACCCACACAAATATAGTCAACAGATTTTTTTTTATTGTGGCAAAATACACATAGTAGAAAATTTACCATTTAAACTGTATTTGAGCATACAGTTCAGGGATGTTAATTACATTCATAACATTGTTACAACCATTTCTAGAATTTCTAGAATTCTACCCATTTCTAGAATTTTGTCATCATCCTAAGCAGAAAGTCTATACCCATTAAACAATAATTCCCCTCCTCCCATACCCTGGTAACCTCTATTTTACTTTCTGTCTCTATGAATTTGTTTATTCTAGGTACCTCATATAGGTAGACTCATAGAATATATGTCCTTTTGTGTCTGGCTTATTTTACTTAGCACAATGTTTTCAAGGTTCATCCCTATTGTAGCATGTACCAGAATTTCATTTCTTAAAATAATATTCCATTGTATGTATATACCACATTTTGTTTATCCATTCATCAGTTGATGGATATTTGAGGCATTCCCACCTTTGGGCTATTGTAAAGGATGCTGCTATAAACATTGGTGAACAATATCTGTCTGAGTCCTGCTTTCAATTCTTCTGGATCCATAAGTAGGAGTAAAATTGTGGGATCATATGTTAATTATACATTTGACTTTTTGAGGAACTGTTGAATTATTTTCCACAGTGGCTGCACCACTTTACACTTGCACCAGCAATACACAAGGGTTCCAATTTCTCCTGTTATTATACATATAATAAGCATACTAATAGTGAAGTGGTATGTCATGGTGGTTTTGATTTGCACTTGCACTTTCCTAATGATTAGTGTTGTCGAGCACCTCTTTATGTGCGTATTGGACATTCATATATCTTTTTTTGGAGGAACGTCTGTTCAAGTCCTTTGCCCATTTTTGATTGGGCTGTTTGGTTTTTGTTGTTGTTGAGTTGTAGGACTTCTTCATATACAGTAAACATGAATCCCTGATCAAATATATGATTTTAAAACATCCTCTCCCATTCTATTGGTTGTCTTTTCACTCTCTTAATAGTGTCCTTTGATGCACAAAATTTTTAATTTTGATGATGTCCATTTTATCTTTTTTTTTTCTGTTGTTGCCTTTGCTTTTGATGTCATATTTAAGAAATCACTGCCAAATGTAATGTCACGAAGCTTTTCTCTTATTTTTTTCCTAATAGTTTTACAGTTTCGGGTATTTTATTTGGATGCTATCTTAAATAGAATTGTTTTTTAATGTAAAAAAGTTTAATTCTCAAGGAAGTGGAGGTTGACTCTCTACTCCTTATGTGTGGGCTGCACACATATTAGGAGCATCTTTATAGTGGAGAAACCTGACATATTCAGGCACGTGGTCAAGGTGAACATCAGGGATAAGTCATGTCGATAGAATGGCACTTTATCCCCAAAGTCTTCCTCCCAAAAACCCATAACACATTTAATCACGATAATAACATCAGACAAACTCAGACTGAAGGACAGTTTACAAACACCCAGCCATTAAGTATTCCTCAAAACTGCTAACATCAATCAAAAATAAGGGAAGTCTAGAAAAACTGTCACAGTCCAGAGGAGTCTAAGGAAACAGAGAACTGAATGTAACGTGGTATCCTGGATGGAATCCTAGCACAGAGGAGGACATCAGGTAGACACTACAGAAATCTGAATAAAGTATGGAATTAAGATAATAATAATATGTCAACATTGGATCATTAATTCTGATGAATGTACTGTAGTGATATAAGATGTTAATAATAGGGGAAACAGTGTGGGGTATATGGGAACTCTGTACTGTCTTCAGAGTTTTTCTATAAACCTAAAACTATTCTAAAATAAAAAGTTTATTTTTTAAAACAAAAGTACATGGAACTTGGACCATACCCTTTAGCAATGTTGCCAGACTGCTTGACTTCCCACACAATTGATTTGATTGAAATGTGAAATTCTGGGGAAACTGATGATTTCATGGCTTTGTGGAGCTCATAAAAGGCAGATTTACAATATGGAGCCAACTCTTCATAGGAACTGAGATGCAATTGTTATCATGAGGTGAAAAGGAATGTAACACATAAAAATTGCAGATTGGAGAGTGATAAGAAGGCATCATCTTAAAAGTTTCACTCTAGAAAAATACCTGGACAATTGATGATGGATCATGAAACTTGTTTTCAAGAAGAACAAACCTGTAAAAACAAGGTCATAGGCAATGTTCCCTCTACTCTCCCCAACAGGGATTTCCATAAACTTCTAGAGTGAAAACTTGGCTATCCTGTAAGTACGTACAGAAAGAATTCTATTGTTCTGCCGGGAGAACATCAAAGGCAGGAGAAAAATTTTCAAAAGTGAGCCATTTTCAATAAACATGTCTATACAAAGCCACTGGTTTGTTTAGTTTGTGTGTCCTGTGAATTCCACTCATTTCACAAGTTATTTGCCAGTGTTTAATTTCCAAGCCAAATCCCAGGTGATACTTTCTTCCTGACATTGTTCCTTAGGAAAAACTTAAATTCTTCTCCTTATCTTTTAATAATTTTGCACTGCTGAAAATGGTGTGATAGCTGATTTAATTATTCTTCATCATCAGGACGAATAATTATTCAAAGTTTATCCATTACGCAGGGCACCTTATTAGACACAGATGTCTAACTTTCTTCCTCCCCATCCCTCAAGCACAATGAATTGACATTTTAGTATTTTATAGAATAGCATTCAGCCTAGAGTTTTTCTGTTTTTCAGTTAACTCTGACACAGAATTGAGACCACGATGTTAAATTCAGATTGACAAAGAAGTCATGAAAATTCAAATGTTCTTATTTATATGGATGGATGAGTATGATATTGAATTATGAGAAGTGAGTTAATTTCAAATCATTCTTGCTACTTCAGATCATATTGGATTTATATTTTATGAACATTAGCATTAGGAGTTTTCAAAAAGATATTATGGTGCTGAAATCCTATTTCAGAACTACAAGTACATTCTTTCCATCTAAATTTGATTTGAACTGTCTGAATAAGTAAATGCTATTTACGTTTCTCTAAGGAGTCTATCAGAATTTGATGACTTGCCTCCCTGTAATATTTAAGCAAATGCAACTTCTTTTTAGCTGAGTAACCTTATTCACAGACAAAGAGTTTAAGGCAGATCTTCAAGATGAAAACGTAGTTGGGGAAATTGTCCTCTTAATATAAAATTGCCATTCCTACTCTGCTGAAGATCACAAATAAGTATGATGTGTTCTCCTAGTGAACAGGTGGTACCAGAGTCACCAAAAATATGTGATGTGAGGAAGGCCATCTAAATTATTACCTTTTGGTCACATACTTATTTCCAAAAAGTGTTATGGGATGTCACACACATTCTTCTATAGTAATACCGAAAGTGATTTGTGTACTTGAGACCCCAAATATATTTATGGAAATTAGCATGTCAGGGTACTGGGGAATTAGCCCAAAGAAGTTAAAGAAAAATTGTCTGGTTTATTATCAGTGACTGAGGTCCAGGGAAGCCAATTTGCTTCCTGACACATTGTTTGATTTAGCCACCGAGTTACTCACACCAAATTGAAGACCTGAGGCTAAGGCTGCCTGCTTAATTCGAAAGATAACCTAGGCTCTTAGTTCAAAGCCTGTAGAAGTGGTTGGCAAATCGAGAAGACTATTAGTGAGGTTTAAATTATAAAGTCTGAGTTGAGAGCCAGGATTAAATATGGACCAGTCCCAATTCATCACTAAGGAAGCTCGTTTTTCCGTGTGTTCACTTCACTCCTTCTGACAGTAGTTATCTAATGAAGCTGTAGAAAGGATTTGAAGAGAAACCTAAACGCTTAGCCTCTTAGGCTGGAAAGTTGTATCAATACAGGAAGCGGTATCTAACTTAGAAACAACTCATTCCTTCAGAGAAGATGCTGCTATGTCCTCACATCCCCACCTCTCACCCCCCCTTCACCACCTAGTACTGCTGCCAAGTTGTGAAGATGACCTACACGTTTACGTATTTTGGAAGGAAAGGGAAGAACGGAACTAAAACGGACGGAAATAGCATAAGCGAAATAGACCTACAAAACTTCCTTTCTCATTTTGCTTTGAGAAACTCGGATGTTCCAGCCATTTAGAAATGCATTTAAAGAAAAAATGGGTCTATTTCTGGGATGTTGAAAGAGCTATTACTGTAAAGTTAATTAGTTGAATCAATTTGCACGGCTCCTGATGCCTTAATGGGGACCAAAAGTGCCCAGGGAATGATCATTTGGATAAGGGAGAGCATAGGAAATAATTCTGGAGTCTGAGTCCCTTTGGAAGAAAGGGTAAGAGCAACAATGAAGTGCCCAGCACAGCAGGGAGAAGGGTTCAAAAAGGGAGGTGGGGAAAACCAGTGCCAAATGCTAAGTACTTTTTTATTTAGGCTGGTCCTGGACTCAAGAAAGTATGAAATTCCCTCTTCTTCTCTCTCTCTCTCTTCACTTCAGCATTTGTTCTTCGACATCAACTCAACCAATATTGTTACGGCTGAAATAAATGGATTTTCCCTCACCTAGGACCATAAGTAACAGTACTTTTTTGGGGGGAAAGTGTTTGAATTCCAAGAAATCAATTTATATGTGACCCTAGGCACACATTTCATGAGCAAGGTGAGGGTTGGGTTGCATAAACGTATCTCTCCACAGGGAACTCCTTCACAAATAATTGTTTCTCCTGTTTTTATGTGGAATTTTCTCTTAGTGACTCAGAGCCAAAGCAGGTCAGCTCCTCTGCATTCTAGCCACTTTCTGAGCTGGCATTCTGTGATTAGAAATGACAGAATGACTCAAGTCACGAGAACCCAACTCTGTCTTTCTTGAACCTGACTCTGGAGAAGGACAAAAGGGTAGGCCGGGGCAATGAGATGCTGTGCTCAGGTTTCAGAGGGAAATACTAAGGGAAATATTAGCAAATCAAGGGGGAGGTTGCTTCTCACCTCTCAGAATTGGATGTTCCTGTAATTGGGAGCAGTTCACAAATGGTTTATTCTTACTGAAGTTTTATTGCAGTTGTCACTCTAGGGACATTAGAGATCTTGATATTTCAATTTCCTTGTTTAAAATTATTATTTTTAGTTAGTTAAATAAAATCACAGTTAATAGCAATGAAGGTAGCAATCCACAAAACAGTTTATTAAAATTAACATTTCTTAAAATGAAAAAATAAACATGTATAGCAGAATAGTCAGGTTCTCTGGAGTGAGCTAAACTCTAGGTGTTTCCCATAGCAAGATGAGCAATTGCATGAACTTCAACTACTAATGCTAAAATAAAAAAACAGAGACCAGTCTTGAAAATTCCCTGAGCAGACAAAACCAGCTTTGTCATACAAGCAAAGCTTGATGTCACTTATTTTGCAAGACTAATTTGACCTGGGTCATTTCTTGCTCTGCCTCTGGAAATCATAAGCAAAACAAACTACTTCCCCAAATCGATAGGAGATAACCACTAATCAATTCCCTCTCTTTGAAGAAAACTCTAATGTTATAACCAATCACTGTGAATAATGAACAGTTACTGCCTTCCTGCTGTATAAGCTACTTTATAACAAATTCCATGTTTTGTTTGAGTGCTCCTGGTTTGCAAACTGGGTTTTTGGTGTCTGCACAATGACCTCTTCCTAACTACTACATTAGTGATTCATTGGTTTTACTTCTGCTATTTCTGAACTCTTGACACTAATTATGTTAGTAAATAACACTTACTGATTAGAATATTCTTTTTTTTTTTTTTTTGGGCCCCGCCTTAAGGCATGCAGGCAGAATCTCAGTTCCCTGACCAGGGATGGAACCCGTGCCCCCTGCAGTGGAAGCTTGGAGTCTTAACTACTGGACCTCCAGGGAAGTCCCTGATTAGAATACTCTTAAACCCAAATCTTGAGTTGGTAAGATCAAGCTCGCTAAACGAGAGTTAGATGTACGGGGTCAATAGACAAAGACCATCTTCAAAACCATCAAAAGAGGCTATAGATCATAATAATTACTATGGATTGAATGTTTATAGAACACGTCTCAGTAGAGGAGCTTTATATTGATAGAGAGAAAGAACACATTCCCAACGCTCGTCAAGTCATTCATTCATGAAGATCTGTGGCGTCTCCACGTCTGTGTGTTGTGTCGGATGGGCCTGAGATGCCAAGGAAGGGCAGGGCCAAGAACTCAGTGTTGGCTCTGAACCACAGGAGTCCTTGAGACCCGGATGAGAGTGATTTCTCGGCAAGATGCGGGTGAAAAGTGTTGGAATGTATTTAAGAGAGCATGGGAAGCGAGGAAGTATTAAGAGCAGGCAAAGACAAATGTTTTAGGGAATTTCTCCATAAAGGAAACAAAGAAATGGAACAGTAGCTTGAAGAAGAGGTAAGAAAAAAGGAAACTAATTTCTTTGTAGGAGCATCAACCTTGAGGAGGAGAGAGGGGAGGGGAGGCAGTGCACGAGGGGAGGGGCTGACCTCAGGCAAAGCTACAGGCAGTTCATCCATCCTCAGGGGAGGGAAGAGAGGATTATGGGCAAAGATGCAGGTGGATTAGTAAAGTTAAAGACAGGAAGAAGTGAAAGGTCTTTTCTGATCATTTCCGTCATCAGGCAAATAATCAGCTGAGAGTGAGAAGGAAGTTTTGTTAGAGAGAAGGCGTGAATAGCCCTCTGGGAGTGTAGGTGAGGGAATCCAGGATGCAGGATGGGTGGGCAATGCCAAGGCCCCTGCAAGTTTGGGTTCATAAATTCACAGCCATGCAGCCAGCGTGGTTGTGTTTTTCTTCAGCCGTATTCAGCCCCTTGGATAGAAGAGTGGAATAGGCAGAGAAGCGGGTTGAATCCACATAGAGGTTTGGCCAGGCAAGTATGGTTGAAGGGAAAAAGGAGCAAGAGATTTTGTGATGCATGCAAGGTGGGCCATGGAATCTAATCTGAGGAAGAAGAGAAGTGAACCCTGAAGGGAGATAAAAACTGTGGAAGAATAAGGTGAGTCGGTTAGAAATCTATGGGAATTTCACAGATTACACAGGGAATTCTAATGCAGTAGGGACCAAAATTCCACCTTCCTTTGGAATGAAAGTACAATGTCAGGGAATTCTTCCTCCCTCCCCCCTCCTCCTTCTCCTTCTTCTTCCCCACCTCCTCCTCCTCCTCTTCTCCTTCTTCTAGAAAGTTCATATAAACTAAATAGACTCTTCACTGATGAAAAACATAAATCTATGAATTGAACGCCCCTGGTAAACAGACATAAATACCGACTCTCTCAGCTAGACTTTGTAAAACTGTTAATTGGGTTATTTTCAAAATAAAAAATTATTTTAAAGGGGGAACTATGAATTCAAGCAAATCTCACTGGGATGATTTGGGGTCTATTGGTTTCTGCAATTTTCAGCAAAAGGGAAGTTTCACCCAGGCAGAAAGAGCCCCGTGAAGTCAAGAACAGTTGACCAAACTGCTTAGATCATTTCCATCTCTGCATGCAGGCACAGCCTGAGTCACAGCGCAGGCCCAAACTGGGTACTTCAGAAAGCAAAGTAACTATTTCAAGTCAGTGGGGAAATCGCACATCTAGCAAAGGCAATTTTAAAAGTGCTGAAGTTGTATAGCACTGACAAGATGCTTTCCAAGAGAAGGACTTTGCCACAATACAGAATAGGACCCAGGGGCCCACAGCACCGTGTTAAGGCAATAACATCTTAGAAATATTTGAGCAAAGCAGAGCAACGTAATAATCTGTGTTTCCCTGGATATGACTTAATTTTACATATGGCAATGAATGGCTTAGAGATGCTCGTAAATATAAGCTATAAATCTCATCTATAAAGACCTTGGTGATTTTTCTTTTTATCTTTTATAGTCGTCTTGTGTGTTTTTCTCAGCTACATTGCCAGGAGTGTAGGGATTAGATCAGAGACATTTATGGAAAGAAACTAATACATCCTAGGCTGTGGTTTGAAAGTATAAATCTATAGTATCATAATCTATAAAATTGTGACATCTCCAGTAGCCTGAATGTGTTATAAATATGCCCCTAGAGAGATTCCATGTTCTGAAATCACATCTGTGGCCCTCATGGTCTTGAACCATTGGGTCCAAAGCTTGTCTTCCGTGAGGAAGAAGGGAACTGAAATCAGGAGCTGCCCTCAGATGGACCAGACGCATCTCATACATGTTTGATGCTTAGTAGGGATAGGGCTGATTATATCCTCACTCCTCAGGAGAGGAAGCTGGGTTCAAGAACTTTGCCCAAGTCACAAATTAAGTAAGTGGCTGAGCTGGGATTCAAACCCAGGCTCATAGGTCTGCCTGATTAAAAACATCTTGTTCGCCTGCCAATGCAAGGGACACGGGTTCGAGCCCTGGTCTGGGAAGATCCCACATGCCGCGGAGCAACTAAGCCTGTGCGCCACAACTACTGAGCCTGTACGCTAAAGCCCGCGAACCACAACTACTGAGCCCATGAGCCGCAACTACTGAAGCCCGCGGACCTAGAGCCCGTGCTCTGCAACAAGAGAAGCCACCGCAACGAGAAGCCCGCGGACTGCAACGAAGAGTAGCCCCTGCTGGCTGCAACTAGAGAAAGCCTGTGCAGCAACGAAGACCCAATGCAGCGATAAATCAATCAATCAATCGATCTTAAAAAAACAAAAAACAAAAAACCTCTTGTTCCTTTGAATGACCAAACAGTGCTGCTGGATTCGTTTTAAAAGCTGGGGCCTCCCTGACTCCTCACTTCATTTTTTCAAAGCTTTCCGAGTTTTATGGGAGTTTAAACAGCCATGGGAACCCCACATCCATGGAAAACCCCATTGGGCCACCTCTGCTTGGGTGATGGCGCCCTTCCCTAGCATCTGAGGCCCTAAAGCATCTCAGGAAAGAGCAAAGGGCCAGTGAGACCTGAGGCGAGTCCCAGCTCTCCCACGCCTTTGCTAAGTGACCTTGCTCTCAGCTAAAAGCCTCAGTTTAATTCAAGGAAAAAATTAGAAGGTACGCCATTACCTTCTCCACGGGGTTATTGTGTGGATTCAATGAGATAATGAATGCAAAGGATTTAGCATAGTGCCTAGGAAAATGGTATCATATATTGTATTTTTAAAAATCAACTACACTGGTTAGATTGCTCTGCCATTATTTTAACAGTTCATCTAATAGATCTGGTGACATCTATTAGTCGTTTTTATTTACCCTTTAATCCATTCTTGTCTCTTTAATTTGTTTAAAAGCCTTTAAAAGTTTGGATCGTCTTTTATTTCTTTGTATCCACTACACATAGCCCAGGGCTTTGCAGAGAGAAGCTTCTCCAAAGATATTTGTTGTTTATTTCATTGCATAATGTATTCTCTTTAAATAGCAATGAAGAACAATTCAAGATACACCATGAATTCTGACAATGTGTTTCTTTTTTATGCTCTTTGTTTTGCTTTTTTCTTTCTGGGCCCATGTTCTGAAATCACACTTGGGGGCAGCATTGAGTCAACTTGGCCTTCACTGTTGAGAACTAGAAGGAAAGAGGAAAAAAATTGAAAGGTAGAGGCTGACAGATAAGAAATGAATAATTCTCAAAATACGTCACTGTCACTAGCTTTAAAATGACTGCGCACTTTGTTACCGAGATCTATTTAAAAGCAACACACCCTCTTTCATGTCTCATGGGGGCTTTTGAGGATAAATGACTTGTTTTCTTTCTAACCCTGTGTGTCAAAGCGAACTGCAAGACACTTAACTGTTTGCTCACCCAGCAGAATGGAGCAAATGTGTGAGCCGCATCACAAAGGAAGACAAATTCAGCAGGCGTTGATGTGAAAAGGCACATTTACGGCTAGGGTTAAATATGACCTGTGTAATTGGAATCAATTAAATCAGTTTGACGAAACACTGAAATAAAATGCTCCATTAGCCAGATCTTTGTCCTGTCACACTAAAGAGAAGAAAGGTAAGGGTTGTGACAAACTTAATAGCAGAGGTTTAGTTGGCCAAGGGACTTCCTAAAATGCTCTACACCCAGGGCAGATTCTACCCAATCTCTCAGGGAGCTGTTTGCTTAGATCTTCTATTGATGTTCAGAATGTTTACCCCTGGGTATTGCAAGGTCAAAACTAATGGGCTAATTGTTTGAAAAAAAACAAAGTAAACTCAGGCACTTCAGAATTTTTTTAAAAATATTTGACAAAAAGTACAAAGAAAGCTCATAGAAAAATACCTTTGCTCAGCAACTTTCCCCAGAATCTGAGGAAACAGCATACATTTTTTATACCAATAGGGTCTCCATGAAAACTAAATGGAAAAGTGCAAGAGGATTGCCCAGTTTCTCCATAGGTCCACAACTTCATTTCTGTTATACGTGTTCCCTGATTTATTACGGAGGCATTTTTTTCTTCATTTATTCATTCAACATTCACTGAACATCCAACGAGTCCAGTACTGGGACTATACGGATGAAAGACACATTATCTGTATTTTAAAGAAGTTCAAAGTTTAGGGAGAAATGAACACACACACACACACGCAAACACACCTGTAAATAATTGCAATCATACTGATTTCTTTTAGGCTTGGACTCTATGATTCTTTTTATAGCTAAACAAAATTACTCCTCAGAGTATAATCTCAGAGAGCATGGATCTCACTTAACAGATGAGAAAAGTGAAATCCAGAGATGTTAAAAGATATGACCAAGGTCACAGCCAGTGAGCGCAAAGCCACAGGAAGAACCAGTGCACCCCCCAACTGATGTGTTTCCGCCACGTATAGTAGCATCACCCTTGAGTGTAGGATTGTTGAGAAGAGGCGCTACAGTTTCTATTTCTTATCCCTTGTGTAAATCATCAATGGGCATTTGCTTATTGATTTTACCTTAATATCTTTATTAGAGATATTTTATTAGAGATATTTTATTAAAGATATTTCTATTAAAGATATTTATATCTCTATATTGTAGTATATTCAAGATAAATATAGTAGTGTATTATTATATAATATTCAGATAATACATATCATTATATACATTATTAACGTATAGTATAGCTAACATAGTATAATTTGTATATTCTAAGTCCCTAGTATAAGTTGTGAATGAGCATTTGTGTATTCATTTTACTTAATATCTCTCATGCTGTCATTTGTCCAGCTACAACTCTCAGCATTATGATGTCTCTCATAAACCAGGTAACGTTTAACTTGCTTAGTCTCTGAGACTGTTAGCAGTTGATCAAAGCAACCATTTTCTCTTCATAAACATTCAGTTTTCCAAGCCTTGAGTTGGAAATTGAGAAGATACCACGGGGCATTCAGATACTAGTGCATCTGAATTTCATCTTGTGTCACCTTTCATGCTTTCCCAACCTATTTCCAACCAACACCATCTCCCTGGACCCGCATTCTTGGGATTTATCGTTTGAGGCCATATCACAAGAGAAGCCTGTTGGTTAATTTGTACTTCTGCATATCCAAGGGAAATGTCTAACAATAAGGTCTAGGAGAGGACAGAATCCTGATGAGTAGCATTTGACAGTTTCCATGGTGTAAATACCTTCACGATGGTCAATTTCAAGCTATGGAGGTATTGGTGCAGAGAGAGTACTGGGTTTGGCTTGTGGGTTTGGTTAAGTACAACCAGCAACAGGCCTAATTTTAAGACACAATTTGAACTTGGTAAGAAGATAGGAAAAAAAATCAATTATTAAATTAACTTATTGAATTAATAAAGATATAAGAGAAAGGGGGCAACCAATTACACTCATCTGATAAGATACACACTCACCAGTGATCCTCTTTGTGAACATAGTTGAGAAACTTCTGGCTAAAATGATAAGTGGAGGCTTGATTGTAAAAACCAACAGATCTCTCCCAGCTTAGCTAATCAAGCCAGGCTAAAATGTTAGAATTCAGGAGGCAAAGAGGACAGTGCAAGGACAAGGAGAACAATTTGACAGCAGAGACTGGCTTGAGCAGCAACTTTATTCAAGCATTTGCTCAGTCAGTCAGTCAGTGGGTGTCTGTGTCCTCCTAAGAGTCATATGTTGAAATTCTCACTTCCAATGTCATGGTGTTAGGAGGTGGAATCTTTGGGAGGTGATGAGGTCATGAGGGTGGGGCCCCTGTGAATGGGATTATTGCCCTTATAAGAAGAGACCAGAGAGCTTCCTCTCTCTTCTTCTCTCTCTTCCTCCCTCCCTCCCTCCCTCCCACTTTCTCTCCCTCCCTCTCTCTCTCTGTCTCTCTTCCTCTGCTATGTAAGGACACAGCAAGAAGATGGCCAACCAGGAAGCAGGTTCTCAATGGAATGGAATCTGCCAGCATCTTCATCACTGATTTCTCAGCCTCCAGAACAGTGAGAAATAAATGTCTGTTGTTTAAGGCATCCAGTCTATGGTAATTTGTTAGCCCCAGCTTACTAATACAATGGGTATTTACTGAGAATCTTTTTCTTTGTTCCTACAAATTGACATATTTCGGAAAGGATCTCAAGTAATGTAGAAAGGAAAAGAATTTACATTAAGATATTCATTCTGTAGAACATTATGCAAATATCAACGCCCCATTCTACTCCGGGGGCTATAGGAAGAGTGAGGGAGAGATATAAGCCTCTCTCTGAGCTAGTGGCTGCAATCCAAAACTCAGGAGAAGAAGCTGCTGCCTCTTCTTAGGGGAAATTCTTTAGTGTCAGGCTTTATTGCCACCATCAGCTCAACCTGAGTCAGCTGGGAAGCCACAGTCCCCAGAAGTTCTCAAACATCAAGCTTAGACTTAGATGTTGATTCAAGACCAGAAAAAAAACCTTCATTTATTTCCTTTCCTGAGTCCTCCCAGGTTTCCACCTGCTTTGGGGAAGTTTTTTTTACAGTGTCATCTACCTGGGGACCACATCAGGCCTGACCTTTCAGTACAGTGTTGCTTTATTTAACGCGGGGAGTTTTTGAATGTTCCCTGTATCATGTATGGTAGTAATCCTAAACAGGCTGATTTTCTCCCAAATATGAGCAAACCAAAAGTGCAAAGTGTTCAAAGCTACATAACAACTCATATGTTTACTTTCCATTATACTTTTATAAAAATCTACTTTTAAATTACATCTCTAAACAGATCTGCCTGGTTTCTTCACTGTCCTTGAATTTTTTATTCTACTTTTGGAATTTAGATTATAAAGTACACATACTGTCTCAAATACATAGTAATATATTTTATTCTAATGTGGGACCTCAGACTTTTAATTCTTAACAGCGTATATTAACAACGCTACGTATTCTGATGTAACATGGGGACGTGTGCTTTTTCCTGCCTGTCTGGAATATGTGTACCCCCCTGCCCAAAACCCAACTGGCAGCTAAACCAAGAACACCCATGATACTATAGAGACTGTTCCATACTCTTTAGCTTTGTAAGGAGATACTTTGGGCATGAGACAATAAAGCCTGAAACAAGGGAGGGAGATTTTATGGTAGAAGAACATTTCTCTCTGCCACTCAACCCCCTCAAATTCTCATGGGGACAGGAGATGAAGGGAAAGTGCTCTACACATTGAGAAAACTAGAACACTAGTGTCTGTTCAGTTCCTTCTCTGGTAGTTGGTATCTCACAGAGATGATGGTGAGGGGGTTAGAGGGCAGTGTTGTGCCCCTTGATAACCCTGAGTTTCCCATGTTCTCAGAGCTGAGGTTGGGGCAGAGTCTCAGCCGAAGCAATTACCATCTATAGTGAGAGACTTGTGACTATGGACGAACCCTATGCACTGATACATTCATTTTCCCTGAACTTTGATACTTCCCTCTCTCCACCCTCCAGGAAAAGGTAGGGAAAGGGCAGAACTTTCACTTGACCGCGTTTGAGAGTTGTGGAAATCAGACCTTGGATTGGAACGTAGAATAGAAAACAAAATAAGGTATAGAGATGGATTGACAGAAATTGGATAGAAGAACAACTCAGAAGCGACCAGACTGTACTTTCTGCCAAGAACAGAATTGGACACCAAGAAGCAAAAATCAAATCGAATCATAGAGATTAAAAAAAGAAAGCAGTATTTACAGACACCTGAGTCTTGTCAGTTATCATGACCATGAAAATGTATGTCTATCATGCAAATAATCCATTGTAAATGTAAATTAGTTATTTAGTGCCATATCACCCAAAATACCTGTCCCCCACCATCCTACTCCCTAGTATGGATGTGGCTGATTGCATCTTGAATCTGTTTTTACACTTAAAGTCCAGAAGTGTTGGTGCTGTTTAGACGAATTTAATTGTCTGTTCTCTTTGTTTCACCTCAGATTCTTTCCAGTAGATGGCGTTAGTCCTAAATCTAAGAGTAGAAAAGAAAGGCTTATTGAAATATATTCATCTTCTAACCATCAGCTGTGAAAGGGGTTAAGAAGTCATTTTATATGATTATTAGCCAATGTGCATTTAAATTCCTTACCCATTAGGGATTCTCAAATCTCCATATAGATTGTCTTCTGAAGGAGATGAAAGCACTAAGGGAGGAGTTTGGATACATGTCAGAGGGTGCAACAGAGGGTCTGAGGTGTCCATGAGGACAGGCTGTTATCAGAAGCTTGGATTCGAAAAGGTCTCGGATGTGCTTATCTCTTAGCAGAGGACTTACATTTACTGGGTTCCGAAGAGAAAAGAGGGAGGGGGAGAGGAGGGAAGGAGGGAGGAAGGGAGGGAGGGAGAGAGAGAGAGAGAGAGAGAGAGAGAAGATATATAAGGAAAGGGGAAATATCCAACTTAATACATTGAAGGCTGCTTCTTTTTAAAACATCAGCTTCATACATCAAAGCAGAAGAACTGACTGCTTCAATATCATTGGTTTTTTTGGCAAGGGTGGGATGGTACATTCAGATGAGGCTAAATTGTCCCTACATGGTGTCTAAGGGAACAAAATAATGAGATAAGAAAGGCACAAAACTTTTGCTTTTTAAGGCTTCAGGTACTCCCTCCAAATATTATACTTCAGCCATTTGCCTCAATCTGAAATATTTGCTAATTATAAATAATTTAAGAAAAAGTTAAAAATCTATCTGATTTGAAAATCTTTGCCTTGATCCTCCATAGCCTATGGAATATCTGTTTTACAGTTAAAGTGATTTTCATTTTATCTCCACCCACCCACCCTGAACGCACACCTAACTCACCTTCTTGTAGAAGTGGAGTGTCACCTGCATTTTGGTGCCCCTCAGACAACATCCAAAGCTTTTTCCAAGAAAAACCCACCATTCCAACCAAATCTTTCCAGAGGCTCTGACGCCAGCCCTACCATTTCTGTATTCATTTATTTACATCACAACTCAATTATAATTATTATACCTCCCCCTTCCCTCATCTTTCTTTTTTAAAGTGTGAAGCCAAAGGGAGTCAGGAATTACAACTTCTCCCCCTAGAATGGTCACAAATTTCCCTTTTCCCCATCCAATCTTTTTTTTTTTTTTTTTTTCCAAAGAGGGGAAAAAATACCGTGGACTTTGTAGGAAGCATCACTCAATGTGGGACCATTGTCCCCCCTTCCAGAGACTCCCAACTGTCTCCCTAAACGTGCCGTCTGTAACCAGTTGTTCCTGTTGAATAACTGCGTGAGCTGCAGGGCTTTTGTCGCCTGCCTGCAGATAGATGGCGATGCTGCTGGCTTTTCTGAGCGTGGAGACAGCACCCGGGGGCCCCCAGGAGGCCGTTATCAGGAGCCAACAGATGGAGCCCATCAGCACGCTGCCAGCCATGCACACCTGTGGATGGCGCCCCAGCCAAGAAATTAATTGCTTAGAAATAAAAAAATGGGGGGACTCAGATCGGAAAGGATTAAGAAAGAAAAGGTTCAGCAAGGGGAAGAGGAAGCCGCGCTCTGTGAGGGATCCTGACCCACGTCAGCAGATCCAAGTGTGTGACTTGCTCTGCGACTGATTTGGTTCTCAAATACAAGAAAGATGCAGGATTAGAACTGAAACATGCGAAGAAAAAAGACGACTTAAAAGAGAGCAGGATGCCCATTGCTTCACTTGGGTCATTCACGTGCGTTCTGAAGCAAAAAAAAAAAACACGAAACTTTTCCTCTTGTATGTTTATATTTTGTTAGTGGAATTACATTTAATCTTATTCATTGTCCTTATTTTTCATTTTTTTTTTTTCATATTTTGCTGCTTCTACGATTTCCAAATCAGCAGAGAGAGGTTTTTGGTTTTGTTTTGTTTTCTGTAATGGCTTCATGGGACTATTTTTATAACTTACATTTTCTTGTTTCCCTAAGGAGTTTTTTTACATAGTGTTTAAAAAACAAAATTCAACTCAGTAAATTTTAAAGATCTTATTGGCTTTATTCAAAGATTTGATTCACGAATCCAGCAGTATCCCAGCTAGCAGCTAGAAAGGCAATCCAAGGTGCTGTACAAAATGGAAGACTTTTATAGGCAGAAGGTGTGGAGGATCAAAGAGGGCAAGGAAGTTGCACCAGCAAAGAGCGGTTTGTGTCAAGGTCACCTTCCTTTAGGGAACAGCAGGGATCTATCAGACATATGAACTCCTTAGTGCTCACCGGGTCCTTCCAGGTTTAAGATTCCATTCCTGGGAAAGGCTGTAGCTAAGGTAGTAAGTCTCAGTTTGGTGACTTGGGGCTTAGCACCAGTGACTTCGTTTGGGGCCTGTTGTCTTGTTTTTAGCAACGAAAAAAGTAGCTTCGATTCCATTGCAAAACTCGTTTCTCACTGTGTGACCTTTAGTCCTCCATCTTTTTTGATCTCAGTGGCTTGTAAAATGAAGCATAATTGCTAAGATCCCATGCAGCTCTTAAATTGTATGCCTCTGTAAATCAATTTCCGGCAGTATTTAGAAATGGCTTAGACAAAATATCTGGAAGAAGGAAATAAGGGACATGGAAAAAAAAGGAATCCCTAAGAGAATTATATGCCACATTACCCAACACAGCCTCTTCTTTGGAAATTTCTCCTGTGAAAGAACAGATCATTATCACCAGGGTCGCCGGGGGGAAGCATCAACAGTCTCAGTAATTAGGATGTAGTAGAAGTGGAGGCTACCTTGATTTAATTGGAGAATTAGATACGGTTCTTATTTGTCAGTGCTTTAGTTTTAAAACAGACATATCTTTGATCTTGGCACAGCTAAGCAGTGTATATTCTGCATCTGAATTGAAGCAACCAGGGTTTTTTTTTTCTGCAAATAGACGTTTAGGGGCAATTTAGTTTGATTAAGAAGGAATTATTCCAGCAAACTTTTATCATTTATCACGTGTCAACTTCCAGCACATGCTGGAAGTAAAATATAGTGCCTTTCATCAAGGAACTTAAAACCTATCAGTTGGAATAAAAACAGTTGCATAAATAAAAGTACTGATAAAATAATTTATTTATTTATTGAGTGCTTATTGAGTGTACTTTGTCACTTGACCAAATCTAATATATCTAATCCTCTAAACAACACGGCAAAGTATCATCATTAACCTGTTTTTTTTTTTTAAGATAATTTTTAAGAGCCGTTTTAGGTTCACAGCAAAATTAAGATGCAGAGATTCCCCATATACCACCTGCCCCCCACATGCGTAATCCCCATTATCAATGCCCCCCACCAGAGTGGTGCATTTGTTACAACTGATGAACCTACACTGACACATCATAACCACTCAAAGTCCACAGTTTATATTAGGGTTCACTCTTGGTGTCGTACTTTCCTTTGACTTTGGACAAATGTATAATGATATGTATCCATCATTATAGTATCATACTGGGTACTTTCACTGTCCTAAAAATCATCTGTCCTCCACCTATTCATCCGTCACCCCCATATCACCCCTGCAACCACTGATCTTTTTATTGTTTCCATAGTTTTGCCCTTTCCAGAATGTCATATAGTTGGAATCATGCAGTATGTAACCTTTTCAGATTGGCTTCTTTCACTTGGTAAAATGAACATAAGGTTCCTCCATGTCCTTTCATGGCTTGATAGCTCATTTCTTTTTAGCACTGAATAATAGTCCATGGTCTGGATGGACCACAGTTTTTTTATCCATTTACCTACTGAAGAACATCTTGATTGCGTCCATGTTTTGTATAAGGTTGCTAGAAACATCCGTTTTCAGGATTTTGTGTGGACATAAGTTTTCAACTCCAGAGGGTGAACACCAAGAACCACGATGACTGGATTCTATAAAAGAATGTTTAGTTTTGTAAGAAAACACGAAACTGTCTTCCAAAGTGACTGTACCATTTTGCACTACCACCAGCAATGAGCGAGAGTTCTTGTTGCCCCACATCCTCACCAGCATTTGATGTTGCCGGTGTTTTGGATTTTGGCCGTTCTAGAAGTGTATTTTGGTATCTCACTGTTGTTTTAATTTGCATTTCCCTGATGACCTAGAATGTGGGGCATCTTTTCATGTGTTCATTTGCCATCTGTACGTCTTCTTTGGTGAGATGTCTGTTAAGGATTCTTAGTCCATTTTTTAATTGGGTTGTTTTCTCGTTGTTGTTTTAAGAGTTCTTTGTATATTTTGGATAACAGTACTTTATCAGATGTATTTCTTGCAAGCCAGTCTGTTGCTTGTCTTCTTATTCTCTTGACATTACCTTTTGCGGAGCAGAAGTTTTTAATGTTAATGAAGTCCAGCTTATCAATTATTTCTTTCATGGATTGTACCTTTGGTGTCATATCTAAAGGTCATTGTCATACCCAAGGCCATCTAGGTTTTCTCCTATGATATATTTTATGAATTGTATATTTTGTATTTTACATTTAGGTCTGTGATCCATTTCGTGAAGGGTGTAAGCTCAATAAACATTAGCTATTCTTATATATATTTTATTCTTAGATTTGCCTTAAAAACATTTCCAGATTTTTTTGAGATATGGTTGATTTACCACCTGGCTGTGTCTTAACTTTTACAGTCTAGATGTGTCTGGTCTCTCAGGCCAGGCTGTAAAAATCCCATTTAACCAACATTTGATATCTGTGAAAAGCCTGTGGGTTTTAGCTGGAAGAAGTCACTACTCTTCTATAAAATATTACTTTAAATATAGATAGCAGGATTTTGGTGGCACAGGTCATGCTGGAAAATGGTGACTTTTAAGTTTTTTTAAAAATTAATTCTAAGCGATGTTTTATAATGCACAAGGTGAAGATGACTTAGAGTGGATAAACATGACTTGCACAGAAAGATGACATATTTAGAGAATGTGTTATTTATTATAACTGCCACCCAGCCTCATTTGCTCTGGTCAGTGTGGGCATTCCATGACCAGATACATAAATGAAACAGATCAAATGAGACATTTCTCACTGAAAAACAGTGTGTTGCAGTGGAATGGGGGTGGCCTGGCAGTCAGAAGACCAGAATTCTCGTGTTGATTGCTGTTAAATTGTCGTGTGATCTCGTACAAGGCTCTTCACCTTTTCGGGGACCTGTTTCTTCATCTGTGAAAGACGATGACTGGGTGGGACAGTCTGTGAAGTCTTTCTTGTTCTCGGAGTCTATAGTTTATACGTACTCGGCTTCATCAGCCTTAGAGATATCTAGATTAAATGAAACTGGGAAGGCAGGACAACCGGATCTTTGATTATCTGATGATGTGCTCAGGGTTTCTTTTTCTCTCTCTCCTTCTTTCGCTCGTTGACTTATCTGATTTAAGCAAAAACACTCTGTGGTGCCTTCTCTGGCCAGCTTCATGAGTTCAAGCTCTGATGAACTGTATAGAATAAACAAGTAGAAGATGAGTGAACCTTATTTTTTGCATTACTTAATTCAAATTGATTAATTTAAAGCTCATCTCCTGGTTCTGCACCAAGTAGATCATACAAAAGAGAGGACTCAGGTTCTGGTGCCACAGGCTTCAATTTTGCAGATGTGACGGAGCGTTATGGTTCCGCGATAAACATTCATTCATTCATTCGTTCATTATTTATTTACATCTCTAAATGGCATTGACATTTGATAAAGTTTCAAGGACCCAAAAAGCAAACTTCTCAACCAATTCGACACAAGTTGCCAAAGCATTGGCTGTTCTTGCTTGCACTGTATCCCTGTCAAACGTAGAGAATTACTTTCTGTGAGCTCCAGGGGGGAAAAGCTCCCGGGACATTTTTCTGCTACCCCCGAAGAGGATCGCATACCTAGACACTATGTTAATCTTCCTAAACATAATCCTCATTTATATGAAATTAGTATCGCCATTTCTGTTAAATCATCTTCTGCTTTCTTTCTTTTTAGCTATTTATTATGCTTATCAAGATGTTTCATTTCGTTCTACTTTTATGCTTTATTTTATTATTACTTGTTTAGACTAGGCTACGGTCAAAACCAGGGAAGACATCATCATCCACTAGTCTACGTCCTTCCTTACAAGACGAAAATACCCTCTAAAGTCTGGGTCTCATCTAGCATTCCCTACTCTTCCCTCTTTTAAAGAGTAATTCATATTCTGCACATCTGGAAAATTAATTTCATAAGAAAATATCCCTTTACTCAGTAGCCTATATATCTTTGTGGTGCTATATGTCATCCTTTCCAAGTTCCATGATCCATCTTGATTATTATTATGATTAGAAGTCTCTTCCTTTCCAATTTTGGGCCTCCCCATTCTCTGTGCAGGTCACCTGCTCCCTTTGCTCTCTAAGGGTGCGTTCTTCTTTCTGATGTTCCCAAGACATGCTGCTTTCACTGGCAGCTCTTAGACAAGAAAAGGAGGCGTGAACTGGAGATCGGGTGACTGGCCTGATGCAAGAGGATCCAGAAACCTCAGAGCTTATTATGGTTTTGCCATTTCATTTTAGTTAACTGCTCATATAACACGCTTTGTCTCATGACAGAATTGTTGTTTTTTAATGTTCAGTTCGAGCTTATGTGTATGCATTCTTAATACTGTATTTTGAAGGAAGCCGTTTCTGATTATGAGGGTCTGTGCACTTAATATCTGCATAATAAAGGATAATTACATTTGCCTGTAAGAGAATATGGATTAACAATAATCATCAATGCCATGAAAGGCCGGCAGCAGTGTATGAATGGGATCTTTTCAGAACCACTGTTTATTACACAATGGATAAAAACAATTGGATTAATGAATCAAGCAGGCATTCTGCTTGCATGGCTAACATTAAAGAGTAGTAAGCCAGTTTATTGAATGTGCTTACTCGACAGCCATCTGTTTATCCTTTGATGCATTTCATCTTAAAGGAAGATTTATACTAATTAAACAATTTAAACTACCCATAAAAGTTACATTGGTATATCCCCACATGCTCTGTCAAGCGCCTGTGTGTGATTTTTAAAGTCTATTTAAGTTACTCGGATTGGATTAATTTTAACAAGCTGCTCTTCCTGCTTTCTGTTCCAGCCTCTGACCTTTTTGTGAGCAACTTACTGTTTAATCTCAAGTTTCCTTCTCTCTGATGATGACAAGGGCGATATCAGTGTAGGTCCAGGAACACCTGGATATTTCCCACATGTTCGGTTCTTTTCCATTTGGTTTCAAATCAAGTCCTGGCACTAGCTATTGTGAGGCTCTGTCTATCGCAGAACAGATCCTGACAAACAGTCCGTGAAAAATAGACAGCAGCTGCCTGGCTGGGACGGGAGTTCTGTCTCATTGCCAATTGCTACATCCATCACATCCGCAAGTATTCAGTAAGTGCCTACTCAGAGCTTGCAACTGGAACATGCAAAAGGTGGTCCTTGTGCTTACATTTGGCCTAGGGCTCTGTGCCACGTTCATGGCCAGTGGAGTTGCCAAGTTGCCTGTCACTCCAGCCTCCGGAGGTGGCCTCCGGTGCCCAGTGGCAGAGCAGGGACTGTTCTTTTTCCCAGTCCTTAAGGCTCATTGTAAGTGAGCCCTTGTGAATGAGCTTTACTCTCCAATCTATGGATTCAATTCTAAAATCCTATAAACCCGAACCAAGTGAATTCACATGTGGTTTGTAGGACAAGAAACGCCTCTTTTCACTCTTTTTAAGACGAGCCTGGCTTCTTTCCTCCTTGGAGCTCTACGAGGGAGTGGCTGGCAGTGGATTCCAGCCCCTGTTGCTGCTTCTGCTGTGTCTCAGTGCTTCTCGAGAGCAGGGCCAGCTCTGAGACACTGGGGGCTTTCCTTAGCGAAGGGAGAATCTCTGCACTGCAGTGTGTGACCTCTGCCTGGTTAGAGGGACTAACTTTGTGACCTTGAATTACTTCACTGGGCTGGGGTCTACACCCTCTCCATCAAGTTGGCCTTCTTAAAGTGACATTACCTACTCCTGCCTTTTGGCTGAACTGATTTCTGAAGCCTTCCTGGGGAACACCTGCAGTCAAACAAAAATCGTCAAACAAAATCATTTGGTCCAAAGTGATGCTAAGTCATGTAACACAGACTCTCGCTCCTCGGTGACACAGTAACACTCTGGAACAGGAGACTGTTGGCTATTAACATGGCGAATTATGGCAGCAGGAGGAGCCTCATTCCCAGTATCACCATGGGCCCGCTGTCTGGGCCATCACATGCCTCAACAAACCAGGAACTATGTCATTTGCATGTACTTTTCTTGGTACTTTAAGGAAGACAGACCATCTTCTCTTGCCTCCAGCTTTGTTATAAAAAAAAAAAAAAAAGCAAATGCAATTTATTGAGAGGGAGTTGTCTTTGAAAAACACCCTAAGGACACATGAACAAGTAAAATCTAATTTAAATGAAGATTCTCCAACGCCATCCCAGCGATGCTTGTTCATTCATCTGGGATGGGGTCCGGAAGCTGCACTTCATGAAGTACCCGGTGGCACTGAGGCAGGCAGTCCCCGTGCTGCCTCTGAGAGACACCAATAAAGCTGCAAGTTCTCTGTGTGACATCCTAGAAATGTACTTTACATTTTAAGCAGAGAAAAATACCTCCTCAATTGTACCAAGACAGAGGCCTCGTAGACTCAAAGCAACAGTAATAACAGAAATAAGGGAGAAATAGATTCACTTGGTTCACTTCCATTGCTTCACAAAGCCATTTTTTCCAGCCCAATGTTTCCTCCTCATTAATGACCACCTTACCCCTGGGAGACTGGAGACAATGGACTTGGCCTCCTCACCACTCGCCTGACATTAACCAGTTCTCTCATTCTGGCCAAGGAGAAGTGGCTACTTGCAAAGTTGACCGAAACAACCCAGCAAAGTAAATGCTACCCTGACCCCTCTCCTGGGAGGGGAGTCTGAGCTTGTACCCAATAGCGCGTGGGCTCTGAGGACTCTTCTCCCTGTTTCTTCCTTGTGATTCCTGTGTAACACTGGTGACACTTTCTAAAAGCACCTGGCAAGCTTTTAGAGAAGACTAATTCCCCAGGTCTACCCAAGAATCTGAATGAAATGTCTGACTAGGTTGCTGAAGGGAATGATGTCTGGGTTGCTTTAAAAGGAGGGGGCAGATCCTGACAGGATGGGACATCTGGTCCCAAGGCAGTGAAGGCGCAGAGCCAGAGGGGCAGAGAGATTGAGCAGGGACTATTCCAGACAGACAGAACCAGAACAGGGAGACAGAACATACTGATATGCCTTATTAAAAGCAAGAATTAGACTAATCCATGGAACTGCTCTGTCCCTCAGTATGAGGTTTCTAAGGAACTCTAGCACTAGACAGAAATAAGTACTTTTAGAGAGTTTCTCTGAGGTCTCACTTAAAATGTCTTTGGCCTCAACTAAAATTCATTTTCTTTTGTCTGGCCTTGAAAAGAATGGAGTTTTCTCAGAGAATGAGCCGTGTGCTTCTGTGATTTGGAAGAGGTCTCTGTGTAGCCCTGCAGAAGTGCTGGATAGATACTCGAGATTACTGGCAGTTTATATTATTCGACACACTTTGGAAAAACTGGAAAATTGGGCTAATTGTATATCTATTTAAGTAATCCTTGCACTTTTTTCTTCTTCAGGAATTAAAAGAAATCAACTAGTGTATATATTTATGATTTCACTATGTTGGGTATTACAAGCTTTAAAAAGAGGTAACTGAAAAAAAAAGCCAGACAGTAGTCTCCAGCTGTGTTTTAACAGCAATATAATGGGAGTGGGATGGGACAGGGCATAGTCGGAATTGCCCTCAAATCCCAAACTGCTTTGCTCGGAAATCTTTTGAGAAGTAATAACAAATCTCATATCGCTGCATATACAGAATATCTACATCTTTACCCTCTTACAAGGACCCTCTGTGAGGTGTGCACAGTAGATATTATTTGTCCCAAACTGAGATGAGAAAACTGAAGAAGTATGTTTAACTGACTTGCCTGCATCTACATGTTTAATTTATGAAGGGTCAGCCTGGGATCCAGGCCTGATTTCCTTAAATTCCAAGTGTCTTTCTTCTACAGTTTAGATCATGTCTAATGACAAATAAGCATACTTAGGTTGAAAAAAAGGCATTTTAAGAATGTAATTATTTTCTTTGGTTTCTTCCATTTGACGTTAAAAGATGACTTCATACTCCAGAATCAAAAACCATTATCTCCTACTGAGCGATGAGGAGGATAAAAATTTCCCCACAGTGCAGTGCCTGCCTCAGAGCAGACCTTCAATAAGTATTTACTGAAAAGAAATAAATAAATGACAGGACAAAAGATAAGAAGATGGCTGAGTTCAATACGCAGTTTTTCTTTTCTGAGACACATGGGCTGTTGTAGTAAACGGAGTTTGACTTCTAAGAACTCTGGTCATTGCTGCACGTGGTCGGCAGAGCGGGAAGGGACCACCTCATGTCACCTTCTCTCTCCTCCCACCCCAGCCCCAGCCCAAGCAAAAGGGCCCATATTTTATAAAATGTTTTAACCAGTTAAGCCAGGAAAGGGGGGACTGACCTCAAAAAAGCCAAGTAGTTTGGATGGCCAGTGACCGTCTTACTATCTCTGATTATCAACAATGTGAACTCAGAGGCCAGAAGCTGTAGTTAGAAACTAAAGGTCCCCATAACAAGCTACAACCACCCCCTGGAAAAGGGAATCAAAGGAAGAGGAAAAGGGCAAGTCAATATGCAGAGATGAAATTGTGGAGAGACCCTGTGGCCAGAGAGACCTGCACATGGTGGGTGGGGGACAGGAGAGACAGACAGACAGACAGAACTTGGTTCCTGACTTCCCAGATTTTAAGTATTGTTTTCATGAAGCCCAACTTCATTTCCTGGAGACCTCCTTATATTTTTTTCAGTAAACTTTCCTCTTCTTATTGTATTTTATTCCACCCTTTTCTGTTTTGTTTTTGTTTTTGGCAACCAAGAACTTTCATTAGAACGGCATGTTTCAAAGTTAAGAACCAAAAGTTTTTAATAAAGCTGAAGATGAAAAGTAATATATTCATCACCTTTGTTTTGGGTGGACTCTTTTTTTTTTTTTTTTTAAAGTGTAAACAGCTATAAAGTAAATCACTCCTTAGCTAACAATTTGAGGGTTTTCTCCATAACCTTTAATAGTTTAATTATTTTTTTAAACTTATTTAGTTTTATTTATTTATTTATGGCTGTGTTGGGTCTTCGTTTCTGTGCGAGGGCTTTCTCTAGTTGTGGCAAGTGGGGGCCACTCTTCATCGTGGTGCGCGGGCCTCTCACTACCGCGGCCTCTCTTGTTGCGGAGCACAGGCTCTAGACGCAGAGGCTCAGTAATTGTGGCTCACGGGCCTAGTTGCTTCGCGGCATGTGGGATCTTCCCAGACCAGGGCTCGAACCCGTGTCCCCTGCATTGGCAGGCAGATTCCCAACCACTATGCCACCAGGGAAGCCCAGGGTGGACTCTTTTAATGAGGAGCTTTGTGCCAGTGGCTCCAGGGCCATTTAGGGCTGACATTTGGTATCTAGGGCATTTGAGCAAGTAAACGTGTCCTGTCACCTTGCCCAAAGGCAAGACCGTTTGGCTTCCAGAGAATTCTGGCACTTTGAACTAATGAGTATTTTTACAGATCCAAAGCATTTATGGAAAGAAGTTTAGTGTCCAATCTCTGGGAAAATAAGAAAATGTTTGGTTTCCTTGAAAGTGACAAATAACTGATTTGCTAACCAATGGCTACTGTCACCCTGACACCTGTGTGGATGAACTACCTCCCTTTGCCTTTTACATATACTATTTGCTTTCTTGCTAATGTAACTATGATTTGTCGTAGCCATATCTCCTACACAGTGATTCCTTCTTCAGAGTAACGCAGTTGATAGGCAGCATGATAAACTATTGTTTTCTTATGAGATATACCTACATACACACATACACATACTTTTTTTCTTTTAACAAATATTCATTAAGGGTCTACTAGGCACATGATGATACTAGGTGTTGGTTGGGAAAAAGGGACACAGGACATCATCCTACTCTTAAGGTTATATTTTAAAAAACAGATCGATTATTGATTTTATAAAACATTTTGCTAAAACACAGGCATATCGTGCTGCTCCTCAGAGACTGGTCTGGAGAATTAAGTTTGCTTCCTGGACCAGAAGTCTATATTCTGTTAGGAGAAGTGGATTTGGATGAAAAGTCTCCTCTGCCTTCTTCATTGATAGTAATCTCCTATGCTTAGCCCAAAAAACTAGTGAGTAAATGAGTGACTGGATGAAAAATGAACGAGTAAGATTATAAGTAGAAAAATTTCACGTGTGAAATCTGACACACACAGAGCAGCAACTTGCCTTGGTGTGACTAAATTAATTAATACCTTTCGTCTTCTTTTATTCTGGTGCTTACCTGGAGCATTAGAATTTTGATTCTACTTGGTTTCTCTCAGTCTCATTCTTTATCTCTGTGTCCCGAACAGCCTTTATAAAACAATCTATTCCGCTGGGACCACAGATCTTACCCTCTGACCAATTGCAGAGAATTAATTAACAAGGAAGCCTTGCTTCCCTCTAGGATGTTTTGAAAACCGCTGTCTTCCTCCCTTTAAGGGTTAGCACCAGGGAGAGCTGCATGGAGCTCCTGGCTGCCTTTTCTCCAGTTCAGTCCGTTTTCTGTTATGGGTCATTTTAAAGCCCCTACAGTGGAAAGAGTGATGTCCTGCAAGCAATTCCAGCTGAAAAAGATTCCCCCATTGCAAACCTTAATTATAGTTTTCTTGGAACAAATGTGAAATATTCAGGCTCTCACACATGGTACCACCTGCCCTGCACATGGTCACTGAAGGAGATGCTTTAGTCCTAATTGATGTGTATAAGATTTGGGATTACCCACCAACATTGTCATTTCAACCAATCCAAAGTTACTGAGTTTTAGATTTGATGTGTATCATTAGTGAGTTTAATTTATTTTAACAATTAATCCTTAATTTCACTTTTAAAATGGCAGACTGAAAATGGTGTTGCCTCTTTCTCCTCTTCTAAATCATTCCAAAAATCACAGAGAGATGAATGTAAAACATAAATTTCATCTAGGAGACAGTTGGGACCTGAAACCATCATGTATAAAAAGGGTGGTCTTGATGAGATGAAGCCAAAGTTGGGTACAGGGAAATACAGGGAGAAAACACCTGCTGCTAGGTCTCAGGCAAAGGATGGAAGAGCTCAGACATCCTGGCACATCTGGCGAGACAAGACCACATTCCAGTGTTTGAAACAATGGGGACAGGATGCAGGTGCTGGGGGCTTATCTGCATTGGGTTTGGCCCCAAGGAGAAGCAAGGGAATTGAAATTGAATGAAGAATCACACAGATCCCTGTCAAAGGTAAACAAAGCTGGACACTAGTGAAAGTGGTAAGGACAGATGTTAATGAGTCATAACGATTGTAAAAAGGGCAAGAGCCTACCACGAGCTGAACTCAACTTTGATTTGTACAGAGGTGACTGGGCATCTTTCAGGGAGAAGGAGGGAGTGGGCAGGGACTCAGTAGAGTCAGAGAAGTGAAAAATTACAAAAAGCAGAAAAGGGGGGGTAGTCCAAGGGAAACTCATCTGGGTTTACTGACTGATGCTGTCAAAGTTAGGCTCCTACTCTTCCACAGAGACAGGGAGACGGGGCCTTGTCTTCAAGAGTTGCTGGAACAAACAGTCAATTGGTTGGGCAGCCTTGAGTTATCTCAGGCAGGTACTTTAAGGAGGGCTAGGTCATCCTAGGGGTGCATTTTTGCACTGTTAGTAGTTAATGTTGGTTCAAGCTTTTATAGGCCAAGGATGAGGGCTAGTTGAAGAGAGGGCTCAGAGGAGCCAGGCTAAGAGTTTGATCAAGGAGATAATCTTTGTCACCAGAAAATCAGTGAGAAACAATATCATATAGTAATGAAGGAACTAAGACTCTAGAGCTTGCTTGTCTGGGTTTGAATCCTGGCTCTGCCACTTACCAGCTGTGTGATTTTGGGGGTAAATCACTAAATCTCAGTGTCTCTTATTTCACTAAAATGGGGATTAATGTAGTATACTCCATAATATTCATTACTTCATGAATATTAAATGAATTAATGCTTGGGAAGCACATAGAACAATGCCTAGCACAAAGTACGTGCTGTATACGTGTCTGCTATAACTACATTTTATGAAGCAATCTATCTACGATGCAGGGGAGGAAAGAGACTCTGTGCAACAAGTAGCCTGGCAGCTGCTGATCTTGGTTGACGTGGAGAAGGAAAGGCTGAAACATCACTTGCAGGCGCAACCTTATATGATAAAAAAATACTGCCCTGGAAATCAGAGAGAATCTCTGTCTGCCTGGAACATGGCCCTGACCTTCTCCAGCAAGGACCTTGTTCAGGAAAAACTCGACCTTGTTCAGGAAAAACTCAACCTTGTTCAAAGTTAAATATAACCCAAATGCAATATCCATAAAAAGAGTACTGCTGTTCTATGTCATCAAAACAGTCACGGCTGTGTGATAAAAGCATCCAACTCTTGTTAGCTAACAGTATTCGTATACAGTACATGTCTATTACATGCACGTGGCACTCCACTGGGCCCTCAGCTGAGGAGGGAGTCTTGCCTTGCCCATAAGAACATATACCCCTAGAGAAAAATGACCCTGGGGAGACAATCTACTGTGGCTGATGGCTGATTAAAGTGGTGACTCAGGCCTATTTTAGAACGACAAAGACTTGGTTCATTGGAGAATGGCAGGCAGGCCTGTTGGCTCTGATAGATCTGGGGGTGCCAATGTGTTGTTGATTTCTACATCCCATGTCAACCACAGGCCATTCTATGATATTGGAGTTGCAATCTTCTTACAGACTGCCTGTTCTTCTGCTCTGAATAGCAGTAAATAGATAGTTTCTGAATGTCTAGATTCATGGGGTTTATTTTACCAGCTATTGGTTTCTGACCTCCGAATCTTTAAACAAAGAGGAAAAGAATGTCAATGTTTCATAGAAGCCGATGGGCTAGGAACAAGCAGTTTGTGGGTAGATTGTGGTTATAGCACATGCTATATGGATATATCCCCATGATATGCCCAGTGCCTCCATATGGAAATGCATTGCTGTCATTTCGTATGGAGGCTGGATGCCCCTGGGATTGTAGGATTATTTCACAAGGAAGATTCCTGGCTCATACCAAACTGATTAGGTTACTAACCTCCAAGCCATGGTTTATTTTGCAGGAGTAATCCCTCATTTGTACTGCACTCTCATTCTCCAAGCTGGTGAAATCAGCCTCAGTTCAAATCCTAGAGAATGTATCTCTGCACAATAAACAGGTATTTAAACCAAGCTGCTTGCCTAATAACAGATGCAGATGACAGAGCAGTGCAATCTGGCAGCACAGGCGGGCAGCACAGAAGTGATGTGACTCTGGTCTGTTTGCAGGACTCAGGTTGTGTCACTTGTGTTGAAATGAGTTTGTGTGAGTGTGTAGAGCAGTTGGCCAGCATACTCTGCAGTGACTGCTGAAGAAAAATATCAGACTTGTGCCTGTGGTGTACCACAGAATACTGCTGCTGTCTGATGGAAGGACACCCAAGGAGACTTATTGTCTGGGTGCTTCCATTGGATTTTTTTAAGAAGCTGGAAGTTGAATAGCTATGACAACAAAAAATAGCTGTTAAGATTCCGTTTGGAGCTGAGTCATTATTGCTGCCAATCACTCATTCCCTTCTGAGTCAAATAAGCATCCAGACATGGAATCATGGAATCGGGAGTTGGAAAGGACATTAAATGTAATCTAGTGTGATCTCTTACTAATGAGAGGAATCACTTTTATAAATTCCCCCACAGAAGGTCTGAAAATAGGACTATCTTTCTCTCTCTTACCTCTTTTTATCTTCCTGTCTACTCAGTTTCTTTTTTTTAAATAATTTTTTCCTTTTTTGGCTGTGTTGGGTCTTCGTTGCTGCGCGTGGGCTTTTCTCTAGTTGCTGCGAGTTGGGGCTACTCTTCGTTGCGGTGCGCGGGCTTCTCATTGCGGTGGCTTCTCTTGTTGCGGAGCACAGGCTCTAGGTGCGCGGGCTTCAGTAGTTGTGGCACGTGGGCTCAGTAGTTGTGGCTCACAGGCTCTAGAGCATTAGAGTTGTGGTGCCCGGGCTTCGTTGCTCCGCAGCATGTGGGATCTTCCCAGACCAGGGCTCCAACCCGTGTCCCCTGCGTTGGCAGGCGGATTCTTAACCACTGCACCGCCAGGGAAGTCCCGGAAAACTTCTTTAGTTGATGTTATTTCAAGATATTCAGAGTTTTAGAGTACAATTTATAGTGGTAGCAAAAGTGGCTATCAATTATGAATATTCTACTAAACACGAGCTTAGACTCTGCATGTATCTGGCCATGTTTGAACCATAGTTCACTTCCTCCTCCTGTATTTCATGGAGCATTAAGGGCTCATCTCTGTGGCATTGGGTGCTCCAGATAGAGATAGACCTTCTTGTTCTTAAACTCAGGAGCGTTATGTGATGACCAGGCTGAAGTTCCCTGCTAATGGTCCCTTACCACTACCAACGTTAACAATGTTAACAGCATCAGCCATTTCCTTCAGGTGCTGCCCAAAGCACACGCGGAGTTACACACAGTCCAGCTTCAAATAACTCACTGTCTAGTCCGAGAGGAGGGCAAAGAAGAAAACAGAGTCCCTGTTTATAATAAGGCACAATCGAAAGCTGGCCTATGTAATTAGCTTAAATGTTTTGCATTTTTTTCAGAGTTTGTTTTCACACATAGATGACAGTCCATAGATGTCTCTCTCACAAGGATGAATAATCTTCAAAACCATTTAAACCTAAAAATGAATTTCAGGTATGTTAGTCTGGAGCCAGTCTATTGATATGATAAAGACCTCAGTTGATTTTGAGTGGATAGGAAAACAGCTAAGAGACCCAAAGCAAATTACCAGGCAATGGCAGTTTACTCCTTTAAACATAAGATTTTCCGACGAATCCACGTTGGGGGTAATGCTTCCAAAATCATTCCATACTCATCTGGCTTCTTTAATAGATGGACGGAACAGAATTTCGCCTTTCATTGATGACTCACTGCCAACGTCGTGAGCATCAGTCCTGGTGCTGGTGATGACACAGCCACGTGCTCTGGGCTCACTGAGGAGGTGGGGCTGTTTTTGTTATAATCGGGTCTCGTGTTCTCCAAGGGTTCGGCTTTTGGTGGCTTTCTATTGGGATCTCGAGTGCATGATTCAAAGCAGTTTAACGTACGATGTTCTCAGCCCCTTCCTCTGAAATGAAGTCGCTCTGTGCCTCTTCTCAGAGCAAGGTTCATGGATGTTGGCCTGGCCAAGAGCCTTCCTTAATCAGAAGAGGAATAATATGGAGAGCCCTTAGTAAATCACCCCAAATTTTACATCACATTCAACTAACAAGGGACTCCAGATTCAGGGGAAAATATCGGGTTAGGGAAAAGAATGTTTTGAAAGGGCAGCAGAAGTCTGAGCTCACACTAGCCAGGGGCCACTGGGTTTCTGCCCAGCCCCGCAAACCACGGGTCTGGTCCCTTTCCTTATTCTTGATTCTGCTATTCGGAGACACTCTTACTTGGGATTCTTGCTGAGTGATTGAACTACCTGACATCTGACCACTAAGCAAAAGATGGGTTATTATCATTAAGATAGAACAGACCTTCGAAGCTGAAATACTATCATATGAGAAAAGTAGTGTTTTTTTTTTTTTAAAAAAAAGGTTTATGTCTTGTTTTAAGAGGAAAATATAAGCTCAAGTTAGAATATCAAATGTGACCCTCTGTACTCATTCAATTTAGCATACATTGTGTGTCTGTGATATGCCAGGTACTGAGATACACAGATAAGTCAAAATAGTTTCTGCCCTTGACGGGCTGACAGACTAAAAGGGAAACAAACACATAAGCCAACAACTACAATTCGGTGTGTTAAGTGCTATAAGAGGCATGCAAATTGAGCTAGGAAAGCATGGAGAAGAGAAAAAAATCCAATGGAGAAAGTGTTAAGTAAGGTTAACTTACTTAAGAGATGCGATGGAATTTCGCAAAGAAGATGGGATTTAAGGTTGTTTTTGAAAGATGCATGATAGTGGAGGAGAGAGGGAAGGACAATTTTGACAAAAGCGACAACAGAAGCAAAACAAGTGAAATGTACACCACAAGTGTGATGAGGGCATAAGCTTTTTGGAGAGGGGTTTGGAGACTGAATGGCAGAGACTGAGTTGGGCTTACATCAAATGCCACGGGAGGTCATTTGGAAAATTGCGGGGAGGGCAATATGTATTTTAAATTAGGAGAATGACAAGGTAATTTTTAGTTTTTTAACTTAAATAGAAGTGAAAGCAGTGTTGAAAAGATTCAGGAATTGAAGAAACTGGAAGTAGAGAGACCAGCGGAGAGTCTGCTGGAATAGTTTACACGAGGGACAGAGAAGGCCTGACGTGCAGTGGTACCAGCCATGCAGAGATGAGAATGTATTCCAGAGAGTAAAGCAGAATTGGCTGGGGTCAGATTGGAAGGGAAGGAGAAAATGGATTCTAGGATAACTACTTGTTTGCTGATTTGTGAGACTTGACAGACTATAACACAAGTTGAGTTTATTGTTCTGGATAAAATACCTTTGGGATGCCCACGGGGCATGGAGGCCGCCGGTTATAATTGGTGGTTGGAAACATGCATGCTCTGGGGAGTGAGGTTAAATGTCTGGTCACATGGACCAGGTGGGACAGGGAGAGGTAACAACGAGGTGACAGGGCGTGAGCCTGTGTTTGAACACAGACTGGTCTAGTGCAAGTTTAGTAACCATAGTTTCCCCAGCCCACAGTGGGATGCTTTTTTCTGACAAGCATGTCCCAGTATATCCAAGTATTATGGGACAAATCTTTTCAAGTCAAGACTGTCCCAGAAAATATTGGTCATATGGCTGCTTTCTAAGTGAATAAACAAGTGGTCAAAACAACCAGAGAAGCAGTGGGGCTGGGTTGCAAAGGAGTCTTGAATTGCTCACCACTTCCTTTGCACATAAATGCACCGGTGGTAATATTCCCAGTTATTTATTTCTGCAGTGTCTTCCTTCACTTCATTTCATCTTTCATGAGCTGGCAGTTCTGCCCAGGACGGGGGGACAGCGGACACCGCCTGTCCCGCCTGTAGAGGCTACTGCAGCTCCTGTTCTGAGTCCTGGCTAATTGTTTTGGCTCCTATTACTGAATCGCCCAGTGTAGGGGCCATTTGAACTACAGTGACCAACTTTCCCTAGTACGGCCAGTTGTTTGACATTTAAAAATCTTTATTTAAAAAGTCCTCAGTTCCATTTATTGGAAGAAAAAAAGTTCTGCTTTCTTACCGTTCTCCCTTTGGCTTGGCCTTTTTGAAGTCTGATCTAGCTTTTGATGGATAGAAAAACACATACAACAAAGAGGTGGTCACCCCGCACCCCAGAAAGGACCAGGGCTTTGGGTACTCGCGAGGCTGCAGCCAAATATCCACGGAATCTGCTCTCAAGGGCATTTGGTTTTACTGTATCATCGATGTCTTCAAAGGAGGATGGCTTGAAATATGGAAATCTGAGGTATAGCTTGATAAAGCCGCAGGAGTGAAGTGCACCCCTGCAAATACCTCTGGCAGCCTTCTCTGAACACGCAGCCCCTGCAGGATTTATCAGATGAAAGACAGAATTCACAACCTGGGAACATGCAAACAGCATTTTTTTGTTTGCATGTAAAGTACCTCTGCGTTCATCAAGCTAAGGCAGGTATTCTTTTTTCACAAAATGGAAATGTCAGAAATGTCAAAGCCAAGTATAGGTGTTTTAGAGAACCAGCCACCAATGTAAGGAGGAAATTAGCATTCAGGTCACGGATGGCAAGCAGTTTATTCTGGAGTTCATTCTGAGGAGGTAATGACTAGGAAAACGACAAAGAAAACTGTTACTGACCATTAGTGAGCCAGCACTCTGTCATATTACTGGGATAATTTAGATAAATGCGGGGTTTTGCTGTCTCCCAGGGAGACGGGCCGTTGATGCCTTTGAGAACGGCAGCCCTCTTAAAGTTGCTTTTGACAAACGTATCTTTTCATCAGGCAGGTGTAAAACGGTCATGTCTGTGTCTGTCTGTGGGACGTAGTAATAGCTCATTTTAGAAGTTTGTTTTAAAAAAAGAAACCCAAGAAAATCCGAAAAACCTCTCTGTCCGTTCTCTGTGTTTGGTGCCCAGGGATACATGTTGTAATGCCCTGCAAAGGCTTTTCAGCCACTGTGGAAAGCAGTGTTTGGAAACATAAGGTATTTAATAAATCGATGCTGAACGTACCATATTTTTGTTCAATTGACTTCTATTATTTTAGCAGCTGCTAATTATGCGTTGTTGATATTTGGAGGCCGGTAGCAGATTTCTCTGTTCCATCTGGGTAATCCGGCTTCTCCAGAATGGACTTTTCCCCACCCAAATGCTACAAGATTTTGGCTGCTGTATTCTGAGGGCAATGATCACATCAAAGCAAAATGAAAAGGCAGAAGGGACAAGATGAAATTTACCTAGTGTTGGTCGCAAAATATTTCATTTTATCTTTGATGTCACAGGGCAGTCTCTGGTGCCACCTATGTCATTTAGCGCTAAGAGGAAAATAGGGGGGACTATGTCCGTTTTCACAGTGAATAATAGACATGTAAATTCTGAGACTATTTTATCTTAAGAAAATACTAAGCAAAACCAACCACAGCATATATTCTATTTATTAAGAGTTTACAGGAACTGTATTGGGCGTGGAACCCAGCTTTTATTTGTCGTGGAATGAAGTGGGACAGGAGAGGGCAGCTGAGTGCAGGGCTCAAAGTCAGATACTGCTATGCGTTAGCTGCACCAATGGGAAAGTTTCTCAGATTTTCTAAAATTTGGTTTCCTCCTATGTAAAAAGGGGTGAAAATAGCATCTCGTTTTTAGAACTGTTATGAGAATGACATAAGATATCGAACATATAGCTATGATGATGACGATGATGATTTTTAAAATGCCAAACCCACCTTAAAATAACCAAAAGTGCTTTTATTATGATGCAATGTCAGGGATAACAGGCAGTCCTCCCCAGCCCACTTACCTGTCCTAATAGACAGGGAGGCAAAGAGCCGCATGGAAATTCCAATGATTGGCCCCCATACTCTTTATCAACTATTTTGCTTTTCGCTTTGTCCTTGCACACGGGTGTTTTGCTTTTATCTTAACGTGGCTAATTAATTGAAATGCTTGCCAAGATGAGTGGCTGCTTCACTGCTGAAGCCTGGGCCGTGGGCCTGCTGCTGAGGGCAGGGGCTAACTCTGTATTTAGGCCTGACCTGTCCACAGCGTACGCGAGCTCTGTCACTGCATTAGTCCGCCAGGGCTGCCATAGCAAAACACCATAGACAGAGCAGATTAAACAACAGAAATTTATTTTCCTACCGTTCTGGAGACTAGGAGTCCAAGGTTCTAGCTAATTTGGTTTCTGGCGAGGGCTCTCTTCGGGGCTTGTAGACGACCACCTTCTCATTTGGTCCCCACATGGCCTTTCCTATGTGCACCAGTGTGGAAAGATCTCTCTCCGTTCCTCTTCCTAAGGGGCCATCAGTCCTATTGGATTAGGGCCAACCCTTATGACCCTCCTTCAACCTTATTTACCTGCTAAAGACCCCATATATTTCCAAATACCATCCCAATGGGGGTCAGGGCTTCTATCCTTTGTTGTATATTGTCTCCTCCCACCACTAGAATGTATGTTCCACGAAGACAAGGATCTTTATTCCACTGATATGTCTCAACTGTCTGGGAAGGTACCTGGTACGTAGCAGCTATTCAGTACATCAGTTTTTAAATGAATGAATGAAATGCCTGCTCGATTCCCTGGACAGGATCTGCAGGCAGCCCTGTAGTATTTCACGGCTCCAGACTTGAGACTTGCAGCCCAGCACCTGCTACTACCTAAGCCTGGTAGGGGAGGATGGAGGACAGATCCTGGCCCACAGTCACTGTAACCCTTTTTCCAGTATTCCACTGCCAGTGGGGAGATACAGAAAACTAAATCCAACTACCCCAGAAAAAGGAAAATATTCATTCCCCAGTTTTTGAAGATATTCCATGAAATCCCAGTGGCTTGATTATAGTCTGTTTTATATCTTGGATCTTACTCTTTGAAGGAGAGAGAAACTTTCCTCAAACAGGAATTTTTTAGGGACTTCCCTTGTGGTGCAGTGGTTAAGAATCCACCTGCCAACACAGGGGACACGGGTTCAAGCCCTGGTGAGGAAGATCCCACATGCCGCGGAGCAACTAAGCCCGTGCACCACAGCTACTGAGCCTGCGCTCTAGAGCCCACGAGCCACAACTACTGAGCTCACGCACCACAACTACTGAAGCCCGCGTGCCTAGAGCCCACGCTCTGCAACAAGAGAAGCCACCGCAATGAGAAGCCCGCGCACCGCAATGAAGAGTAGCCCCCGCTCACCACAGTTAAAGAAAGCCCACGTGTAGCAATGAAGACCCAACGCAGCCAAAAATAAATAGACAAATAAATTTATTTTTTTAAAAAAGAAATCTTTTAAGTCTTAAAAGGGGGAGTAGAGAACTAATGACTGAATATTGCCAGTGCTTATCCTTGACAGCTCTTAATTCAACATTATTCAATGGGCAAAATTCCCATCAAAAGGTCCATTACTTAGCCTGATTTTAACACTAGTAAAAAATGTTGTGGAGATAACTAAATGCAAGCACCAATCCTAATCTCCCATCCCTTTGAATTAATAGCTCTTGCCTCACCGCCTGCTTCTGACTCACATTCATCTCGAGAATTTATTCCGCAGAAACCCCTGGTTCAAAGCAGCACAATCTCAGGAACACAAAAACAAAGTCTGAGTTGAAGGGTTTGCTTTGTTTATTTTGTCATTTTCCCATCATCCACATGAGGGCTTATCTTCAGAGAATACAACAATGTCAAAAACTCTAATTGGATCTTACCAGGGTTTTCCAATTTCAGTACGTGGTTTTAGCAGGAAAAAGCTGTCATATAAACTCATCTTTAGCAATATGAGGAATAGTGGGGGAAATCGCAGTCAAAGGGAAACGGCTTTGGAGTACACATATTCCTTTTGCTCTCCCAGGTTTGACACATTGTAGAATAACCTTTTAGTGAAATTTTAAAGCTTTCTCGTTGCCTTCTCTTACTTCTTTGTGGATGGCTGGTGAGAGAAGAAAATTATGTGTAGCCACAAAGCACTGACATCTCAGCCCATGGATTTTTTTCTCCCCTTTCATATAGCTGTGTTTGCCCATATTTTTCCTATCTTTCATCCTTCACCTAATTTCTTGGAAGTGGCCATTCAAGGCCTGATGGGGAAGAGGAAGAAGAAGAAAACACTCTTGGTATTAAGTCAATGAAAATTGAAACTGAAAAATAAGGATGAGCTGGCATTATGTGTACAATAGCCTCTGGAAGGTTCTGGTTCCCGATGAGCTCAGAGCAGCCGAGTGGGCAGAAATCATACAGAAACAGAAGTCACACCGCCTGCGTTGCTCAGACTCTGGCACAGAATTGAGCATTAAGTGCCTTCAGCTGTTGCCTGGCGTGTGCGGGGAGAAGGGACCCAGCTATTCAGATTGCCAAGTGAACCTGAAATTTGTAAATTAATATATGCAGATGGTAGGGGAGCTTTTTCTATGAGAGGAGACAATTGGGCCAGCTCTGCCTGTCCAATCCTTGGCATCTGAAAGCCTTCCCGGTTCTGGGGGAGGGGGACTGTGAAATGGGGGTGAGGCTGGGGTTTGGAGCTTTCTTGTTTCAGGAGCCCCAGTCCCTTTAGTGTTGGCTCTGCTTATGCCAGGGTGGGACGGTGATGGCGTTGGAACTGGACTCAGTGCAAAACATGGGTCCTAAAGGTTTCACATGCTGCCTCACCCCACCCCTCTTCAGGGAATTCTTGCTGACTGAATCTGTTTTCAAGGCCCAGTCTCTCCTGGGGTCACTACAGGGTGGAAGGAAGGATGTTACAGGTGAAGAGGTTTTATTGTGTCTCCTCAGTCACTGCAGGGGGCCATCACCCCCGTGTCCTACAACTGGAGTCATAAACAAACCTTCAGGTGAGTTTCCACTGTCCTTCAAAGCTGTGCCAGTGACTTATCTGATCCGATCACATGACCCTGGGCACTGACACTTCACAAATTCGAGGGACAACAGCTGACACGCCCATTGCAAAAGTTGTTAATTCGGAATGATAGGAAAGTTAGGTGTCTGGGTGATCTCACCTCTGGCTGACGGGAATGCCTCTGGAGAATGAGATACCACAGAAAAAAATGACATGTGAGTCATATACTTACTGCCGGAAGGGAACAGTGAATAGCGAGTCTGATTTTATTGCTCCAGAGTTGAGAAAGTGAGGTCTGGAGAGATGAAATAACATTCCCAACCACCCAGGTTACATGTGCTGGAGTCAGGTAAGAACCCAGAGTCCCTGAACCCTTTGCTCTACCTTTTCCCCACTGACTCATAAGAAGCCTCTTTTAGCAGGTGCTATCCTTATAGAGAATCAGCTTCACTGTCACGCTGAGGGTGCTCTCAGCTTGAACCTGAGTTATGTTCACTGCTGAGACACAGGCATACCTGACTGTCTGACGGCCTAATAGCATGAACCAGCCAAAGATTTCTTTGCACAAAGAAGCAAGGATTTTACAAAATAACTCACCCTAAGGAGGCATGAATTAGGGCCCATAATAGGACTAGTAAGAATGTATTACGTTCTATTTACTGTAGAGCACAGGGAATTATCTTCATTATCTTGTAATAACCTATCATGGAATATAATCAGAAAAAAAATAACTGAATTACTATGCTGTACACCTGAAACTAACACAATACTGTAAATCAACTACCCTTCAATAATAATCTTAAGAAGAATGTATCATGTTCTAAGGAAAAGGGTGAATTTTCTGTCAGTGAACATCTTTCAACTCAATCCCTCCTGAGTAGCTGTAGGGAGGGAACGGGGATATATGTATACATATAGCTGATTGATTTTGTTATACAGCAGAAACTAGCACAACATTGTAAAGCAGTTATACTCCAATAAAGATGTTAAAAAATAAAAAAAATTTAAAAATAGAAAAGAATTCACATAAGAGCAAAAATCAGGGAACAGGTATCTCCCCACTTTCACCGAGGGTGTCACTGGCATCGTGCAAGCCAAGGGCCATGAGTAGGAAGCAGCAGTATCCATTCTCTGTATATTAGTCTATATGAAGGCTACCCCCTGCCATTGTACAGCCAAATACAAGAGTCCCTGTCTAGAATATTCAACTCTACTCACTGGTTGACCAAGAGAGTAGTTAAGAGGGAAGGCTGAAAACCAGGAAAACTGGTTTGGAAACTTCATTGAGTCACTAATAACTGAGAAACCTTAAGAAAGTGATTTCAACTTTCTGGACCTCAGTTTCCTCATCTGTAAAATGGATGGATGAGTAATAAGTCCTCTGGGGTTAAAATGATATGACTGGTTCTACCCTTCTATGCCTCTTTCCATCACTCAGTGAGAAATGTGTCCAAGGAACCAGTTTTGGGGGCAATGCTTTGGCCCCTTGGAGAACCTTTTTTGCACAATCTATGGATCATTTCTCAGGAGGAACCTTCCTGGGACGGGCATGATTTTGCACGTAAGCCAGAGTTGCCGGAGTGATGGCTCAGCCACAGCACCTCACAATAGACCTCTGATCAGCAGAACCCAGGAGTCACGAACAGTGGTTGAGTCAGCTGCACCTCCTTCTAAATATGGGTCTGATCATGCTGTGCTCTGACAGGAGCCCCTCCCCTGGAATCCAGAGAAGCGACTTCAGCAGGAGATGTGCCCCGGGGCAGCGTGGTCGATCATAGGCTATACCCAGTGTCAGGAGATAGCGCAGTGAACATGCCTCTCTGATTTTCAGTCCTCTGCCCTCCTGTCAGATGGTCTGTTCAATTTCATGTTCCAACAGCATGGCTCCCGGAAAGGGGGTGCTGCGTGATCATGTGAGTGCACCCGCCCTTCCACTTGGGAACGTGAATCATGTTCGTGGAAACAACTTCTTAGGATATTAATGTGAGGAATGACTCTGCGAGACCTTCCATTTATTCAACAAAATGATGCCTTTCTGACTCCAGAATGGAATGATGCAAAGCTTCCAAAGTCTATTTTTTATTTTATTAATTTTTATTGGAGTATAGTTGCTTTATGATGTTGTGTTAGTTTCTGCTGTTCAGCAAAGTGAATCATTTATACATATACATATATCCACTCTTTTTTAGATTTCCTTCCCAGTTTGGTCACCACAGAGCATTGAGTAGAGTTCCCTGTGCTATACAGTAGGTTCTCATTAGTTATCTACTTTATATATAGTAGTGTTAATATGTCAATAATTGCAAATTAAAACAATAATGGGCTACCACTATGCACATATTATAATGACTAAATTGTAAAACATTAACAACACCAATTGCTAGAGATAATGCAGAGCAACAGGAACTCTGATACTCTCATTCATTGCTAATGGTAACACAAAATGATACGATCACTTGGGAAGACATTGTTCACTGTCTTCAAAATCTATGGGGAGTTCCCTGGTGGCCTAGTGGTTAGGATTCTGGGCTTTCACTGCCATGGCCCAGGTTCAATCCCTGGTCAGGAATTTCTTTTTTTTTTTTTTTTTTTGCCATGCAAGCCGCGTGGCAAAAAAAAAAAAAAAAAAAAACTCTAAATACAGTCTCCAAAGTCTTTTTATGAAGCCAGAATAGCAGCCATACCAGAACCATACAAAGGTAGTGCAAAAAGGAAAACTGAAAACAATTTTCACCTATGAGTAAATATAAATGGGAAAAGTCTAAATACAATAATATTAAATAGACTCTATCAGTAAACTAAAAGAATAGTACAGTAGGACAAACAAGAGTTCAGCGTAGAGACAGTTCAGCGTAGAGACAGAGTTCAGCGTAGAGCCAGATTATCCAAGTGTGAATGCTCCTCTGCCATTCAATAGCTGTAGGATCTTGGGCAAGTTACTAAATCTTTCTGTGCCTCTATTTTCTTATTTGTAGAATGGGGATAATCATAGCACCTACTTAATGGGTTGTTGTGTGGATTAAATTAGTTACTATATATGAAGCGTTTAGAATTGGGCCTGGCATTCAGCAAGTTTGCTTTTATTTCTGTTACTATTTTTCCAGGAACACAAAGTATAAGGCAAGGGTCAAACTTCTTTCTCAAATAAAACGACCACTCGTTCCAGCACAATTTATTAAATAATAGTTAATTTTCTGACCTATTGGAAATAATGGGCTTTGCCAGATTCTAAATATCAGGGTCTATTCCTGGACTTCCTATTCTGTCATATTTATTTGAACATCTATCTTGATCCAGTGGCATATTGTTTATATTTTTAAAATAGGTTTTAATAATTTGTATAATTGTTTCTTTCCTACTACCTTATTTGTTCTAAATTGTTTTGGTCATTTGCCCTTACTATCTGTCCTGATAGTACAAAAAGGAAAACTACAAGTCAATTTCACTTATGAATATCAGGCAAAAGTTTAAATAAAATAATAGCAAATACCCATTGGGTTTTAACAGAACTCCTTTAATCTTAAAATTATTTTGCTGATATTTGATATTTTATTATATTCTAGGAAAATGATGTACTTTCCAACTGCTCAAAACATTTTTTGAATTATCTCAGTATATTTTAAATTTTCTTATAATGACTCTTCTATTTATTGTTCAATTGATTTATTGTTTGTTTTTTCGTTATAGGGGAATTGGCCCTTTCCTCCACTGTGTGTTCTAACTGGCTGTTGTCCACATATAGGGAAGTTGTTAATCAATGTTATATATTTATACTTTAAATATATGATTCTCTCCTTTCTTATTTCTCGCGTATTTTCCCCCCTTTTTATTTCTTGAGCTTTCTAGATAATCATATCAACTGCAAATAATGAAAATTTGGTGTCTGAATTCTGGCTTATATACTATACTCATTCTTTACTAGACAATGCTAGAACTTATAGAACAATGTCAAATAATGGTAATGCTACCAGACATCTTTTTCCCCTGAATTTAGTGATTGTGTGCCTGTGTTGTGTCACTATTGAAGATATTAAGTTTGCATTGAGATATATATGTGATATAAGTATTCTTCAAAACTTAATGAGACAATTCAAAAATTAAGTACAGAGGTTAAGTTTCCAAATGCCTTTTCATTTTATGTATTTATGAAATGTAATATATTCCCTTACATTAAATGATCCTGACATTTTGAGAAGAACAGATTATGACATCCTATTATTTTATTATACTGATGGAGATGTATTAATTTTAACTTGGAAATTTTTACATTTATGACATTATGTATGATAGTGCTTTCAATATGTTTGTGCTGGCTATTTCAGATTTATAATTCACTGTTATAAGAGAATCATGAATGAATTTTTTAATGATCCCTCTCTCTCTCTCCATACTCTTGATCATTTTGTATAACAAAATATTTATTCTTGAAAACATCTTAAGAATACACTGGTAAAATTTTGGGAGATAAATTTTTGGATAATATTTTGAATTCCCTTCACTACCATTGGTCTATTAAGGATAGCTATTTCTTGAGGTAATGCTGGTACTCTATATTTTTTAAAGGCAATTTTCAACACTGATGTTTTCAATTTATTATACAGAATAACTTTCAATATAATATTTTCTTATAATCATAATTACCATTCCATCTGATGTTACATTACTTTGGTTCCACATTCACTGTATTTGTGTTCTCCCATTCTTTAATGGGACAGATATGTCTGTCACCTCCACCCCAACTAAAAACAAAAAATCTTTGATTTATTTTTTGTTTGTTTTCTTGTTTAATAATTTTCACTTTTATCTCATTTTTTCCAGGTTTTCTTTTATTTTTGTTGGTATAATTTTTCTAGCTTTTTCATTTAAATGTCTCATTTAAAAAATTATTTCTTATTTAATAGTGTAAATGACTTAGCGCTAAGCATGTCTCTGAGTACAGCTTTAGCCTCATGGTACGGGCTTGATTTGTAATATGCTTGTCATTTTCTTAATACCCCACAATTAGGTTTAGATCTGTTTTGACCCTGGAGTTATGTAGGCAAGGAGTTTGTTTTATCTCAAGTGGTTAAATGATAGTGAAAACTAAAACTGAAAACTGACATAGGGTTGAAGCTGGGGTATTGTATTGTCCATTTGTAAGCTGGGGAGTGGAGAAAGTAGTTCTGCAGACAGAGTGAAGGCACAGGAAATCTACATTAAAAATAATCTCCAAGTGTCTCTGATGTAATGGAACCAGGGACTGCTATTTAAGAACCATTACACTAAATTGCAATTCCTCTTACCTAGAGCAGAACAACAGGTTAAACTCTTTTCTTTTTCCCTCTCCACCACTCCATCTCTCACCGCCTCCAGATCATACTAAAACTTCAACATTCCACCATGTTAACAAAATCGTGCAATGACTACCATTTACTAAGTGCTTATTTTTGACATTGTAGAGGTTAAGTAACTTGTACAATGACAGCATGCAAGTAGGTGGCAGAGCCAGGATTAAAAACCAGATTGGGCTGACTCTCACTATGCTTTAAACCAGTATGCTGGGACAGATTCACACTCCCATGCTTGCTATCTGGAGAGCAACATCCAGTTGATGAAATGTCTAGTCAAATAAACATGAATGGGGCTTCCCTGGTGGCGCAGTGGTTAGGAATCCGCCTGCCAATGCAGGGGACACGGGTTCGTGCCCCGGTCCAGGAAGATCCCACGTGCCGCGGAGCGGCCAGGCCCGTGAGCCACAACTACTGAGCCTGCGCGTCTGGAGCCTGTGCTCCGCAATGGGAGAGGCCGCGACAGTGAGAGGCCCGTGCACTGCGATGAAGACTGGCCCCCGCTCGCCGCAACTAGAGAAAGCCCTTGCACAGAAACGAAGGCCCAACACAGCCAAAAATAAATAAATAACTAAATAACTAAATTTATTTAAAAAAAAAAAACATGAATAGTAGGTACGTGAACTAGATAATTTGGAATTGCTATTCAGACTTGTATAACACCCACGAGGTCCAAGAAAAAATAACTACCAAATCCGTTCTTTGACAGGGTAGGTACAGAAAAAAATTTTTTCATCATCATGAAAATGGATGCGTGCAAAAGGACTTTAAAAAAATTTCTGACTCATCTCTTTCAAAATCCTATCTATCTAGTTGCATTTCAATATAAGGTTGACAGTAATTTTTTTTCATTTTTCATGCCTCTTTGCCTCTAATAGTACAGATAATACAGCTTTTACTTATATAAGCAAAATCATCTCTATTATGACTTCAAATGTTATAATCTGTCAGCCAGTGAGTATTAACTAAACACTTTATCCCTCCATCCCCCAGAAATACTGCTTACCTCAAAGGAAAAGATTAGCTATGAGACTCCCTATGTGAATTCTTGCCTCAGGATATATTTGTTTTGCAGAAAAACCTTTCACATAACAACTTATATCTCCACTTGACCATCCTTCATATTTTACTGATCATGTTAAAGACAATAATTAATGATGATAAAGAATTACACATTAACTATAGGACATTAGAGGTCAAGTCCTTGGAAAGTGGCAGGGATTCTGCTGACTCCACGGTTTGTTTCTGATTTTCCCTGATCAGTACACAGCTTATGAGCTACAGCAGACTTTCATTCTGAAAAGTCAATATCCAAGGGCATATTTTAAATTAATCAAACCTGTTTCTGAGAGATAAGCTAAATTAGTTCTTTAAAAGGAGAATGTGAAATGCAAACTGATGTGTTCATTATATTTAGCTTCAAGAAATAGCCTTACATAACCCCAAAGTGGATTTAAATGATGACTAAAACCCAACTTCAAGTTTGAAGCTGATACAAAGTCTCTAAAGAATGAGTTGTGACAATCTTCTGAAGTCATAGGTTGCACTCAATATGTTTCTGATTGTTCCATTCATTTAAATCATAATTTAAATTATGGGAGTCAAGTCAATAAATATTTATTAAGCTCCCTTATCTACTATGGATTTAGAAAAGGAATGTAAGATACAGTTTGTCTACCCAGAAAGTAAAGTCTTCCTGAGGAAGAAGACTTAGACATACGGAAACAGTCATAGATGAAAAAAAATTATATAGAAATGACTCAAAATTCATGGTTTCTAGAAGTTATGACATGCCTTTACAATCTCTCTGTTACTTCTTGCCTCTGTCTCCTCATTTAATCATGGCCCAAAGCCTAGCTCAGTCCAATTTAACCACAGCCTACAGAAAGCTTAGATTGAGGCATGTTTTTCTTTACCAAATGGGAGATTATTGTTTTCCCTTGTTTTGAGAGTAGCTTTAATAAAAGATTAGCACACAAGCCTTAAGCAGCCTATAGAAAAGAAGAGCTTCAGAGGAAACAAGGAATATGTCTGGAGCCATTTCAGTTGGTAGCCAACTTCCTTCTGCAAATATCCTATACTCTTTAGATATCCATTGATTTCTTAACCAGTAGGAACTTGAGGATTTCTAGACTGTAGACTTCTTGAACAAAGGTAATTTTTACCTTGGTTGTCACCCTGTCTACCGAAGTATTTAGCACATGCTAGACATACAATATTATCTGCTTGCTTGATTAAAAAAAAGAGTGAATAAATAAGTGTTTTCTTTAGAACAATGTTAAAAATGCAAGATTAAGTAGCACAGTAAAAGTTTGGATAAGATGTCTTCTGATTCTTCTAAATAAACAAAAGCCTGCATTTAATAAATTTAAATACCAGAGCAACGATGTTGAAAGACTGTGTAGTCTTTTGGCTTTGTATGTATAAATATAGGGATTAATTTCATTTGAAAATGTGGTAAGAAAGATTATTCCAAATGGTGAAAACGAAACCCCTGATTTAAGTATAGAAAGGTTATTATTTCTGGCCTTGCCTCCTGGCTTCCAGGTGATATCACTGCTACTGAAGTTTTCATTTCTAGAGTTGCAATCTCTCATCTTTGGAGTTTATGGTTGGCAGTGAAATAGATAACTTTATAAAACAAATTGTTGAAATACCACTGGCAAATTTCAATATTCTTGCTCTTGACTACTCTTGAAGAGTATCTCTGATGAGTGAGCTATCTGTGGTCCACAAAATGGAAGCAACTCTTCAGGGTCTGAAATGAGAGTAACTTCTAGTTGATTAAGTGAAATTAAAAGATCAATTAATGGTTGCAGATATGCCGCACATTGAATGTTTGTTTACTCCCAAATTCTTATGTTGAAACCTGATCCCCAATGTGATGGTATCTGGAGGTGCTGACTTTTGGAGGTGATTAGGTCATGAGGGTGAAGCCTGCATGAATGGGATTAGTGCCCTTATAAAAGAGACCCCAAAGAGCTCCCTCACCCCTTCTTCCATGTAAGGACACAGCAAGAAGGAGGTCCTCACCAGACACCAAATCTTCCAGTGCCTTGATCTTGGACTTTCCATCCTCCAGAACTGTGAGAAATAAATGTCTGTTAAGTCACCCATTCTAAGGTATTTTGTTACAGTAGCGTAAGCAGACTAAGACAAGATACATATAGATTCCTAATGCACTAACGTGAGGCTAGATAATTCCTCCTTGATCAATATATCAAACTCAGTACATCAAAAACTAATTTTTCTGTTGCCACATCTCAGGAACCAGCATGAGCTCCCCCTTCATCATCAGAACAGCCCTCACAAGTGAATCCCAACCAACTCCACTGTGGATGACCCGGCAACACAGGCAAAAAGGATGAGCAATTACCACCTGGAAGCCTGGACACTCTGAAAGCGTGTCATTATGGGAATCATTTTCGTAGAGGTTGCTATGGTTTCTGTGCTACACTCTCTGTATATATAGTTGGATGATTTTAGCTAATCAACGGCAAGCCACAGCGTAATTATTTTCTCTTCAGAGAACACAAGGAAAAAGAAAAGCCTGGAGTTTCTTGCACAATGTCATTGCTGACAGTTATTTTTTTTTTTACTACAAAAGAAAGACATGTTCTTATTCCAAATGAAGAGCAGAAAAGGAAAGTTGGGAGAAAATTGAAACCATTTTCCAATTCAGGCTAGCCTTTTGAGAAGCACCAGAAAAGCTATTCTCCCAAATGATCTTCCTAGAATATTTTTTTATTAGGATGTTCATCCAGGAGGATGTGAAGAAGAAATAATCCCTACCCACAGAGAATCTTGGGATTTTCTTACTACCTCTGCAAGGTGTCTGGACATTGAGAAGCCATGGTTTGGGCTTATTATTGCTCTCCCTAAAGTCAATCACTGCTTTGGGTTTTTACAGTTTGTTTACTGAATATTATTAAAAGAAAAAGCCACTACTTCACATAGGGTCAAACACAGATAAAATATGGGAAAGAATCCTACTAAAAGAAGCAGAGAAATAGAATCATCACAAGTAAAACCATAAAAGAGGCTTAAGAGATTATTCAGAAAGCTGAATATTCAAGAATTGTCACCCACTTTCCTTTCTAGTCCCAAGAGTTGATTGGGTATAATCTAAATATGTTACACTCATTCACTTGCTGGTGTGTTTAATACATTTAAATTTGGGGACAGACATTAGCAAGAGGACCAACAAGATACAAACTTTGGCCATCTTCATACAGACAGTGGGAACAGCACATGAAAGTCACAGGGGACAGGGGTCTTCTCGGAAGTAGTTCAAGACTTCTGGTTGCATCGTCAAAGAGAATGGGTGGTGGGATTTACAAAGAGGAAGGCAAGGCACATGTTTTGAGGCACTTTGCTTTTGCATACATAAAATATGAGTCTTTGAGTGATATGGAAAAGTTTTCTCATTGTAAACGTAAAGTTCAGTCAATTTCCTGTTTGAATGTTGTAACAAGCAGTCAAGGCCAGAGTTCTATGGTCTCATATAAATAAGTCATGTCACTCCCAACTGTTCAGATTTGAAAGGATGTGTTTTATTCAAGCTGTATGATTGTAGTTCATGTTTGAAAACAGGCTCATTTTCAGATAGACACAGCTCTCTACAAAAGGGCTGCATTCCTTGACCATGAAAAGAAATTCAGAGCCTTAACATGCATCGTCAGATATACAAGAGAAACAGTGGACTTAATGGTTTCAAAAGACAACGTGGATTTAGTGTGAATACCACTTTTCCCTTAATTTCTCTTATTTGAAAGTAAAAACAAAATACAGATAATGGAAAATATTATTACTTCAGGGAAGTATATTAATCTGTTCAGATTAGAGGCTGTCCTTGGCTTTAGGTGTTACCATCACCTCCATAAACCTACATCACTGTTATTTGGGGTTTGGCACTATGGTATGTATCCCTGATTTATATGAGAAAATGGGATTGGCTCATCAGGTAGGCTGAGAACCCATCAGGCTTTGCAGAAGCGAGTTTCTATTCACGGTGGCTGACTTCCTCTGAGCCCTAAAGTCACACAGCTCTCCCCATTGAGATGTCCCCTGAGGGTGTAGAGTTCTTTTGTAGAACATGAAGTCTGTTCATGTTGTGGTCTGCACTCTTTTTTTTTTTTAAAGATGAGGTATATTTGTTTCTATTGAAGAATTTGTTTTCTTTTTTTAAAGTTTATTTATTTATTTTTTTTAAACTTTGGGTTTGTTTGTTTATTTATTTATTTATTTATGGCTGTGTTGGGTCTTCGTTTCTGTGCGAGGGCCTTCTCCAGTTGCGGCAAGTGGGGGCCACTCCTCATCGCGGTGCGCGGGCCCCTCATTATCGCGGCCTCTCTTGTTGCGGAGCACAGGCTCCAGACGCGCAGGCTCAGTAATTGTGGCTCACGGGCCTAGTCGCTCCGCGGCATGTGGGATCTTCCCAGACCAGGGCTCGAACCCGTGTCCCCGGACAGGAGTTTTGCGTGTGGAGGAGGATGGCGATTACTAGGTTGCTATCAGACAATAGTTGGAAGCAGCCATCTGACTGAAAGACATAAAAGAGTCTTAAAACATGAAATACTCATGTCTTGGGTGATGTCAGAGAATGCTCTAGTGATGAGGGCAGTGCCAAGAACAGTGCTATAATAGAATAGAAATGATTTGTGCAGAGCGTAATATTTTCTTCTTATTTGACGTTACAAGCAGGTGGAATCTTTTCCCCTAGGACTGACTATGCTGGATTTTATTACCACTTGGACAGTGACCCATAAACAGCCCTTGACTGACCAAACAGAGAGCTGCTTGGTTTACGGATGGCAGTTCCAAGGTGATCAGACAGCATCCTGTTTGGAAGGCTGCCACTCTCATCAATGAAGGTAAAAATAAATTAGCTCAGAGGACTGAATTGTATGACGTTTTCCCCTGTGTTTGGGATTTTACCAACTTGTGGGCAGTGGCCAATGGCCTGTCCATATGGTTAGGCAGAAAGACAATGGAAAATTGACCTATTAAAGGATGCTTGTGTGAGGAAGAGCCTTGTGGAAATCAGTATGGGAATCTGAGGGGTCATATAAAAAATTGGGGTAGGAAATGATTTCTTAAATGAAACAGAAAAGCACATACCATAAACGAAAACATGGTAAATATGTCTCTACTAAAAACTTCTGCTCATCAAATGAAACCTTAAGAATGTGAAAAGATAAACCACAAGCTGGGAGAAGGTTAAACACATATGTCTCATAAGAAACTCATATTTAGAATATTGAAAAACCTCCTATGGTTCAATAACAACAATGAAAAATAGAAAAAATTGGATAAAAGACAATTCCCAAAGACAAAACAAGGCCAGCCAATCGACAGATTAAAATATTCCCAAATTATCAACTCAGGACAATGCAAATTAAAACCACAATGAAAACCTCATTACTAGGAATAAAAATCAGGCAATAAAAATATCAGAGAGGATGTACAACAAAGAATGCTACTCCTAGGGGGAGAGTAAATTAGTACAAGTATTTTGCAAAACCACCGGGCATTATCTAGTATACACCAAAGAGAAACTCTTACACATGTGTTATCTGTAAGGTTATTGTTTGCAGTAGCTAGAGCACAACTGGAAACAATCAAAATGCTCATTGATAGGAAAATGAAAATAATAATTCATGAATAGTATACAGCGTGGAAAGGAATGATGTACAGTTATTACACCAACATGTATGAGCCTCAGAAACACAAAAATTTTGAGCCAAAAAGTGGCAGAAGAATGTATTCACTATTTTAAATTCAAAATATTCAAAACAAAATATACCTCAGGAGTTAAACATATATGGTAAAACTATAGTGAATCAAAAGGGAGTCGTTGAGACAAAATTCAGAAAGATTCTAGAGGAGGGAAGAAAAAAGAAACGGAGGAAGAGCTGAGAAGGGTTTCAAAGGTACTGGTTATGTTCTATTTCTTCAGCTAGGTGGAGGCTGTATGGTTATTCATTTATTTTTAATCTTTATAACTTAAATGAAAGATCTATATATCCTTTTGTGTTTATGAACTATTTCATATTTTCAATTTTTTGAACTAAGGGACATGTATTTCATGATGTCAATAGATTTAAGTTCTTCAGCAGATACTATGCAATTACAGCTACTCTGAGAAATTCAGTAAGATCCACGTCATTATAGCTTACCAAATTTTCATCACAAAAATATTCAGGTTAACAACAGAATATTAAATCACACCAAACAAGTTAGCTTGACTGTTTTGTACCCTTCTGGCATTAAGCTTCAAACTAATAATCTCCAGCCTTGAAGAACCACAAATATCACATCTCACTGCTTAAACGGGTGCTCTTAGAACTGTTACCTTCAATTTTATCAGGACTGTCTTATAGTGTGGTAGATCCTAATGGTATTTAAATCTCATTTGTTGGATATAATTCGCCTAACCAGTGCACTTAACTCTCACAAATGCCCTAGGAGTTGCTGTGTGCATGTAAGCTCAAGAAAAGTGATGATCTACAAAGTAGGGAGAATAAAGAATAAACATTCCAAAAAGGGGTTGCTGAATTGCTGGTTATCAGATCACAGCCACACCTACCCACAGATGCAAGAATCTCCAGCTTTAAAGATAAAGGTACTGGAATGATTAAAAAAAAATTCAACAGCAGGTTTATGTAAAACATGAACTGAAAGCAATGACTAAACAAAATTATAAACCAAATTTCATGAATGATATGAATAAAATAATGTTAATTTTATTAGGTTAGGATTTTAGGTTTAATTTTATTGGGATTAATTTTATTTTTTTAGGTTTAATTTTATTAGGATTTGGTAAACTTAACTACTCTTACTAGAAGAGAAAGGTAATGAAATAGGAGAGGAATTTTCTTCTCCAGATTTACTTTACTTTGAACACTTAATTTCAGCCAATGCCTTAGAAAACATTTAGATATTACCATGTTTGTGAACATTACCCAACACTCATTCTCCTGTCCCCTGTATAATACCATTTACCACGCAGCAGAAATCATTATACGGCTATTTAACTTCGGACCTCTTTCAACAGATTCTGGTTATTTCATTAAAAGCTGGGCCTGAAGGCTTGTGGAGCATGTGTGTATGTGTGTGTGTGTGTGTGTGTGTGTGTGTGTGTGTGATGTCTATCTTAGATGGAAATTTCATACATGTATGAAAAAGGATTACATTAGCGTCCATAAACTAATGTCAAGACTCATAGAAGAAGAGAGATGAAAGATCACTTTGTTTTATTTTATTTCCCCTAATTTTCAATTGCAGCTATTTCTATTATGTACAATCTGTTTCCCTATTCCTGGCAAAGCTTTTCTGGCTGACAAACATCCAAAATGTCCATACCAGTGCAGACTACGATTTGATTTATGTGAGCAGTTGTCCTTCGTGGTAGCTGGTCAGCTGTGACTTCCCCAGAAACACACAAAAGGAGCTGGCTTAGGCACGAATCTGGGACACTGGCTTCCCCACAGATATGCCACGTCAACCAGCCAAAGGGCTTACACGAGTCATTTAGGCCCACATTTCAGATTGAAGAGTACATACATCTGGCACTGTTATGCCTGACTGGTGCTAGATTGTGTCATATGAACAGCTGAGGAATAAATTTGGGGACATTATTAACCAAGACCAAAATGGGCCACTCGGTTTCACTGGTTTAAAATGACAGCTCCTGTTTTTCTAGAATGTGGTTGTCTCAGTATTCTAGGATGTGCATCTCAATATCAGTTACCAATCAATTTATAACCCAATAATTCATAAACCAGTTATTTGTAATATACATGTATCTATCTTCTAGCAAATTCAGTAATTTTTTAATGGATAGTTTAAGAGACATAGAAGGACATTTGAATTTGAGGGAGAGTCAAGCCATTTTTGTGCAGCAGTTTGATGATGCAAAATCAAAACCCTCTAATAAACGTTTTGCAGGTCTTCCATGAGTGGACACCACTGTATAGGCTAGGAGATATCAAAAGGCACAAAATATTATCCGTGCTTCCAGAGACCCCACGATCCGGAAAAGGAAATTACCTATGCAATAAAGGTTTGCACAAGGGTTAAATCAGCAGGAATGGAGAGAAGACAATGGACAAGAAACATCCTGTAGACCGAGTCTGAAGGACCTGGGGACTCACTGAGGGTGGCAGGAGGAAGTGTAATAAATAGATGATGTAACGGGTGGCCAGGGATAGAGCATGAACGGGACAAGGATCAAGTAGGACCAAGTTTGGTAGAAAGCGTGATATTTGTGCTTTGACTCTTAAATAGTTTAATTCCTCCCACCCCAAGTAAAATATCTGAAACTGTGGGGAAAGAAGGACTTTTAAACAGTGGCTGATTATAGCAAAATTGGGAAGAAAGGTGATGGTTTAACGATTTGATTGCACAATGGATGAGAAAAAGAGAGAAACTGCTTCCCCCAGATGTCAGCCGTCTCTACCCAGAACAGAAGGTGCAGGAGTAGGGGAGGCACCATTATCATAACTCCAAGAAGAGAGCCATTTGGACTGAATTTTGAACATTAATTTATATAGTTTCTGATTATGCTGGTATACATCACACTAAGTATTTGATCAACAAATTTGGGGTTGGAAGTCTCTACTTATCTTCATCTTTTTCTGAGCTTTGTCTTGGAAAACAGCTATTTTAACTGAATATAGAGCAAATCTGGGAATGGTTGAAAGTAAGATTCCAATGAGTGAAGAAGGAAGTGGTTCAAATGATCAAATCCTACTGATTTGTTATACACAATGCCTGGAATCATATAATCATAAAGGCGGACTTTATTCTGTCTTTGCATGAAAAACCGTATTTTGATGTGTTTTATATGGCTGTGTCAGTTACCAACTACTCATTACTAGAGACCAAGGATTACATCTGACTAAATTTATCTCCACAGAGCTCAGCCCAGAATCTGGGACATGAGGACTTACAAACATTTATTGATAAATGAGAAAAAGTTTAATGTCAATATTGTAAAATCTTCCAATTTCAAGATGAGATTTGTACAAATGCAGTAAGTTGTTGGGACAATAGTTTCTTTTGAGCCGTTGTAATTCAGAACTTCTGTTCACTTATACGTAATCATTGATAATATAAGACACAATGGTGTAAATGGGGAGCAAAAGTCTGGGCTACTAAATCACTATTCACATTCATGCTTTTAGTTTCTAGACTCACATGTTTCATCCTTTTACAAATGTCCTGAATTTTGAAGAGTGAAGAGGGAGATCAGGTGTTCCAAAACCTCAGGTTCACCCCTCATTCTTAGACTGGGCTAGTGCGGGGTTTAATGGATTTCAATTTAAATGGAACGTCACGATGAGGTTTCTCTTGCTTCCCTTGTCACAACTAGGTGCCAGAAGAATGGCCAAACTGTGAAGCTGCTCAAGCTTGAGGCTACACCCAAGTTGCTCTGTTGACCGTTACCTGCCCCCATGGGTGCAGGGATGAATTTGGCTGTTTCCATACTGGGAGGTGTAAGAGGCATTTTTAAAAGTAGTGGACTTCGCGGGCGGTCGAGGGGTTAAGACTCCACGCTTCCACTGTAGGGGGCATGGGTTCGATGCCTGGTTGTGGAACTAAGATCCCGCATGCTGCGCAGTGCGGCCCTCCCCCAAAAAAGATGGTATAGTATGTTTCTACCATCGCCAAGAGTGGTAAGTTGGCAATTAACTTTGAGGATCTTTATGTATATACATGTTCTGAAATCACAGAGCTTAATTTGTGTAAATTATGATCTGGAATGACAAGTCAGTTTATTCAATTATAAATTTATCCATGATTATGCCGTTTTCATCTTATTAATTGTCCATGAAATGTATACTAGAATTCTTTAAATTGTCTGTAGTCTTCCTCATGGGCCTGCTTCTCACGAGAAAATATAAAATTAGTAAAAGAAATAAATGTTGTAATACTGGGCAATAGTTACTTTCCATTCACTCTAAGTCAATCTGAAAAGCTATCCAAATTAAATGATCAGCCCTGCTTGTGCACTTAGCTCAGGAAAGATGCTGTGATGTTGGCCATATGTAATAACTTTTGAGCTAAACACATTTTTAGTTAAGGCTCTTAAATCCAATATATGAGGATAGAAGAATATGAAGGAAATTGAAGAAATTGATTCTTTCAAATAGCAGTAACAAGAAACCGGGAAAAAATTTGCTTAGGTAAGCTCTTCCTTCTAAGATAGGTTGGGGCAAACTTTGCAGCCCGTTAAAAATCATGTGGGTACTGCCCACCATTTTTTTTGGCCATTGTGTATTTCTCCCACTCTCACTCCAAGTGGGGATTGAATTTTGTTACCCCTTAATTTTAAATACTTCTTCAAAAGCTAATCCACAGGAGGAGTGAAGAATATCAGCAGTGCCTCCAACTTTTCCCAAGTTTCACATCTTTTGTGAACAGTCCACTATTAAAAGCACTATTAAAAGTCCACTATTAAATGCAGTCCACTATTAAAAGCAACTTTTCCCTATAACTGGAAATGTTATCTTCAGAGATTCTCAATAGCAATTCTCTAAGTGAAGACCTAGGAGTTTGGAATATATGTATAATTGGGTGGGGGGAGGACATATGAAAACTAGTAAAGGGATTATTAGTAATAACAGTAGTAAGAGTGGTAGTAATACTAGCAGCAGCAGTGGTAATACTACGCCTCCAATGGGTGCTTACTCTGGGCAGGCACTGCTGAAAACAATATGTTACCTCATGTGATCCTCACAGCAACGCTGTGAAATGTGTACTATAATTATCACCGTTTTACTGAGGCACAAAGAGCTTAAGTAACATACGCTACACAGTTTGGAAGGGGCAGAGTATAATGCTGTCTCTCAAAGTTATCAACCTATGGTACTAAATTATTTCCTGAAGTTTGTTTTCTATAGTCTCTTTACTATTAATATTCCAACTCAATTTATTTTTAATCGTAACATCCTGCATCTCTTTGGTACTTTTCATTGAATTACTACACCTTAATGTTTATGTGCTATGCAAATCTCTTCCAACAGTCATATTTCTGAAATTATCTGTTATTATATACTTACCAACTGAGCATTTAGTCTCGTATTGAGTTTCATATCTGACAGTAAAAGCAATTAAACGATGGAAATACTGACCTTAAAACAAAAACAATGAGCTATAGGTATTACCTCTGCTTTTTCAAAATTTTAAGTGGATGACTAGCTATCCATGCCTTTTATGAACAGAGGAACCATTGCAGTGAATAAAAAACCCATGTGTGCTATATATTTTGTTTCAATTTCCTTTCATATCTTAAGGACCCTCACACCTCTCCTGCAGCACATCAAGCTGAGGGGCTTCAAGAATGGAATGTCAACAGGCTTTAGCTCTTCTTGGCAATGTATCTTCAGAGTCCAGAGATTCAGTTCAACTGATACCTTTAAGTATCAGTTAAGCTGATCTCCTTCAATAATAATGTAGAGATTTATATTAAAGTTTAGACTTCAGCTTTTTTACCAGAAACTGCTTGGAATTCAGATACTTACATTTTACATCCTCCCCACCTCCTTTTAAATATTGAAAAGCAATATCAATCCATTTTAAATCAGATCAAATGTTTCTTTGGGAAATGAGGAACCCTCCCTAGAGGCTATTCCCTCTTTCTAGAAAGTGGACAGCGGTATCATGGGAGATCCTCAGTGCTAAAATGCACTGGACACCATGACAGGATTTGCCATGTAATAAATTGGGCTAATTTGTATGCTGTTAATGAAGCGATAGGGACAAAGGAAAGCATATCAATGGAAATAGGGCTCCAATAATTAGGGCACTTTGAGGTTAGCAGCTGCTCCTGTGTAGCCGGCTATGGATATTTACATATAAGGCAGGCCTTGGAGAAATGAGATTGGCTACTAGCCAGCAGACTGAACCCAGAGGCATGGAACCCAAGAGTCTGGACTTAACCGCTCCCTTGAGAGTCCCTCAGTTGGAAGAGTTCTGCAAGGAATAAAACTGGAGTTCCAGACCCCACAGTCCGATGCCAACCCTCTCTGTCTCCCCCATCAGAAGCTCCAGGTACACCCGAAGCAGTGGAGACACCCCGGGACTGGATCAGTTTTCTGCCCTGAGCCACAAGGGACTGATTTCAGAACACCACGCAATAAATGATAGAGGGATTGCTGGGTCGTATGGTAGTTCTATTTTTAGTTTTTTAAGGAACCTCCATACTGTTCTCCATAGTGGCTATATCAATTTACATTCTCACCAACAGTGCAAGAGGGTTCCCTTTTCTCCACACCCTCTCCAGCATTTATTGTTTGTAGATTTTTTGATGATGGCCATTCTGACCGGTGTGAGATGATATCTCATCGTAGTTTTGATTTGCGTTTCTCTAATGATCCCACTACTGGGCATATACCCTGAGAAAACCAAAATTCAAAAAGAGTCATGTACCAAAATGTTCATTGCAGCTCTATTTACAGTAGCCAGGGCATGGAAGCAACCTAAGTGTCCAACAACAGATGAATGGATAAAGAAGATGTGGCACATATATACAATGGGATATTACTCAGCCATAAAAAGAAATGAAATTGAGTTATTTGTAGTGAGGTGGATGGACCTAGAGTCTGTCATACAGAGTGAAGTAAGTCAGAAAGAGAAAAACAAATACCATATGCTAACACATGTATATGGAATCTAAAAAAAAAGAAAAAAAAAAAGGTCCTGAAGAACCTAGGGGCAAGATGGGAATAAAGATGCAGACCTACTAGAGAATGGACTTGAGGATATGGGGAGGGGGAAGGGTAAGCTGTGACAAAGTGAGAGCGCGGCATGGACATATATACACTACCAAATGTAAAATAGCTAGCTAATGGGAAGCAGCCACATAGCACAGCGAGATCAGCTCGGTGCTTTGTGACCACCCAGGGGGGTGGAATAAGGAGGGTGGGAGGTAGATGCAAGAGGGAAGAGATATGGGAACATATGTATATGTATAACTGATTCACTTTGTTATAAAGCAGAAACTAACACACCATTGTAAAGCAATTATACTCCAATAAAGATGTTTTTAAAAAAAAAATGATAGAGAAAGAATTCACATCCAGACTGGTTGCTTGATTCTTATCCACTTCCATTAAGAAATAGTTGAGGGGCTTCCCTGGTGGCACAGTGGTTAAGAATCTGCCTGCCAATGCAGGGGACACGGGTTCGAGCCCTGGTCTGGGAAGATCCCACATGCCGCGGAGCAACTGGGCCCGTGAGCCACAACTACTGAGCCTGTGCGTCTGGAGCCTGTGCTCCGCAACAAGGGAGGCCGCGATAGTCAGAGGCCCGCACACCACGATGAAGAGTGGCCCCCGCTTGCCGCAACTGGAGAAAGCCCTCGCACAGAAATGAAGACTCAACACAGCCAAAAATAAATAAGTAAATAAATAAATTTATAAAAAAAAAAAAAGAAATAGTTGATGATGAGGAGGAGGATGAGGATAATAAAACAGCCTCAACAGCAAAAACAACAATAAAAATGAAAATCTGCCATATTTTAGTTTTTGGTCCTTCAATTTTACCCTGTGAGAAGGAAAATTCTATCCCGTTAAGTCATTAACAGGAACTGAACAAATAGAGCCCTCCCAGTTACCTTAGAAATGATCTGGAATCAGTTAAGATATAAATAAATGCTTTAAATTGATTTGCTCCTTCATCTCTAATGAATCAAGACCAAGTTAAGCTCTAGTTAAGGGTATCATTGCATTTCTCAGATTTTACACGTTTCATTTTATCCTTTCTCAATCATATATGATCCGATTTCATTCTTAAAACAACTTGGTGTGTCGCACTGCAGGGATTACTTGGGTCCCCCCATTTCAGATCACGAGATTGAGATAAGAAGAGGTTTGCTGACTCGCTGGAAGTCATGCAGGCAGTTACTGCAGAACTTGAGCCTACAGCTGTGTCTCCTAAAACCAAGGCCAGTGGCCTTTCCACTCACCAAGCTGTTTCAGTATTTTTTACTGCAGGTTATGCAGTTTTAAGGCTACTGTCCCACTATAGGAAAAAATCACTGGAAAAATCTAAGTATCCGTAATTATGGTTTGTTGAAACCTCAGAACTCTGATCTTCTGCATTAATTCAAGTCATTCTGAACTTGGCATAGAAACAAGCTCTGTTTCTCTTGAAGTTCTCTTCCCGGGTCCCCAGTCCATGTTCCTTGGAAGCAGGATTGTGGGTACAGGGTTCACATTTTCTCAAACAGATCTTGGTGACTCTCATGCTCTTATTCTGCCTCATATTTACAATCTACCCAGGCTTTTGTGATAAAAATCCTCAGACTCATTATTCTAAGCCTTCAAATAGGTCTTGCCTTTCTTCTCTATCGATGATTAATGACCCATATGAGCTTGCCTTTGGCTTTTCTTATTTTTTGGTTTCTCATACTTTATTATGCACATAGCCTTGAGTAACACAGGCTTATTCAAGGAAGAGTTATTGGCTGTTCATCTCCTGACCATCTATAAATCTTCTTCATCTTCCCAGCTGCCTTTTTGTTTACCCCTAAATGTGCTTTCTGCTCTCTTTCTAACAAATACTCTTCACCCCACTTCACCCCCATTCTGGCTTATGGTTTTACTGGCCAAATCTCAGCTTAGCAACTATTGCTCATCTCAGCTTTCCTGGGAATGTAGTTAGGACCTAATACAACGTATGACCAAAGAAATTCACTTCGGTCAGAGAATCATTGCTATTTGTAGCATGCAACTAAGGCATATCGCATGCATATATTTTTTCTTTGGAACACTTTCTGTCAGGGATGCTAGTGGCCTGAGAGCTTGAGTGATATTTGAAGAGTGATGCAGTGTAGCAGTTCTGGCTCCTATCCAGAAACCTGGGGCATCTCTCCAATGGACCAACCTAATGGTTTGATTTCAGATCCATCCCACTGTGCAAAAGAGAAGTATAAGTAAGTAGCAAAATTAAAACATGATGTAAATACCAAAGCAACAGCTGAATGGTCAAATTACAGGCTCCTTAACTGTTCCATGGTGAACTTTCTTCCTTATCAGCTACCCTAGGGCAGATCCCATGACGGTGGTTCCATTCGTAGTACTTCTTTCAGTTGAGTCGGGCTAAGCACACAAGGCTCACTACATCTCCTCTTGTTGACCTGTGTTGGTCTGACCTTACCTCTAGTCGGGTGCTTGCTGATGCAGTGCCATTCTGGGTACAGCTCCCTATGAGGCAAGATCAGAAATTGAATGTAAGCATTTAGAAGCTTTAAAGCAATTTTATCTCTATAGAATCTCATAACAAAAAAAATTGTTTTGATGTTGTTGTTGTATATGCCTTTTATTTTTAATATTCTGTTTTCTAATAAGTCATGATTTCTTCTCTTTTATAAAAGTATTAGCTTGTGATGGATTGGAATTTTGTTCTTTTAATGATCCTTCAGATGGTTGGAGAAACACAGTGCTTTCAGTATTGGGCCATAGGCAGTGCCTCAGTGTGGCCAGCGAATCAGCACATTTGATACAGAATGATAATACTCTGTGTTGGCAAATGTACATCCTGCCCTTTCCTATACTTTGGATACATGGCCACCCGTATTCACAGAGTGGCTTTCGGAAGTGTGGAGTCAACAGAGAAAGTGGCTTGTCTGGGGAACTGAAGGTGGTCCTGACTGTCTGGCAAGCATAAACATAGTTCAGGCAGAACCTGAATGGGTGAGAAGGAAAAGTTCAGCAAAGCACGATGGTCATCTACAGCAGGGTGATAACAGTGGGTGTGGAGACCTATTTAGGTAAATGGACAGGACCTGGTGATTGACAGAGGAGTCAAGGGTGACTTCCCACTTCCTCTGTGAGCACTGGATACATGGCTGAGACACACTCAATAGTAGTGCATTGTGGTTTTTGTAAACAATAGTGTTCACCTATGTCCACCAGCCAAGACAAGGTAGTGCTTTACATTCTGCAAGGCACATAAAGAGAACAATATTCTTCCATTCTCCAAATATAAAATTGCACCACCATGCTTTTTCAAACTGTACAGGGTAATGGGGCCCCTGTGGTTTGGGTGCCATCTCTCTGTCCCGCCAAGAGTGGCTGGTGGGAAGGAAAGTGCGGGAAACCTTGAGGCAGGCAGCCCCGGGCTCCAGCCCTAGATCCCTTTCATATAACAGTCAAATCGGACAAGTCCCTTCAACTATCTAAACCTTTGCTTCTTCCCCTTAAAATGGGGATAAACGTGCCTGTTGATTTTAATTTGCGGGGTGGTCGTAACTCCTTCACTCGCTCAGTAATACTTATGAAGCATCTATGTGTACTAAACACCGTGCCTCATGCAGAGTAGTCACGGGTCAACAAAGCAGACACGGCTGGCGGCTGGCCGTCCAGTGGAATAGTAACAAGAATAAACAAGTAAACCAGCAATAATATCATTGCGTAAATGGCAAATGTGACGAAGGGAATAAACAGGATGCTGGAGGGGATAACTAACCTGGATGGGTGGGGGTGAGGAAGGCAAGTTGAGAGGGCCAGACACAGACCTGCAGGGAAGTTCTCGCTGCAGAAACCTGAAGAATAACAAGCCACCAACGTTCTAAAGATTGCAAGGAAGGGTGTTCCTGGAGGAGGGAACAGCAGGTACGAAGACTCTGAGGGAAAGGAGCTGACGGTCAAGCTGAAGGAGGCTGTGTTACTAGAGGCCAGTGATGGAGCGTCATGAGATGAGGGTGAAAAAACAATAGGAACGTTATAGATTATTTTCCTAGTTTTTGCAGTCACCCAAAAGGTATTACACCTTCTTTTTCTTACAGTTGAGGAAGATGAGTTGAAGCAATTAAGTGATCTGACTGAGGGCCTGGAGCAGCCAGAGGATGACTCAGCACTGGATGCAGGGCCGTCTGACTCCCACATGTTTCCTGTTCCCCGGTGCCTCGCTGCCTCACTGCCTCTCTGCAGGGCTCTCACCCCTTGTATCCATGGAGCCTGCACCCACATGAGGTCTTCTTGTTGTTGTAGACAAGACTAGATGATCAAAGGCTGGATCCCCGAAAGAGCATGCTATTTGATTTCATGCAGGAGAGCAGCTTGTGTGGCGCAAGGAAACACGCACACAGAGCCCTACCCTTTGGTGCCACAAGCTTGTCTAGAGGAGAAAATGAGGCCGATAATCTACAAAGAACTTCTGGTACAAGAGGAAAGGAGAATTAGCAATGTGCCTTTGAGAATGCAGAGTGACCTGGCCTGCCGGGCATGGCATTATCTGGAAGGGCTGTTTCTCACTTGTAAATACTCCAGCATGAGAGATGTTACTGACTTCATTTACCTGGTACTGGGGACAAAACCCACCATACCAATTATTTAAATTAGGGACAAATTAGGAATAAATTATTGTCTTGTTGACTCCAATTTTGTAAAACATCTAATTTAGTCTCCCGAATTGAGGATGTGGCCTGATGTCTCTTCTCGCCTGGTATCACACTGATGCCGAGGAAAGGGATGCTTGGGGCCCAGGTTGCCCCTACCATCCAACAGATAAAGTTTGTGGAAACTGAAGGGTTAAATGCTCTGATTTGATAGCACAACAAAAACAGGAGATTTGAAAAGTGACTTCATTTGGTTCATTGGAGTGAGTTTCTCCCAGTGTGGTGAACTTAGAAATGCTCTGCTGGGACCAAAAACAAAAAGAAATATATACAAACAGAAAGTAAGTAATTTCTCCACAAAGGAAGTAGGGACAATAGCATGAAAAAACATTAAGAAAATATAATGAGTGACGTGATTGAGTTTATCGCCTTGATTTATAATCCTGGTTCCTTACAAATGCCTGATCAAATAAGTTCAAATGGGGCACAGAAAACCAATTTCTTCACCAGAGCCTTATCATATAACATTATTATAAGGCACATGTTGTCACCAGGAAGGAAAAATGTGTCCCATTGAAATACATTTCTGAATATCTCAAAAAATATCCTCTTATGTGGGAGAATTTGTTTCTCAAACAGAAAATCAAATGTGCCTTTACAGAACTCATTTTCTTTCGTTCTAATGACATGTAATCATTCTGCCTTTATTTTGCCAAGTTCCTCTTGCACAGGTTTCCAAGATGCCAGTTTTTAAATGTCTACTGTTTCTGCAACTCACAAAAATAGAAATAATTTCACTCCTGGTGCAAAGTCCAATATGAGACATTACATATGCAACAATTTACATTTCTATTGATAGACTAGAAATTTATATTAGGAAATACTTTTTTTCAAAACAATGTCACTCATTCTGCAGGGATCTACAGGCCCTCATTCATATATTGGATATAACTTCCCTAGACATCTTTTCTTAAAGGGAATGCTTTTCATAATAACAGTAAAGGGATATATCAGAGACAAATGAGCCGGTATCTTGTGGGATCAAGTCTATTGTTTCCTTATGATCTGAAAAAATTCTGTGTTTTAGTCACTCATCAGGTCAACAAGGACTTTATCCCAATAGGGGTGGTCATTTGACACGTAGTTCTAAGGGTTATTGGGCTAATGAAAAGAGGAAATGCAAGAAATTGAGTTGTAAAACAAAGCAAGCTCTTCCAGGTGGCTCCAACTTTCTGTGAGAAGCTGTTCACTTGTCCTCAGCTCCAGATTTCATGAGGAACAAGGGATATGGCCCAGCAGAAGGTTTGAGTGCAGTGTCGAAGGAACCCCAGTGCACCGGACACGCCAAGGGATTTTGATAACTGGCTCTGCTCCCCATGTCAGGAAGAAGGTGTCAAATCACTTTTGAGATTCAAGATAAGTCTGAGATTTACACTAGGCTGTAAGATTAATGAGGAATACAACTTTCACCACTGAATCCTAGTGCCTGGAAGAGTATCTGGTACAGAGTAGACATTAAAATATTCAATGAGGGGCTTCCCTGGTGGTGCAGTGGTTGAGAATCTGCCTGCCAGTGCAGGGGACACGGGTTCGAGCCTTGGTCTGGGAACATCCCACATGCCGCAGAGCAGCTGGGCCCGTGCGCCACAACTACTGAGCCTGCGCGTCTGGAGCCTGTGCTCCGCAACAAGAGAGGCCTTGATAGTGAGAGGCCCGCACACCGCGATGAAGAGTGGCCTCCGCTTGCCGCAACTGGAGAAAGCCCTCGCACAGAAACGAAGACCCAACACAGCCATAAATAAATAAATAAATAAATAAATAAATAAAAATTTTTAAAAAAAATTTAATGATAGGAGGAAGCAAGGAAGGAAGGAAGGAAGGAACGAAGGAACGAAGGAAAGAAGGAAGGGAGAAATCTATTGGTAGATTCAAATTTCCTGGGTTGATAAGTGTAATTTCTACTGCTGCTTGAATAACGTTTACTGATGTATTGTTTACAAAGAAAAGCCAAAGTGTTGGACCACATTGTGTCAGTTTAGGGCTGGAGTTGGGAGGAGTTAAACTTGATGGATGCTCTGAAGTGAAAGCCGTGCAGAGTGGTCAGGCATCGGTCTCCTCTACTCTTTGTTCAGGGAGAACAAAGGCTGTAGCTCTGAGCGGGATGCCTGAGGCCAGACACACACACAGAGCCTGTTCTCAAGAATCTCAGCCTAATACGAGGTCTAAGTAACCACAACACAGTTGTAAAAGGGTAAGAGCCCTAAGAGAGATGCCCACAGAAGGGGCCAAGCACCATGTTTGATTACTTTAAGTGGTGGAACATGGGAAGTTGCCTGAAAAAGGGACCTTTGGGCAAGACCTGGAAAGGTGAGAGTGTGTAGCTCAGACACTGCATCTTGGCCCTTTCAGAAGGCAGTCAGGTTGTCAGAGAGACTGACCTCATCTTTCTCCCATGGGACAGGCAGGGAGTAATGGAAACTGCCTCAAAACTCCTGCTTGCCTGAGTTTCTCTGTTCCCCAGCAGAGCCAGAAACAGTCATCACACTCTTGAATATGAGAACAGCCCTTGTCAACATTTTACCCCTTCACAGCAAATAAACTCCAAACCTCACCAACCAACATTTAAGGCTGGGACAGGAAGAGGCACAGGAAGAGAAATAGACCAATTCATCCCAATATCCCAACCAGTATCTTGTGAGGTCAAGTCTATTGTGTACTTATAACATGAAAAATTTTGTTTTAGTCACTCACTAGATTAACAGGGACTTTCTTCAAATAGGGGTGGCAATTTGATGCGTAGTGCTAAGGGTTATTGGGCATAATAAAAAGAGGAAATGCAAGATTTATTTGGAAAACAAAATAAGTCAATATGTTCACCATCAAAGATCACGGAGCTGGTATAAGTCCCTGGTATCATCTTCATGGCCCCCTGAACTTCAGGCTAACTTAGTTGAAAAATGTGTTGAGTTTTTTTTTTAATCAGGCTCCAAAGATTTGAAACCTCAAGCACGCTATGTAGGAAAGCAATAAATGGGGGACTGGAAAGTGGGTTTTGCTTCTGAAAAAGATAATGTGATGAGTCACTATTTAAATGAGTCTGTGGAGCTTTGCAAAGTCTTAAGCTGGACCCTTTAACTGTATAATCCTGAGTCCTTAACTGTAGAGTGTCTGGAAGAAGATCGCCTCTGTGAAGTGGTGGGGGGTAGATGCTGCTATGTGATACTGAGATGCGAACAATAGCTCAAGATGTGAGGAGGAAATTGGTGTACTGGATTCTGAAATAAATTGCAGCCGTCAGGAGCTCTCTGTGAAGTCTGGAATGATCTGTCAAGCAGAAAGGTGCTGTAAGTGCTTTTGTGAGAATGGTGGGTGGATTCTTCCCACTTTTAGGAAAATATCTTGACCAAAGGAATGTCCAGAATGCAAAATCAATAGGAATGGATCATTCCAAGCCTCTTTCTTCTTTTTACCTTTTTTCCTAGTGGGAACTGTTTTTTCAATTCTTTAACGACCTGCTTCAGGTAAGTTAAATATAGTGTGAGTTTAGGACTGTGATTCCCAGCAAGGGTGATTTTATGCCACCATTACCACCACTCCCCCAGGGGACATCTGGCAATGTCTGGGGACATGTCTGGTTGTCGCAAGCAACAGGATGCTACTAGCCTCTGATAAACATCCTACAAACCACAAGACTGTCCTCCCAACAAAGAATTATCTGGCCTCAAATGACAACAGTACTGACAAAATGCAGTTGACCTTGGTTTAAGGTTAATTCTTTTTGCTTTTCAAATTGTCCAAGTTAGTCACATTTGTAATGACTCTCGAGACCAAAATGGAAGCCTCAACATGTAGGTAATGCACACCTGTGATGTCTATTTCTTACAAAATTATGAAAAATATAGTCACTCCCCTAAATCAGGAATAACACAGCACTGTTGCTGCTATTGGTCTCATGTAATTATATGAGAAATGATGTGATTATATTTAAATAAAATCATGATAATATACCATACAGTTGTATACCATTCCCTCTGCAAAGCCAGCATAACAAAACACAGCAGAACACATCAAAGGGATAATATGCATATATTCAGGATTATTTTTGATATTCTTGGACACTTCTCAGATCTCAGTGAGATAAATGAATTTTGGATCCCAGGAACACTAATAACTCAGCAGAGCCTCAGAGAAAATTGCTTCAATTCACATAAAATTCTTTGTCAGGAAAAATAAGAATAGCTACTATTTTCTTTTTTAAAAAATTTTCATAATTTATTTTTTGATTTTTATTTTATATTGGAGTATAGTTGATTTACAATGTTGTGTTAGTTTCAGGTGTACAGCAAAGTGATTCAATTATACATATACATATACCTAAGAATAGCTACTATTTTCTGAGTGCTTATTTTTTACTGGTTTCTCTCCTCAGTGTTTGACATGATTTGCTTTATTTAATACTCACGAGAGTCCTGCAAGGTAGGCATCAGCAGCCTTATTTTAGAAATGTGTTGTCTCAGGCCCAGAGCAATAAAGGAACTCACCCAATTATAGTGAATTCCAGTGTATCATACTGTTTTCTATCCCACCCTCATCCTTTTTTTGGGGACACAGGTACTAAGTCAGAGATAACAGAGGAGGCCTTTTGGAAATGGAATACAAAGCAGAGAAACAGACTATAGTTAATCTGTATTGTATATTTATATTGTATTATATATAGTTATGTATTATATACAGTATATGTACTATGTGTTGTATGTTACATAGTTATACTGTATTGTATATTTGAAAGTTGCTAAGAGAATAGATATAAAAAGTTCTCATCATGGGAAGAAAAAAACTTGTAACTATGTGTGGTGACAGATGTTAACTAGACTTATTGTGGTGATCATTTTGTAATATATACATACATCAAATCATTATGTTGTACACCTGAAGCTAACATAATGTTACATGTCAATTATATCTCATTTTTAAAAACACTACTGATATGAAAAAAGGGATAACAAAATCAACATGACAATGTCATCCTAATCATGGCCATACAAAAACATCTGCCAGAATTGGTTTAAGTTTTAGGTCTACCAGTACAAGCACTGATGTTTACAACCCGTCCTCCATGTAATTGTGAACAGCAAGAAAAAAATAAATTATGACACACCGTTCCACATGCACTGATTTTACCATGGACTTGGCAAGTTTAAGGTCTTGGCAAGTTTAAGTGAGATGCCCCACTAGGTAATGGCAGAACTTGCTGGACCCACTGGTTACTTGTACTTCAAGTCTTGCCACCTCTAATTACTTAAACAGAATTATGAGAGTATGTGTGAATATAATACAGTGTAAGATACTAAATAAGTGGTTAAAGGGAAAACAAGTTCATCATGGCAAGGCAGAGGGATATTTCTGCACGAGGGACTAATTGTCCTCCACCATCTTCAGTCTGTGAGGAGAGAAGCCTCCCTTGCCCTGGCCCCCAGTAGAAGGCGGACTGAATGGAACTAAATGGCCACAACCTATGCTGCAGCGGATGGGAGGCGGGTCCCGGGAAACAGACAGGAAGTGCAAGGACACAAAAAGGCATCAGAGAGAGGATCTAAGGAAAGCTACTGGAAAGCTCTCTACAAAAGGGAGAGGAATAGGCTGAGTGGGGGTCCTGAGAGACAAAAGTTAGCGGCACAAATTCAAATGCCCTTTGGTATCTGACCTTGGAGAGGCAATAAAGTTGAGCACATAGGAGCAGGGACTCTGGATTCAGTCACTTGGGTTTGCACACCAGTTTCACCACTTACTGGCTGTGTGAACTTGGGCAAGATGTTCGACTTCTCTGTGCCTCAGAGAGTGTTCACTTTCTTAGGTTGCTTTTATCCCATTATGTTATTTCTTTTTACACTTAAGCTAAATGAGATTAACCTTAAAAAGTCACCCAATATTTACCAGAACCAAGAATTAATCTCAGTTCTTTTAACTCAATATTTGTATATTTATTCCACACCACAAAAATGCCCTTAACAGGGACTGCTGCTATGGAAAATAGTACGGAAGGGGGGAATAAAGAATAGAGGGCACAAAGGGAGGGGGGAAGTAACAGATACTGAAAATGATGAGGAGAGAGGCGGTATAATTAGGTGGTATAATTAGAAAAAGTAATAAAATGAATGTCAAATATGGACAGAAGGAGGGAATATGTTGGTGATTAAAAGACATTATATTTATGCATCTTAGTGATGGGTGAAATGAGCCTTACGAATTACAGCATTTCTAATTTGAGTAACAATTTGTAAGCTATAAATGTTTATAACGAGTGTAATTTGTTCAACTTATGCTATGGAATAAAGTAAGACATAGTATTAGCCATTAAGAGATACTTTGCAGATTTACAAAGCAATAATTAATTTTTTATTGGAACATAATAGATTCAAACATAAATTGTTTTATTGCTCTTACAAATCAGAGAAATTTAAGTTTCAGATAAGCCTAAAAAATAATCCTATCGGGCTTCCCTGGTGGCGCAGCCGTTGAGAATCTGCCTGCCAGTGCAGGGGACACGGGTTCGAGCCCTGGTCTGGGAAGATCCCACATGTCGCGGAGCAACTAGGCCCGTAAGCCACAACTACTGAGCCTGTGCGTCTGGAGCCTGTGCTCCGCAACAAGAGAGGCCGCGATGGTTGAGAGGCCCGCGCACCGCGATGAAGAGTGGCCCCCGCTTGCCACAACTAAAGAAAGCCCTCGCACAGAAACAAAGACCCAACAAGCCAAAACTAAATTAATTAATTAATTAATTTAAAAAAATAAAAATAAAAATAATCCTATCTATAGCTGCACTGGTATCTAAATTTGAAATTTAAAACCAGGGTAACTGTTCTAGATCAAAAGAGACTAAAGAAAAATGACAACCAGATGCAATGCCTGATCCTTGATTAGATCCTGGATTGAAAAAATAGCTATAAATTATATTATTGGGAAAATTGGATCAATTTTACTAAGGACTTTATATCGATAATATTATCATATCAGTGTGACTCAATTTTTTAGAATACTAACAGTATTGTCATTATATTAGAGAATGACTTTGCTCTGGGAAATACATGCTGAAGTATTTAGAAGTAAAGTGTCATGAAGTCTGCAATTTATATGCCTTCTTTCAAACGGTTCTATGGTCACATAGAATGCCAGAATTGAACTAACTCAAGTCCAGTTTCTTTATCTTAACTGTCACTGTGCTGTCATTGTTTATTCATTTATTTATTTAATTATAAAATTTATTTATTTTATTTATTTATTTTTGGCTGCATTGGGTCTTCGTTGCTGTGCACGGGCTTTCTCTATTTGCAGTGAGCGGGGGCTACTCTTCGTTGCGGTGCGCGGCCTTCTCATTGCAGTGGCTTCTCTTGTTGCAGAGCACAGGCTCTAGGCGTGCAGGCTCAGTAGTTGTGGCACGCAGGCTCAGCAGTTGTAGCTTGCAGGCTCTACAGCGTAGGCTCAGTAGTTGTGGCGCACGGGCTTAGTTGCTCTGCGGCATGTGGGATCTTCCCGGACCAGGGCTCGAACCCGTATCCCCTGCATTGGCAAGTGGATTCTTAACCACTGCGCCACCAGGGAAGCCCTGTCATTGTTTATTTTGAGTCTATGATTTAAATGCAGGAATATGCAATACCACAGGAGCTGGAGACAAAAATTGTGCCAAAAGCAGGTGGAATGACTCTGAACTCTCATGAACTTATTCTCCAAAAAACCACACGTATTTTAGTCCACGTGTGCTGGGGGTCAGTTGTGTAACTGAGGGTTGTCAGAATTAATTTGTAGGTAGAATCTAATGTTGACTAATGGATATGTAATAAAAACACAATAATATAAAGCTTATGCATACATACATATATATATACAAATATGTATTATGTGTATATATTCCTTTTTATATTTATGTATGTATATGTTACTAAAACTCAACAGTAACCACAGCAACTAGATTGATAAAAGGGAGGAGGAAGTCCTCTATCACTGATATTTTAAGAACTGCCAGCACATGGCAGAAATAAAAATCAAACTGACTTTTCATCAGTTTGGTTATTGATTTTAAGTTCTCTGCAGTGGCTGCACCTGGTAAACTGCTTTCACCATCCTTTCTCTGGTAGAAAGTTGGAAAAATCTAAAAGGATCAGCGATGAGCTAGAAGATTTTACATTTTGGAATAAGACAAGTAAAGTATCCAGCAAGTTGAAAAAAAAATGACCAGAGATATTAAGAGCAGGATGGGCTGGTTTCTGAGAGAGGATTTGGGTAGAAAGTTGAGAGTGGAGGTAAAGGATAATTTAGGGAAAATACTGCTATCTTCTCTGATGGTGACAGAGACTGGTAAGGATTTTCAGTAACAACAAAATCAATAATAAATAATAATAATAACCTACCATGTTTCAGACATTATTGTAATGCTTTACATGACTTCCCTGTGTTAAGTCCTTTTACTCTCACAATAATCTTATGATGTGGGTACCATTATTATTCCCGTTTTACAGATGAAGTAACTGAGGCAGATGAAATAACTGCTAGGAATTGACAGAGACAGTTTTTAACCCAGACATTCTGGCTTCAGACCCTCACTCTTAACTAGTTCGCTGTGTATTTCTTGAGACACAAAGACTTGAATCGTCATCAGTTTTACTTTTTAGTCAGACCGCTGTTCCTCTAAATTGACATAGCACAGGGACCCAAGTGCACAGGGAGTATTTGAGCTACACAAGGACAAGATGATGAGGTTATGAAAATAGGAGAAAATGAATGGAATCCAGAGAGACTTTGCAAACGATTATATAGGATTTCATGGTGACTAAAACCAGAAGATAAGAAGAATGAGTCAATGATGACTGAAAAAATTAAGTTTTAGTTATGCAGGAAATGATGGTGACACTGACAGAGACTGGGAAATGAGCAAGTGGGTGGATTGATGGGTGGAAGGTGATGGTGAACTTAGATTTGATAATCCAAGGAGAAAATGTCAATAAGCATTTAGTAACACTGCAACTATCGAGAAGAGAAGAAAAATGGAAAAGATTTCAGAAGTAGTAGTATAGATGACACAGGACACAGCTGAAATTTTACCTATTTTTTATCTTTGGTATCTTTATACCCTTTATACCCTGCTTCAATCCACAGAGGATTTGAGGCAGTTTACACTAAAATGAACAGGAGATTATTGTTGATATATTAATCTGATATATAAATTCATTTATATTTAACTTCATCTTTTTCTTTTCTAAATAAAACGATTTCATTTTTTTCCCTTGACACTTATCCTAGGTGCAAATTTTTATTGCTCCAACTATATTCATTTTTAAACAAGTTTTTTGTAATCCTCTGAATTGGAGTGGTGACACTTTTTATCAGTTGTGGTATTTTACATGTACTGTTTTGTCTTGTCTCATTTTGCTTTGTTATGTATCACATAAAATATTGGAGTCTAGAAGCCTGCGTGCCTAGAGCCCGTGCTCCGCAACAAGAGAAGCCACTGCAATGAGAAGCCCGCGCACTACAATGAAGAGTAGCCCCTGCTCGCCACAACTAGAGAGAGCCAGTGTGCAGAACGAAGACCCAACACAGCCAAAAATAAATAAATAAATAAATAAATAAATAAATAAATAAATAAATAAAATATTGGAGTCTAAGTGGTAAGGATCATGGTAACAACATTTGAAAATCATGGTTGAAATTATATACGTGTACATATATATTTTTCCACAATGTATTTATACCTTTGCCCTCCTCTTCTATTTTCTGAACAATGGCTAATTTTTGCAGCTTTTTAATAGAAAGTTTTGAAACTAATTTCCCTCCTCCAGGATCTAAGAAACTAAGTACTTAGATGGATCTTTGACTTACGTGGTAATAATTATGATAACAGATGTGTCAGGTAAGAGAATTCGTGGGTGGAATCAAGCAGGAATTTTGTGTTCTTTCCAGTTAAATTTTAGTTTTAGCAGAAGATTATGTTGAACTGGGAATCTTTATTTTGTTGTTTAGTAAAACGAGTATTGAGTTGATAATAATTGCTTAGTGGATTTTGTCCATTTTCATGTTAATATATGGGAGAGGTAGAATTTCAGCAGAGGCATTCATAATGTATTCTAAGGAACCCATGAGGGTCCACTATCTTGGTAAGAGTGGAATCAGAGACGGGTGGAAATCGTGATAATAAGGCAGTGAAAAAAGGACGGGCCAGGTAGGAACTGTCAATCAAATTATCATAGTAATGTAAGATGTTAACACGGGAAACTAAGTGTGGAGTATACAGGAACTCTCTACTATCTTTTCAACTATTTTGTAAATCTGAAACTATTCTAAAATTTAAAAGTTTAGTTTTAAAAGTCTATGATTAGTAAGTTCAAGAGAATATGTAGATATATAGGAGAGAATGGAGAATTTCACCAGAATATCTGATTCATTAAAAAAAAAAAAAGAGTTGAATAGATAAAGCAGTTCAGAAAAACAAAGCAACTTGGACACAGCAGAAAACAGAATTTGTGAACAGGCAGACAGGTCAATTGAAAACAACCAAAATGGAGCACTGAGAAAGAAAATTCAAAACATGTGGGACATGTTTAAACTTTAAAACTGGAGTCCCAGAAAGAGAGTAGATAGAAAATAGAAAAGAATAAATATTCTAAGAGAAAATGTTCATTTTCCAAAACTGATTTTAAAGAAACACCAACCCACAGATTAAAGGAGCTCAGAGAAGCTGAAATAGGATAAACACACAAGCAAAAGAAAATCATACCTAAATAACATCAGGTCAAACTGTCAAAAGCTAAAGAAAAGAGAAAATCTTAAAAGAATCCAGAAAAAAATTCTATAACTATAATATATAAAGAACTCTTACAATTCAAATAGTAAAACAAACAACCAAATTTTACAAAGGAAGAGGCAAAATATACAAACAGACATTTTTCAAAAAAAGATATATACGTCATGTAAGCACATAAAAATTATTCAGTATTGTTAATCATTAGGAAAATGCAAATTAAAACTAGAATTAAAAATTGTTAAAATTAAAACGAATGACAACAGTACATGCTGATAAGTATGTGGAACAATTGAAACTCTCATATGTAGCTAGTAACAATGCAAATTGTTACAGCCCTTTTAGAGGATGGTTAATCAAAAAGTTAAGCATACTCGTACCATACGACCAAAGCTAAGTAAAACTATATGTCCACACAAACATTTGTAGATGAACATTCAGAGAAGCTTTATTCATAATAGCCTAACACCAGAAATAAATTAAATGTCTATCAATTAGTGAATAGCTAACTAAACTGTGGTAAATCCATATAATGAAATACTACTTGGCAATAAAAATAAACTATTGAAACATGCATAAACATGGATGGATCTTAAAATATTAGGCTCAGTGGGAGAAGTCAGCCATAAAATCATATGTACTTTATGATTCCATTTATATGAAAAGCTAGAAAAGGCAAAACAAGAGTGACATCAATTAGATCAGTGGTTGACAGGGGCCAAGGTTGGAGAGAGGGGGTTAATTGCTAAGGATCATGAGAAAACTTTTTGAAGTGGTGGTCATGACTGTGTACATTTGAAAAATCTCATTAAATAATACACTTAAAGCTGATTTTTAAAAAAAGATGTATTATCTTTAAAGAGCAACAATAGTACTTAGTTGACTTCTCAAAAGAAATGAGAGAAACAAGAGCCAATGGAATGTCTTTAAATTACTGAAAGAAAATAGCTATCAGCCTAGAATTCTATACTCAGCAAAATTAAATAGGATAATGCACTGAAGTGCTTACTTACCACACTGCTTGGCCTGTAGCAAGCATTTAATTATGGTTAGTATTGTTTATTATTTTCAAGGACACTTCTCTAGATTTTATTCATAAATGCAATTCCTAGGCAAAATTATTTTTAAAAAATTTTAAGTGTGCATGTCTATAGCATTGTTTTATTATAGAATTTCAGGATTGAAGGATGTCTTATTCATCTGGTTTATCTTAAAAGATTCTTCTAGAATTAGAATTCTTCTAGAAGTAGAGTTGCTCAAACCTGGGCATTCTGAGGGCAGTTTATTTTAATGGGGCTGAGGTGAAGGTCTGGTTCCACTAGCCTTACAAATTTCAGGCTCAAACTATTTTGCCCCTGATAATGAAACAGAACTTTGGGAGATCTATTAATTAACCATCCATCTGCACCACAGGGAAAATTCAGAACTGTCTGAGGAGGATGTTGGTCCAGATAGTGGGTTCTCCCTCAGCTCACCTCAGAAAAGTAGCCTGGACTCTGGTCAAGCAAGAGCCTTGCTGGCTCCTTGGTTTCCATATTGGGATATTAACCAACCCATGGTTAAGAGTGGTTAAGGAAGGTGGGTTTGTTGTCCTGGGCAGCAAAGAATAGTTCTTTTCCAGAAGCTTCCTAGAGAATCCAATCCAGGGCTCACTGCCCCTCAATTGATTAAACACAGTCTTCAAGGTGGAATGCTTTAATACATCCCTTAAACAAGAGCTTGGCAGAGAGGTAGATTCCTAAGCCACAATAATTTGACCCCTCTGGAGTTTCTTTAAACAAACTGTGGATGGTTGTGATGTCATAAGCCTTTAGGAGAAAAGGCCTCAAATGCACTGTAAAGTTGATGTAACATGTTCTCCATTGTGCTTTTTTTTTTTTTTTAAAGGAATTCCTTTATTTTTATTATTTATTAATTTATTTATTTATTTTCGGCTGTGTTGGGTCTTCATTTCTGTGTGAGGGCTTTCTCTAGTTGCGGCAAGCGGGGGCCACTCTTCATCGCTGTGCGCGGGCCTTTCACTATCGTGGCCTCTCTTGCTGCGGAGCACAAGCTCCAGACACGCAGGCTCAGTAGTTGTGGCTCACGGGCCTAGTTGCTCCGTGGCATGTGGGATCTTCCCAGACCAGGGCTCGAACCCGTGTCCCCTACATTGGCAGGCAGATTCTCAACCACTGCGCCACCAGGGAAGCCCTCCATTGTGCTTTTGATGAGGAATCCTGGAGAAATTCCTATCTGACCCTAGAATCAAAAATAGTTGTAATTTTCCTGAGCTGTTGTGTTTGTTTTTGTCTCATGGACACGATGCATCAGATCTGTCCTGATTTCCTTTTTCACCCTGACTACTTGCAGCTGCACACCAACATCCCGCTCATCTCCTTCTACAGGGAAGTCTAGACTCTCCAGGTCACTCGTGCATGGAGTCATGAGACTAGTTCTGGCCCATGAGAGTGAGTCGAAGCAACATGACCAAAGCATTTAATTGCTAGTGCAAGATCCTTCAAAGCTCTTTTTCCCTTTGCACACTGACCGGCAGCATGACAGACAGTGACTGCTCAGGGGCAAAGAAATTAAAGGGGGTGAGTGGGGAGCAGGCCTCCAGGTCACCTGCAGTGGACCTGTAACCTGAAGGAGAAATTACAGCATAGTGGTTACAAGCTCCTGAGATTTCGACGTTGTTTTTACCATAGTAAAACACAGTCTATTCTGATTAATATAAATGTGTACAGCTATCTACACAGCCCATCAATGGATGGTCAGTTTTTTATGTATTTTAATCTAATATCTTTATCATTTTGCCTCAAACTTGTTTTTCTTTTATTATTCAACACAGTTTAATGTAACCAATCTTGTCACAGTTTATGCATCCTTTTAAGCCATTTTGAGAATAGGTGGTGAATAAATAAAGCAAAATAAAGGATTTGCATGAGAAACACATCAGCATGAGTTGGCTGAGAAACACATCAGTATGAGTTGGCTATACAGGATAAACTGAGATTTTTTAAACACAGGCTGCTCTGGAAATTCTCTTCTTCCAAGAGAAAAATACTTACATAAGCACAGGACTAGCAGCTGTATTTCCAGAGGGAGACACTAGAGGGCGTGTGGCGTTGGAGCAGAGCATGACACCGTTGGCCGGTATGGGTGCACTAAGAAGGGATATTGTCCAAGGATTTGGGTAGGAGTTTTTGTCTGTCTATTTTTCCATATTTTAAATTTCAGAAATCTGTATTAATTGACCTTCTTTTATGCAAACTTATGCACCGTGTAAGTTCTTTTTATGCAAAGTCGGTTCTAGGCAAAATGATGAAACGAATTGAAGCTTGCCTGTCTGTAATACTATTTTACTATAAAATTCAGACTTGAAGGGCATGATAAATGGGGTTTATGGAGTCTCTGTTCACACAGGAATTTTCTTGCAATGCAGAATTTTTTTTACCTGTTCCCTCAAAACTAACAAGCCTGGCTTTCACCTCCTGGGAGAGGCCTGGTAAGTGGAGGGTTTGTTATCCTGCCAATTTAATTTGAGATAAAGTGTTGTTGGCTGACAATACCTTATTACTAACCATACCTTTCTGTCCAGGTACAATTATGCTTTTATTTTTAAAAAGTATTTGTTTAATCAAAAGGGGACTACAGAGGTAAATGTGGAAGTTGCTTTAGGGTAGAGGGCCTTCCAAGTTTGAGTACCATATGAACTTCCCATATGTACCCATGAGCCTAAATTCATAGCAATTCATCCATCACCCAAGACAATAGCTCTGCTCTCAGTGGAATTACTACTCATATTAGCAAGTTGAATACCATTAAATATTTTATAGAAGAATTTTGTTATTCAGCTCCCCAGTTTGAAGATAATGCATTTGGAGTTTTGACATGTTACACACTATTTTTGTCGTTGTTTAAATCTTGGTAATAGTGATGGGAATTGGATACAGGGTGGAAATGCATTTGATAATCTCCAAACATTCTTCAGTCAACAGCTTCAACCTTCTCTCTTTTGAGAAAAGTTTAGGATAAATGAAAGAATACAGATTTTGGAAGTCAAATAAATCTAGATTCAGACTCAGGCATTATCCTGAGTTTTCAATTCCTCAAGTGTAAAATGAGGATGTAAATTAATATACATCTTAAGGATTTGGGGGAAGCTTTATGTCATATGAAGAGTACCTGGAATATCTTAAGATAATGTTAACTTGATCTTTTTTCATCAAATCTTTTGTCAGATGTAATAATTATGAACAAAATTAATTTATTTAAATTGCATTTCTAATATATAGAATTGAAATGGCATTTCTTGTTAATACTGGTAAAGTGAAGCAGCTGATGGGGAGTACTGATAGTGAAATGACCAAGGTTGGCAGAGCAGATTTGGGTTTGAATTTAGCAAACCAGTGAACAATCAACATTGTGACATCTGCCCACCATGTAAGTTCCAAGGATTCTGGCCCTCAGTGGGACACTTTGGTTGGCAGTCTCCAGCCTCTCACGTAAACCTTCATCCTTATCTCAGTTCTCTTATTACCCACGTGATTCCACATAAAAAGGAAATGAAAATCTAGACTGGAAAAGACAATATAGTTAAGATCCTTGTGTAGCTTGGACATGATCTAAAGTTCTTTTTTTAAATTAGTCTTTTCAACAGAATAACAAACTAAAGAAATATTCAGTTCTAAGGACAATTCTCAGGTCATATACTATTTTAGTTTCTGCCAGAATAATTATATACCTGATGACATTCAATTATTATAAGCTGTCATTTTCAAAATAACTAAGAGTAACACATTATTTTTTTAATCAATTAGAATATGTGCCCAGAATCAATTAAAACGCAATATATATAGGAAGAAAAGTTTCTATTTTAAGTGTCTGTTAGAATGTACCTTGTAGGAAAAGTTATTATTCTAGAAAATGATGACTGAACATCAGCAATTCTGATAACAGTCTAGACCACGCTTATCTGCAGAGTGAATACAAAGGGAAATAAATAATCCCATGGAATCCCTGATTATCTGCACCTAATTTCTATTGAGTCATGGATGGTCCTTGACACTCTTTGCTACAGATCTTTCATGTTTTCATTCATTTCCTGGAGTCTGCGCTGATTGGATTTGGTGATACCTTCTCTCTGCAGTTTCTGTCCTGTGTATCAAAATCATCCTGAGGGAAGAAGAATCAGTTTCATCACCCTTTCTTTAGAGGGACAAGCAACTCTGGTCAAAGTATTAATTTCCATGACCATCTTATTATAACATCCTGTTTGAACAAGGCATAGTGGTCAAAACTCATTAAAATACAATTAATTAAACCTCTCTTGGGTTTCACTGTAAAATATAATTTTGTGCATTTCAAATTTAGTTAATTAAGTTTTTATAGCTAAATTTTCTGAGCTTTTTTTTTTTTGCTAACTTGTATCATTTTGAATCATGCATGTATTATTAAAGTTTAAGAAAGCTATTTCGGAGGGGAATCCATTCTATTTTTCTAGTTTGCCAATCTTCTCAATTTCACTGAGGAACCAGAAGACTAAATGAATCACCTCTACCCTAAGGACAAACTTCTTGGACCTTGTTCTCAGTTGTCTCTGCATTCTCTTTCTCCTTCCCATCTCCTCTCGCCCGCACCTCCTGGATATTTTGTTCCTTTGTCCTTTTAACCCTGGAAGACTAGCAGAAATTGCATGAAAACCTTAGTTATTTTGAGCAAAGGAAATACGTAAGCTGTAGCATACAAAGGACAAGAAGGGGAACCCTGGAGAAGGGGATGCAGTTGTAATGATGAGAGAACAGGACAGAAGAGCAGTGCAGACCAGAAGTAGGACCAGGTCAGCAATCAAGAAGAAATAAGTGCACTGGGGAAATAGAAGGTGAAAAGCAAGATTCGGTGAGGACTGAAAGGGCAGTCACCAGGCATGGAACTGAGAACAGGACACAATGTGGTTAAGACTGGGGGTGAACAAAAGGAAAGAGTTGCTGCTGCCCAGGCCGGTATTCTTGGGGTAGCAGTTGGTTTTGTTGTCATGAAAGACAAGAATATATGATCAGTAATGCTGATGAGACTGGTTCTGAAATACTTGGAATCCCTCAAGATGCTAAGGTTCACAGGGCTATAGCTGGCCCCTCATTTAGTCTTCTCAATATCAAAGCTCATTTGGATATATTTTAGGAGGTGGAGTCAGGGCTCTTTGAACAAGGAATTTACTATTCTGCCTTCGAGGAAGAGATCAGAGGAAGGAGGGGATGGAGAGTGTCAAGTGCTAATTGATGTGACTCAAGGATTGGCTGGAATGATGGGCATATAGACCCACAAAAGTGAAAGCACTAAAGTGAAGGAGAAGAGAAAGTTGTAGAGAGGTCAGTGGAGGGAGAAAATCCCCACTGATGGCATCTATATCTTTTTTCCCCATAAAACAGAAAGCAAGGTCATCTATAAGAATAAGGGGAATAAAGGGAGAGGGAAGAGGGAAGAGGGGGCTTGAGTAGACTAATGATAATTTATAATCGTTAATATTGTTCATCAATTAAAATATAAATATATTTTAAATTTTAGTCTAAATATAAAACCTTTTATTTATACTGGCCCTATGGATCACTAGACATCGAGACAGAAAAAAAAACCATTCTCTCTCTATCCAGCAATTTAACTAGGCTGAGACACTCCAGGGAATATAATGACAGTATAGGTTTAGAACAGAGAAGAAGATCACTAAGCCTACATAAGTATTAGGCTTAACTCCCCCATCTTCCACAATCACTCCTAAATAACTGTGAGTTGTATTAGGAAATAAAAGCAATAAAAATAATTACCAAAAAAAAAAAAAAAAAAGAAGAGAGAAGAAGAAAAACAAGCACTGACACGTTTTCAGGAAAGACGAATGGAGTTAAAATTACAACTGAATGAATCTATTGCAGTTTTTTTTGTTTGTTTGTTTTTTGGATTTTTTTGATTATTTCACTCTGCATAATACATATCTATATCATATAATCTAGTTCATAGAGAAATAAGTAAACCACTATATAAATATTTACCAAAATCATACCAAAAAGAAAAGAAATTTGATACTGAGATGATATATACTTCCAGAAAATGCATATTTGCTACATTTACTTTTCATTTTCCACCAGCAGTGGCAGCACTGAGTTTGAATATACAGTTTCAACCAATTCACATTCTATTCTCATTCTATATTCCTGGATTACAGAGAGACCATTAAATTTATCTGGTGCATATTGATTTAGGAAAAAAATACTCACCACTATCACCCTATCCCAAACCCTCAAAACCTCTTCTTCTTTCTCAGTTACCCGGTTTTGCCTTATTTCATTATGATGGAAAGCATCCCGAGCTTGGGATTTTAGGTCCCAAGGCACCAAAATCTAGGTATGTGATCTTGAGCAAGTAGCCCAACCTGCCTGGACCTCGGTCTTCCTATTTACAATAATGAAAAAGAAAAGGTACCAGCTCTGGCTTTCTTTCTAGGACATTGCAGAGATAACCTTAGGCCTCTACCTTGCCCACAGACTTTCTTCTGACTCACTGTAGAGGTGAGAGTTCCAAGGCTAATCTTTATGGCTAAGAAGGCACCCTGGAATTCCTGGATGTTCCAGAATAAAGTGTCCAGAGTGAATGTCTCTCAGGTTAGGTCCTGAGAGATGAGACTTGCTGTTTGGGGAGACCTTTGGGAGATTCAGAGTCATGTGATGGAAATATTAAAGTGAATGTGACCTTATTCTGTAGTCACAGGCCTGGGATGTCTGGGCCATAGATGCCTTAGCTCATTTAATCTTCGTAACAGACCAGTGAGGGAGGAATTATCATCCTCAAATTACAGACGAGGAAGCTGGGATATGGCAAGTCAAGTGTCTAATTCAAGATCGTCCAGTTGAAAGTGCAGAGCTGAGATTCCAATCAGCAATTTCTCAGCATGCTGTTAAAATAGAAAGTTCACACTTGTTATTGCTTTGGCTTGTTATTAACACTTAGGGCATGACTCTACATCACATAATTGTGTAGATGTTTGCTTCCTGCCCTAAACTGTAAATTCTTCAATGATGGAGCTATGTTGTATTGACCACTAGCTCTCCAACACCAAGGAGAATTTTTCTAATTATGCATTTGTTGAATGACTTGCTACATGTATGAGGAAATGCATCAGTGAATTAATGTGGAAGTGTGCCTCTTGTATCCCTTGCCGTGTGTACAATTCTGAATAGTGTGGAGAGTAGCTCTTTTTTTGTTGTTGTTAAATTTATTTATTTATTTATTTATTTATATTTGGCTACGTTGGGTCTTTGTTGCTGTGCACGGGCTTTCTCTAGTTGCGGCGAGAAGGGGCTACTCTTTGTTCCGGTGTGCAGGCTTCTCATTGCGGTGGCTTCTGTTGTTGCAGAGCATGGGCTCTAGGAGTGCAAGCTTCAGTAGTTGTGGCACGAGAGCTCAGTAGTTGTGGCTTGCGGGTTCTAGAGCTCAGGCTCAGTAGTTGTGGCGCACGGGCTTAGTTGCTCCGCGGCATGTGGGATCTTCCCGGACCAGGGCTCGAACCCATGTCCCCTGCATTGGCAGGTGGATTCTTAACCACTGCACCATCAGGGAAGTCCCAAGAGTAACTCTTTTTAATTCCTCATAGCATCCAATAGAGAGCTCAGTAAATCATGCTCAATGAAATAATTATAACTTTTTTATCTTAAGTATCTAAATTCACTGACTTTTGAGTTGTTTTCTTACAAGTACGCATTAAACCATATTAGTTGATGTTGATACACTGCAAACCAAAACAGTATTAAAGAAGACTCTGGAAGAGAAGCCCAAAACTGCAGGGATAAGCACTATCAATAAAATATCACTGCCTAGATGGTCTTGCTGCTTCTATGGAAGTTTCTGCTTTTTTTTTTTTTTTTTCTACTTCAAATAGCACAGTATCTGGACACTCACCTGGGATAGGAGATGTTATTCTAATTGATTGCATACAACGTATTTTTGATACTAGTCTATTTCACAGAGTATGTATTTTGTTTGTTTAATTTGGGGGGAAGAGAATCACTTTATTTCTTATTAATTCACAATTCACATCAAAGCAGCTCATGTAAGAAGGCCACGCAAACATTTGCCCAGCCCCAAACACCACATCATCTCAATTCACTCCTCTACCATAAGGGCATTCTCTGTCGTTGCGATTCTTCAGTGAAGTTACTAACGATGGAGAAGAGGCTTACCTAGTGGTTTTATACTGTATCCTTTCATGATCAATTATAGCTTTATGCTAAATTAACTTGGTGGTGAAAGCCCATTTGCCAGCTCTTCAATTTAAACTTCTTGATTAGATTAATCCACTTGCAAACTTGCCCTGATTCAGCACCTCGTTGAAATCCATCCAAAGCTCTGGGTCTGGGCATGGTCCAAAATCTTTCATCTCATAGTGGCCAGGGCCAAACTGCTGCTGGAAGGAGGGGGTGGTGGGCTCAAATCTAAATTTAGAATATTATTGTTGAGGATATTCTATAAGGCAAGAATATTTGCACACTTACTTCCCTCTGAAAGGGTAGCTTGTTCTCTGAGCAAGAGGAGATGTGTCACACCCATACATCAGTATCTTTCTGAGGTCCTGCCTATACCTCAAGCTGAGCACCCACCCTGATGCTTTAGGTTGTAGACAAATGGCTCTGCTGTCTGTGGTTTTGTAGAAGGAGGGAAGATTCCTCTGTCTTAGAGCTCAAGATGTAATCCTCCAATAATTACCCTGAAGACTGCCCTAAAGCCCTTCACTGCTCTTTGGTTTTTGCCTCTAGGGTTGGAGTTCCTCTGGGTCTAACCTTCCTGGACAGCATGTTTGATGCGCTAAGATTTCCTCCAATTACATTGTCCCATAGACCAGATCCTGACTGCTGTATAGCAAAGATTCTTCAAATTTTCTCTCGCATTGACTGGACTCTTCTTGTTTTTTCATGCTAGTATGGATTTTTTTTTCTTCTTAACATAATGTTTTCATAGGATAATGGTTGGGACTGAGGGACTGCATATGTCCTCAGCCTGCCATTTTGAGGCACTATCATTTCTCTCTGTGTCCCCTTTCATACTCTGTGTACCAGCCACACTCATCTAATAACCCTACGGGTACATATTTTTTGCTTTTCTTCCTTCGAGCCTTTCCTATTCTAGTGAGTCTCTTGCTACACATTTCTTTGCTCTCCTTGAGGACTCTCTGTTCTTTGAACACTTGATCCTCAAGTCCAAATTCAATATTCTCCCCCAGTGAACTCTTATGGTCTTTAATTTGAACCACTGTTATGACTAAGTTATAACATAAAGCAGAGTATATTATCTGTGGACTTATCACTCCTTCACAACCACACACGCTGCCTTTCTTATCTTTGTATTCCCATCACACATAACAGTGCCTTCCACATAGTAGCGACAAACACCTGTGACTGAAATTAAATAAATTTGAATTTGTGGCCGGTTCCCCCCAATAAGAGAAAATTCATTTTTATGCTGTGCTTGGGATGACAGTTTTAATAACTGGGTTTTAAAAATTCCTTTATTTTATAAAGTTTCTTAGAACGTCATATGGTATCTGTTGAGAAGCACAATAAAATAAATTATGCTTGTGGTTAACGTTTGTCCTCAAAATCAAATTGCTTTCTCACACCCCACATTTTTATGTTAAGAACCCCCAAAAGAATATTAAAAATATTTCCAATTTGCTCATCACTTATAGACATTAGCTGATATGATATTTTCTTAAACAATGCTATCTACTCAGCACACACACCCTTAATCTCTTGCAGAGGGTACCACACTGACACGTATAATCATTTATCACAACACTCCCCTTAATCATTCACGCTGCTCAACCTCATCAGATGTCCTTCCATCAAAGTGTGTCTCCATGGCAACATAAGCCAGATTTGGCCATTTGGCCTCTGTTTGGAACACAAAGGTCACTTGAGTGTTTATGACATTTGAATTTTGGAATGTCTTTCCAAAACTACAAATTCTGCATGGTTTTGACATTTGGATACACTCTTCATTAATAATATTTTCCCTTTGTGTACACATATGTTTCAATTTGGAATTACATTTGTTTATCGGAAATGAAAGCAGCCAATGTAACCAATTTTAATGAGATTCATTTTTGGCTCTTCATTACATTTCTTTCCAGAAAAAAATACTTTGTGCTTTAAAAGGGTGCTATGTAAGAAAACCACTGTAAAATGTAAATCACTGAGATTGCTAAAAAATCTCGAACTAACAAAACTGAAAAATTGATTATTGATTATTTCGTAATGTTCTCTTTTTCCTCAAAATATAATTACGTCTTGAATTTTTATTGAAATGGGATAATTATTCAAGTTGTCAGCATACTGTTACCTTTTCATATACAGAAAGTATTGGATTTTAGGATGGAAAGAACAAATGTGTTTTCGTTGAAGTATAATTGTTTGCATCTAAATTAGAGATTGTCTAAAAATGGAAAGCATAACTCCTTAATAAAATGTTTAAAATTCTTACAGTCTTGTAAAAGGAAAGTTGGATATAATAAAGAGCATGGTTGTTTCTGGATAATAAAAGACTCAATATCACAGGATCAATACTTTCCAAGTATATCTATTTAAAATAATAATAGCTAGCACTTACTAAGCACTTCCTATGTGCCTGATTCTGATCTAAATGATTTAGACATATTAATTTATTTCATCCTCACAGCAATCCTAAGAAGTCAATACTACACTATCCCCTATTTTACCAATGAGAAACTAATACCCGTGTAGACTAATAACTTGCCCCAGGTTATACAGCTACTAAGTGGCCTAATCAGGATTCAAATCCAGGCAGTCTGGTTCCACAGCCTAAGTCAGACTGCCTTCTGCTTTCTAAATTATGGAGATTCCAATCAAAATCCAAATAAGATTATTTCTCCAGAATTAAAAAAAATTGTAGATTTCATCTGAAGGAATAAGCACCTGAAAATAGCTATGAAAAAGTCTCCCAAAAGAAGAATAGCAACTTACCAGATATTTAAGTATTAAAAAACCCAGGAAGCTAGTTTAAACAGTAGTTTTTAAAATTACGGGTTTTATTTTTCTTAACAATTTTCTTTTAGTGAGAAACCTAGAGGTAGGCAGTTGACAGCTAGTATAGTGGTTCCACAACGCCTCCAAGAGAAAACAGGCTCCCTGGCAGCTCCCTCTTAGCCATCCCCAGGGACGCTTTCATCGTGGTTCCAGGAGGGCTGCTCCCCATCCCACATCACTTTTGGATTTCAGGGAGCAAGAAAGGGGATGAGCAAGGCAGCAAAAGACACGATTGGATGAGATGGCCCTTTTTTCAGAAACCTCTCGCAGTGATTTCCAGCTACATTATAATTACCTAGACCTATCACGCGACCAAACCTAGCTGCAAGGAAGGCTGATTAAGAAAAGAAAAACATAGGTTTTCGGGGCACATTCCTACCCTGATCAAAACTGGGATTCTAATAGTGAAAAAGCGATGTTGAAGCAGATCTAGAACAGCCTTTGCTCCAGGATAGCTTAGCCCTACCCACGACTAAGCTTTGGATGTCCTCCGTATACCTGGGTGTTCAGTGAGCTTTCTCACGCTGGCTATCAGGACTCCGCTGTTTGGAAAGGTTCTGTTTACAGCTCCCAGGTAGTTCTTTGCTCTGCTTCATGGAGTAGTTCTTTTCTGTGTGGCTCCCTCCTCTCTGTGCTCTTACCAGAAAAGTTTAGCTGCTGCAGCTTCCATGAACTCCAGTCTCTGACAGCTCAGCTCAGGGGGATGCCCATATTCTGCTTGGGTTCCTCCCTCTCATGACACAGTTCCGAAGTATTTCCTGACAGAAATCTGGGGCAACTGTGGGCTCATATAACTTCTTTCCCTTGTCAGATATCACAGCCCTGTGCTGTCTGTCAACCAATATCTAAAAATACTTTGTCCAGTCTCCCAGTTGTTGTCAGTTGGAGGGCAAGTTGAGTAGCATTTACTCCACCGTGGAGGAAGCAGAAGTCCTCTCTGATGATCCTTTCCATTGTGTAGGTCACGCTATATGACACTAAAAAAGAAGCGGTTTCCCTCTTGTGAGTCATACAGAACTCCTCCTTTATTAATCAGTTGCTGGGAAAATAAGATACCTTTCTCATAGAAAGCTCATTACATATTTGCAAATTTACCAAAGATGTGGGTTCCATGGCCTAGGATTTTAACCGCAATTTATAATAGTGACTTGGTAGGAAAATGCCTGAAGAATTCCAAATAACTCCCCAAAGTGACAGATGATCTACATGCCATTAATCCTCTGGTATAACAGAGGCCATGCTTCTAAAAGCAGAGCCCAATCATTCCAAATCCTTTGGAAATGATAATTATTACTTTGAAGTTATGATTATATAAATCTGTCATGGCTCATGATATATGCACTCTTGCAAATTAGTTTTCAGTATTAAGGAAAGTTTAGGTTACTATTTTTGAGAGCTTTACAGATAATTTTACTATAGGCCTTAAGATGGATACCATCCGGTGCTATTTTAATCCGATGCTATTAAATCTTGTCTTAAGTAAAACTATTTCATGCCAGATAAACTGCAGAACCCTTTATAATTATATTGAAGATATAATATATTAATATAATAAGGTATATAATTCTGGGAATTTAATGTGGACTTTTTGTTGGGTTTTGTTTTTATTTGTGTTTGTTTTGGTTACTATTCAAAGTGCTTTTAAACAGCTCTCTGGTTATGCCTAACTCAAGGAATTGAAGATGTTATGTAGCTCTCATGTAGCAGAAATAACTCTGTGCAGAATGATTAGACAGGTAGCAGAAAAGGCTGGCTTGTTCGTCTCTCCTCCACTTCTCTTTTTTTTTTTAATATTTTTTCGATGTGGACCATTTTTAAAGTCATTATTGGATTTGTTACAATATTGCTTCTGTTTTATGTTTTGGTTTTTTGGCCGCCAGGCATGTGGGATCTTAGCTCCCCAACCAGGGATTGAACCCATACCCCCTGCATTGGAAGGTGAGGTCTTAATCGCTGGACCGCCAGAGAAGTCCCCTCTCCTCCACTTCTCTTATCTTGGGATGACAGCCAAGAAAAATCCAGATAACTCCATGGGGTGAAGGTACACTGGAAGATGCTGTTTCTAGACATGATTTCTTAGATTGGTCAAGGCTCTAGAAGAAGGTTCTAGAAGAAGAAGGGAGGTCACCAAGTAGAAAGAGTTCTCCTTCCAGAGACTAAGGGAACAGGTATGTACTCTGTGCAGTTGACATGGTGGCCAGGAGGGGGATTCTACACAGGCAAGAAGTAAAGAAGCTCAGATAATTCCAAAGCAGATGGCCCTGAGGATTGGGCAAGCAGAAAGAATCAGCATTGAGGGAAATCTATCAGAGCATAACGGGAACCCAGCAGAGTATCAAGGATGTGGAGGCAAGCTAGTCTCTTGGAGCAAGACTAGAAAGAGAAATGCAGGCCTTTTTTCTGGAAGGACCATGGTACTAGGGGCAAGTCAGAAAACTAAGGTCTGAGTTGGACTGGCCACAAAGGGACCCATTCAGAGTCTCCGAGTTTCAGGCAAGAGCTCGCCAAACCATTCAGTCTCGTGTATCGGTATCTTTGCAACTTTTCATGAAGCTGAGCCCGAAGGAGGGAGTCAAGAGGCAGAGCCATGGGGGGCGGGCTCAGGTGGGGACACTGGCAGGAGAAGAAACCATCAGCCTGCCTGCCATGTGCTTAAGTGTCTCATCTTTAGAAACTTCTTTTTTTTTTTGGAGGGGCAGCCTTTAGAGGATCTGTTAGAATAAAAAATATTACCAGAGAGGTAACACTTTAAACCCCTAAGAGACTAGTCCATAGCATATATTAGTTTATCAGATTAACTGTTAGTTTCAAACAGCGAGAGTAAGGTCCTGAGAGAATGAAATTCAGACAATAGATTTAAAGGATATTTGAAGGAAATAGAGTTCCATAGCAGGCAATCTTTTTTTTTTAATTTATTTTTTATTATTTACGGCTGTGTTGGGTCTTCGTTTCTGTGTGAGCGCTTTCTCTAGTTGTGGCAAGCGGGGGCCACTCTTCTTCGCGGTGCGCAGGCCTCTCACTATCGCGGCCTGTCTTGTTGCGGAGCACAGGCTCCAGACGCGCAGGCTCAGTAATTGTGGCTCACGGGCCCAGTTGCTCCGCGGCATGTGGGATCTTCCCAGACCAGGGCTCGAACCCATGTCCCCTGCATTGGCAGGCAGACTCTCAACCACTGCGCCACCAGGGAAGCCCCCATAGCAGGTAATCTTACACACACTGCAAATTAGTGGGAAATTTATCTTTAATGCCCCTCATTCCAGATTTCCCCCTAGGCAACATGCACTGAGAATTCACTATGTACCAGGCACTTCTAAAGCCTGTTTTATATATATATATTATTTCATTTAATTTTCTGACTGTGTGTGTATGTTTTATCATTTCCGGTTTAAAAACAGGAAGACCAAGGCTCAAAAATTTTCCCACGATCACATAGCTAGTAAATTGCAAAACGGGGATTCAAACTCATCTATGTCTGGTGATCCGAATAGTCTTACAAGAGGGTCTTTCAAATGTTCAGGTGAGAGGCTTTGATGGTTGCACTAGTGAAGGATTGGGAATGCGGGACAGAAATTGGGTATCGAGGTGGAAGAAGTTTTTCTCTACCCTTTGGGCTCTTCTGGCTGGTCTAAGAATTAAATTGACATGAGACAGATTAACAGGAGAAAATCAAACGAAAGTTTAATAGTACGTATACACAAGAGAGACCCAGAAAAACTAAGCAACACAACAAAGTGGCTGAAAATCTCAACTTAATTACCATCTTCAGCTAAAGACAAAAGAGGATGTTAGGTGTAGTGGCTTGGTTCTTCAAAGGGGCGGAAAGCAATTGACACAGAGATGGAAAAGCAAATGTTTGGTAAATAAGTGTTTGCAGGGCCAAGCAGAGACAATGGGACACAAAAAGGAATTTTAACAAACAGACTTCGCTATGTTCCTCCCTGTCTACACACCTAGTTGATACTATAATGATCTATGGTTATAGCTCCCAGCCTGGTATAGGTCTTCTATAAATTCTTTAGGCAGCTAAGGGGGAGGTAAAAAGAGAGACTTCCTGTGTCTTCTGTTTCTTAAAAATTATCAACCTAAATTAATGTTTATGCCAAAAAGACACATTTTGGGGTGGCAAATTTTGCTCCCCTACAGGGGCAAAAAATAAACATCAGAGAGAACAGATCAAGAGTCAGCCTCTATCTGTGGTATGCCAACCATTAGCAGAGATGGTACCAGGAATACTGTCATGAGAAACCAGACATGACTCAGACTTCATGGGGCTGATAGCCTAGCAGGGAAAAGACATTCAACCAACAGTGATGAATAACTGTAAATAAGTATCAACTTTATAAAGGGTTGAAAATAGAGATACCAGGTGATGGCTGCTATCAACAGAACTGACAGTCCTGTTTTGGTAACTAGTATTTAAGCAAAAGGAGGGAATAAAAGATGATTCTGAAGGTGAGGGAGAATGGAGATAGGAAAATCAGGAAGAAGAGAAGTTTAGTCGGGGAGAAGAACGCCCTGAGATGGGTTTACAACATGACGAGTGTAGGGTGAGCTTGAGACACCCAGGAATTGTCCACTAAACAACTGGAGATAAGGTCAGGTGCCAGAAGCAAGGGCAAGAGACCTTGTCATGAGCCCCGGTGAAACACTTTGTACACAACCACGCTGGACACGATGAAGGAAGGGGCTCAGGGCTCTCTGGGGCGTGATCTTCACTCCGTATTCACATCTAGACCTGCCCTTGTGGAAGAGGGGAAGGAGAAGTCAGGAGAAATCTGGTAGCAGCAGGTTTCTGAACTTTGTAAGGATCTCTTTAAAAAGCCACAGTCCCTCTTTTAAGTAGTAATAGCTAATACCACTTCCTGCTTATTCAGTGCCTGGATGCCCCCTAATTTAGTCTTCCTAACAGCACCAGGAAGAAAGCACTATTATTAAACCCCTGTGGCCGCATCCTAGATTCAAACTCAAGGTGGGCTTTCAACCACAACTACAGACCCAGGGGAGAAGGAACAAAAGAACTTTTTCTTCCTTCAAGTCCTGGTGTAAAGAGGAGAGAATAAAGTTCTTTATTTCCTCTTGCAAAGACAAAATGCATAATTTTACACCCCAATGCTGTTAGAGAGGAACTGATATTAATCTACATTTCTGAGTCCTAAGTATTTTGTCTATTTTATCAGCCCTGAATTTTGCCTCATTTTCTGATTTTCTGCATTTTGTCTCATTTTGTCATACCTGATCCTTTCAACTGGTCAAGATAACAAGTGCTCCATCCATGAGTTCATATTAACCTCCTCTTTATGACCACTCCCGTAAAAGCTTTGAATATGGGGAGGAAAGAGGTTAGGATACCAAAGGAGACATGAGAGGATATCTAATACTGGAAAAATTGGCTTATCAAGAAACTTCCAAAGCAGCCTCTGAAGTCTATGGGAAGCTGAGCCAGGATAACAAAATACAGAAGGAATTGTCTCTTTTCCTTAGCGCTTGCTAAAAATGGAACATAACCATGGGAAAATTCCCTGACCTCTTTAACCTCTGTTCCATCATCTGTTTATTAGAGCTAATCTGAAAGTCACTCTGTTTTGCCCTTGTGAGGATTTCATGAGACAACACTTATATGCTCTCTGTACAGTATATGATGTTGAACAAGGCCTCAATAAATGTTTGCCTTTTTTAAAAAAAGTGAGGTAATGTATATGAAAGTATTTTATCAGCCCAAGCACTATATAACTGTGACTATTCAGATGCAGAGAAAAGAAAATTGACTCAGTAGTGTATTGTGAATATGTAGGCACCTATGAAGACCCATTTCAAACTGAATATTGATATTATGGTTTCCCTTTAAGCCTCTTCTTAATTGCCATGCTTAACGTAACATTATCTAAAAGCCACTAAGTGTTTTTTGGGCAACCGAATGATAAAAATTGCACCTTTTCAGAACTGAATAATAAAAGTTGCACCTTTGAAAACAATATGAAACATTTAAGCACCAATGACCTAGTATTCTCATCTAGGTTTGTGACTTGTTATCTTCCAACATCAATGTTTCCACTGTCACTCTGCTGTTTCAGATAACAATGCTTTCTGGACACTTGCCTGATAGCCATTTAAGAGATTAAGGACTTTATTTTTTTCTTAATCTACCACTGTGTTGATTCCCAGCTATATAGTTACCATTTGTAAATCAGTGGAGCAAGAAATTAAAGACACACTGGCAGCCCTGCCTGTGGAATACCAGTAACAATAAAGGTACAGGATGGCTTAGTTGCCTTTCTACTTATGGCCTGCTGTACATCGGACTAATACACTCCTCCTCAAAAAACAAAAAACCATAATTACCTTAATCATAAGGAGGAATAAACAAGATACAGTAATAATCAGACTAGGAGATGATGAGATAAATTTCGTGGATTTTATAATATGAAAATGAAGACCTGTTCTTCATGCTTTGTTTTCATCATTTTAATTCTAACACTAACATAGATATTGACTTCCATGCTCTCCATGGTTGTTCCCTAGGTTTGCTTTGAAGTGCAAATGGTTCTGTGTGAATGATACCTAATAAATAGGAAACAAAAGGGGGGGGGGTAGAAAATTGATGGATAATACTATAACTGAGTGAAGCTTAGTTTTTCTCTTTGGATGGAAGGATCAAAATCCACCTTCCCTATTAGTTATTCACATTCCTGCAGATGCTCTGGTGAATTGTCCAGTTAGGAAGGAGCTACCAGTATGCCTGTATTCTGCCAATATGTTATAGATGGCACCTATGCTTTCCTCTCAAGAATCTAGGTCAAGCAAAGGAAATAGCTACACATTTAACAAAATTTGAGAAATGATGGAGTCCTCAAACTCCAGATAGTTCCTTCAGTCATTTCACAGTACTTCCAAATGTTCTGGAAGCCACAAAATATTAGTCCATTGGCATGCAAGATTTCTGGTGTAGAGAAGTTACACTAACAGATGTTAAAATATAATATAATGATACAATAGTGAAAATTGAATGGCTGAGGCAAAAGAACCAAGAGAACAGAATGTAAATCCCTGAAACCCTAATATACAATATGTGAAAATTTATATTTGAAAACAGAATATAATAAATGAGGAAGGGAGGTATTATTCCATAAATTAGTCTGGAGATTGATTAACTACTTGAAACAACGAACAAGCAAGAGTTTCAGCTTATCCCGTACTCCATATAAATTCCAGTTGAGGAGCTAAACATAATAAAGAAACCCATTAGGAAGTCAGAAGAAGATGCAATTGAATAATAGCTTGATGGAAAACCCACAGAATGGGAGAAAATATTTGCAAACGAAGCGACCGACAAGGGATTAATCTCCAAAATATACAAACAGCTCATGCAGCTCAATATCAAAAAAACAACCCAATCAAAAAATGGGCAGAAGATCTAAACAGACATTTCTCCTAAGAAGACATACAAATAGCCAAGAGGCCATTTGATGTTGAAAAGATGTTCAACATCACTAATTATTAGAGAAATGCAAATCAAAACTACAATGAGGTATCACCTCACACCGGTTAGAATAGCCATCATCAAAAAATCTGCAAACAATAAATGCTGGAGAGGGTGTTGAGAAAAGGGAACCCTCCTGCACTGTTGGTGAGAATGTAAATTGATACAGCCACTATAGAGAATGGTATGGAGGTTCCTTAAAAAACTAAAAATAGAGCTACCATATGATCTAGCAATCCCACTCCTGGGCATATATCCAGAGAAAACCATAATTTGAAAGGATACATGCACCCCAATGTTCATTGCAGCACTGTTTACAATAGCCAGGACATGGAAGCAACCTAAATGTCCATCAAAGGAGAAATGGATAAAGACGATGTGGTACATATATACAATGGAATGTTACTAAGCCATAAAAAAGAATGAAATAATGCCATTTGCAACAACATGGATGGACCTGGAGATTCTCATACTGAGTGAAATAAGTCAGAGAGAGAAAGACAAATATCATATAATATCACTTATATGCGGAATCTTAAAAAATGGTACAAACGAACCTATTTACAAAACAGAAATTGAATCACAGAGGTAGAAAACAAACTTATGGTTGCTCAGGGGGAAAAACTGGGAGATTGGGATTGACATATACACACTACTATATATAAAATAGATAACTAATAAGAACCTACTGTATAGCATAGGGAACTCTATTCGGTGCTCTGTAATGACCTACATGGGAATGGAGTCTAGAAGAGAGTGGGTATATGTATATGTATGGCTGATTCACTCTGCTGTACAGCAGAAACTAACACAGCATTGTAAATCAACTATACTCCAATAAAAAAATTAATTTAAAAAAATGGCTTGAGCAGAAGCAAGAAGAGCTACAATTCTGCAGCCTGTGTAAGGAAAACCACATTCACAGAAAGATAGACAAAATGAAAAGGCAGAGGACTATGTACCAGATGAAGGAACAAGATAAAACTCCAGAAAAACAACTAAATGAAATGGAGATAGGCAACCTTCCAGAAAAAGAATTCAGAATAATGATAGTGAAGATGATCCAGGGCCTCGGAAAAAGAATGGAGGCAAAGACTGAGAAGATGCAAGAAATGTTTGAGAAAGACCTAGAAGAATTAAAGAACAAACACCTAGAAGAATTAAAGAAAATAAAACAGAGATGAACAATACAATAACTGAAATGAAAAATACACTAGAAGGAATCAATAGCAGAATAACTGGGGCAGAAGAACGGATAAGTGACCTGAAAGACAGAATGGTGGAATTCACTGCCACAGAACAGAATAAAGAGAAAAGAATGAAAAGAAATGAAGACAGCCTAAGAGACCTCTGGGACAACATTAAACACAACAACATTTGCATTATAGGGGTCCCAGAAGGAGAAGAGAGAGAGAAAGGACCAGAGAAAATATTTGAAGAGATTATAGTTGAAAACTTCCCTAACATGGGAAAGGAAATAGCCACCCAAGTCCAGGAAGCGCAGAGAGTCCCAGGCAGGATAAACCCAAGGAGAAACATGCCGAGACACACAGTAATCAAACTGACAATAATTAAAGACAAAGAAAAATTATTGAAAGCAACAAGGGAAAAACGACAAATAACATACAAGGGAACTCCCATAAGCTTAACAGCTGATTTCTCAGCAGAAACTCTACAAGCCAGAAGGGAGTGGCACGATATATTTAAAGTGATGGAAAGGAAGAACATACAACCAAGATTACTCTACCTGGCAAGGATCTCATTCAGATTCGATGGAGAAATCAAAAGCTTTACAGACAAGCAAACGCTAAGAGAATTCAGCACCACCAAACCAGCTCTACAACAAATGCTAAAGGAACTTCCCTAAGTGGAAAATACAAGAGAAGAAAAGGACCTACAAAAACAAACCCAAAACAATTAAGAAAATGGTAATAGGAATGTACATATCGATAATTACCTTAAACGTGAATGGATTAAATGCTCCAACCAAAAGACACAGGCTCGCTGAATGGATACAAAAACAAGACCCATATATATGCTGTCTACAAGAGAACCACTTCAGACTTAGGGACACACACAAACTGAAAGTGAGGGGATGGAAAAAGATATTCCAGGCAAGTGGAAATCAAAAGAAAGCTGGAGTAGCAATACTCATATCAGATAAAATAGACTTTAAAATAAAGAATGTTACAAGAGACAAGGAAGGACACTACATAATGATCAAGGGATCAATCCAAGAAGAATATATAACAATTATAAATATATATGCACCCAACATAGGCGCACCTCAATACATAAGGCAAATGCTAACAGCTATAAAAGAGGAAATTGACAGTAACACAATAATAGTGGGGAACTTTAACAGCTCACTTACCAAATGGACAGTTCATCCAGACAGAAAATTCATAAGGAAACACGAGCTTTAAATGACACCATAGACCAGATAGATTTAGTTGATATTTATCGGACATTCCATCCAAAAGCAGCAGATTACACTTTCTTCTCAAGTGCGCACGGAACATTCTCCAGGATAGATCACATCTTGGGTCACAAATCAAGCCTCAGTAAATTTAAGAAAATTGAAATCATATCAAGCATCTTTTCCGACCACAACGCTATGAGATTAGAAATCAATTACAGGGAATAAAACGTAGAAAACACAAACACATGGAGGCTAAACAATACGTTACTAAATAACCAAGAGATCACTGAGGAAATCAAAAAACACCTAGAGAAAATAGGTAAAAATACCTGCTTCCTATCTCTGTGGCTTTGCTAAAATACAGCTTTAATTCTTGAGTGTCCTAAAGGTGAGTGCCAGAAGAATGATGAGGGCTGTCAGGGCAGATGCTGGTTGTTGGCCTGGGTTTCTTTCTCTGTTGTTTGGTATGGAGGTTGGAAACAGTGTATACAAAGCCCCCAGCACAATGACTGGCACATAGTCACAGGGGCTCCTGACCCACGCTCTGCCAGGGTCACTCCTCCGTTGGCACAGGGAAACCCAGGCAGCCACAGATACTCCGAGCAGCTCTACTAGAAGCTTGTCACCAACCACCTGCACTCATGCACACAAGAGACCCCCTTTCTTACCCACCCCAGATGGCCAGGGGTGCATGGCAGGGCTTAGCCTGCAATAAGCAAGGGGCAATAGACATTGTCAGTAATCAAAAAATCCAAATATTCAGTCTCCTGGCAGGCATAGAATCTTTCTTATTCTCAAATCAAATGGAATTGTTCACCATCAGAGAAAATGAATGCATTTAACTGCCTTTAACATTAATAGAAACTCCCTGCAGAAATCCTGTAAAGAAACATCAGACGTTATGGATTTGACAATTCATCATGCTCTTTATTCTAGGCTTGTTTTCAGCATATTTGAAATCAGCCAGGAGGCTTCTGTTGATACAAAACATTTGCAGACTTGGATCTTCTGATGCTAATCTGATCATATGACAGATGGTGAAGAGTATTAGCTGAAACTACTGCACGACAACATGAAGGAAATAAGTTTCTTTGCAGAGAAATCTTTGAATGTGTCATAAAAACTGTCCAAAAATCAACATCTCAAAGACCTTAAATTCAGGATGTAGAAAATCCATGTCAGTTTTGAAGTCTGGCTTCTTCTGTTCGAATCCCAATAGGTCAATAATAACCAGATAGGTATGTAATGTGACTTTGAGCAGGTAACAAACTCTGTAGACTCTGGTTTCCTCCTGCGATACATGGGGACAGCCTCCTGGGATTACAGTGCGGATTAATAAGATAATGGAATATATACAGCCCCTGGCATAGTCCCTGGTCTCTATGGAAAACACGATAACAGTTATTATCATCATTATTATTTTTATATTATTAATGAATTTGTTGTAGTACATAGAGTTACTATCTATGTGCTGTAAAGGCATATGTAGGCATGCAGGTAGAGAAGGTGGGAGAAAAAAGCAGAAAATAAATAGGAATTCACTCCCCAACCCCGAACACCCAGATCTTTTTTCTGTTCCTAGTCCTCTCCATCTCAGAATATGGAACTACCATCCACCCAGCTGCCTGAGTTAAGTATTTCACAGTCACTCTGACGAGCCCCTTTCCCTTCCAGGTTGACCCCACCCACCCTGCATGCAATCCCAATTATTCTAATCCCACCATCATCCCTCTCTAGTTTTTGGTAACAGCTTCCTAACTCTTCTTCCTGCTTTTCCTGGAAGGCTCCTCCGGCCCATTCTCCATGAAAAACCATGAAAGCGCCATCTTATTAAAATATAAATCAGACATCTCTCTTCCCAAATGGAAATCCTTCAATGTTCTTCGAATAAAATCTAGACACCTCCAAGTTCCTGCCTGATCTGCATCCTAACACCCCCGCAACCTCCTGTCACTCCTTCCCTCTTCAGGCCCTTGACAGGCCAAGCTCCTTCCTCCTCCCCACCTCACTACCTCTGCATGTTGTTCTCTCTGCCGGGGACACTTCCTTTTTTGCACAATTGTCTGGTCCCTTCCTGACCTTCAACCCAGAGCTTCAAGGTCACCTCCTCAGAGGGGCCCTCCCAATACTCCCAAAGCAGCTGAACTCTTCCCCTCAGTTATTCGCCAGATTGGCACTCTGTCTTCTTAATAGCACATAAAACAATTCGTAATTATTTTATTTAGTTTTTTTTGTTTGTTTGTTTTGTTTTGTTTTTTTTACTTTTTTCTTGTCTGTGTCTTCCAAAGACTGTAAATAAATTGAAGGCTGGGATCACATCTGTCTTTTTCATTTTTAAAGCACCCTCAGTGCTCACCTTACACACTGTGCTGGGCATAGAGAAGATGTTCAGCAAATATTTGTTGAAAAACATGGGGAATTGAATAATTCAATCTTGTAAATTTCCATGATTAAAATATCTTAGATGTATAATAACCTATTTTCACTCTTTATGGAAAGGTCGGGGGGGGAGGGGAGGGGAGATAACACATTTTTATATGTTTGTATGTATCCTAAAAAGGTTGGAAATAGCTCACTCTATATAGAGCAATAGTTTAAGAAGTCTCTGTTGCCTAGAAGGAGGTCATGTTAAAGAGGCAAATGTAAATTCAGGAATTTTGCTGCAATGTTACTTAATTGACATTTTCAGGGCCAGTGAATCACATGAGTTCATTTAAAAACATCTCTCCAATTTTAGAGACTACTTTGGTTTGAAACCACCATTACAACCACATGTTTCATAGGATTTACCCCTTTCAATTAGGGAAGATCAAAGACTAATTTCTTTTCAAGGGGGCATTTGTCATCTTCTCATGGGCTCCTGATTGTTTCTGAATAATTTAGTCAACATATACAAAGTTGACTGTAGTGGATGCTATAGTGTCCACTGGATCCCCCCTCTGGGACTGAGACCCTCATCCTCCAGCTGTTGGGATGTAGTTGAAGAGAGCTGCCTTGTGTAAGGTCACACCCCATCCCGGGGGATGGTCCTCATCTAACAACTGGCGTGTGTGTGTGTGTGTGTGTGTGTGTGTGTGTGTAGCTGGGGATATCCAGCCCTCTTGCCTAATAAGGGCATAACTTGGAGGGCCATCCCAGCTCCAGGGCTCTGGGGAACAGCTGCTCTAAGCCGATTTGGTGCAATCACACTGACTGCACTGAGTCCAGCTCCTCCCTCTGCACAATTCCACTCTCTTTACTACTCCACAGGTGCTGATTCTGAGAGCACTCCCAATAAACGTCCACACCCAAGTCTCCCTCTCAAGATGGAGATGGCACCTCCTTCTTAAGACACTGGCCAAGCTGATTTGCTGCCACTCTTTCCCACCATTCCCCTTTTCCTTTGCTTGGAAGGACTCCTCTCCGGAAAACATGGACAGATAGAATTTGCTACCCAGCTCTCTCCCAACAGTAGGTAGTATCTGATGACAGGATTGGAAATGATGACACAGTCTCCTGCCTAAACATCCCACTACCTCCTTTCCCCACTCCATGGTGTCTTCCAAGTGCAGAGAAAAATATAACAGGGACCACTTCCTTACTAATTAATTAATTAAACTAACCCTAAGTATGTGCGCTGATATAATGATTTTAAAAAAGTGTTATGGGCTGAATTGTCCTCCCCTGCCCCGAGCCCTGTAACATTAATTTGTTGATGTCCTAACTCCCAGTACCTCAGAATGTGACTGTTTCAGAGACAGGGTCTTTTTTTTTAACTTTTTATTTTATACTGGAGTATAGTTGATTAACAATGTTGTGTGATTCAGCAAAGTGATTCAGTTATACATATACACGTATCTATTCTTTTTTAAATTCTTTTCCCATTTAGGTTGTTACATAATATTGAGCAGAGATAGGGTCTTTAAAGAGACGATTAAGTACATGAGGTCATTCAGGTGGACCCTAGTCCAAGATGACGATGTCCTTAGAAGAAGAGGAAACTGGGACACAGACATGTACAGCAGGAAGACCGTGTGAAGATTCAGGGAGAAGATGGCCATCTGCAAGCCAAGGGGAGAGGCCTCAGGAAAAACGAACCCTGCTGACCCCTTCATTTCAGACTTCTAACCACCAAAACCGAGAGAAAATAAAATTCTGTTGTCTAAACCACTCAGCCTGTGGTACTTTGTTGTGGCCACCTTAGCGCACTAATATACTATATAATTATAAAATCTGTGGATTTTGTTTTATGCCCTTTAAATACACTGGGAACTATATTCAATATTTTGTAATAACCTATATGGGAAAAGAATCTGAAAAAGAATGTGTGTGTGTGTGTATATATATATATAAACTGAATCTCTTTGCGGTACGCCTGAAACTAACTCAACATTATAAATCAACTGTACTTCAGTTAAAAAAAATAAATGTCCTGGGCAGAGAGGGGTGTCTACAGGAGGGCTCCAGAATGTCTCTAGGTTGTGTGGACTCCTCATCCCTTGCCCTGGTTTCTCTGTCCCATTTTTGTTTCCGTATCTTTATTTCTACTTGATGTGAGCACCTCAAATTGACCAGGAGGTTTTAGAGTATTTCCCCAACCTTTCATTCCTGTATGCACGTTTTTTGTTTGTTTTGGTGCTATTGTTTGGCTGATTCCTTATTCTGTACCCCTAACCCGAGGTGCCAGGAAGCTATGTTGCCCAGGTTTCCACTAATCCAGCCTTTCCGGAAAGAATAATGGGCTGGATGTGACCAGAACTACACAGAGCTCAGAGGGCCTGAGTTACTAACTGGGGATTATTCACACTGATTTCATCCTGAGTCCCCATGCAGAAATTTAGGAATTAGATCTTATGGAGAGCCTAGTGTTTCCTAGATATAAGGTATTTGACTATCATGTATTAAAAATATTTCATTAAGGGAGGAAAAAATTACCAAATGTATGTCCCAGAAAAGAACATCATTGTGACAATTCCCATTGTCCCAGAGAGCCCCATATGTGACACTTTAGAGCCTCCATCTAGTCTTCTCCAGGCACTCTGATGATCAAATCATCTCAGATGATGGCCTCCCTCCTGGCACCATCATGCTTCTGTTGCCCCACACCTGAACCACCTCCATGCCTAGGAGTCCCCGAGGGGCCTGGACTCTGTGGTCTATGGCAGAACGGGCGCCTCAGGCCATTTGCACAAAGGATGCTTAAAGAGCACCACATCCCTGTTGCCCACATGGAAACTCTCAGCTTCTGGCGTAACAGCTATTTACTTGCTTCCCTTACAGCTTTCGTTCTTGCCCTTGGACTCAGTCAAGGTCCAGGGATGTAGTTGAGTGACAGCTTCTGCTCTGTGCTCCCCTCTGATGACTAAGGCTGTGTTTCTGGGTCAAGCTCGTCACGACTCCTTTCTCTCTTAACGGGAAGCGCTCTCCTAGTTCACTCCTCCGTCCCTTGTGCAAGCCGGCTTCTGATAGGCTGCCCTGCTAGCTCTCCAAGCATGCCTGAGAGAGCTGAATGCTAGCTCTAGGATCCCCCAGGGGCTTCTTGTCTCCAGAAAGAACAGCCCCCCTCTACCCATAGCCCCCTTCACATATGTCTACAGAGAAAGAGCTACAGATGAAAAGTAAAGAAAACACAGTTGCTCCTTTAGGGAGAGCTGAAACACGGGCTCTTTCCTCCTCTGGATATTCTGTTACTTTTGGCTCTGTTGTCTGGTTTGAGAGGGGACATCCATCTTTCATGTTATTATCATCACAGATGATTCTATTGCTTCTGCTTGTGAGAATGGCCATGACACATCCTAGGTCTGCCACCTAAGTGCCCTGTGCCTCTACACTTCCTGTCAGCTGAGTCTTCCTTGAAGAATCAGCACTGTTCTGTTCTGCTTGCTTCCTGAACTCCCTCAGTGCTCCTTAATCATGCAGGGAGTTTGAGAACTTTTTCGGTGACAATACTTTCCTTCTGCTTAGAGCTCAAATAAAAAGTGAACACTCTAGAATGTTTTAGTTTAAAAACCTCATGTCTGATTTGACATGGCAATCAAATGAATCAAAATATGATACAGAAGATGGCATTACATTTTGGACTAGAGAGAGAATAATCCGCCCAATCCCACTTTCTTTACTTCTCCACAGGTGCTGACCCCAAGAGCACTCCCAATATTTTTTTGATCTGTCTCCTAAAGCAAACAAAAGCAAAAATAAATAAATGGGAACTAGTTAAACTTAAAAGCTTTAACACAGCCAAGGAAACCATCAACAAAACAAAAACCCAACCTACTGAATGGGAGAAAATATTTGCAAATGATATAAGCAATAAGGGGTTAATATCCAAGTATATAAACAGCTCATACAACTCAACAGCAAAAAAACAAACAACCTGATTAAAAAATAGGCAGATGTCTATTAAAAAATGGAATAGACATTTTTCCAAAGAAGACATACAAATGGCCATCAGGTGCATGAAAAGATGCTCAACGTCATTAATCAGCAGAGAATGCAAATCAAAACCACAATGAGATGTCACCTCACACCTGTAAGAATAGCTATCATCAAAAAGACCACAAATGGCAAATGTTGGTGAGGATGTGGAGAAAAAGGAACCCTTGTACACTCTTGGTGGGAATGTAAATTGGTGCAGCCACTGTGGAAGACAGTATGGAGGTTTCTCAAAAAACTAAAGTAGAAAGAAATACCGTATGAACTAAAAATTCCACTCCTGGGTATATATCCAGAAAAAACCCCAAAACAATAATTAGAAAAGATATATGCACCCCAATGCTCATAGCAGCATTACTTACAATACCCAAGATATAGAAGCAACCCAAGTGTCCATCAACAGACGAAAGAAAAAAGATGCAATATTACTCAGCCATAAGAAAGAATGAAATTTTGCCATTTGCAAAAACACGCGTAGACTTGGAGGTATGCTAAGTGAAATAAGTCAGACAGAGAAAGACAAATACTGTATGATATCACTTACATGTGGAATCTAAAAAATACACACTAGTGAATATAGCAAAATAGAAACAAACTCACAGATATAGAGAACTAGTGGTTACCAGTGGGGAGAGGGAAAGGCGGAAGGGCAAAATAGATATAGGGGATTAAGAGGTACAAACTACTATGTATAAAATAAATAAGCTACAAGGATATATTATACAGCACAGGGAATATGACCAATATTTTATAATAACTGTAAATGGAGTATAACCTTTAAAAATTATGAATCACTATGTTGCACACCTGAAATGCATATAATATTGTACATCAACTATACCTCAATATAAATAAATAAATAGGTAAGTAAAATAAATAAGGAAATAAATGGAAATATTTCGCAAGATTATAGAGTCCTTCAGCCACTCCAGAACATCTTACTGCTATAGTTGTAAAACCTCTCTCTCTCATTCAGTTTGGTAAGCTTGTGACTTACAAATCTGTCACTTAAGGAAATTTAGAATTGAGCTAAAGGTCTACTTTTAATTCAATAATTAGGATGTAAAACTTAAATATACCTTTCTTTCTGAATATTCCTTGACTCTGTATGCCAGGGATATTTATGTACATATTATGTAATGTGTTTCGTGCCCATGGCATTTTAGCAGGAAGCAATGGCCAAGCAAACCTCCTATTTCTGGTATAAGTACGAGTCTCAGAGAAGAAAATTTGGTCCCTTCCTATTTCAGGATCGAAGACCAACAAAATGGTCTCCTGGGGAGAGTATTTGTCAAGTTTCCATTTAATTTCTTGGTTCTTAAGAAGTCTTCAGTTTCCTCTGAAGTTTTCTCTTCAGGGAAACCATAGTATATAATAATGTTTCACATTTTTTATTGTGACTTTGAGAATGGTTTCATAAATGCTATTTTATTGGGTCTTCACAAATTTCCTGCAAAAATATGTTATGACTGGGCTTACCATTTTCATTTTACAGATAAAGAAACTGGGTCTGTGTGCCCATGTTTAACAGCCAGTAAGTAATAAATCCAGAGTAGAACCAGAGTCTTGAAATTGCATCAACTTAAAAAAATATATATGTGTGTATGTATGTATATATATGTGTGTACACATATACATATATGTATATATACATACCTATATGTATGTATGCAATATAAATATATTTATGCAAAATAAAATATATATTTATACATAAAACTTATATATACTCATATATAATATATATATACATGCGTACATGCAGACAGACAGACCAATGGTACACTAACAGGATTAAACAACTGCATTTGAATCCTGGTTCCATCAAGAGCTCCCCATAGAATTGTTAGAAGGAAAGAAATAAGAGATTATGTGAGAAAGCACTTAACTGTAAATCACCATAAACGACAGCTATTAAGTTTTTCTATCTGCTGTTCAATGTGACAGATTAATATTAACCACTTGAAGACAGGAGCCATTTCGTTTGCTTCTTTTCTGTTCATCAGGGAACCCAACACAGTGTTAAACCCATATGGGCAATATTAATAGGGGATAAATAAATAATTCCTCATTGAGAACAATCACAGTATTAATAAGATGACAAAACATTTTAAAGAAAAAAAAATGGATAAAGTTTAAAGAAGAGGAAAAAACAAACGGGACACTGAGGGTTATGCAGGATGGATTGCCGATGGAAAATGACCTCTGATCAGCTTCACTTTACCTTTCTCAGATGCTCATTCACTACCAGTAATGATATCAATCATCTCAGACCTGGGCAGCAGCTGGCATAAAAATGATTTTGAAAAAAGTGGGCTGTGGTAACCTGGATCAAAGCGGCAAGTATAGTTTTTTCTTATATTTACTTTCGAAAAGACTCAGATGATCAGATACTAAATGCTCAGTGTGTTTAAGAATCAGGAAGACGGTTCACAATCACAGAGGAAGAAGCAATATGTCACCCGGATAAGCATATATAACTTATTAATGTTCACTTACGTGAGGCACTATGTTGGACCATCACGCCCTGTAGTGACCTCTCTGGTTGTGTGGACGAGGTAAATGGGCAGTTGACATTCCCTAGTGGGAACAATAATAGATTTAGCTGAGCAGTCTTTTGTGGACTTTGTTTGCTATGTTTTTCTGTTTAATTCACCCAAAGTGGAAGCCAGAAATGTCCTCACTGTAGGCTTCTCCTAATTCACACAAAAGGAAACCTGGGGATCCCAGATCATTCTTCCTCCTCTTCTCCCTGTCTTTTCATCCAGTCATTTAGTCAATTGCCAAACAGAACTGCCACCCTGTGCTAAGGCATCGAGGACACAAAAATGAATAAATGATGATTTCTGACTTTGAGAAGACACATAAACAAAAATCCTAATGCAATGGGCTCAGACCTGTTTTAAAGGTACTCTATGGGAGAAAATAAGGTTCATGCTTCAGGGGTGTTCAGAGAAAACTTATGGAAAGCCACTTGCACAGGGCAAGACATATGCGCTTAACATCTGCTATGTATTTTTTTCTTCAGGTAGATTGGCACGTGATCTTCAGTATTTCCTCTTCTATTGGCTTCTTTCTCTTGCTTTAACTCTCCACTAGCTTAAAAAAAGCCTTTCCTACACTGCTGCCTCTCTTTCTTTTTTTTTCTCATCTGACTTCTTATGGGAGCCTCCACTGGCTAATTTTTCTTCTTTACTACCCATTTATTCTAAAAATATTTGTGACCTTGAGTGAGATAGGAATCACCCCAGCATATGCGTACTTGTTTACATATACACACACACTGTGAAATTCATTAAATAAACAAAATCTTTTGGATTACCTACAATTGTGTGTATGTGTAAGTAATTTTAGAGATATTTAGTGAGGACAGTGGCAAAGCATTCCCGAGGACTTTCCTGACCTGCTTTGCAGAAGTACTTTAATCAAACCATGTTCTTTTAGGACCTTCTTGATCAAGTATACTTTTAAAGATGTCAAACTCCCCGGCCTTGCCATTACCAGAGTCAGTCCCTTGGAGACAATCAAAGTTTATATCTTAATTTCCAGGACAGGTCTAGAATTGGATCTCTCTCCAGGAGCCTGAGAGTCAAGTAACATTTGCTGTGGCACTTGTCCAGGTGAGTATAATGGGCCATGGAAATAATCTTTCATATCACACTCACCAAGAGATATACTATCTCTTTTTTTAATTTAAACACTTTTAAGTTAGGCTCCATTCACAATCATTTTTGGAACAAATGTGTATCATTTCATTGGTGATATGCTATCCCTGCAGACAGAGCATGACCCTAGTAGTTTTAAACTTATACTTAGCAGTCATGTTGAATGTGTGAATTACAGTCACCACTGGCACACTTCCATGTAAACTAAGAAATACTTTGAAATGGGTAAAGCACTGTTAGGACATGATTTTTATTAGGGACACCTGGTTGTATTAGACTATTCTCAAGCTTATTTCCACATCTTTTCTACATTTTTTTCTGTTTATTCATATTTCTAATTTTGTCTCATTTCTGAATTCAACATATTACTGTTACATTCTTTCAAATATTGAATGAATAAAGTTGGTGGATTACTAAAAGTTTATCCACATTTTAAAGTTCTTATTGTTAAATGATCAGATGTGAACAAATGAAAGCGTCGTAATGCCTGATCTTTTCATTTCTTAGTCTCCTATTTATCTCAAAACACTGGTCTTGAAGCAATTTTTCAAATTGCATTATTAGAATGTCAAATATTATTACAGGTTTATTTTTTAAGTGAATGGGGTCCATAGTCATTCTAGAGCTGGAATATAGCAAATTCTGAAAGAGTTTAACACTTTCATGTACAGTGTTTTGTTTTAAATATTCAAGTTCTATGTTGAACAGTGAAAGAAAGTTTGATTATCTTGTCATTTTCAGAGTTAAATCAAGGAAATAAAACATAGTAAACATTTTTTCTCTGAGAAGCTTAGAACATTATAGAGTCAAATACTCGGTTTTTCCTATAAGAAAGATAGTGATCTCCATTTTTCAGGTGGAAAATTGAGAAGGAGAGACAATTTTGCCCAGCGTTTCTAGGTTTGTCAGCAACAAATCCCATCCTCTGCAAAATAGTGGAACAGGTTATGGTTGTATTTAGTTTTCCTCAACTTCTACCTCAACATCCTTCTCTTTGGAAGGCTCCGCAACTTCCAGATCCTAGAATCCTTCACTTGAATTTAGGCTCACTACAAGCATCCACGTTTTTCAACCCTTTTTCACTCCCAACCCCACCATGAAAACTAAGCAGTGTTTTGTCCCACACCCTCTCAGGTCCTGTTCTCTGCTAATCAATCCAATAATTTTTTTTAAAAAATTATTCGCTTTATTTATTTATTTTTAAATTTTATTTATTTATTTATTTATTTATGGCTGTGTTAGGTCTTCGTTTCTGTGCGAGGGCTTTCTCCAGTTGCGGCAAGTGGGGGCCACTCTTCATCGCGGTGCGCGGGCCTCTCACTATCGCGGCCTCTCTTGTTGAGGAGCACAGGCTCCAGACGCGCAGGCTCAGCAACTGTGGCTCACGGGCCTAGTCGCTCCGCGGCATGTGGGATCTTCCCAGGCCAGGGCTCGAACCCGTGTCCCCTGCATTGGCAGGCAGACTCTCAACCACTGCGCCACCAGGGAAGCCCCCAATAATTTTTAATCAGTGATAATAACTTCCTCTTTAACACACTGCCCAACAGCCTCCAGTTTCTAGCAGTGTGGAACTATCCAGGATTTGGAGTCAGAGGATCTGAGTTTGAATCTCCTGACTCTTGAATAATCCAGACCTCAGTTTCCTCATGTGTAACATGGGGATAATAATACTGACCTCACAGAAAGGTTGTAAGGATATGTGAAATGAATTACATAACTGCTCTTTACCATTAACAACTAATATGCATTCTATTGAGAGCCTGGAATGACTCACACATTGCAAAGAATTTCGGATTCATTTATAAGTCAGTGGGAAGATACTTGGGGGTATCTTGGAAGTTTCCTACCTTTCTATGCAAAAGCAAGCCTATGCATTAAAAGGCAATCAACCTCACCTCCCATCCGTGGGGAAGGCTACTCAAAAAACCCAGCACTTAACAAATTTTGGAGAGGATGTGAAGAAACTGGAATCCTTGTGCACTGTTGGTGGGAATGTAAAATGGTACAGCCTCTGTGGAAAACAGTATTGTTGTTTCTCAAAAAATTAATAATAGAATTACCATTTGCTCCAGCAATTCCTCTCTTGGATATATACCCAAAAGAATTAAAAGCAGAGACTTGAGGTTTGCACATCCATGTTCAGAGCAGCATTATTCACAGCAGCCAAAAGGTGGAAGTGTCCATCAATGGATGAATAAACAAAATGTGGTATACGCATACAATGGAATATTATTCAGTCTTAAAATGGAAGGAAATTATGACATGCTACAACATGGATGAACCTTGAGGACATAATGCTAAGTAAAATAAGCCAGTCAGGAAAGGACAAAGGCCATATGATTCCACTTATCTGAAGTAACTTGAGTAGTCAATTCATAGAGACAGACAGTAGAATGGTGATTGCCAGGGGCTGGGGAAATGGGGAATGGTAGTTACTGTCTAATGGGCACAGAGCTTCAGTTTTACAAGATGACAAGAGTTCTGTGGATAGATGGTGGTGATGGTAGCACAACAATGTGAATGTACTTAATGCCACTGAACTGTTCACTTGAAAATAGTTGAGATGGGAATTTTTATGTTATGTGTATTTCACTACGATTTTTTAAAAAAAGGACAATCAACCAATCTGGCACGTCAAAGTCCCCCATTTCTTATCTAAGCAATTGTTTATAAACAAAGTGTCTAAAAACAAAGAAATGTCATTACAATTTATTATTTTAGGCAACTTTTAAAACAAGGCAAATCAGCTACACATCTCGTGCTCTATACCTGCTCAACTACATATACAATTGCTTCTCACTACCTGGGTCCACGACTTATAAACAGTACAACCTTGGGTTAGTTACTTAACCTCTCTTTGCCTTAGTTTCCTCTTTTGCAAAATGGAAATGCTCATTTCTTTACAGTCGGGTTCTTGTGAGGATTCAATTAAATGGTGAATGGAAAGGGCCTGGTAGGCACATGGCACAGGGAGTGCTTAGTATGTTTGTTTCCTTTTATAGGTAAACTCATTGAAACGAGACTTAATTATACTCTGAGGGTCCCAATTTAAAAAGATCAGAAGGACAGATATCTATGAAAGGGAGTGAAAAACCACATATTTGGTGGACTTGAAGGGAAAAATATGTGGGAGGACCTGAAAACATTTTTTAACGTATTTCTAAAGGTGGATTTTGTTCCTTGTTTTTGTTGTTTCTGTTGTTTGTTTGTTTGACATTTACTCTGCTGGTTTTCCTGCTTTCCAAAGCTATCTTGCACAGAATCTACTGCCCCCATTACGCTAATTGGCAGTGTGAATATTTTAACAAACTCTGTGGGGTTACTTTACCCCAGCTTTAGCCAAATGTATAATTTAACACCACCAAGACAACCTGCTTCACCTCACCATTTCAGCCTTCTCAGTCTTGAATTAATTACATGACAAAGAATTTTGCAATGTTCTGAAATCAGAAATTAGTTTGTAATGCGGAAGACAAGGCTGTGTCTACATTTCGGCTTTAGGAACTCTCAAAAAAGAATGCACATTGGGATTTCTATTGGTGTTGCTTACATCAGTGGGAACAAACTTCTTCCATAGATGTGTGCATTCTGAACTCCTGGCCCGTTCATTAACTGTTGTAATCACAGGGAAGGGTTATTATATCACTAATCAGGAAAAGCTCACCCTGAACCATGTTTGCCTAAAACCTCTGTTTCACGGTCATTAAGTGATACTTATGTAATCCTTCCATGCCATTTAAAAGAGAGAGCTGTTGGAGAGATCTGTGGACCATGTACTATATGTTCTTGCCTGAGAGGGTCACCACATGGGCACGCTGTCAATGTAAGCAGCCTTCCTCTGAAGGGCTTGAGTAATACAGCCCATAGTTTAACTTATTGTAAAGTTGGGGTGGCAAAGCAGAGGCAAAAGTCAGGAAAACGCTGGAATACCCTAGGGTGGTGAAAATCTAAATGAAGTCAGTACCAGTGTAATCGAGATAAGGCTACGTTTGAGAACAAATTTCACTGGGCTGCAGTTCTTGCACAGATGTTTCAGGGAGGCGTTTCTGAGGCTCTGAATGTCAGGAGGAGCCCTGTTCCTTCCCTTACCTGCTCTCCTGAATCTCAGTTGTGCTGGGTTCGCTTACAAGGTGGGCTCTGCCTCTGGCACGTCCATTCAGTTCCTGCTTCCTCTGAGCCCCTTCACCCGGCACTGGACAGATGGGTTAAAACTGGAATGAGAGAGAAGAGGTGGGGCTCATTCTTTAATTTCCTTTTCAGAGTAATAAAGATGACATTCTACCCTGAGCCACAGCTCTTTATGTCTTGTTTCTAATTGGTTAGAAATAAAAGTCCCTAAATCTCTGGCAGAGTCTGAGCATCTCCTGCATAAGAGGGGGGAAATACAGGGAAAAATAACAGTAGAGAACATATCGTGAGATGGCAGGAAACCAAACCAGTAAAAAGAGCTTACGAGCAGAACAAAGTAACATAGGAGACAAAGGAAAAGCAAACCCTGCCCTTTCTGGAGGTAAAACAGATATGAACCTATTCTAAAAGGGAGACACTTTGAACATTCTAAAAAAGCTGTATCTTATGCCTAATAATTGCTTACATGTCAGACACACCATGTGAAATTTAGAATTCATTGTTTCCATCCCAAACCCACATCTCCTTCTGTACTTCGGTCTCTGGGACCACAGCTCTCTAACTAGTTGAGGAATAGCACTGGGTCTGTGTGAGTCACCTTGAGGCTAGACTTAATACTTCATCTTATCTCCAGCCCACACCATCCCTCCTGTGGTTTTACTGAAGGCTTCATAGAGAAGACCGTTCTATTCTTTCACCCTTTGGCAAAACGTAATCAAATGGCTCCTGAGCTTCTTAGTTCTTTCCCCAGAGTCTTTTCCCAAACATTTCATTCTACTCCGCAAAACAAAGCCCTCAATTGACCGAAATCAACTTTCCTAGAAAACAATTATGCAACCATTTCTTATCACTCAAGCACACTCATGGGGAGGGGGAGGGGAGGTAGCAGTGGTGGTAGTACGTGTGTCCATGTACGCTTATCTAGGCATTCCTTCGTCCAAAATAGATCTCTCGAGGGAGCAAGGGGGAAGGAGGTGTGGACTACTAACAAAAAGAAGATTCCCTTTTGTGTCATCAGACCCAAGGCAAAACCCTCAGTCATTCCAACTCTTTTGTCTTTCTGCCACATTCAGTTACAAAATCTGGCCATCAAAAATCCTTAGTAGCCCTCCAAGTCACCTCTTCCTCTCTGTCTCATCTATCAGATTGTGGTATTCACGATGGAAACGTCTTTAATTACTTCCCATGATCAAATACATCTATCTATGCCCTTTGGTCTAGCATATGGGGCTTTTGGACCAAATGTTAAAGCAACTTCGTGTGCCCGACACACAGTGAGGCCAAACAAACTGAAACGTCGGAGTTTGGGGTAGAGAAAGGTTCACTACAGGGCCATGCAAGGAGACAGGTGGCTCATGCCCTAAAAGCCCCCGAACTCCGTGAACGGTTTTGGCAAAGCACTCTTAAAAGCCAGGCGAAGGGTCGGGTGGGTGTGTGATCAGCTTGTGCACCACTCTCTGACTGGCTGAGGTGAGGTAGCGGGGCGGTGTCGCAGGGGTTAACATCATCAGTCCTTAGGCTCCAGGAGGCCTGGGGGCTGTGTGCTCTGGTCAAGTAATTAACATCTTCCATTTGTTGGAGGTGTGGGAGTGTGGGGGTGGGTTCACATCTGCAAAACCACTCAGGAAATGTGCATCACACACTATCAACCAGGTACTTCAGAGAGGAGCTCCAGCAGAGGATGCGGGCCAAGGCCTGCCTCCCCTCGCCCCCCAAGGCCCCATGGGGTCCTGCTCGGTTACACAAACTCATCCATGTTGCAGCTTTATCTCCCATGCCTCTCCAGCCATAGGCAAGCATTTTGTTTCCCCCAGGACTCTTTATTTCTGCACATACTCCTGTCTGTCTGCTATGACCTCCTTTCCTCTGTCTACCTAGTGATGAGCTCCTATGCAGCCTTATGCCCCAAACCCAATAACTCCTCTGAGAAGACTTCCCTGACTACACCCCCTTCCCCTTGCCCTTATTCAACCCCTCAACCCAGACCCACATAGAATTACCTGCTTTCTCCTTTGTGCTCCCATAGCCTCCTACCTATCCCTCTATTGTAGCCCTTACCTATATATAGTCTTCTTTAACCATTAAAGCCCTGGTTTCAATGCACTTTTCTTTTATAGATTAAAGATATGAATGCTGTTTGATCTGTGGCACCTACTTTTTGCAGAGTATAGTTTCCCTTTGCAGGTTTGTTGTTTTTTCTTTGTTTTGGTTGATGGTTTTAAGGGACGTACCAGATTTCTCAGTCAAAGTTACCAATTATTTTCCCATACAATTCTTTTTAAATATAAAATGTTTTCCCATCCAAATATTTGATAGATATTACATTTAACTTTATCTAAGCTTTTGATTTTCTAACTTTAACTTAAAAAAAATATTTATTTATTTTAGGCTGTGTTGGGTCTTTGTTGCTGCATGTGGGCTTTCTCTAGTTGCGGCGAGAGGTTGCGGTGCGCGGGCTTCTCATTGCAGTGGCTTCTCTTGTTGCGGAGCACGGCCTCTAGATGCGCAGGCTTCAGTAGTTGTGGCTCACGGGCTTAGTTGCTCCGCGGCATGTGGGATGTTCCCAGACCAGGGATCGAACCCATGCCCCCTGCATTGGCAGGCGGATTCTTAACCACTGTGCCACCAGGGAAGTCCCCTACATTTAACTTTTTAATCCTTATGGTATTTATCTTGTGCATGATATGACACAAGATCTAATTACATATTTGCCTAAAAGCTAACCAACTGTCCTAAAATCATTTACTGAACAAAGTTTTTCTCCTATATTGCTTTTTATGGCTTTGTATCATACGTGAAGTTCTCATATCTGTTAGCAAGTGCTTTTGGACTATTTAATCAGTTGTGGGGTTTTTTTTTTTGAGACCGAAAAAAAAAAGCTCAGAGTGAGAGTACAGAATCTGCCTGGCTATTCAGGATGAATAGGAAACCATATTCATTCATTCATATTCATTCATTCATTCATATAAGATGAACAGGAAACCATATTCCTTCCCAAGGGCACGTGCAGCTGTAAAGGGTCACAAAAACCATCTTCTCTGAGTGCCTACTGTTTTCTTACTCTTTGGAAAATCTTGTTCTCTGAAGCCAGAGACTATCAGAAAATTCGATTTTTGAGATTGTATCAGTAAGAATGAAACATCCCAATCTTGCATGGAGGTTCTAACTCACTCTGACACAGAGAAGCAGACTTGATTTACAATGCAGGCGCAGAGCTTCAGGTAAGGTGTTTCTGAATGCGACATTCTACATTTATCCACGGAAACAGGACCCTGAGCTCATTTTGCAGTCCAGACCTCAGGCTGGCCCCTCTACTCCCAACCCTTCTCTGCTTTGAGCCAATCAAAACTTTGTCTCGTGGTTTCTCTGGTGCCCGGTCTCCACTGTTACAATGAATCAGTTGTGCGGCTACAGGTTTTGTCCTTGATGGTCTTAGGCTGCTGACTGCATTAGACACACTGTCCTCTTCTTGAGTTAGTGCCCTTAATTATTATAGTTTAATAATATGGGTTTTTTTCATTGTTATCAGAAGGTTCTCAAACTTTTGGGGCTTTCAGACCCTCTTTTACACTCTTAAAAATCATTGAGAATTCCAAAGAGCTTTTGTTTGTGTTATATTAATCGATATATTCCATATCAGAAAATTAAAACTAAGAAAATAAAAAATATTTGTTTCTATATTAATTTTAAAAACTAGGAAACTCATTACGTGTTAACATAAATATCAATAACATTTTTTATGAAAAATAATTATATTTTCCAAAACAAAGGAAATTGAGTAGGAGAAATGGCATTGTTTCAAATTCATGTTAATTCCTTTAATGTCTGGCATAACAGAAGACATTTCTGCTTCTGCATTCAATCTGTTGTGATATCACATACTATGCAACCACTGGGAAACTTCACTGTATATTTGTGAAAGAATGGGAGTGAAAAAGAGTGAAGAAAGTCTTAATATTGTTATGAAAGCAATTTCGATCCTGTGAACCCCTTGAAAGAGTTTCTAGGACCCTAGATACCCCCAGACCATAGTCTGAGGACCACTGGTCTTAGCTATTCTAGCTTGTAGTTTCTCAGGTGAAGTTTAGAATGTTTTGTCTCTTAATTTGGGAGGCAGTAATTATGTGTTTAAAATCTTGTCTTCTCACTGAAGGATATCCTATGTCTCTCCAATTACAAAATACTTTACAGATGATTTCTCGATAGTCTTGCATTTTCCTTTTCAGATCTCCCACCTTTCTCATTTTTTATCATTCCTAGTTATTTTATGTTCTTTGTTGCTATTGTGAACGGGATCCATTTTTCGCACTGTATTTTAATTGGTCATTGTTGGCCTCTTACAATTTTGTATGTGGCCATTTGCTTACTCTTTATGAATTCTTATGTTAAATAATATATTTGGTATGATCTAGTTTTTAAAGAAAGAACTAGAAAATTTGAATCCGTTTATATAATGCTAGTATTGATACGATATTCTCAATACTCTGAGATATCATCACACGTTAGATGAAACATACGATATTCTGAGAAAAACCCACTGTTCAAGTTCTAGATTTCAAAGATATTTTATGAGGAAAATATCATAAATATGCTGAATGCCCTTTTGGCATCTACTCAAATGATGGTGTTTTTTCCTTAAGACAGATGCATTGATTAAGACTAGATGACGCCTGTTCGGTCTTCTAGAATTCTTCCAATTTTGGGGCATCGCGAATGACAGACCCGTTTAGATTATTAACAGAATCAAATGCCATTTTGATTGTCGTTCTCACCTTTTGAAGGGGAGGAAGGCATAAGCATGCCCCACATGTCCCTTAGGTTGTTCAGGGAACCTGGCCAGCACAGACCCGTCCGGTGAGCTCAGGCAGGGCACAGAGAGGACCAGCCAGAGGGTTGGTGATTGACAGGCCTCCTCCCTAAGGCAGAAGTTCCTTCGCAGGCCGCTAAAGTGCACTGATATCTGCCGGGGAGACCTCATTAGTCATTTTCCCTCTGAATTTCAGGGTCGTAGCCCGCTGGCCTCGAGGTGACATCCTCGTGGCACGAGGCCCACGGAGTTTGGGGGAAGTTCTTGGGGGAAGACACCGCACATCGCTAGGAGACTTCGTTTCAGGAAAGTGGGTCTGTCCGAGGGGGCTCCAGGGACGCCGGGGTCCTCTCCCTTTCCCCCGGGCTCCAGGCCAGGGAGGCGCGGCCGAACGCCATGAAGCCCCTCGCAGCCTCGGCCGCCAGTCCCGGGCCCAGCGAAGAGCGCGGGGCAGACGGCGCGGCTTCCCCCACCACCGGCGGTCCCGGGGGAAGGCGGCGCCCGCGGGCGGGAGGAAGAAAGTTCTTCCAGAGCCTGGCGAGGGGCCGCCCCCTCGAGCGCCCCGCCCCCGGCCGTCCCGCCCCGCACGCCCGAGGGGTGGATGGAGACGCCGGCTTCCGGCCCAGGTAGGGGTCTGGGCCTCGGCGGCGGGGAGCCGCGGGCCTGGCGGCGTCGCTTCCCCGGCCGCTGGGGGCGGGAACCCCGCGTCCACCCCGGGGAACCGGACCGGGAACGGGAGGGGGGCTCGTGGGGACCGCGCGCCTCGTCCCGACCGAGTCTCGGGAACCTGTGGCCCGCGCCGCGCCGGCTCAACCCGAGGGAACGCCTGCTCAGGGCTGACTTCTCTGGCAGCAGGTTGGTGGAGCTGGGGTCCCTGCAGCTCCAGACGCATCTGTAAAGTTTCCTTTTTAAGGAGAACGTGCAGACAGGAAAGAGCGTTGTGATATTGAGAAGTAGAGAAATCCTCCCAGAAACGATGTCATCTCGACTTGCTCACCAACAGCGCTGTTCTGTAGTAGTTTCTATTTGCACCTTGCTAGAATTTTCCTACGAGAAATTTAAAAAAATTTTTTAATAATATTTTATTATTATTGGAATGATTGTTGGCTATAAGCCTTGAAATAGACATTGTAATGGCCCTAAAATTAAAAAAAAAAAAAAGATTTTTGAGAAAATTTGAAAACCCAAAGAATCCTTATGGGTTTTGTTGTGTCTGGAGTTTTCTTGGTGATTGAATGGGTGCCCTTAAAGCCTCTTAATTTTTTTTTGTAATTCTCATTGGTCCAGTAACTTTAGAGTTATTTTATGCCTGCACAGAATGTGAGGTGTTCCGTGTTACTTGTGCAAATAATGCTAAACCTGAGGAATAAATTGTCGTTGAGCCATACTACCTAAACGTTTCTAGGTTCAACTTCTAAATACTTTCCATAGATCCTTGATGCTTATCCTGTGACACCTTGACTCGTTTGTTGTGTGTTACAGGCCCAGGATCACAGCTGCAGTCTGGATACTTACTCTATGTCATGATATCTGAACATTATTATGCATTCTTTTCAAGCTTTGCTAAAGGTAGGTGATAAAGTCGACAAGTTTTCTGGATTTGCCGGAGCCTAAGTGCCAAGTTTTGACAGATAAATGACGGTGCATGTTATTCATGCCATATTGATTTTTATTATATTATAAAAGATAATTGTTTTCAAATGGGGAAATTCAGAAATGTATAAGATTTGAAAGATAACTTGTTCTTTATGAGTATATTGATGTGATGTCTAGGCATGTGAAAAATTACTCTCATTTGTCTTAGTCCTTTTTTATTATTATCGTTGGGAACCAGAAAAGCGCAAAGTAAAATATTCAATGTGGTGATCTTTAATACCAGACTATATCTATTTGGAGAGATTTTGGTCAGTCACATAAGGCATTGTCCTGCACTTCCTTTTTCAACTGTATCTTTACAGCTTATTTTTTTTTGTGCAAATATTCTTTGAAAAGTAACTTTTATCTGTCAAGTCCAAACTATTTGAAAGTCCATTAGTTGCTACTAATAGTGTGATAAACAGATATTTGAAAGTGCAAATATACTTTAGACTATATAGATGTAAAGTATGTACAGTTTTGATGTAAGAATGTTTGATCATTTTAATAATTTCTGCAATGTCAGTGCTGTAAACTATTTACTTCCTTTTTTTTTTTTTTTTTTTTTTTACCCAACAAATGAGGGTCTCTTCATTAGTTTTTTCCCTGGATTGATAATTTGAAAGATTGTATCTAACAAACTCCCTTTCCTTTGCATAGGAAACAAACTCAGTTATCCTTAGAGGGTAAACAGATTTCCATTAGACTTTCAAACTAATTCACAGAAGACCCCTTACCACTTTAAGGACACACAGGGAGTCAGGAACCTCAAGTTGGGAAGCATTACTCTTTAATACTGAAATCATCTAACACTGAACAGAAAATTTCTTTTTTTTTAAAATAAATTTATTTATTTTATTTTTGGCTGCGTTGGGTCTTTATTGCTGTGCGCGGGCTTTCTCTAGTTGCGGCGCACGGGCTTCTCATTGCGGTGGCTTCTCTTGCTGCGGAGCATGGGCTCTAGGCACGCGGGCTCAGTAGTTGTGGCACACGGGCTTAGTTGCTCCGCGGCATGTGAGATCTTCCCGGACGAGGGCTCGAACCTGTGTCCCCTGCATTGGCAGGCGGATTCTTAACCACTGAGCCACCAGGGAAGTCCTCAAATTTCTACCGTGGACTTTGACCTGGTTTGTTTCTTGACTCTTCCATTTACCAGCATTATGACCTTAAAAACTCAGTCTATTCTTTCCTTCTCTAATATTATTTCTAGGAAATTGTCCATTTAATCTTTTTTTAAGTTTCTTGATATAAAATTGTATCCTTTTATGATCTTTTTAGTCTCTGCTGTAATTTGTTAGTCTTTCATCCTTAGTACTGTCCATCTGTGCCTTCTCTCTTGTTTGGTTTTTTCTTGATCAGTCTTGATAGAGGCTTGTCTATTTTTAAAAAATTCTCTTTGAAGAACTATTATATTTATCAATCCTCTAATCTGTCTTATTCTTTTTCTGTAATGTCTTTCTTTAATTTCAACTCTTAGCTTCCTTTTTTCTACACTTTTTGCTTTTATTTTGTAATTATATAATTTTTAGCTTTTCTTCCTTTGTAATAGAAAATTTGAGGCTATCTGTTTTCCTCTGTGTACTGTTTCAGCTGTATCCCATACATTTTCATGAGTAGTATTTTTATTATTATTCAGTTCTAAGTCTATTTTAAAATGGTCATTGCATTTCCTCTTTGGCTCTTGAATTGCTCCTTTTAAAGTATCCAAGTGTATAGGTTTTTAAAAATTTATCTAATAGTTGTTGATTTCTTAATTATATCGCAGTCATATGTGCTCAGGAAGAGTATTCATTATTAGACACAGGATTTCATGTGTATTCAGGATATCCATTCAATTTTCTTTGTTAATTGTTTAAATTTCATTTATTCTTAAGAACTTTTTCCTCCACTTGATCCAAAAATCACTGGCAAGGTGTGTTAAAATCTCCCACTAAAATTGTGACTTTCTCCATTTTTCTTTGTATGTCTTTCAGTTCTTATTTTACGTATTTTGGGCCTCTGTTTTGAGCTTTTCTATTTTCTTGGTGAATTAAGTCTTTGATTATTATGTAGTGATCCTCTTTACCTCTAGTAAATATTTTTCCTTAGAGTACATTTTGTCTGATGTTAATCTAGCCACATCACTTTCTTTTGTTGAATATTTACATGGTACCATTATTTTATTTCCAGTCTATCTCTGTCTGTAGTTTATGTGAATCTCATGCAAACAGCCAGAAGCTACTGGTTTCTGTCTTTTGACTGGTGAGTTTGGTCCATTTACAATTCTTGTGATTACTGACATATTTATAATTGTTTCCACAGGGCTATTTTATGCTTTCTGTTTCTTCTGCTTTTTTTATGCTTCCTTTATTCTCTTTTCCTGAGTTTTTTGATTGAATGAGTTTGTTAATATCACTTTTTTCTCTTTTAATATTATGCATAGTATTTTGAGGGTCTAGTGTTTAAGTATTTGACATGTATATCTTAAAGTCTAAAGTTATTATTTCTTTTTTTTTTTTTTTTAAAGCAAGGCAATGCTTTTTTTTTTTTTAATTTATTTTTTATTTATTTATTTTTGGCTGTGTTGGGTCTTCCTTTCTGTGCGAGGGCTTTCTCTAGTTGCAGCAAACGGGGGCCACTCTTCATCGCGGTGCGCGGGCCTCTCACTGTCGCGGCCTCTCTTGTTGCGGAGCACAGGCTCCAGACGCGCAGGCTCAGTAGTTGTGGCACAGGGGCCCAGTTGCCCTGCGGCATGTGGGATCTTCCCACACCAGGGCTTGAACCCATGTCCCCTGCATTGGCAGGCAGATTCTCAACCACTGTGCCACCAGGAAAGCCCCTAAAGTTATTATTTCTAGTTGCCTCTTTAACTATATGAGGAACTTAAGAACATTTTAAATTCTATCACTCTGCTTTTGATTATTATTGTTCATTTTTGTCTATTATTGTTACTTACAGACAGTGTAGTTTAGATTTACACACATGTGTAACAATTTATTTACTGTTTTTGGCAATTGAGACCTTCCTTGTGAGACCATTATCATTCTTCAGAGACATCCTTTAGAAGTTCTCTTTCTCAGGGGTCACTGTCGTTAAACTCAATTTTTTTTTTTTGGTGAAAAATATCTTTAATTTGCCTTTGATCTTGAAGGATACTTTTGTTTGTTCTAGATTAACAGTTATTTTATTTCAGCATTTTGAATATTATGCTACTGTTTTCTATTGAAATATCAGCAGTCACTCTAATTGTTTCCTTCTATATGTAATATATCTTTTCTATTTGGTTGGTTTTAAGAGCTTCTCATTGTCTTTGGTTTTCTGTAGTTTCATTGCAGTGTATCTAACTGTGGATTTTTAAAAAAAAATTTACTGAGCTTCCTAAATTTGAGTGTTTATACCTTTCACCTGTTTGGGAAAACTTCCAGCCACTGTCTATTGCTTTTTCTCCACTCTCTCCTTCTCAAACTGATTAGATGCATGTTAGACTGAATCAGTCAGGAAAACAGAATTAATACCAAGTAGTTCGACAGAGGGAATTTAATATGGTGCTATGGTCTGAATGTTTGTATCCTCCCCAAATTCATATTTTTAAATCCTAACCGCCAGGGTAATGGTGTTGGGTATGAGGCCTTTGGGAAGTGATTAGGTCACAAAGGCAGAGCCTCATGAATGGGATTAGCATTGTATAAAAGATACCCCAGAGAGTGAGCTCCTCCCCTCCACCATGTGGGGTTACAGCAAAAAGACAGCTGTCTAGAAAGAAAGTGAACGCACACCCAACACCACGATCTTGGATTTCCTAGCCTCTAGAACTGTGAGAAATAAATGTTTGTTGTTTTTAATCCACCCAGTTTATACTGTTTTTGCTAGAGCAACCTGAACAGACTAAGACATATGGGGGATTAGTTACAAATGTTTTAGGACAGGGGTCCCCAAGCCCCAGGCTGCACAACAGGAGGTGAGCGACAAGCTAGTGAGCGAAGCTTTATCTGCCGCTCCCCATCGCTCCCCATTGCTCGCATTACCGCCTGAGCCATCCCCACCCCCATGGAAAAATCATCTTCCGTGAAACCGGTCCCTGGTGCCAAAAAGGTTGGGGACTGCTGTTTTAGGTTATCTGAAAGCCAAATGGGACAATGAGGCAAACTAAAAGTTAGCAATAGCAAAAAACTGTTGTCACGCTTCAGGCTCTAGAATTACAGCAAGGAGATAGTCTTACCAGAATTCAGAAACTGAGGCCATCTAGAACCATGGCAGGTCTGCTCTACAGGAACAGGGATCGCTGGGGAGATACAGCCACTGATGGAGACACCACAAAACCCAGAGAAAGCAGAGGAGAAATATCCTGCTACCATCCAGTCTCCTGCCTTGCACTCTCACTGACAGCATCTAGCAGGGGAGGAAGCCAGTGGGACAAGGAGTTTGGGAAATACAGTTTTGAGATGTCAGCCCCCAAGATTCAGGACATGGAAGGTCATGCATGGATCTGAGAGCAAGCAGACCATTCTGGTCTCCATTCCATATCTTTCAATTTGGCTCTCCTGTTTTTCTTTACTTTGTTTCCCTATACTACATACAGAGTAATATTTTTATTTTGGTAAAATGTACATTACATACAGTTTACCCTTTTAACCATTTTAAAATGTGCAGTTCTGTGGCTGTAAGTACATTCATGTTGTTGTACAATGATCACCACCATCCACCTCACAACTTCTTTTATCTTCCCAAACTGAGACTCTACCTGTTAAGTAATAATTCCCATTTCCCTTCGCTGATCTAATAATTCCCATTTCCCTTCCCTGATCTAGCAACCACAATTGTACTTTCTGTCTGTGTACTTTCTGTCTGTCCCTGATCTAGCAACCACAATTGTACTTTCTGTCTGTGAATTCGACCATTCTGGGTACTATGTATAAGTGGAATCATACAATATTTGACCTTTTGTGACAGGCTTTTCTTTTCACAACACATAAGGCCTTCTAGGCTTTTCCATGTTGTAGCATGTGTCAGAATTTTCTTCCCTTTTAAGGCTGAATCACATTCTATTATATGTAATACAACATTTTATTTATCCATTCATCCACTGATGGACATGCGGGCTGCTTCCACCTTTTAGCTGTTGTGAGTAGTACTGATATGAACATGGATGTACAAATAACTCTTTGAGACCCTCCTTTCAATTATTTTGGATATATACCCAGAAGTAGAATTGCTGGGTCATGTGGTAATTCAGTGTTTTTCTGAGGAAACACCATGTCATTTTCCACAGCAGTTGCACTATTTTACATTCCCACCAGCAATCACAAGAGTTTCAGTTTCTCCACACCCTGAACAACACTTGTTTTTTGTTGTTTGATAATAGCCGTGTTAATGGTTGTGAAGTAGTGTCTCTTCATGGTTTTGATTTGCATTTTCCTAAGGATTAGTGATTCCGTATGCTTATTGGCCATTTGTATATATCTTCTTTGGACAAACGTCTGTTCAGGTCCTTTGTCCATTTTTAAAATTAGGTTATTTTGTTGTTGTATTGTAGGCATTCTTTATGTTCTGGATATTAACCCTTTATCGGGCATATGACTTACAAATATTTTCTTCTATCTTGTGGGTTGTCTGTTCACTCTGTTGATGGTGTCCTTTGAGGTACAAGAGTTTTTAATTTTTTATGAAGTCTAATTTATCTATTTTTTCCTCTTACCTGTGCTTTGGTGTCAGATTCAAGAAATCACTGCCAAATTCAGTGTCATGTAGCTTTTCCCATGTATTTTCTTCTAATTTTTATGGTTTTAGCTCTTATGTTTAGGTCTTTGACCTATTTTGTGTCAGTTTTTGCATGTGGTGTAACATGAGGATTCAGCTTCATTCTTTTGCATGTGGATTTCCAGTTTTCTCAACACAAATTGTTAAAAAGACTGTTACTTCCTCATTGAATGGTCTTGACAGTCTTGTTGAAAATTACTTGACCATATATGTGAGGTTTTATTTCTGGGCTCCCCGTTTGATTCCATTGGTCTATGTGTTTGTCCTTGTGGCAGTAAAACACTGAGTTGATTACTGTAGCTTTGTAATAAGTTTTGAAAGCAGGAAGTGTGAGAGACCTTCAACTATATTCTTTTTCAGAATTGTTTGGGTTATTGGAAGTCCTTTGAGATTCCATCCGATTTTGGGATGGATTTTTTTTCTATTTATGCAAAAAAATCTCATTGGGGTCTTGATAGGGAGTGCATTGAATCTACAGATTGCTTTGGGCAGTACACATAGACATCTTAACAATATAATCTTCCAATACGTGAACATGACATGTCTTTCCATTTCTTTGTGTCTTCTTTAATTTCTTTCAGCATTGTTTTGTAGTTTTCATTATACAAGTCTCTCACCCTTCTTGGTTAAATTTATTCCTAAGTATTTTTTTTTGTTATTATAAATAGAATCACTTTCTTAATTTCTCTTTTGCGTTCATTGTTAAGTGTATAGAAATTCAACTGATCTTTGCATGTTGATTTTGCATCCCATAACTTTCCTGAATTCATGTATTAGTTCTGACAGCCTTTGTGGATTCTTTAGGGCTTTCTACATATAAGATCAAGTCACCTGTGAATAGAGATAATTTTATTCTTCCTTTCCAATTTAGATGCCTTTTATTTCTTTTTATTTATTTTTAATAAATTTATTTATTTACTTACATTTTATTTTTGGCTGTGTTGGGTCTTTGTTGCTGTGTGTGGCCTTTCTCTAGTTGTGGCGAGTGGGGGCTACTCTTCGCTGCGGTGCACGGGCTTCTCATTGCGGTGGCTTCTCTTGTTGCAGAGCACAGGCTCTAGGTGAGTGGGCTTCAGTAGTTGTGGCACGTGGGCTCAGTAGATGTGGCTCGCGGGCTCTAGAGTGCAGGCTCAGTAGTTGTGGTGCACAGGCTTAGTTGCTCCGTGGCATGTGGGATCTTCCCGGACCAGGGCTTGAACCCGTGTCCTCTGCTTTGGCAGGTAGATTCTTAACCACTGCACCACCAGGGAAGTCCCATATTTCTTTTTCTTGATTTCTTGCTCTGGCCAGGACTTCCAGTACTATGTTGGATAGAAATGGCAAAACTAGGCATCCTTGCCTGGATGATACTTACGGAGTATTTCCTGTGTGCCAGTCATGGTTTTAGAGTCTTTGGGATACATCAGTGAACAACCTGGATAAAATTTTAGCCCTCGTGGGGCTTACATTCTAGTAGCATAGAAAAAATAATAAATAAAACATAATAAACAAGAAATAATGTAATGTGCAAAGAGGTAATAAGTGTTATGAAAATAGAGCAGGGTAAGGGGGACCAAGAGTTGGGAGGCAGGATGGAGTGGAGGACAGCAGGTTGAGATTTTAAATAGGATGGTTAGGGTAGGTCTTATTGAAAGGTGATGGCTGATGTAAGACTTGGAGGAAGTAAGCCATGTGGCTTCCTGGAGAATGAGCATTCTGGACAGAGGGAAGAGACAGCCCAATGAGAGATCATCCTGTGTATGCTGTGTATTAGAATGAGCCTGCAGGCAGTTTGATTATTTTAGTAAAGAAGAATTAAGTGCAGGTTTACAAAAGCAGTCAGAATAATTGTTGAGATGAGGGTTAAGATACTGAAGTAAGATACATTTTTATTGTTTTATGGTCCTTTTTTCTATCATGAGAAAAACCTCAGTAGCTCAATATATAATAAATCAACTAAAAAAGGTGATTTTTCATTTTAAAATGTAGCTTTGTAAGTACCTTTTCAGAGTTATGGTAAATACATAGATCAAAATACAGTAAATATATATGTCAAAAGTAATTCTTTAGATTACATGATCATATAATTAAGAACAATTATATGTTTTAGTTTTATGAGCTAGAGAATTATTTTTTTTTTATTCTTTGGGTGCTGAAGACTAGAAAAAATATAAACATTGCTATGTTGAATGCAATTTACTGTAATCATTAAATAGTTGTTTACTAACTGTGACATTTTATTTTATTCTTAAAGAATAAACAACTGTGTATTTGAAAAGTATAGTTTAGGAGTCATAAGGCTTGTTTCTGTTCTAATTCTTGAAATTCTTTACTGTTTAATTCTGAGGAAGTCTTTTTAGTGTTCTTTTGCCTAAAAGTTTTGTTTTAAATGGGACTTAACTAAGTGTATTCAGTTTCCAAAATGCCTATGCATTTGTCATTTTGTGATTATTGTTTTATAATGTAGCAATGCACTGCTTTAAATATTTGTCTTATTATGAACTGTTAAAGAGGAAATTCTATTTTAGATAAACTCCTGTTCTTGTTTAATGTCCAGCTCTAGTATTGCTAATTTCTGTATCTTTTCAGATACTTCAGAATTAATTGCTTCTTCACCTGGGCGACCATAGCACTTTATGCCTATTTCTATTACCTATCACTTTTCATAATATAGTTACATATTTATTTATCTATCCACAAGTTACCTATCTTTGTATCCCCAAAACTCTAAAATACTTTGCACACATTTGGTGTTCAGTCGTTTTTAACTGAATTCATATGCCTGTATATTTAAAGACCAACAGTTAATCCCTAATATTAAAACAGCAGAAATTAAAATAGTGTTCAATAACATTGCCACTGAAAAGGCAATATTCCATAAAATGAATGGTTTTCCTGGTTGAAAACTCCTACTTCAGGCATTTAATAAGATTTAATTTGGCCTTTTGGTCTAAATTTTACCTTATATGGATGGCATAAATGCTTATTTGCATGACTCAAGTAGATAGATGTAAAAAGTAGTTATCTCGTGACTGATTATGAAATCACTAAAGTGGATGATTATTACTGATTACCTCCTACTTGTTTCTTTGCATTTCGGATCAAAAGCACGAATTTCATAAGGATTAAGTGTTGTAAGAACTATTCATAAGTGTGTTTTTATGTAGTGATGTAATTTTCAGCAGGCATTCATAGCCATTTACTGGATGATGTCCCCTTAAATATAATGAATCAGAATATGATCCTTATTTTGTTTAGATTTTCAAATTCTTTTCAGCTCCTCCTAATCCTTATTTCTGTCTCCCATTTAAAAACTTTTTTGGAAGAACCATATTGATTCACTTATTCAGCAGCTATGTATTTAACATCTACTATATGCCAGGCACAGAGTGAGGCATTGTAAGATTTGTAAGTGAACAAGAGAGATAAGATCTCAGTTCTCAGAATTAACAGATAAACAAATAAACATTTGCCCATTTAGCGATCATTTACTAATTGTCTGCAGTGTGTTAGGCATCATTCTGGGAACTGTGGATACGGCGGTAAAAATAACAAAGTCTGTACCCTCTGTAGCTTACATTTTGATGGAGGAATAAAATATACAGGGAAGACATTTCTAAAAATGTTATATTTGAGCTGAGATATGATGGATGAGATGGAACAGAAGGAAAAGACTGAGGCCAAACAGCAATTACTGATGATAAATAGAATGAACTCCTCATGTTTGATGCACCTTGGTTTGTAGTTTCTGAGATAAGATTAAGTTTATTAATGCTTCCATTTTGTCACTTAATTATTAAATGAGGGCGTCAGTTGGGAAGTTTTGTGGGAGGCGATGGACAGCAAAGAGGGAACAATTTGAGGAGAGAGAAATTTGAGGACAGAGATCACTGTGAAATAGTTAATCACTCCAGAGAGAAGAGAATACACAAACCAGGGAAGTGCAGTAGAATTGCTGGGCAGCACTGAGGGTCTACTTGCAAGTTTTTTATCCTGAATTTAAAGTGAAACGATATAGCCTAGTTGTGTGGTTTTCTCTAGCTACAGGCACAGGTGTGAAGAAGATGCAGAGTTTAACCAGAGTTGGTTTCTTAACCCCGGGAGACTGGTGGTGGAGAAAGAGAAGAACAAGAGTGCTGAGGGCATTTGCAAGGAAGTTATAATAATTCAAGCTGTAGAATTTATGCTGGGGAAGGAGAAAATGAAGAGGGAATGAAGACTGAAGAGAGCTGACAGATATAAAGAAAGCGAGGAATCAATGGATTGGTGTATTAAATGAGGTTGAAAGTTTGGTCAGACAAGTGAATTTCATGGGCTAATATTAGTATGTAATATTAACACATTTATTAATAGATGTGTTTCTATGTGTATGCATACACATACAAGCACAACTGCATCAACTTTTTTTTTTTTGCATCAACGTTTTAACATCGAAAAGAGGGAGGTTTTGCACAGATAACTGAAAAATTCTGAGGACCGCTACAAGTTCTGGTTTCTCTTTCTGTTCCTTTTTTTTTCCTTTGTAATTTTATAGAAATGGTTGAATGCAATATAAGGGGAACATGAAAGGCTAAAAGCTTTACTTGGAAGATCTTATCTTAGGTTATATATAAAATCTCTTTAAAAATCACTTGACCTTATTGGCCATATTCTCCTAATTATTTCAGCACTGTGCCAGGTGCTGGGCATACAGTAATACCAGGTCAAGGTGGGTTTAGAGTGGTCTTGGAGTGCAGAGGTGGGCACGCAACCCAAATGGGATGGAGAGTGGTCACATTTGGAGGGAATGACATCTAAGCTAACATCTGAAAAGATAAGTAGTAGCAAAGAAACCACAGAAGTGGGAGGGAATAGTGTATATGAAGATCCTCAAGCAAGAAAGAAATGACCTGAGGGATCCCGAGTGGCTGGTTTGTAGTGTCTGAGGGAAGAGGTGTTGAGACATGAGGCTAGGAAATTAAGCAAGGGCCATATTTTAAAGGACGTGGTAGTTTATGTGAAAGAAATTTCATCCTAAAAGCAGTGGGGGACCGATCATTGGGTTTTACATAGACCAGTGATATAAAACACTATCATTTTAAAGTGTGGGATTTGCTTTGATGGAGAAGTTGAATTTTATCATCTCTAAGGTTCATTCTAAAATTCTTTGATTCATGAGTATAAAGCAGTAAATCAAAATGATTTAAATATGTGCCTCTTATTTTAATCTGAAAATAATTAGTAGCAATTAAAGTGGAACTGTATTAAACATAGAATGCTCTGCTTATAAAGCATTATTAAACTCATATTCGTCTGTTTGCAAAAAAGAATTGAAATTAAAATTTTTCCATGACTCTGAGTACATTTGGTTACTGCTGTGTATTTTCCATATCAGTGAAAATATTAGATAATTTCCCATGAGTTTATGTGTGCCATTTAATATCACCAATCAAATGTAGATGAAACTCTGTGCTTTTTCTCTCCAGTGATTTAAACTTTTAAGATGCTTCCATTAATTGGAAAAACAATCATCTTTGATAACTTTCCCGATCCTTCTGATACATGGGAAATCACTGAAACAATCGGCAAAGGAACTTATGGAAAAGTTTTTAAAGTGTTGAATAAGAAAAATGGCCAAAAAGCAGCAGTCAAAATTCTGGATCCGATTCATGTAAGTCACATTGGTTTCTTTTTTTCCTGCTAAATAACTTTAAAAAAAAATCTGTATTAAACAGTTAAAAAGTCTCTAGGTATCTTATCTTGATTTATTTATCACAATGTCACTTACAGTTGGAAGAAAATGTTTAAAGAAAAAAAGTCTACCTGTTAGAGGTTCCTTGTTTATATGCTTAACATATATAATAAGGTACAATAAATACTTGATACATGAATAAATATATAATGCAAATAAGTATATAAATGATACAACTCTCAACAGCTCAACAGTTGATTTAATATTATTTTAGATTTCAAAGTTTTGTCAGAATACAGATTTATGGGTCTAGAAGTAATCCTAAAATGTCGTCTGTACCAGATCTCCTTTTCTTCCTGTGTTTATTTAGGCTTCAGGCAGAATTCCTCTTATGCCAAACCAGAAATATTTTTTAAATTAAATTTCATTCAGAAAAGGGAAGTTAATTTTCAGGTTTACTTAAGTGTTTCCAGAGCAGAAATGATGTTCCTTTATAACCAGAGTGAGGTTCCTTGTGAAAAATTGAATGTCATGGTCAGTCCACATGGCTTCTTTTTCAGCAGTGCCCCAGTGGGCACCTCCTTTGCTTTTTGGGGGAAATCCAGTTGTGATGAGGGAAACTCATCTTTCTTTGCCTTTAAAGCATGAGGTCATGGATGAGATTCTTCTTTCTGGGAGTAAGAGCTGGACATTTGGGAGCATTTTCAGCTACTGGGACATACGTAGCTCTCCCCTAGCACCTGGGGAAGCCAAAATGAGCTCAGTGATCCCATAATCCCCAAACCTCTACTGAGAGCACCTTCTCCAATTACTCAGCTCTTGCACACGTGATGGGAGTGGCGTGTGATGGAAATGACGTGATGCGTGTGGGGAGGGCATCAGAGAATAGCACTGTGCCCAGGCTTCACGGATGCTGCATGTCTTCATGTTCCCCTGTCGGAAAGTTCTTACCATTCAAACTGAGGGAAGAGAGGCACAAATTAGGCTGTACCAAAGTTAACTGTACCTCTGGTCTTTGCAGTTATGGGTCTGTCCTTTGGTCTTCACTGTTAAGGGTTGGGGTCCATGGTGGCGAGAGAAAGGGCTCCAGACTGATCCCAATGTATCGCCCCGTAATCAGTGTCTCTCTCCCATTCCTCTGCTTCTCTATGGACAGGAACAAGTGCCTTGTGAATACATGTAGCCGTTATTCTTTCATAATTTACTCATGTTTGGTATACTGCTAACCGTATAAATCATGTCTTGTTCTATTGCTTAAATGAAACATGTAGATTCATGACTACAGTATGAAATGTGTTCTTTTGCTGCTGTTATTCTTGTCACAGTACCTGTGTATTTTCCTAAGAATTCTTTATTTACTCTCATTCATCATGCCACAAGTCAAATAAAAAAGATTTATAACCAGGAGATTATAATCTTAATAAAATAAATTTAAATGCACCCAGGCATTTTGCAGAGTGTCTTTTTTTTTTTTTTTATTAAAAGGGTCTTACTGTTATGGATTTTGAACTAATAATCTTCTCTCCGACGTGGGGAGGACATGAGCAGTACTAGAAGGCAGTAGACTAGTCCTGGATCTCACACGAACCAGCTCTTGTGACTCTGACTGCCCTGAGCTTTAGTTTCTTCCTCTCAAATTAGAGCTCTGGTCTAAAATTCTTTCCAGCCCTCTGATTCCATGATTCTGTCTTAAAATATCGTGGACATTAAATGTTACCATAAAGTATTAGAAGTCTTTTTTTTATTTATGACTCTGTGAGTTGTTTCATGTATATGTGATTTTCCTAGATAGATGACTAAGTGCCTAGTCATGTTTGCATTTTTACTGATAGGATAACAACTTATTCTACTTCTGGTGAATGGGCCTTTAGCTAACTAAAGGCTGTATGCCATCTTATGTAACTTAACTCTTTCACTTTTTTGGAAGGGTAGGAGTTCATTGCACGTATGACTAGTTTTTGATAGCCTTCGAATATCCTGTACTTCAAAGAAGCAAAATGAACCAGCTAAAAGTTTTCATTTCAGATAAATGGCTTTGCCATCAAAATAAAGTTAACACTACAAAGAAAGGAAGATCATCTGAGGTACTCCATATACATTTCTTTCTCATTGCACACAAAAACAGCCTTTTATTTATTCCTTTTCAATGAAATTAATGTAATTAGAGATATATTTGATTAGCAGGAAAATCACAATCTCTCCCCTTAAGCAGTGTAATGAGAAGTTTCAATACATAGTACTGAGTGCAGTAAAAACTATTCTGACCTTGCTTTGACAAAATAAAATTCTACATTTGGTAGTCTAAATTGTTTCTTTGACTTCATTCATGTTTTTCTCACTGTTCTCTCCCCATGGCTTTTTGAAACTAGGATATTGATGAAGAGATTGAAGCAGAGTACAACATCTTAAAAGCACTTTCTGACCACCCTAATGTGGTCAGATTCTATGGCATGTACTTTAAGAAGGATAAAATAAATGGAGATAAGCTGTGGCTGGTTCTTGAGGTGAGTGTTTCAACATTATTTTACACGTGGAAATTTGCAGTGTGGTCTTTTTTTTTTTTAAAATAAATTTATTTATTTTATTTATTTATTTTTGGCTGCATTGGGTCTTCGTTGCTGCGTGCAGCCTTTCTAGTTGTGGTGAGCGGGGGCTACTCTTTGTTGCGGCGCGTGGGCTTCTCATTGCGGTGGCTTCTCTTGTTGCGGAGCACGGGCTCTAGGCCGCAGGCTCAGTAGTTGTGGCGCACAGGCTCAGTAGTCGTGGCTAGTCGGCTCTAGGGTGCAGGCTTAGTGGTTGTGGTGCACGGGCTTAGTTGCTCTGCAACATGTGAGATCTTCCCGGACCAGGGCTCCATCCCGTGTCCCCTGCATTGGCAGGCGGATTCTTAACCACTGCACCACCAGGGAAGCCCCTGCAGTGTGGTCTTGGAATGACTTAATGTTTATGTAACATTGACCCCATAAAGCAGTTCTAATATGTTCCTGGCTGGTCACATCCTTTGTAGAGTGTTATGCCCAGTTCTGGTCTTGCCATCTTTAGAAACATGGGGAAATGAAAGAAAATTAATTAAAGATTAAAAGAAAATATTTCACGACTTCCCTGGCGGTCCAGTGGTTAAGACTCCACCCCTCCACTGCAGGGGGCATGGGTCAGATCCCTAGTGAGGAAACTAAGATCCCACACGCTGTGCAGACAAAAAAAAAACCAAAACACAACAATAAAAGAAAATGTTTCCACAATAAAAGACTAAAGAAACCAGGATTATTTTTCTTTTAGAAGAACATGTTATAAAGGGACTTCATTATAATTTTTATTTATTCATCCATATTTTTTTCAACATAACACGTGACAGAGGCTCAGTGCCAGGTGCTATGATAGGAGAGAAAATTAATGTACCTGAGGCTTCATTAGACAAAAATGGTGAGCTGCTAATTTCTTCTTCTGGCTTCACTGAATACTAATGACATAAACTACAGAACCAGGTATGGTGGGTCCTCCATATCTGTGGGTTCCACGTAGTCAGATTCAAACAGCGTGATCCGTAGATACGGAGGGTCAACTGTATTTACATTTATGGGGAAAAACCTTACTAGAAATGGTGTTGAATATTGAATAAGTTGCCAAAGGGAAATTAGAGTCTGCCTTTTCAATTTCTGAGAATAGGTTGGGACAATTCTCTGTAATGCAGGAGTACTGGAAGGTGCCCCACTAAGGTAACTGCCAGTCCTAGAAGAATGTAAGAATGAGTTTTTTCTGATTTTCATTGAATATTTTTATTCAAGTTGAAGTAATCATTAATTCCAATAAAATTTATAAAAAATTTTAAAAGCTGCTCTTGTCAAACTCAGGGCTAGTAAAACCTTTATTTGATCACCTTAACGGCATCTATTTATTGTGTTCACATTATTTTATTTTTTTAATTGAAGTATAGTTGATTTATAATGTTAGTTTATGGAGTAAAGCAAAGTGATTCAGTCGTGTATATATATATATATATAGATAGATAGATAGATAGATAGATAGATAGATATACTCTTTTTCATATTCTTTTCCATATGGTTTATCGCAGGATATTGAATATAGTTCCCTGTGCTGTGCAGTTGGACCTTGTTGTTTATCCATTCTACATATAATAGTTTGCATCTGCTAATCGCAAACTCCCAATCCATCTCTCCCCTGCACCCCCCTTCCCCTTGACAACCACAAGTTTGTTCTCTGTGTCTTGTATTCACATTATTTCATTAACATTTGATTATTCTGTTTCTTTTTTGGAATGTGCCATTGATTTTCCTGCACAATAATCATTTATAAATTATATTGTCTCCATACTTTATATTTTTTCTATTATGGTTTTTAAACGAATCTACAAGTAGTGATCATTGTAGAAAATACTTGAAACTATAAAAAGAACCACTCTTACCTCTGAACATATTTCCTTCATCTTTTTTTGTATGTTAAAATGATTGACAATATTATTTATGAAATTAGCATATTTTTCCAGTTCATATAATTTCAGATAGACTTAATCATTTTTATCTTTTTAAAAATAAATACATTCACTTGATTAATAAAAAGCAAGTAGAACCAGAGGGCGTATAATACAGAACAATATTAGTGTAGATCCAGGTTAGTGGTGCCACCCTCTCCTGAGCAGGTAGGTCTGTGCTTCTGCTGTGTTGATCGCTGTACCTGGAAATAGATGGCTGAACTTTTCTACTCTTTCATTTCCTAATCTGTATTCTGAATTTTGGCACGATTTTCTTTTTATAAATTTATTTATTTTATTTATTTATTTTTGGCTGCTTTGGGTCTTCATTGCTGCATGCAGGCTTTCTCTAGTTGCAGCGTGCGGGCTTCTCATTGCAGTGACTTTTCTTGTTGCGGAGCATGGCCTCTAGGCACGCGGGCTTCAGTAGTTGTGGCATGTGGGCTCTAGAGCTCAGGCTCAGTAGTTGTGGTGCACGGGCTTAGTTGCTCCGCGGCATGTGGGATCTTCCCGGACCAGGGCTCGAACCCGTGTCCCCTGCATTGGCAGGCGGATTCCCAACCACTGCGCCACCAGGGAAGCCCTGGCACGATTATTAATTGCACCTCTGGAACCATATGCCCTCCTGCTCCATTCTGGAGGTCTGCCAGGTATCTGACCTCTGATATCTCTGTGCTGCTCACCTGGCTGGAATCCACTGTTTCTGGATCCCGTGGCCTCCTCTTTCCCAGGTCACTTCTCTGTTTAGCACATCATGTAGTTATGTGCCTTGCTCCCGTTATCCACGCTACTGATGTCACCAGATCTTGAGTCCGTTCAGTTCAGTTTTTCTAAGGAACAAAACCCCCATCTGTGTGTGTGTGTGTGTGGTGCTCAGGCAGGCTCCTGGATGTTGATATTTTGTACGCGGGGTAAGAGGGTGTCAAATCTTGATGAGAGACCTCCAAAGGATCCCTTTTTTCTGCCCCTCCCCTCCCACCTCCTCCACTTTCACTCTTACCTTGCCCTGTCTGGGTTAATCTGCTCAGGTGACCTAAAATAGCCCCCAGCTAGCACTTTAGTTTGTGGCTTCCTCTGCATTGCTCAGTTACCACTCAGACATCTGCATGCCATGTGGAAAAATTTTGTTACGATCTCTTCTCCACTTCTCTCCCTTTTTGTTCTTTTTTCTCTTGTGGTTTTATACTTTTTTATTCCTTTACTAACATTTTAATGGAGATTCACGTGTGAGAGGAAATAAATGTATATGTTTAATCTGCCACCTTTAATTGAACCAGAGTCTTTCAAAATTGTAAAATAGAATTTTCAAGAACCTTCTCAGAATCTGAAACTGTGCATTATTTTATAGAAGTTTAAAAAAATTTTTAAATAACCAGTTGTGTTCTTCAAAGGTAGGCAATTTATTATGATTTCAGAATTATTTTGTATTTCTCAGTTTAGTTCAAGATAGCTTTATAGTTTTAGTTAAATCATGCATTAAAACAAAGCAGAACTTTTACTCATCTCAACATAATTACCTAAGTAATAGAATATAAATTATGAACTTAAACCATTTTGCCTTAAATTAATGGTGAATTTTAAAGAATGTACTTCGTATTTGGGTTTGTGTATTTGAGATGCGATGCGATGCTCTGCAAATCCTTAATGCAGTCTTGAATAACATTTTGTATATTTATATCCTTCAGAACACTTTCAGTAATGCATCTTTAATTTTTTTCCATGTTGAATCATTGGAAAATTAGCATTTGAAGATTCAGGTGTTCTGCCTAATGTAGGCCTAAATGGGCAAGGACACAAGGTACGGACCTTTGCCCAGAGTTTAAAAATATTGAATGAGATCAGTCACTGTCTTTTATGCCTAACAAACTCCTATTCTAATAATATTGTCATTTCTCAGTATAATCACTCGGAGTTAGGTGTGAGTTGGAGACTCCTGATCATAGTTAAATGTTCTTTTGAGAGAGCAGAAAAGATTGATTAAAATGCTTTTGGAACATCAGGTACAAGCAAAGTGGCTTCCTGATATAATGAATCAGCAGAGACTTAACAGCTTCTTTGAACTTTGTCCTTATATTATTATCAGTTGGAGGTATTGGAAATATCCCTAAAAGGCTTGAGAAAAAAGAATAAATGGTAGTTTATTAAAATAGTATTTCAGGAATCTGACCTATTTGCACTTACAAAGTGGGGGAAAAACATAGAGAAAGCAAGAAGTTGGCAAACTGTATGTAAGATAATTGATTTGCATATGCAAATTAGACTAATTATATATACACATAAGTGGCTAGATGTACAATTACCTGATTTATAAACATGAATGGTGCAGGTGCTGCTTTAGAGGCACTTTCAGAAAATTGGCTTGTGGCATAAATACTTTATTCTACAAAATGACTACTGATTATACCTCTTATCATAATAAAGCGCCAATAAATTATTCTGCGTGAGGGTACCAAAAGGATGGCCAAAGAGGGGCTGTGGTGTTACCCAGAGAGTCATGCTAACAATGCTAGACTTCTGATGTGACTCTACATAGAGAAGGTGTGTCCTGGAGGGGCTGAGCCATCAGTAATATCCCTCGTTATCAGCCTGGCATGTGCAGGGGGGCCGTACCAGCTTAGACAAACTCCTGCCCAGAGATTTTTCATCTTGAAAAATCATTTTATTTATATTTCGATCCAGAATTGAAATTCTAAGAAGGGGATTACTTGCTCAGATTTTACTGGGTAGTCTATTTTTTCTATTATTTAGTTGTGATTTTTGAATTATTGCTTTCACTTTGATACAATTTTTCTTCTTCCTGTTTTTTTCTTTCATTTTGTTACACTATAAATTTTTGAGCAATAATGATATACAGGCCTCTGTTTAGGAATTATTTCCTTCTAAATTGTCTGTATATTCATTTTCAGAACATACAGAAGAGCACTAGTTGCTAGCTCTCTGAAATTCCAGTTATACATTTGTAATGAAACTACCTAAGAAGAGAAGGGGTAGAAAGTTTTCTTTTGTGGGAACTGATTTTTTTTGCAAAACATCTATGGGATTTTTATTGTTACTTAGTATTCTAGGTTTTCCTAATGATGTCAGCATAAAGGGAGAACTGATGTATTTTTCTTTTTACTTATGCTTCATTTTGAAATACCATACTTATATTAATTTTTGCTTATTGCTATCATATCTCTTGACTGACCTGCTTTGTAAAATGTACATACCTCTTTTGCTCAGTGTTTCCGTTAATTCCTAGTATCTACTCTGGAGGATCAGGAGCAGCATGTGGGGGGGGGGTCGGGGGAGGTGGTCAGCTTTCTGCATCTGATTATCACTAAACTGGGAGACTAAAAAACAGAGTCAAAATTGAGTTAAATCCATCTGGTATTAAGCATTTGCTACTGATGAGCTCGAAGGGCAAAATTGTAATTTACCCTTTCTTGGTTGGATGAACAGCAGCACCTTAAGTGCTTGAGGAATACAGTCTTCTGTCTCAGAGTCTATTTGTCTAGTATGTCCTCAGCCATAATGGCTGTGAAAAGATGGCCTCTGTCACTGTGTGTGTGTGTGTGCGCGCGCGTGTGTGCATGCATAAGTGTCTAGGACTAAAGTTTATTCATCCAGTCATTTATTAATTCCATAAATATTATCTATTACTTTGGGCCAGGCATTTTGGTAGGTTCTGGGCATTCAGTGGAGAACAAGACAAACCGTCATCCTGGGGCTTAGAGTCTAATGGTGCAGAAAGACGATTTAAAACTAAATAGACAAATCAAATAATTATGCATTGTTACTGATAGTGTGAAGAATATAAATGGGGTGCTAATAAAGAATGAAAAAGAAGACTTTTTACAAAAAGAGAGGTGAAAGAAGGCCTAGCTGAGTAGGTAACATTTTAAGCCTCCACCTGAAAAAAAAAAAAAACAGGACACTTTTGGTACCTTTGTTCTTTAATATATACTCCAGGTACTCTGATAAGAATCATCCCCATCTCAAACCCACTGAAGCAGAAACTCCAAGAATGAGTTTTAGGAAACTAGTTTTTTAAACAAGTACTAAGGTGATTCTTATCAAAGGAAGGTTTGGAAAACCCTGCCAGAGCTTCTCAAATTTCAGCGTGCATAGAAATAATCTGGGACTTCTGCTTCTGGCCATGACAGTAACTTGCGTCATTGCGTGGTTGTACCACAAATAACTAGAAAACTGCATAAAATGTATTTTAAAAAACACAACAATTTTCAAACACTGAGAAAGAGACAGCTTAAGACTGTGACATTGAGAAAAGGAAATAAACAAGAGGAACACTACAATTATCCCATCTTTAATCTTGGAGGCAGTTTCCAGACCACGGGCATAAGGAGGACATTTCCAAGGAGATCACAGCTATCTTGCTGAACTGAAAAGATTGGGAAGGCAGAAGTGGCTGGAATTTTCAAAGAAGAGAGAGTTAAGCAGGAAAAACGCTCCAGAAGTCTGCATAGGGGTTCCCTTGAGTCTTTTACTGAAAACCAAGCTGGAAATGTATAGGGCAAGATTTCAGGCAGTTGGGCAAAGAACAATTATGAGGGTAAGAATTACTGAAAAGCAGTAATCTGAACAACTGCTGGAGTTTGTGCAGGGTTGAGAGATGCTTGAGTTCTGATCAGCCAAATTGGGGAATCTTTGTTGAACCCCTGAGGCACTTAGTAGAGACCCTCCAGAAAGGTTATGTGTTAAAGGAAGGGCTAGACTCACCCTAGAATAAGAACTTCCCTTGGCCTCCCATAAGAAGTTCAAAAACAGGGCTTGAAATGTTCAGGTTGGTCCACAAGTAGATTAACTGCCTGACAGAACAAAATTCAACATTCATTAAGGGAAGACAACAAGATCTGAACATTCAAATGTAAAATTAGTCATGCCCATCATTTAATAAAAAATTATTAGATATGTAAAGAAGCAGGAAAAGGTGACCCATTATCAGAATAAAAATCAGTCAAAAGAATCAGACCCAGGAATAACCAGGATAATGGAATTAGCAGATAAAGACTTTAAAACAGCTATTAACACAGCGTTCAAGGATTTCAAAAGGAAAACATGAACATAATGTTGAAAGAAATGAAAACTATAGAAAAGAGTTGAATGGAGCTTCTAGAATAGAAAAATACAATATCTGTAGTGAAAAATATATAGTATTGAGTTTAACAGCAGCTTGGACATGTGGAAGAAAAGATGAGTGAATTTGAAGACCGGAAGATAGAAGCTGTCTAAACTGAGCACAGACAGACAGAAAAGGGAAAAAGACCCCTGCGACTTATGGGACATTATCTGGTATTCTAAACTGTGTGTAATTTCAGTCCAAGAGCAGTACAGGGGCGGGGGGGCAGAGATACAGTACTTAAATAAATGATGGCTGAAATTTTTCTGAATTTGGTAAACAGTAAAAAGTCACAGATCTAAGAAGCTCAAAATCCCTCTTATAGGATAAACAAAGAAAACCACACTAAGATATGTCACAAACAAGATGCTGAACACTAATAATGAAGAGAACATTATAAAAGCACCAAGAGGACATGTAGGGGTCAGAGATAAGCGTGGTCACTGATCTGTCCTCCAGTGCAGTGGAATGGTATATTTAAAACATTGAGAGGCTTTCAGCTTAGAAATCTGTATACAGTGAAAATGTTATTCATTAATGAAGGCAAAATAAAGACAGATGTTTTCATCAAAGGAAAAGAATTTACCGTCAGAGACCTGCACCATAAAAATGTGGAATAAAGTTTTCAGGCTGAAGGAAAATGATTTCATATAGAAACTCAGACCTGCAAAAAGAAATGAAGAATATCATCCATGGTAAATATAAAGATAAATAAGAAACTTTGTATTTTATATTTTTTAGTATCTTTAAAAGAAAAAAATCACTGTTTGAAACCGTAATTATAATTATGTATTGTGGGGTCATTACGTGCAGAATTAAAATGTATAACAACAATAGCAAAGGGACAGGAGAGGAAAAATGGAAATGTACGGTCTTAAGGGTCTTACATTACTTATGAAGTGGTATAATATTATTTTAAGGCATATTCTGTTAAGTTAAAGATGCATACTGTAAACGCTAAAGCAACCACTAAAAATAAAATGAAAAAGTACACTTAATAAGCCTATAGAGGACAAAATGAAATACTACAAATATTAGTTGTGTTCTTAAATGTTACTTCATTTGCTGTACATCCTTACAATTTCCAAAGACTTTAACTCATTGTTTATTTTTATAATTTTCACCAGTTATACTGGGGAATGAGTCCACAGAATTCTTCACACTGTCATTCTGGGGAAAAAAATGAATCCTATGAAATCTTTAAGAAAGAAATAATCAGTCTTGTTGACTCATTTATGAGGGCAACATTATACTGACAAAAGAAGACAAAGATATTACAAGAAAAGAAAATACATTCTGACATTTCACATGAACACATTTGGAAAAAATCTTTCTCAAAATATTAACAAATCGAATCCAGTAATATATAAAAATGTTAATATGTTATGACTGAATGGGATTGATCCCAGGAATGCAATTTTATTAAAACATTAAAATAAGTTTGTTAAACATTAAAATTTATTGCATCATAATTCACTGTATTAATGGAATCAAAGAGAAAAAAAATCAATAAAAACGTGTCAAAATTCAACACCCATTTGTGATAAACAATCTCAGCACTCTAGGAATAGATGGAAATTTCACCTAACAAAGTGCATCTACCCAATTTCTTATAAAGTGTGCAAAAAAAGTTTGGACTCTTTGCAAAAGCATATATATAATATGTTTAATATCTTTATTTTGGAGGGAAATTCAAATTAAAACCACAATGAAACTACTAGTACACACCCAATAATATGACTAAAATTTAAAAGACTTATAATACCCGGTATTGGTGAGGTTGTGGAGCAAATTGAACTTTTGCACATTGCTTCGTCAGTGTGAAATGGTGCAGTTACTCTGCAAGCAATACAGCCGTGTCTTATAACATTACACCCGCAGTTACCAAAAACTTCACTTGTAGGTGTTTGCTAAAAATTGGTTTCTGTAAAAAGACTCAAACGCTTTTATAAAATGAGCAAAGTAAAAACCAGAATGAGTGTTAGAAAATGAGAGTTTCTGCTTTTGTGGCCTCACATGGGATATGGTCAGACTAAGTGAAGGGTCTTAGAGCATTCTTAGGATAAACAAAAAACAATGAAAAACAGCAGAAGTCAGAAATGCCAACTGTAGAAGTCAGTACTTTTCCAGAAATTCGAGTAAAAATCTCACATTTCTCCTAATACAGTGAAGACAATACATTTTGAAAACTTATAAAAGCTGTCTTTGGAAGTGAGTTGTAATGATCTGTTCAGAGAATATCATCCCTTTTGATTTAGGTTATTGGTTTTTTTTCCATGTTTGACTACAGCCTAGGGAGAGAATTCATTTTCACTGTTGCTCTGTTCTTTCATTAGTGTAGCTCTGGCTTAAGAAAATTATACTTCAATTTTGTTCAGTGAAAGAACAAGGCCCTGTTATAGCATTGTGCTACGAAGCTACACTTAAGGGTTTTCTGGTCCCCTATTACAAAATCCCCCTTTTAACCTATCTTAGTGATTTATGAATTGCATAGGGTTAATATGATGCAATTCATTCCTCTGGGTGCAGTTCTTTGTAAATGGAAACATAACGGTCATTTTCATTTTTTATGATCTATTGCTTAATTCAACATTTGCATTTCTTTTAATACATTTTAATCCTTCACATTCATTTAAAAACAAACGTACTCCAGTTAATTTTTTTTTACTTTATTCATATATGAAAGGCATTATGTGCTAATTGAACAAAAGTAAATTTCATCCTAGAGCATATTTGAAATGTTGCTAATTCTAAACGAGGATTTAGAATATTCATGGTGATATCTCATCTTGAGCATCTTTAGGAAGAGGTCAACCACAAGTTAACTTGTGGTTTATTGACATTTGGTCCCTATGGTCTGTTTAATAATTTCCATGTTTGTTGTATTTGCCCTCTCCTTTTCTTTTTTCGTTTTAATCTACCTCTTCTTGAAGTTTCATTCAAAAGACCCCTTTCCATTCTGAAAATTAAACTATTCCTGCTTAGGCAGCAGCCAAATAGTAGAATAATTAGTTTCTAAGAAGACCCTGTAAGGGGTCTGACATAACTTGGAGTAATTTTGTATGCTCCTTCATTGTTAGTTTAGGACCTTTTCGAATATTCTTGATGTTAGCAGCTAGATTTTAAAAAATTAATAGATTTTATTTTTTTGAACAGGTTTAGGTTTATGGAAAAAATGAGTGGAAAGTTCAAAGAGTTTCCATAAATCCCCCTCCACCAAGTTTTCTCTATTATTAACATCTTGCATTGGTATGGTACATTTGTTACAGTTGATGAGACAATAATGATACATTATTATTAACTAAAGTCCATAGTTTGCATTAGGGTTAATTCTCTGTGTTGTACATTTTACACAGAGATATTTTAAAGACTTTATTTTTTATCATAGTTTTAGAGTCACAGAAAAATTGAGAGGGAGGTACAGAGATTTCTCATATGTCCCCTGCCCTCACACATGCATAGACTCCCCCATTATCTACATTTCTTACCAGAGTGGTGCATTTGTTACAATTGATGAACCTACATTGACACATCAGTACCATCCAAGGTCCACAGTTTACATTAGGGTTCACTCTTGGTGGTGTACTTTTTATGGATTTTGACAAGTAAATAATGACCTGTATCCACCATTACAATATCATATAGGCTTGTTTCACTGCCTTAAAAAATCCTCTGTGCTCCATCTAGTCATTCTTCCCTTTCTCTTCCCTGAACCCTATTAATCATTGATCTTTTTACAGTATCCATAGTATTGCCTTTTCCAGAATGTCATATAGTTGGAATCATACAGTATGTAGCATTTTCAAATTGCCTTCTTTCACTTAACAATATGCATTTAAGATTCCCCTATTCCTTGTGTTGGTAACTAGGTTTTAAACTCAATTCAGAGTCATATCTTCTGTTTTCTGGGCACCTTTGAATAATAGAAAAGTGTTCTGTAATAATTGGGCATCCATATATAATCCATACCTAGCACATGTACAAAAATTAACTCAAAATAGATTATAGACCTACCTGTATGTGGAACCTAAAACTATAAAACTTCCTGAAGGAATTATAGAAGAAAAATTTTTTGACCTTGGATTAGGCAAACATTTTCTTGATATGACATAAAAAACACTTTCTGTAAAATTTTTAACATGATAAATATAGAACTTCTGCTTTTCAAAAGACACTTAAAATAAAAGGTCAAGCCACAAACTGGGAGAAAGGACTTGTATCCAACATATATAAAGAACTCTCAAAACTCAATAATAAAAAAAACAATAAAAAATGAACCAAAAATTTGAACACTTCACCAAAGAAAATAAATGGATAGCAAATACATACATGAAAAGATGGTCAATGTAATTAGTCATTAGACAAACTCAAATCAAAATCACATGAGATCCATTTAGAATAGCTTTTTAAAAAGTCACAATGTCAACTGCTGACGAGGATGTGGAACAACTGGAACTCTCGTTCACTGCTAGTGGGAATGCAGAATGGTACAGCCACTTTGCGAAATAGTTTAGCAAATACCTAGAAGGTCAAACATATGACCGATAGGACCCAACAATTCCCAAGAGGAATGAAAACCATATTCACGGAAAAGCCTATTATGCAAATGTTTACAGTGGTTTTGCTCATAATTGCCAAAAACTGGAAACAACTCAAAGGTCTTTCAATTAATGAATGGATAAACAAACAGTGGTTTATCTATTCAGTGGAATACTCAGCATTAAAGAAGGAATGACTAACATTAAAATAGCATTAAAGAAGGAATGTACAGCAACAAAGATGAATCTCAGATTCATTGTGCCAAATCAAAGGAGCTAGACTTAATGGGCTACACACCTTATGACTCAATCCCCATGACATTCCTGCGAAGACAAAATTATAGGGACAGAATAGAGATTAGTGCTTGCCAGGGGCTGGGGGAGAGGTTTGACTACAAAGAGACAGGAGGGTAGAATTTTGTGTGATGGATTTGTTCTTTATCTTGACTGTTGTGGTTACATGACTCATATATTTGTCCATACTCAGAATTGTATGCTAAATTGGGTGAATTTTATTGTATGTAAATTATGCCTCAATATACCTCACTTTAAAAAAAAACTAAAGTGTATATCACAAAGAATCCTGTATTCTCAACTTTACTAGTTGGGGAAAATAACTATTGCAGAGAAATATTGATACTGGAAAGTGGTATTTGAACTTAGTGCAAGCTCTATGATCGCATTAGTTCTTTTTTCAATTTTTATTTTATTTCCTGCACAATTTTTTAAAATAAATTTATTTATTTATTTTTTATTTAATTAATTAATTTATTTTTGGCTGCATTGGGTCTTCGTTGCTGCACTTGGGCTTTCTCTAGTTGCGGTGAGCAGGGGCTACTCTTCATTGCGGTGAGCAGGGGCTACTCTTCATTGCAGTGCGCGGGCTTCTCATTGCGGTGGCTTCTCTTGTTGCAGAGCACAGGCTGTAGGCACGAGGGCTCAGTAGTTGTGGCTCACGGGCTCTAGAGCGCAGGCTCAGTAGTTGTGGCGCACAGGCCCAGTTGCTCCGCGGCATGGGGGATCTTCCCGGACCAGGGCTCGAACCCGTGTCCTCTGCATTGGCAGGTGGATACTTAACCACTGCCCCACCAGGGAAGCCTCGTCCTGCACATTTCTTTATGGCTCCTTTATTCCCCCTACTAAGATTCTAGCTGTTTACTCTTGAATTAACGTAATAGTCAATCACAGAAGATGTAGCAAAGGGGCCACACTTTGGAGACATAGGAAAAGCCATTCAGTCACCCTGCAATGAATTTTGGAAATTTAAAAACTGGTCCTAAAACTTGGTTCTTTTAAATAAGTGCTCTGCAATTTAAAGGACTCAATTTCTTTTCAGTCAATTTTGAGTAATTTTGTGAACCAATCTTGCTGGGCCACAGAGGAGGCAATGTGACCCTGTATTCTGCTGTCAGGACGGCACACTCTTCTTATCCAGTTAAAAGGTGTTCCCTTTTCTGCAGAAGAAAATGCTGGTTTGGGAATGCTAGGGCTGCACCGATTCCTGTAGAAGATGAAAGTTTTCTTTGAATGTAGAAAGACACCAGTTATAAAAGGGGTTGCATCTAAGTGTTCATTTGTGAGTTCGTGTTTAGATTTTAAACACACTTACAAAAACAATATTACACATGATGGCTAGATCGACCAGCCAGCCCAGACCTCCTTTTGGGGGATCATGACATGTCATTAAATGTAAGGCTGGACTCTAAAGTCAGGCTGTCCAAGTTGAGGTCTTAGCTCTTTCACTACTGTGTGATCTTTTCCAAGTTACCTTAGCATTTTGTGCCTCACTTTCCCAATCCTTAGTATGGAGATGCTAATAATTCCTACTTCACAGAGTGGTGAGATACACAGATAATGCATGTAAGTGGATTAGAAATGTGCTAGCTTAAAGAATGTGCCCAACACAGCTGTTATTATCTAATCTATAATGTATCAGGAGTGTTCAGGCATCCAATAAAATCTAATCACTGTGTTAGAAAAAAGTTTGAGAGAAAATGTGTTCAGTATTTTAGATGAGGGTGTCAGGAATCCACTTCCTCTCACCTTTGTTCTCTACCTCCATTTAGGTCAGTAGAGTCAGGGAAATGCCAGACTCTTAGTTTGCAGGCACTGAGGTGTCAGAGGAGGCCCCATAGTTCAGGGTAAGGGCAAAGAGACCATGGACCAGAGCCCTGGGAGGAGAGACAGAGCTGACAGCAAAGGCTAATGGATCAGACGTTAGGGGATCGCGGGGTCAAAGCTTTGTTGGGACCATTTACCTAGTTATCTCCCCTCTCATGTTCCACTGCTAATGTCAGTGTTTCTCTCTTCTGAGAATACACAGCCCCTTTGAAAGTTTACTGTGGGACTTCATGTTACTGAACTTCAGAGAAACCTGGATGTGAAAAATTCCCCTACCATGCTCCTCCCTTTTGTTTTCCTCTAAGATTCCTCTACTCTTGGGAGGTGTGGAGGGAGGAAGCTAGGGAACGTGACACTTAAAACAGTTTTCGAAAGTAGTATTTGTAACCCTTACTTCAGCACAGTCTGAAGTTTTACCAGAAGGGAGGTATGTTTTTAAATTAATGCACATATGAAACAGTATATAGCCATGGATTGAGGTCACATTGCACTATTAATTAAACTATCAGGAATCAAGAATGCTTTTAAGCCCTAGATCTTAAAATTTGAGACTAATTTATAGAATCATAATTCTTATCCTTAAATTTAAAAGCCAAGCCCAGTGCTTCTCCAGATTCTCTTCTAAAAATTAATTCATATGGAAACTGTGTTCCAATAATTAATTGTACACTAGTACAAGTTTGTATCTTCATTTCATTTATGAAACCATAAAGATGATGGGAATAATTGTTTGAAACAAAAAATTAGAACAGTTTTTTAAAACGTTTTGAGAAAACCTTTTATAGCAAGTACTTAAAATGTCATATCATTTTAATATCTATCTTGAAATATCCTTTTATAGCTGTGCAACGGAGGATCAGTGACAGATCTTGTGAAAGGATTTCTGAAGAAGGGCAAAAGAATGAGTGAGCCCATAATTGCCTACATTTTACGTGAAGCGCTGTTGGTAAGGCGGTTTAAATTGTTCGTGCATTAATTAGGAGGCAGTTCCAGTTAAATAAAAAGTGGGGATCCTATTTTTAGCAAAACATCACTACATTAGTATTTATCGATGCAAGAGTAAGATGCAAAATGTGAAACGTTTAGCATAACTAATTCCTTTTTTCCATTAGAGATCTACCCTCCTTGTGTCAACAGAAACCTGAGTTTTGATTGCCTAGGTATATTTCTGAGATTATGGCAAAGGTAGATAATGTGTATTTTTACTAATAGTTAGGTTTTTATTTGCCATTATTTATTTATTTATTCCTTTAACAGCCATTATTTCAAATGAGTGTATAGAATGTTTTCTTCTGTTGAGATCAGCACATTTTAAATAAACTATTTGCTAAGGGCTAAGGAGTATGCACTGGTTTTTTGAATTTTTATATAGTCCAAAGTGGAAATGATATACTTTGATTTGACTAACTCAATGTGAAACATTTAAGAACCTTTGTTAATTAACATGTGTTACCTATTGATTTTGTATAAATGCATCCATCTGAAAAATGTGTTTTTGATGCTTTCTTTAAATGTCACTATGTATTTATTTCCCACTTCTAGGGACTTCAGCATTTGCATAACAACAAAACTATCCACCGTGATATAAAAGGAAATAACATCCTATTAACCATCGAAGGCGGAGTTAAACTCGTAGATTTTGGTAAGTTTTGTTTGAAATGCATGGATTTGGGCCGCAAAATGACTCGTATGATGTGATTTGATCATTTTCCGTCAGCCTTGCTTTGTAGGCATTGAAAGAGAAAAAACCAGTATCTCATTGAGGTAGGAAAGTTGCAGAGATTTTAAAAAATTTGGCAAATGAGAGATTCCCAGAAGAAAGAGTGACTTCTTTCAAGTCAGCCATCGTGTGCCTGTAACACTCCTGCAGCAGTATGTGTGGTTGATTCTCTGAAATAGACGGGCTCCAAATAATCACACTAAGTCTAAATGGCAAGCCCACGGCCCTTACTATTGATTGCTTTCCTGATGGGCAGGTGCCCAAACCCAGGATTTTGAGACATGAGGGGAAATCTTCAGATGTCTCTGGGAAAATGTTTTCCCTCCAAAGAGGGCAGCACAAGTGAAGATGGTCTCTTTCTTACTTGGGACCTTCTATGTCTTATTGTGTTGCCTGCAGCCACCTTGTTCTATCCTGAGGTGTTGCATCCCAAGTGGAAAGGCAGCCCTGCGAGACGGGAAGAAGGAGGGTCCTTGGTGACATAATCCAGCCACTAAATCAACTGACTTTGAAACCTCCCCTATCTCTGGACCTCCTGTCATGTGAGATAATACATTTCCGTATTGACTGAGCCAATTCGGAGTGTCTGTGTCAGAGCCAGAGGCACTGTAGCTGATACCCCTGCTCCTCCTTTTCCAGTTGTGACAGTGATATCTCCCCCGTCTCACTGGACCCCCACTAACACACTACACCCGTGAGAGTGGGCAGCATTATTCTAGGACATCTCAGTATCCTTGTCTTCCCCCCTTTCCTGCACTCAGGCTGGGTAAGGTGTCTCTCCTTGTGCTTCTGTACCCTGTATATTTCTCCATTTCTGTGTTTATCACATAAGATTATAATGGTCTATTTGGTCTTTACATGTAGATAAAGATACTTAGGCTCACAGATAGACAGGGTCATTAAGAGGTGGGACTATGTCATCTTCTATTTTGTAGACCTAATACTTTGGGAATAGTAGTTCAGTGAGTAATAGTTGAATGAATGAGTGACTCTTCCTTCATTTTGCATTTTGGAAAATGAAGCTTAGGGAAAGTCATCGATTCACTTTAGAAATTAATTGTTTTAATCCCAGTATGTAGCTCTTTAGTGATCTGGCTTCACCCAGGAATGAACTTCAGAGCATCTAGACAGGAACAGTTGAATAACGTATCTTTCAAACGACCACGTGTTTTTTTCCCTCAGCTGAGCATTTGAAAACTACGGAGCAGCAGTGAGCTTGGCGATGAATTCCTGATTAATAACTGGGATGCAGCTAGTGTGTGTTACTAGTTGAGTTCAGAGCTGTGCATTTGAACAGTCTGGCCGGGTTAGGATACTAATGAGAACTTGTGCCTGAAATTCTAAAAATCGACAACAAAACACTCTTCGCTGCTCCATGGACAGAGCCGTGACTCTCTTCAGACAATAATTTTGGCTCCAGTCTTAACAGACCCAAATGGAGAACTTAATATTTAACTTGAGATCTCATAATTCTCTTGCTCTGAAAAATGGCTACAATATATATAGCCCAGATGAAAACTGTTAAAACAAATGTAAGTAAACATCTTCTTCAGTCACAAAAAAAAAAAGAACTTGGTAAACCAGTAGCTCTGAGAAAGGCAACTTCCTGTGACACCCTCCAAAGTAATCCAGAGTAAAAATATACACCTAGACAATAAATAAAGGGGCCTTTTTTATGATATCTTTAGAAAGTAGTCATAATTTAGAAAGCTGACAAAATGAGAGCTTTGGTTTTATGTTAATTAACTTAAAGACTTCGACGTCAGCAACAATTAGAAAAGAGGGTCAGTTGCCTATTAAATGTGTTCCTGGTGTCTGATACTAAAATGCTATTATTTGCATATAAAAGGATGCTTATATTTCTATTCTCCATGGTAAGAGGACATGGATTCAGTTCACCTAAGATGGTTTAAGGTTTTCATATGAATTAAAACCCGAGGATGGCGGTTCGTACATAGTGAAACTTCTCAAGGGCATAAGGAATATGGTGTACGAAGCCACCAACTGCAGAACCAAACTGAAAATCAAGGTCCTCAGTTTATGTTTAAATCAGATTTTCAGAGAATGCCACAGCTGGGAGTAAAGGAGTTTAGAATATATTTTCATTTGGATTTCTCACCTCATGAAATGTACAGTAGGCTGATTATTGGATATTGGAGATCTAAATGTTCCAATGGAATTCCACCACCTCATCCATCCCCGGCAATCTGCTTCATATCAAGAGTTTCTTGTCTTAGAAAAAGTCCTCGGTATCTATTTTGTTGCTCAAGCTAGAAACCTTAGCTTATCCTTGAGCTTTCCTTTGTCTTCACCACCCGCATCTACAATGAGTCACAGGGCTCTGTCTATGTTATAAATTCCCAGACTCCGTCTTTATCTCTCTGCCCTGGTCCTCACCATCACCTCTGACCTGGGCTCCTGCAGCTACACTTTACTAATCCCCCTGCAGCCAGTCTCATTCCTCTCCTTCCAGACCATTCCCCACACTGCAGCTCTGGCTCAGCTGACCCTGCCACTCTCTGGCTCAGTATTTTGTCAGTGGTTTGTCAGCCCTCCTTGGGGAGGGCTGTGCCTTGTGATCCTCTCTGCTGGCCCAGAGTAAGCACTGAAAGATTGACACCTTTTTTGGCCCCTTGGTGCACAGCAGGGACCCCCTCTTCCTATTACCTATGAGCCAGGTCAACTTCTTTCAGTCTCTTAAATGTACCACCCTCTTTCTCAGTCAGGGCTCTTACACATGTGTCGGAGGAAGATCTTCGAAATTGGTTAACATGCTTTTCTCTTGCTTATCCAAGAATGTGACCTTAACCCGAGTCTGCCAGAAGCATCTCTCTGTTTGGGGGGAGGTTAAGATTTGTTCCAGAAGGAATGCAAGAAAATGACTGAGGAAATAATTAAAAAATAGGAATGTGTAGCAAGATCTGGGTTATCTCTTGAGAAAGATCTGTCTAAATTGCTTTATCTTCTCTTTAGCTTATGGAGAGGGAAATTCCAGGGATCCATTGTAGGGTTTTGCATAAGAGAGAACAGAAAGAAGAGGGAAACCCTTTCCAGTTCTCGGGTAATTGTGGAAAGGTGAAACAGAGAAAGAGGCGGGACAGTGAGATGAGCTTTTAAAAAGTGAAGGTGACAACGAGGGTGGAAAGGAACTCTTACCCTCACTCTTCCCACCACCATCATTCTGAGTCCCAGACGAAGTCCCTGCAGAGTCTGTGCAGACGAAGTCCCTGCAGAGTCTGCGCCAGTCCAGACTGGGGTGATCACATCGTCCTGACGTAGAGGTGCAGAGTGATTTGGTACAGGAAGCACTGAAGCTAAGCTTCTCCAAACCCCTACCCTCTCCTCCCATTAACCCCCAAATAACTGCAAATCTGGCTGGGGAGTTTCTAGAGGGGGTTACTCAGGATGGGCGGTGAGGGGCAGAGCCCAGATCACCTGGGCCAGGTCTGAATAGGAGTCACAGCCAGACCTCAGAGCATTGTCAGCCCCAGCTGAAGCCACCCTGAGCCTTCGTCTGCCAGGATTCTCTACACAGGTAGCCCTGCCTGCATGAGAACAGGATGCAGACCCCATCAGGAGGGCCAGGGGGCCCCTAGCAGGCAGGCAGACAAAGGAACATGGCCCCAGAGACCAGAGACCCACCACACCCAAGGACCCTCCCTCTTCTCCCCACCACAAGGTCTTACAAGCCATCCCTCATCCTGTACAGACAGTACTGTCTTCAGGAGAGAAGAAGGAGGGGGGCCATCTGAGAGATGGAGCAAGTGCTTTCATTCAAGAGAGACTGAACTCTTTCTAAGAGGACTTAAACGGTTTAGATCTGACTAAGCTTTACTTCTCCCAGCCAGTGGGTAGGGACATAGGAGAGCCCATAATAGTTAGAGGCAAAATGAAGAAATCACAATGACAATTTTCTTTATGTATCTAAGATTTATGTCATTGAATTTTGTGACCAGTTACAAACATGATGCTTTCCCTGCATGGAAACCTCCCCTCACCCCTGCACCCAGCTAACTTCTGTCTGCCTGGCTGAGAACTTCCCCAACACCCTATCCTTTCCTTTTTTAAAAATCTGTATTTTATATTGGAGTATAGTTGATTAAAAATGTTGTGTTAGTTTCAGGTGTACAGCAGAGTGATTCAGTTATACATATACATACATCTATTCTTTTTCAGATTCTTTTCCCATTTAGGTTATTACAGAATATTGAGCAGAGTTCCTTATACTATACAGTAGGTCATTGTTGATTATTTATTTTAAATATAGCAGCGTGTGCATGTCAATCCCAAACTCCCTAACTATCTCTCTCCCCACCCTTCCCCCTGGTAACCATAAGTTTGTTCTCTAAGTCTGTGAGTCTGTTTCTGTTTTGTAAACAAGTTCACTTGTATCATTTTTTTTTTTAGATTCCGCATATAAGCGATATCATATGATATTTGTCTTTCTCTGTCTGACTTACTTCACTTAGTATGATAATCTCCAGGTCCATCCATGTTGCTGCAAATGACATTATTTCATTCTTTTTAATGGCTGAGTAATATTCCATTGTATATATGCACTCTGTCTTTTCTTTAGCCAAACAGTTATCACATTTGATTGTAATCATGTGTTTAATTTGACTACCTTCGCTGCTAAGCTGTGAGCTTTGTGATGGCTCGGTCTCTGTCTGGCCTATCACTCTGTCCCTGGAACTAAGCATGGCACTGGCACATCGGAAGTGCTCAATAAATACTCTCGAATGAGTGAGTGAATGGGAGGCAGGATTTTCCATGTAATTGTGTGACCTTGAGAAGGTCACTTAAAATCTCCAGGGACATCAAGTATGAAAAACAGTCTCTATCTCATACAGTTGATCACTGTGGAGAGTAAATGGGATGATACAGATGAGCTATGTAGTATAATTATTGACACTTTATAATTAAAAAAATCTGAGCTATTATCATGAAGTAATACTGTCACCTCGCCCCAGCTCAGTGTATACATAGTAGGTACTTGATAAATAGTGAATAAATACTTTATTTAAATATTGATAGTTGCTAAATATTGAAAATCTGAGTTCCCAGAATAGATGCCTCTTTCTGTTTAAAAAAATAATAGCCCTTTGCTAGAGTCAATTGGATATTAACTTTAAATATCAAGCTATTTAATTACACTAAAAGTAAGATTCAGTTTGCTAATGCTAGTTATGAGTAGAGCCTTTAAGAAAACCTTTTGTTTTCTTGTTAAGTGGGCTAGGCTTTGACAGAAAACCACCAGCCACCTCAGAGAATAAAAAGACAAGTGAGCTTGCAGACGTTATAAATGAAATACATTAGCAGTCACTGGTGTATGATCAATCAGTAAATAACACGACCTCCCAGGAGATAAACCCCTTTAGGCAAGTCAACTAACATCTGAAAAAACAGTCTTAATTTGGAATAGAAAAATGAAAGAGAGACTAAATTTAAAGGGCAGTACTCAGTTCTCATTTCTACAGATTTCTCTCTGGGGAATCTTCATTTCTAATAGAATAGTTAACATTTCAATACAAAAGTACAGAATGTACTTCTTGTGACTTATTTAGACATCATTCTTATGACAGAGTATTTCATGGCTTTCAATCTCTTATTACCCACATGCTCAATTTTAGACCAAATCCCCAATGAATAATGTAGGTCAAAGAGAAGTTGTGACTTATTTATTAATAACCCACTTTTGTAGCATCCAGTGAGGCAGGCACACCTGAACTTAAAAACTATGAGGTTCCCTTCATTCCTTCCTTTCTTCCAGAATAATTCAGAACAAAAGCCATTTGGTGGGCCCGAGAAAGCATGGGAGTCGGGGTGTAGCTCAGCAAGTGGTTTGGATCTGAAAGGGGTGAGGAAGGTGTCCACGCTGGGAGGGGAGGGGCAGTGGTGGCTCGGCTTGGGGTGTTGAGTCCCCGAAGAGGGGACAAAGAGAGCATTTGTCTAGGGGGATGGTGGTGACCCCAGTCAGGTTGTCAGAGCCTGAGCTGCATAAGGGCGTCTGCATAGGGGTCAAGATGGAGACAAGAGGTTGGTTACATAAAGGGGGCTTGATACCATCTGGAAATATCCTGAGCACAATGGAAGCCAGGTTTCTTACTGTAAGAGATGAGAATTACAAATGTGGAAGGGAGAAAACTGAACCCCATGATGTTGGATTGGAATTGGAGGTGTCAGTGTGAACTCATGGTTTTCAATATGTAGAGAGGCATATAAAAAGAAATATAATGTGATACGTGTGGTGTGTTTGTGTGTGTGTGTGTGTGTGTGTGTGTGTGTGTGTGTATACAGGTTATCTGGCTATGTCCACTAAGAGAACTTGCAAGCTTGATGCCCCAAGAGCAAGCACATCAAACACCTAGCTCTCAGTTTTTAAATACAATTCTCCACTAATAGTAAGCAAGGATTCTTGGAGAAAAGCTGATTTTTAAGGCCATACAAGATAAGCCTGGAACTTAATGTGCCAAAAAAAGTGAGGAACTGCCCAAAGAATGATGGAGACAATGTCAAAAGGACACAGAAGCCAAACTGAAGTGATTCTCACTGACCAAATCTGGGACAGTTTGAGCATCAAAATAATGATAATAATGATGGTAGCAGTGATGTCCATTGAATAAAGTAGAAATCCATTAATTCATACTTTCGTACTTCCACACATAAATAGATGAATGGAAAAAAGCTAAAGCTTTTCTTTATAGAAGAATGCCAACTAATGAATGTAGAAGGAATAATGAAAGTTTAAAAATTATCTTTTGGCAACCATCATAGTAATAATTAGTTCATCCAAAAACTTCAATGGATGCTAAACTAGTGGGTTAAGTTTTGATTAAAAATAGGATATTTAGATAGTCTCAAAAAGCTCTGCATAAAATACTTAATTACAGAAGAGAAGGAGAAACTTTACAGGTGAGAAGCCTGGCAGACACAGACTTAATCAGGTAGGCAAAGTGAATACAACTACTGATGTGACAAATGGAAGTCACGTACCACCTGATAGGATACAAGGAGAAAACTTCCCTTCCATGATATTCCTGCCAAAAATGTAATCTTGAGGGAATATCTGGCAAATCCAAGTTCAGGAACATTCTACAAAATAACTAGCCTGAAATTCTAAAAAAAATATCAAGGTCATGAAGTTCAAGGAAATATTAAGGAACTCCTCCAGATTGAAGGAGACCAAAGAGACATGACAACTAAACACACCACGTGATCCTGGATTGGATCCTTTCATTGTTAAGTATATTTGGGACAATTGATGAAATTTTTTTTTTAACAAATATTTCTTTATTTTAAATATTTTATTTTATTTTATTTTTAAAATTTATTTATTTGTTTATTTTTGGCTGTGTTGGGTCTTCGTTGCTGCACACGGGCTTTCTCTAGTTGCGGCGAGCAGGGGCTACTCTTTGTTGCGGTGCGCAGGCTTCTCATTGCGGTGGCTTCTCTTGTTGCAGAGCACGGGCTCCAGGTGCGAGTGCTTCAGTAGTTGCGGCATGCGGGCTCAGTAGTTGTGGCTCACGGGCTCTAGAGCACAGGCTCTGGAGCACAGGCTCAGTAGTTGTGGCACACAGGCGTAGTTGCTCCACGGCATGTGGGATCTTCCCGGACCAGGGATCGAACTGGTGTCCCCTGCATTGGCAGGTGGATTCTCAACCACTGCACCAGCAGGGAAGCCCAAACTGATGAAATTAGAATGGAGCATGTAGACTAGATGGCAGAAATGGATCTGTGTTAAATTTCCTGGTTTTATTAACTGTATTGTGGGTAGGTAGGGGAATGTCCTTGTTTGTAGCAATCATACATTAAAGTATTTGGGGGTGAAAGGGCATCATGTAGCCCACTTACATTACATGGTTTACATACTTACATACTTAAATGGTTCAGGAAACAAAATTATTTATACTTCTCTTGCCAACTTTTCTCTAAGGTTGAGATTATGTCAAAAAATTTTTTTTAACTATGGAGTAGAGTTGGAGACTTAGCACATATGTCTAAAGATGTTTATGTATATGTCTGAAGATTATATGTATACACACATATATATCTACCAGATATATATATTTGGTAGTTGAATGTTATGAATCTTGAAAATTTGAGAGCTAGTGCTTTATATAATGAAATGATATATTGAAAAAAGAAACTAGAGGGAAGAACCATTTTTAAACGTTGTCAGAGCTTTAGAATTTTCATACCTATACAAAAAATTAATATTTTCCTCAGTCAGAATTTATTTTTATACTTCAGGGAGGTGACCTTTATTTTATTTGAAAGGAAAGACATGTATGAATTCTTTCGATTTGTAAAGCAAAACCATGAATAAATGGACTCTTTGTTTTAGACCTCTGTGGTTCCAGCTGAACCTATGGGCTCAACTCTGCCAAAGTGAACATTTTCTGAAGTTGAACGAAGCTGTTTGGCCTTATAGATAGTGTGTATGTCTTGGTCAAGGGCCTTTCAGTTGTAAGGACAAGAACCCCAAACTAGCTCCAAAAAGGAGTAAGATACAAAAGGCAATTTCCTAGATAAGAAGAACGGGAGGAAGGGGACTGGAACAGACAGAAGACCGGAAGATGAGACCCAGGACCGCTTGCTGCCTCTTAGTCTCTCACTGGAGAAACTGAATCTCTCCTCTCTGCTTCTCTTTGAGTGTCTAGAGACCAGCCTCTGGAGTCTTCATGTTGCCCAACAAGGCTTCTCAAAAATAGCAGCCTCAACTGTCACCGCCTTTATGACCTTATGGGTCTAGTGCCAATAGCTAACCGATCCAGACTTTTAGCACCTAAATCCAAGGGAATTGGGAGTGGGAGAAGGAGTTCAGTTGGGCAAGCAGGGTCAGACATCCCCTTTGATCCAATCAGCCATGACTGGGGATTGGGCTGATACACTACAAGCACATCTGCCTGGGCCTTCCTCTTCTGCAAGTAACTGTAAATAAAGATTTTTTTTTTTTTAAAGAGGGTTATGGAAAGGGAGAGACAAAGAAATTTCTAAATATCCTAGAGAATATTTTTTTCTTATTGATGGGCACTGCCCTATATTCTGAGAGATGTTCAAAATTTTGGTTTTTATTGTTGAAATTAAATTACATAAAGTACACCAAAAAATTCTGTTATGAAGTTAAGAATGGATTTCAGACATCTTGAAAGAGTTTTTATTTAGCAACAAATGAAAGAAAACTTATATCTAGGGAATTACCTAACACAGAAACAAACTACCTCAGTGCAGGTTAGCAATTGTAGTGTAAGTCACCAGTTCTGCCTTTCCATGATGTGATCGCTTTAGGGGTACCAAAGAGGACTTTCCTTCTGTTTTTTTAAGAATCACCTCTTTGTCTTCTCAGTTTTTCTCATTGTAAAATAAGTGTTTTGGACCAGCACTCAATGATCTTATTTATTTATTATTATTATTTTAAAATTTATTTATTTAATTAATTTATTTTTGGCTGCATTGGGTCTTCGTTGCTGTGCGTGGGCTTTAGTTGCGGCGAGTGGGGGCTACTCTTTGTTGCGGTGCGCGGGCTTCTCATTGCGGTGGCTTCTCTTGTTGCAGAGCATGGGCTCTAGGCACGCGGGCTTCAGTAGTTGTGGCTCGCAGGCTCTAGAGCGCAGGCTCAGTAGTTGTGGCGCACAGCCTTAGTTGCTCCGCGGCATGTGGGATCTTCCCGGACCAGGGCTCGAACCCGTGTCCCCTGTATCGGCAGGCGGGCTCTTAACCACTGCACCACTAGGGAAGCCCCTCCTGTTGCCTTTTAAAGTAATTTAAGTCAGTCATTCTTAAGAGAATTTTCATTTTTCTACCTTCTTAGCTAATTTTCTTGTGGGAATTTATGTTAAGTAAAAATGCCATTTGTCCTCAGGAAACTCATTTTTCTCTCCAGCTAAAGTTTACTAACCTGAAAATGGACACGTTAGATATTATGACCATTAAGTTGCCTTCTAGTTCAGAAGTAGTTGGTTGTGTTGGAAAAATGATCTTCAGAGTTAACAGTCATTGCAGAAGCATTCAACAAACATGATGCGGTCAAGACCTTCCTCTGTTACTCTTTCATAGGTGTGAGTCCTGTTTTTAATGTGATAATTATCCAATATTCTCAGACTCAAGGGTTTCTTATTCTACCTGCTTGCATTTTTCCTTTTTCACTTATTTTGAGACTTTTTGTTTTTCCTGCTTCACATTCTGGGCTGAATTTTTCTTGTTTCCATTCAGTTTACAGGAACCAGGTGTAAAACAGGATCCCAAAGGACTCTAAATATATGAGACTCCATTAGCATTGTAATTCATTATCCCAGATATCATTGGTGTGCAGAAATATCCATAACTAATTATGAAATATTCATAATAGTTATTATTTTAATATCATCCTTTAAAATTATCTTTATACATTTCATAACGTATATATTACTATACTAGGAAATATGTAGAAAATAGTCTGTATCTATATCGAGTATGCTTGCTCAGAAGTTTCTTATTGTTTGGAATGTGTGATCAAGAAGTTTGGAGGCCAAACGCTTGCTTTAAAGAATTCTTAATTCATATTAATATAAAACCTAATAGCTCTTAGACTTTGTAAACTCATTATTATTGACCGTTACCCTTGTTAGTTTGCTCCTTTATATGTAAAACCATTAGGTTCTTGTATCGGTCAGAGCTCCTTGATTGTAGGCAACAGAAACTTAACTCTGACCCGCTTAGGCAATGCTACGGAAAATGGCACTGAGTGGCCTACAAAGCCCAGGGAGAAGCTGGGCAATCCAGCCTCCTAGGAAAGGGCTCTGGCGTCCCTGGGCCTCCAGAGCAGCATCACCTGGGCTAATCCTTAGATCGTCAACACTGGATGACTCACCCTAGTCACTCCAGTCTAGTCACTCTAGTGTCTCCACTCAAGATTCACATTTCCAGGAGGTCTGAATGCTCTATCTTGGGTCCTGTGCCACACACACCCTAAGACACTCTTCTTAGCCTCCTTCCCAATAGATTTCCTGTGGAGTATGGAGGGATGGTCCTTTCCTGACATCCATATCTATAAATTCAGACGCCAGGGCACGACTGCTTGCTGAAAAGTGCCAATTCTAGCGACAGCATCTTTTCTTTATCTTCAGAAAGAAGAAAAATGTATCACCTGATTAGTCTAAAGGGTCACTTTCTTACCAGGAGCAAAACTTTCGATATTTTACTCAGTTGTGGTTTTTTTCTACCCCCTTTACATTTTGCTTAAATGACATTTGAAGTCTTAAACTACCTTTATGAAATTGAAACAAAAATGTTCACCGAGGGTCAAATATAATTTTCAATTTTTTCATAAATAATTATAAGCCCTTAGAATAAATTTTAGTAGATTTATAATCAATTTTAAGTTAAATTTCTTTTAAAATCTATTTACTTTTCCTACTTATATAAATAAATTACTGTACTCTGATACTGTAAAAGTCAAGCTTAATCATTCCTCCCCTTTAATTCATAGGAAAAGACAGGATAAAATGTTTAGATTTATACTTAATTTTTTTGAAAGGTAAAATACCTGGAGTAGAGATAGAGGTAGAGGATGCATTTGGGAGAAATGTGTATTAAACGTTTATTCCCTTTCTTCAGATTATCTGTTAGAAAACATTCAAGGGAGAACCTTCAATCACGGATTAGATAATTTCCTTTGAATTTCAAAAATGATTTCATGAGGATATTTTTTCTGTCAAATGATAGGCTTTTTTAACGGCAAAATGTGAAGGCCGTAGATGAAGATTCCACTTAGGGCAAGATTAATACATTAGTGGAGGAGCTCCTGGAGGGATGAAATTAATATGGAACCAAAACATACTGCCTAGCCCTCTGCTCAAGTATGTTTCCACCAGTGAAATGCCCTTTTGGCTGAATATGGCCTTTGAATTTCATGACAAAGTATCATCTTGGAGGAATCATCTTGGAGGAATCAAATATATCCAATTTTAAACCTCAATTAGTGCCTTTGTTCTACTTGGCCTATAAGATAAACAGCTAGAGCCTAAAACAAATGTGACACCTGGCAGGTGCTCTTCAAAACAGGGACATCAAGGAGTTAAAGTCCATGATTTGGGGATAACCCATCAAGTCCAGAGCAGGTCAAGGGAAGCAGCACCGTGCAGCCAGAGGAGCAGAAGTATGAAACGTGAGGAGGGAGACTGTACTCTGGATTTTCCTGAGTTGGTTATGATTGTATCTAACCAGGTGGAATGAATGAGATGACATGATCGAAAGATTTGCTTATGCCTTTTCATTGTAATCCTTCGGTGTATAATTCTCTAAAGGAAAAGAACTGATTCTGTTGATGGTGTTGGTTTACATAGATGTAGTTAATTTGAAATTTCCGGTCAGGTGTGATTTGTCCCAAGTTGACAGATGGAAAATAATTTTATTCACATTCACAAGTCGCCTGCTATGTGCATACCACGATACAAAACATTCTCAAATTCACCAGAATTTAGTCGTGCACAGAGGGAGGTGGGAGTGGAGAGAGCCTACCATTCAAATCATAACTACGTGCCAAAATATGCAATACAGACAAATAGTTTAAAATCTAGAAGGTCAAAAGATACAGAGGTTACTATGATCAGGAGCAGATTAAGTCAGCAAGGGGGAACTAAAACTTGGAATGGGGCTTTAAGCCTGGATACGTTTGGATACGAGAAATAGAAAATAGGAGGACCATTGTGTATCTTGGCTATGTAGACATCCTGACTTAGGATACTTTTTTTTTTTTTTAATTATTTTTGGCTGTGTTGGGTCTTCGTTTCCGTGCGAGGGCTTTCTCCAGTTGCGGCAAGGGGGGACACTCTTCATCGCAGTGCGCGGGCCTCTCACTATCACGGCCTCCCTTGTTGCGGAACACAGGCTCCAGACGCACAGGCTCAGTAATTGTGGCTCATGGGCCCAGCTGCTCCGCGGCATGTGGGATCTTCCCAGACCAGGGCTCGAACCCGTGTCCGCTGCATTGGCAGGCGGATTCTCAACCACTGCGCCACCAGGGAAGCCCCTGACTTAGGATACTTTAAGGTGAAGTTCAAGTCCAATGGCTTGAACTCCAATCTGTTTTATATATAGTAGTTGGTATCTGCTAATCCCAGTACCATTTTACAGATCTTTAAATTCACTAAGTGTGGGGAAAAGTTTGTGTTTGATCAGAGCTCACAATATGTGGAATCAAAAGAACTAGGGTTTGAGTCCTGATTCTATCCAAACTGTAAGGGAATAGAATTTTAGTATTAGTTTGTAAGCAAATGTATTGCAGTTGGAATCAACTTACCTGAGTAATGAATGCAAGAAGTAAGTCTCGTCTCTTCCTTCCAGGCGTGTCTGCACAGCTCACCAGCACCTGGCACCGTCGGAGTACATCTGTAGGAACACCCTTTTGGATGGCTCCTGAGGTCAGATAGAGTTTTGAGGGAGGCAAATGTAATATTTGATCCTTTCTGAGTTTCCTTTTTATGCATACTCTAGCTCCATATGTGTTTTTGGAATATACTAGAAGAAAATGTCAGTTGTGTTGTTTTTATGTGACATATTTACACGTGTGAGGAGGGACATGGGAGATAATAAATGGGCTGTGAGCAAATATGTGAATAAATGAGGGATTGAATGAATGAGTCACATGAGGTAAAGAGAAACTACAGTTGAACAACACAGGTTTGAACTGCGGGTTTGCTTATACGCACATTTTTTTTCAATAAATATAGTACCTGTATTTTCATTTTACAGATTGTTTTCTTTTTTTATTGAAGTATAGTTGATTTACAATGTTGTGTTAGTTTCTGCTATACAGCAGAGTGATTCAGTTATACATGTATATGTTCTTTTTCCTATTCTTTTTCATTTTAGGTTATTACAAGATATTGAATATAGTTCCCTGTGCTATACAGTAGGACCTTGTTGTTTATCTGTTTTATATACAGTAGTTGGTATCTGCTAATCCCAATCCCATTTTACAGATCTTTAAATTAACTAAGTGTGGGGAAAAGTTTGTGTTTGATCAGAGCTCACAATATGTGGAATCAAAAGAACTAGGGTTTGAGTCCTGATTCTATCCAAACTGTGTCAGCTTCCTGACCTTGGGTGAGTCATTTATCAATTCCTCTGTTTTTGCGGCAGAGATAACAGTACGTGGATTTTCGACTGCTCGGGGGGTTGGAACCCCTAACCCTGTATTGCTCAAGGGTCAGCTGTACTTGCAGCCTTAATTTTTCATTAAATATACTTTTAATTGCTTAGCATGCATCTCTCTTAATGATATTTAGATTTTGTTTTTAACTTGGATAGAAATATAAAAACGCCTAACTTTGTTTAAGATCAGATTCAGGCCTATTAACCTGTGTTTATAGTAGGTTCCCATGTTGAGTCACTCTGCTTAGGGCCATATTGCACTTCAGGAGATTCTTTTCACCATCACTTTTGGGAAGTTGTAGAGAAACTGCTAAAATAGTTGAGGAAAAATGTTTTCTAGAGTCACATCTTTCCTCCACAGTCACTGTTAATGCCTTTAATCCTTTTAATTATGTTTATCAGTAAAGAATATATGTTTGAAAGCTCTGTCTGCAACCTTTGGGAAAAGCTCTGCTATTTACCTACAACTCTAGCGAGTGAAGGGAGGAGAAGTAATTCAAATACTACATTAACATTGCAAAATCGTAGAATTAAATTTGCTTGAGGATTAAATCCTGGTGTACTGTTCCTATTTTAATACTAATTCAATTACTACTTGCAAAAAAAAGTTAAAATGTAAGTGTAATGTAAAACATGGAGAAAGGATAAGTTAGCTTAAGAAACTTTAAAAAATTCCAATGGATTCAAAAATGTTTGAACAGGGAGAACATCTTAGAATAAAAGTAGAAAGTATAGTCATATAAGCAAAAACAAAATTGAATAAGAGTATCTCAAATAAAAATGCTAAAAAAAATTGGGTAAGAGAATCTCAAGTGAGAGTTTCTTCAGTTCGTTCTGATGTATTACTGTTATTTTAAAAGCTTATGAAAAATTTTCAAAGTGAAAAATTAATAAAATTTAGCTATAATACCAAGCTTTGCATCTTATCCACATATATGATTAATTACTATAAAAATACTATAGTATATAAAACTAAATGTTTAATATTAAATAAGTAATCATCTAGCTTTATATTTTTCATATGTTAATTTATAGCAACAAAGCCAGTATTATATTTTAAGTTTGCCATTTAGTAAAAATAATTTTGATTAGTAGATCTTGGAACCAATATATGAGGAAAAGGAAATATTTTGATCTATCTAAAATTTAATTACCAGAATAATAAATAAGTTAATAATTAAAATTGATACTTCTTACTATGCAATTACTAGACAGGCATTTTACTGATAAGTCATTATTTATTATTAGTAAGCCTACTGTAGCACAAATAGGGTTTGAAAGTGCTTTCCTGCTTGGCAAACCAATGGATATTGTATAAAAGAGAAAGGTTCACTGTGGTCTTTTCAAACTGTCATATAAATATATGTTCAAGATTTTGTGCATATTATATGCATCTCCCTGTAATAAGCATTTTCCAACTTGTGAATGATTAGCAGTATTTCAATAAATTTCCACTTACCTAGAATTGTTGAAGAATGTATTTTGAATACATTTTGAGTAATCAACTATCTAGTTAATGAAGACATCACATATATACCAGCTCTATGTTATTCATGTCAAATTGCTATGAATTAGAAAACAATAAGGTAAACAAAATTGTTCAAATTGATTATCAGTTGAAAAGTGAAATTCTTGATTTGACATTTTTTCAGTTAAATTCTAGATCAAGGGTAGCATTTATCGGTTACGTAAAGCCATCCTTCCCAAACTAGAGTATGTGTGTTTCACGGTGAAGGGGACAGGGGAGACAGTGGCTGTGCTGGGTGACCATGTAACTTACTGTCCAAGCCAGGACACTTTGGAGAGTGAAAGGGGATGGTATTTATAATGACTCTAGGGAAGCGAGCATAAACCTAGAACATCATGGGCACATTGGGGCATAAATTCACCCTCTGTGCCAACACAAGGATTTTTTAATGTGTTAAGCTTGATGTTAAGTAGAGTCAGAAAGATGAACTACGTTCCAGACAGGACCTTAGATTCCTTTCACTTTGCATATCATTTCATAGTACTGTAGTTAAATGATAAAACTCTAACCTGCCGTCATCCCCAAATCATTTTTTATTTGTCTTGTGAGTTGGCATTTACAAAATGTAAAATTTTTTTAAATGTAAAAAATATTTTTAAAAATTTAAAGTTGAATTTTCTTTTTGTTATCACTGATGTTACAATTATTATTTGCAGTCTGTCTGTATTTATACTTACACATTTAGAAATAAATTGTGAAGTAACTGTGTAATAATCCTTCTATGTTAACACTATTTCATGATACTGCAAAAAAGATTCCCCCCTTTTTTTCCTTGTCTCTTAGTGACATTCTTTGATTAGTGGAATTTTTAAAAAGCTGGTTGTAGCTTTACTATTTAGTGTGCTCCCAGATAACTGCTGATAAAGCCTTACCAATGTTTATTTTTATCCAGTTTATTTTTCTCTTATTAATGGCATAAGCCTTTTTGCATTTCTCCACACTTGTCTCATTCCTGCCTTCTAGTTGTCAGAAAAGATCGAGGCCATTTAACTAGACTGCTCTCAAGCTTATTGTTCTTTACCTCCTTCGCTTTTTGTTTGTTAAAGATGTATTCTTTATCTTTGCCGAGATGAATGACTCTGTTCACTCATCAAATGTTTATCAAGTGACTATCATTGCACAGGTGTTAGCTGTGTATTTGATTACATCCCTTCCCATGGGGGACACTGTTTCAGTCCCCTTTCTGTTTTGCATTTTCAAAAAATTTTTTTCATAGGTTTCTTCTCATACTTGCAATCCTGCTAAGATATTCTCTGTTCTCAGAAGAAAACTACTGCTACTAATTATAATTTGAGCTTTTACTCCCCTGTGTTACTGCCTTTGCTCGGAGCTCTCAAACCTCATCAGTTTGAACACTTACACATTGTTCTAAGCATTTTGCTATGTGCTTGTTAAAGTCACAAACTTCATTTGTCTTTCATTTTCGACTAGGTGATTGCATGTGAACAGCAGTTGGATACAACTTACGATGCCAGATGTGACACGTGGTCCCTGGGGATCACGGCCATCGAGCTCGGGGATGGAGATCCTCCACTGGCAGACCTCCATCCCATGAGAGCACTCTTCAAAATACCAAGGTCAGGGGGCTCTCACACTGGGTCCAGTACCTGCAGCCCATCTGTCTTCCTCTAGCCACTGAGTGCTCGTCAAGCTCCTCACGGAAATACCCAGATAGATTTCAGCAGGTTGGGAGCAGAGCGGCCTGGAATATCATGCTGCTTCTTCTGAGACACTCTTTTTGTTCCATAGTTTCATTTCCCTGGTCTACGTAAAAGAGCTTTCTCTTGGTACTAAGTGTGTCTTTTTTTCTTTGGCAAGGATTTGAACTCAGAAAACAGCAGTTCCTGCCACTGTTGACCCATTCCCAGATTCATCAGTGAGGCTCCCTGGTCCACAGTCAGTGTAACAGTGATGTGCTTCATTTCACTCTATCAATCTAGTAATTTGTTTACTACTTGCTAATACTTCCCTTTGTTTAGAACTTTAAGATAATAGTATTAAGAAAGTTAGAAATAAAATTTATTGATAAAGTAATGATTTCAAATTTGTTAGTGTTTTTAATATATTAATATGAAACACTAAACTTAGAAGAATAATCTCTTTGGAGCCAGGAAGATGGTTTTCTATGGAGACCCCTCCCCTTCAATGTGTGTATTGACGGACTTTCCCCTGCTGATCTTATCACTAATTAAACACTGTTTTATATATGCTTTGGGTAGTTCCTAGATATTTCAGAAAACTGATGTGAAAAAACTGCCTCTTTTTATTATAAATGTGTTGTCTTTTGAAGACTTTCTTAAGGATTTTGCTTGGCACCTTAATTTTAATGAAATGCACACAGAGAGGGCCTGTGGTGGCAGGGGTCCAGGGCAGAGAGGTAGTGTATGTTACAGTTTGTTACCACATTCTCCATTAAATAAATTGTGTGGTCCTAATGCCTATAGAACACTGAATCATACGTACAAAGCCCTGGTGGGGTGTGGTTCCGGTCCTAAAGAAATGATGCCAGTATGACCTATTCATTTCCAAATAGATCTGTTTGGAATATTTGGCATGTAATTAAATTAGTATAGGACCAAAGCATTTGAATTTGTTTTTAACCTTACCTTGGAGTTTTCTGTCCTGTCTATATGTTCTGAATTATAATACCTTAGAGATAGATCATCCTTTACATAACAATTTCAATGTATGTCTCAGGTCTTACTGTTTGTAAAATATATTGCTTATTTGGTAAGTGGGGAAGCGAGATTACAAAAAAGAGCAGAGGGACTTCCCTGGCGGTCCAGTGGTTAAGACTCACTCTGCGCTTCCACTGCAGGGGGCGCAGGTATGATCCCTGGTTGGGGAACTAGGAACCCGCACGCGGCGCTGTGCAGCCAAAAAAAAAAAAAAAAAAAGGCAGAAAACCTGCTCTATACCAAGTCAGACATTTCATTAAATTTGAGGAAAACAAAAAAAATCTGTATATCCTAATTCCTGCTGTCGTTCAGTACGTAAGATGAAGCACTGTTCTTCCTGAGCCATTTAAATTATGGTTTAAATGACCATAGTTAGCCTAGTGTTACTGCTGTTGGTGACGGTACCACATGGAGGACGGATGCTACTGTTGATACGTATCGTACCTATGAGCAGGGTACTGCTGAAAGCTGCGCCATCTTAGTTATTTCTTATTACCTCTACCACCAGTATTTCTCTGAAATGGAATTCTAAGAATACTGACTGTAGAAATAATGAGAAAAAAAGGGGGATCTGAAAAGCTACCCGGTTCTGAATGTCCTAACATCATCAAAACCTTGTTATACTCAACGAAACCGATAAATCTCTTAGAAAGGAAATTTTCAGGAGAACAAGAAGCAAAGCAAGATTGTTGCAGAAAAGAATTACTTCTTTTAATGTGCAAATCAGCAATCATCAGATAGTCCTAGGATTGTAAAATGAGCTTTAGGCATGATCTAGGGTAGATGAGTAGCTGTACTTTTCTTTAATGAGCCTGTACAGACTGTACATTAATTTCGTTATAAGCTATTTAAGGACTAATGCAGAGCTGAAGACAAAGTATTTCCACTCCACTAATGAAAACAAGGAGCTGTTGGAATTAACATAAAGCAGTACTTCAGCAAATTCAACTATCATGGTTGATCAGTGTTGCTTGATTACAGTTAGATCAGCCTCATTTTCAAATGATGTTCCTTTGTATTCATGAACATACCAAAAAAAGAAAAGATTCGTTCAGCTTAAAATGAAAGGAATTAATAACAGAATCTTCTAAGTGGCATTCAGAGCTTTATTGCTAATCATATTTTCCAGTTCCTTACTTTTGTAACCTTGTTTCTGGCCCTCTACCCAGTAACAACAGAACAAGTCGTAAAGGCATTCTACTATAAAGGACCCTCTATGCTGCAGTTTCCTCCATATTCTGAACACTTCTCCTTTCAGGTCACCTCTGTGTATCCTGAATATTCCTCAGAGATTTCTGCTGGACTCAAAAGAAAAAATCTTTTCCCCAGTAGTCATTGTTTCTATTTGGCTAAGTATTTATGTTTTCCTCTAGGGCTCTCAGTTCAAAGCAAGAAGCTTCTTTCAAAGAAGAAAAATTATCAGCTAGAAAAAATGCGTCATATATTAAGTGCTTTCAGAGAAACAAGGAAACTGTCATTCCATATAAAGAATGATTAAAAACTAATTATCTGTCTTTAAATTGGAAAATGATGGTAATGCTTGATTATACCTGGCAGAATCTTAATGCAGCAATGCATTAGCCTGCCTGGCTCTGCCTCTTAATTTTTATCGTTACTGACCAATGTGCACAATCCAACCTTGTATCTTATTTTTCTAGGAATCCACCCCCAAAACTGAGGCAGCCTGAGATATGGTCAGCAGAATTCAATGACTTCATCAGCAAGTGAGTAATAATAGAGTCTTTTAAAAGAATTAACGAGATCCCGTCCTGCTGTAACTTTGAGATGTGCTTTTTATAACAATTCCTCTGTGCTTCCGAATCTCCTCCTTATCTATTAAATAGCCCCAGAAGTTTCCACGATTTTCTTCAAAACAAGCATCTTCTGAATGTTCAGTGAACCCATTATTGTTCTGATAATGATCTCAAGGTCTTGTCCGTTCACTTATCGATAGCTGTGCTTCTGCAGACGTTGCATTGTCCATGAACCCGTTCTTCTGTCCACCTGCCCTTTGCAGCCTCACCCTCAGCATGTCCCACCTTCTCACCCATCGTCTGTTCAGTCTGTTTCTCAGCCCTTCATTTATCTGCATCGCTAATTCCCATCACAGGGAAGTTGTCCTTGCACTTGGTGAGTCAGATAATCATACAGATAAAATGCTTATACGTTTGAAGTTCACTTTTAATTTGACAGATACTTAGTACAAGTGCAGTGCCTCCAGACAATTGACTAGAAGCTATGAGTCAGCCATTTCTAAATCTGTCCATGAACTTTTTTCTCAATCTTGGTTTATCATGACTTCACCTTGAGAAAATAAGGGAAGGGATGAATGCAAGTTGTAAATGGGAGAGAGGGGTCATTAAGCTTTGATGTGTCAAAGCTCACTCAGAAAATGTAAAGAGGGCAAAAAGGTAGAGGAACCGGTCATCCTTGTCCATACTGCTATCACTGGTTTTCCTACCAAGAATATCTTCTTGTTTCTATAAAGAGAGTTATTTAAGGGTTATGAAAATACAAGAAAGATCGATAATCTGCTTTTTCTTTTAGTTTTCACTTAAATAGTCTTTACTGAGTATGTACTATGCACTGCAGAATATTTAATAAACTGCAGTCGAATTTCACAGACCTCTCAGGAGAATCGGTAGCTTTGAAGGGCTCCCCACGATTCAGTCATGCCCCGTGTCCGCAGGTCCTTCCGCGTGGATCCTCAACGGGACTTGGTGACTTTGACATACTCGGCACAATGTCATCTCTGAGCAACATTTCCTGGTTTCCCCCAAGCAGTTAGGACTCTGCCCTGGGAGCTCTCCCATCCTTTGTTCCTCTTCCTCTAGTAGCATTTCCTCTTTTATTTCCCTACCTGTTTAGAGGTCTTTCTCCCTCACTAGCCAGTAAACAACTCCAGGGCACCGAATGTGCCTTACTTGTCACTGTAACTCCGGTGTCTAGCAGAGTGGCTGGTACACATCAGCTATCTGATAATGTTGTACCTGAATAAAATAACCTCCTATGTGACTAAACTCAATACGTAGATATGAGTGCTGCAGGTGGCAGAAATCGACACATTCTCTGAAACTAAATGAAAACTAAGAGCACTTGTTCTTATTTTCAGACACTGTCATCCTCATTCCTTAGCATCTTTTAGCATCCCTGGGTAGTATCTTTTTAGGTAAGCCCAACAGAATAAGTTGCCAAATTCTCCTCCCAGGGGGATTAACAATGCAGATGAGAAATGGCATGGGTCAGAGCAGGCATGGGTTCCTTCTTCTTTTTTTCTTTTTTTCTACCCCCAAATGACAGCCCCACTCTGACCAATTTTCTCATAATCATAGATCCTCAGAACCTCAGGGTTGGAAGGGTATGCAGAGCGTAAATCCTTCTTGAACGTGTGCACCGAGGGGCCATCCAATCAGTAAACCCCTAATAAAAATAATCCTACTTCCCAATATGGTCCTTTCCATCTTTGATAAGCCAAACTATCAAAAAGTTCTCCCTTATACTGAGCAGAAATCTGTGTCTGTCTTCATTCTCCCCATCGATCCTAGATTTTTTTGTCCCTTGTGACTGAAAACTAGTCTAATCCCTCTTCCAAATATCTGAAGACAGTGGGTTAAACATCCAGTGTTTGTTCCAGTGTTCCTCCTGTGATGCCGTTTCAGGTGCTCTCACCTGGTTGATCCTATCAAGAGGTGTGGTACGCATTCGTACTTCTCCTGGAGGACCTCAAAAAACATCCACTGACATGGGATTTAAACATCCTCAGCACATAAGCCCTCACAGATGAGTTAGCAGTTTTATCACGTAGGAAGAAATAGATCAATTGAGAAACATTTAAAAGCATTAGGGAAGGGAAACTGAAAAGTTTGTTTTAATTCTAGGTAAGCATTAAAACTGTAATGACTGCATTGTTGTTTATCTTTAGCTACTGACTTGTAAAGGAGACTTTGCAATGGAGACTGAGTTCAGTTATCACTCTGCAGTAATGCTTACTGGGAGGCTAGGGAAGGGGAATTTAGTTGGAAGTTGGTATCACTACGGCGTAATCTCTCACAGATTAATTCATCATATTACAGTTCTAACATTGAGATGTGCTTCCTGGGCTGAGCATCGATGAAGAGCATCATTCCATTGTGTTAGAGCAGTTTTTAGGACTGTGAATGATAAATGCAAAACTCTAACTTATCTAATAATGGCATGTTCCTTTTTGCCAGTGCAGGTGCTTGACTAAAGATTATGAAAAGCGGCCAACAGTGTCAGATCTTTTACAGCATAAATTCATTACTCAAGTTGAAGGCAAAGATGCGATGTTGCAAAAACAACTCATGGAATTCATTGGTATTTACCAGTGCACGGGAGGCTCAGAAAAAGCCAGGTAATTAAATAGCATCTTGACTCCAAAATCCAAAGATCATCTAAAGAGTCTGACAATTTTATAATGCAATGGTTGTTAAGGTGAGAAAAGAACTCCCTGGTTTAATGATTTAAATTCCCTGGTTGTGGTTTGGAGATAAAGTGGTATTTGAATGAAAAGTGAATGTCACATGTTGAGTTGCATCCTGATATGGTAAAATTACTGGCAGCATTTTTTTTTCTTTCTTTTTGAATTTTATTTAATTTATTTTTTTTATACAGCAGGTCCTTATTAGTCATCCATTTTATACACATTAGTGTATACATGTCAATCCCAATCTCCCAATTCATCACACCACCCCCCCCGCCCCCGCCGCTTTCCCCCCTTGGTGTCCATATCTTTGTTCTCTACATCTGTGTCTCAACTTCTGCCCTGCAAAGCGGTTCATCTGTACCATTTTTTTAGGTTCTACATATACGCGTTAGTATATGATATTTGTTTTTCTCTTTCTGACTTACTTCATGCTGTATGACAGTCTCTAGATTTATCCACATCTCCACAAATGACCCAATTTCATTCCTTTTTATGGCTGAGTATTATTCTATTGTATATATGTACCACATCTTCTTTATCCATTCGTCTGTCCATGCGCATTTAGGTTGCTTCCATGACCTGGCTATTGTAAATAGCGCAGCAATGAACATTGGGGTGCATGTGTCTTTTTGAATTATGGTTTTCTCTGGGTATATGCCCAGGAGTGGGATTGCTGGGTCATATGGTAGTTCTATTTTTAGTTTTTTAAGGAACCTCCATATTGTTCTCCAAAGTGGTTGTATCAATTTACATTCCCACCAACAGTGCAAGAGGGTTCCCTTTTCTCCACACCCTCTCCAGCATTTGTTGATTGTAGATTTTCTGATGATGCCCATTCTAACTGGTGTGAGGTGATACCTCATTGTAGTTTTGTTATGCATTTTTCTAATAATTAGTGATGTTGAGCATCCTTTCATGGGTTTGTTGGCAATCTGTGTATCCTCTGTGGAGAAATGTCTATTTAGGTCTTCTGCCCATTTTGGGATTGGGTTGTTTGTTTCTTTAATATTGAGCTGCATGAGCTGTTTATATATTTTGGAGATTAATCCTTTGTCCGTTGATTCATTTGCAAATATTTTCTCCCATTCTGAGGGTTGTCTTTTCGTCTTGTTTGAAGTTTCCTTTGCTTTGCAAAAAGCATTTAAGTTTCATTAGGTCCCATTTGTTTATTTGTGTTTTTATTTCCATTACTCTAGGAGGTGGATCAAAAAAGATCTTGCTGTGATTTATGTCAAAGCGTGTTCTTCCTATGTTTTCCTCTAAGAGTTTTATAGTGTCTGGTCTTACATTTAAGTCTCTAATCCATTTTGACTTTATTTTTGTGTATGGTGTTAGGTAGTGTTCTAATTTCATTCTTTTACATGTAGCTGTCCAGTTTTCCCAGCACCATTTATTGAAGAGACTGTCTTTTCTCCATTGTATATCCTTGCCTCCTTTGTCATAGATTAGTTGACCATAGGTGCATGGGTTTATCTCTAGGCTTTCTATCCTGTTCCATTGGTCTATATTTCTGTTTTTGTGCCAGTACCATATTGTCTTGATTACTGTAGTATAGTCTGAAGTTAGGGAGTCTGATTCCTCCAGCTCCGTTTTTTTCCCTCAAGACTGCTTTGGCTATTCGGGGTCTTTTGTGTCTCCATACAAATTTTAAGATTTTTTGTTCTAGTTCTGTAAAAAAATGCCATTGGTAATTTGATAGGGATTGCACTGAATCTGTAGATTGCTTTGGGTAGTATAGTCATTTTCACAATATTGATTCTTCCAATCCAAGAACATGGTATATCTCTCCATCCGTTAGTATCATCTTTAATTTCTTTCAACAGTGTCTTTTAGTTTTCTGCATACAGCTCTTTTGTCTCCCTAGGCAGGTTTATTCCTAGGTATTTTATTCTTTTTGTTGCAGTGGTAAATGGGAGTGTTTCCTTATTTTCTTTTTCAGAATTTTCATCATTAGTGTATAGGAATGCAAGAGATTTCTGTGCATTAATTTTGTATCCTGCAACTTTACCAAATTCATTGATTGGCTCTAGTAGTTTTCTGGTGGCATCTTTAGGATTCTCTATGTATAGTATCACGTATGTATAGTATCACGTCCTCTGCAAACAGTGACAGTTTTACTTCTTCTTTTCTAATTTGTATTCCTTTTATTTCTTTTTCTTCTCTGATTGCCATGGGTAGGACTTCCAAAACTAGGTTGAATAATAGTGGCAAGAGTGGACATCCTTGTCTCGTTCCTGATCTTAGAGGAAATGCTTTCAGTTTTTCACCATTGAGAATGATGTTTGCTGTGGGTTTGTCATATATGGCCTTTATTATGTTGAGGTAGGTTCCCTCTGTGCCCACTTTCTGGAGAGTTTTTATCATAAATGGGTGTTGAATTTTGTCAAAAGCTTTTTTTGCATCTATTGAGATGATCATATGGTTTTAATTCTTCAGTTTGTTAATATGGTGTATCACGTTGATTGATTTGCATATATTGAAGAATCCTTGCATCCCTGTGATAAATCCCACTTGATTATGGTGTATGACCATTTTAATGTGTTGTTGGATTCTGTTTGCTAGTATTTTGTTGAGGATTTTTGCATCTATATTCATCAGTGATATTGGTCTGTAATTTTCTTTTTTTGTAGTATCTTTGTCTGGTTTTGGTATCAGGGTGATGGTGGCCTCGTAGAATGAGTTTGGGAGTGTTCCTTCCTCCGCAATTTTTTTGGAAGAGTTTGAGAAGGATGGGTGTTAGCTCTTCTCTAAATGTTTGATAGAATTCACCTGTGAAGCCATCTGGTCCTGGACTTTTGTTTGTTGGAAGATTTTTAATCACAGTTTCAATTTCATTACTTGTGATTGGTCTGTTCATATTTTCTATTTCTTCCTGGTTCAGTCTTGGAAGGTTATCCCTTTCTAAGAATTTGTCCATTTCTTCCAGGTTGTCCATTTTATTGGCATAGAGTTGCTTGTAGTAGTCTCTTAGGATGCTTTGTATTTCTGTGGTGTCTGTTGTAATTTCTCCTTTTTCATTTCTAATTTTATTGATTTGAGACCTCTCCCTCTTTTGCTTGATCAGTCTGGCTAATAGTTTATCAATTTTGTTTATCTTCTCAAAGAATCAGCTTTTAGTTTTTTTGATCTTTGCTATTGTTTTCTTTGTTTCTATTTCATTTATTTCTGCTCTGATCTTTATGATTTCTTTCCTTCTGCTAACTTTGGGTTTTGTTTGTTCTTCTTTCTCTAGTTCCTTTAGGTGTAAGGTTAGATTGTTTATTTGAGATTTTTCTTGTTTCTTGAGGTAGGCTTGTATAGCTATAAACTTCCCTCTTAGAACTGCTTTTGCTGCATCCCATAGGTTTTGGGTCATCGTGTTTTCATTGTCATTTGTCTGTAGGTATTTTTTGATTTCCTCTTTGATTTCTTCAGTGATCTGTTGGTTATTTAGTAATGTATTGTTTAGCCTCCATGTGTTTGTGTTTTTTACGTTTTTTCCCTGTAATTGATTCTTAATCTCATAGCATTGTGGTCAGAAGAGATGCTTGATATGATTTCAATTTTCTTAAATTTACTGAGGCTTGATTTGTGACCCACATTGTGATCTATGCTGGAGAATGTTCTGTGCGCAGTTGAGAAGAAAGCGTAATCTTCTGTTTTTGGATGGAATGTCCTATAAATATCAATTAAATCTATCTGGTCTATTGTGTCATTTAAAGCTTGTGTTTCCTTTTTAATTTTCTGTTTGGATGATCTGTCCATTGGTGTAAGTGAGGTGTTAAGGTCCCCCACTATTATTGTGTTACTGTCGATTGCCTCTTTTTTTAAAAAAAAAAATTTACTATTTTATTTATTTATTTTTGGCTGTGTTGGGTCTTCGTTGCTGCGCACAGGCTTTCTCTAGTTCTGGCGAGCAGGGGCTACTCTTCATTGAGGTGTGCGGGCTCCTCATTGCAGTGGCTTCTCTTGTTGTGGAGCACGGGCTCTAGGCGTGAGGGCTTCAGTAGTTGTGGCACGTGGGCTCAGTAGTTGTGGCTCACGGGCTCTAGAGCGCAGGCTCAGTAGTTGTGGCGCACTGGTGTAGTTGCTCCACGGCATGTGGGATCTTCCTGGACCAGGGCTTGAACCCGTGTCCCCTGCATTGGGAGGCGGATTCTTAACCACTGCACCACCAAGGAAGTACCCCCGATTGCCTCTTTTATAGCTGTTAGCAGTTGCCTTATGTGTTGAGGTGCTCCTATGTTGGCTGCATATATATTTATAATTGTTATATCTTCTTCTTGGATTGATCCCTTGATCATTATGTAGTGTCCTTCCTTGTCTTTTGTAACATTCTTTATTTTAAAATCTATTTTATCTGATATGAGTATTGCTACTCCAGCTTTCTTTTGATTTCCATTTGCATGGAATATCTTTTTCCATCCCCTCACTTTTAGTCTGAATGTGTCCCTAGGTCTGAGGTAGGTCTCTTATAGACAGCATATATATGGGTCTTGTTTTTGTATCCATTCAGCAAGCCTGTGTCTTTTGGTTGGAGCATTTAATCCATTCATGTTTAAGGTAATTATCGATATGTATGTTCGTATTACCATTTTCTAAATTGTTTTGGGTTTGTTTTTGTAGGTCCTTTTCTTCTCTTGTGTTTCCCATTTAGAGAAGTTCCCTTAGCATTTGTTGTAGAGCTGGTTTGGTGGTGCTGAATTCTCTTAGCTTTTGCTTGTCTGTAAAGCTTTTGATTTCTCCATCGAATCTGAATGAGATCCTTGCCAGGTAGAGTAATCTTCATTGTAGGTTCTTCCCTTTCATCACTTTAAATATGTCATGCCACTCCCTTCTGACTTGTAGAGTTTCTGCTGAGAAATCAGCTGTTAACTTTATGGGAGTTCCCTTGTATGTTATTTGTCGTTTTTCCCTTGCTGCTTTCAATAATTTTTCTTTGTCTTTAATTATTGTCAGTTTGATTACTATGTGTCTCGGCATGTTTCTCCTTGGGTTTATCCTGCCTGGGACTCTCTGCACTTCCTGGACTTGGGTGGCTATTTCCTTTCCCATGTTAGGGAATTTTTTGACTATAGTCTCTTCGAATATTTTCTCTGGTCCTTTCTCTCTCCCTTCTTCTTCTGAGACCCCTATAATGTGAATGTTGTTGCATTTAATGTTGTCCCAGAGGTCTCTTAGGCTGTCTTCATTTCTTTTCATTCTTTTTTCTTTATTCTCTTCTGCAGCAGTGAATTCCACCATTCTGTCTTCCAAGTCACTTATCCATTCTTCTGCCTCAGGTATTCTGCTATTGATTCCTTCTAGTGTATTTTTCATTTCAGTTATTGTGTTGTTCATCTCTGTTTGTTTGTTCTTTAATTCTTCTAGATCTTCATTAATCATTTCTTGCATCTTCTCGATCTTTGCCTCCATTCCTTTTTTCCGAGGTCCTAGATCATCTTCACTATCATTATTCTGAATTCTTTTTCTGGAAGGTTGCCTATCTCCACTTCATTTAGTTGTTTTTCTGGAGTTTTATCTTGTTCCTTCATCTGGTACATAGCCCCCTGCCTTTTCATCTTGTCTGTCTTTCTGTGAATGTGGTTTTCCTTACACAGGCTGCAGGATTGTAGTTCTTCTTGCTTCTGCTGTCTGCCCTCTGGTCTGGACATGCTTAGTTCTGGTGACTGGGAAGTCCAAGATCAAGGCACTAGCAGATGTGGTGTCTGGTACCCACTTCCTTGTTCATGGAGGGAGAGAGCTGGCAGCATTTTTTAAACAGCCTCATCAGAACAAAGAATGTAAACTCCAGTAGATGATTAGTATTGGCTTATATTTTCTTGTATTTGTCTCCTCTTCTGTGAAGTAAGATATCTTAGATTTGAGATTTAAAATTGAATGTAACACTTGAAATAGTTTTTTACACTATTATTTTTTGGTATCATTTTCCCTGGTTGAATTATATTCAAAAATCATTTTTAATATTTTATTTATACTTCCTATTTTGATTTTTAATGATCTATTATGTATAGTTTTTATAATGTTGAATATGTTTACTTATAGATAGTATATATGTTTATTTTAGGAAATTTAGAAGTTACACAGACGTGTACAACATAAAATCAATCAATTATAACATTTTAATCTATAACCTTCTAGTATCTTATGGATGGAAATACATTTAAAAACCTAATTGGAATATATGTGTCCTGGAGCCTGCTTTCTTTCACTGACTAGTGAATACCCATGTCTTTAAATATCCTTCTACCACAAATTTTAAAAAATTTTTATTTTTTATTGGAGTATAGTTGATTAACAATGTTGTTTTAGTTTCAGGTGTACAGTAAGGTGATTCAGTTATACATATACATGTATCTATTCTTTTTCAGGTTCTTTTCCCATTTAGGTTATTACAGAATATTGAGCAGAGTTCCTTGTGCTATACAGTAGGTCCTTGTTATCTGTTTTAAATATAACAGTGTGTACATGTCAATTCTAAACTCCCAATCTATCCCTCCTTCCCACCCTTCTGCCCTGGTAACCATAAGTTCCTTCTCTAGGTCTGTGCGTCTGTTTCTGTTTTGTAAATAAGTTCATTTGTATCATTTTTTTTAGATTATGCATATAAGAGGTATCATATGATAGTTGTCTTTCTCTGTCTGACTTACTTCACTTAGTATGATAATCTCCAGGTCCATCCATGTTTCTGCAAATGGCATTATTTCATTATTTTTAATGGCTGAGTAATATTACATTGTATATATGTACCACATCTTCTTTATCCATTCATCTGTTGATGGACATTTAGGTTGCTTCCATGTCTTGGCTGTTGTAAACAGTGCTGCAGTGAACATTGGGTTGCATGTATTCTTTCAAACCATGTTTTTCTCTGGATATATGCCCAGGAGTGGGATTGCTGGATCATATGGTAGTTCTATATTTAATTTTTTAGAGAACCTCCATGCTGTTCTCCATAGTAGCTGTACCAATTTACATTCCCACCAACAGTGTAGGAGGGTTCCCTCTTCTCCACACCCTTTCCAGCTTTTATTTTTTGTAGACTTTTTGATGATGGTCATTCTGACTGGTGTGAGGTGATATCTCATTGGAGTTTTAATTTGCATTTCTCTAATAATTAGCAGTGTTGAGCATCTTTCTCATGTGCCTCTTGGTCATCTGTATGTCTTCTTTGGAGAAATGTCTATTTAGATTTTCTGCCCATTTTTTGATTGGGATGTTTGTTTTTTTGATATTGAGCTGCATGAGCTGTTTGTATATTTTGGAGATTAATCCCTTGTTGGTCACATTGCTTACAAATATTTTCTCCCAATCTGTACCACAAAGTTTTAAATTGCTGTACGACATTTTCTTGCATGACTATTCAATGATTGATTTAAATAACCCCCTATTATTGGGCATTTAGGTCGTTATTAATTATTTTTAATTCTAATAAGTAACACTGTAATGAATAGAGTTGTATACAAATCTCTTACTACTTCCGTAAGATAAATTCCTATAGATCGTATTGTTAAGTCGAAGAATAGTCTTTTGTAATTTAAGTTTATTCATGAGAATCCTATTAATTGCATGTCAGGAGCATATCACTGTTTAGGGAGCTGGGAGAAGTGGGTAGAAAATAGGGCATGACCTAAAAAGCAGTTATATTTGAATTCCTGTTGTGGTTTAATATATTTAATTCCTATTTCTTTAATGCCTACTATGCGCAGGACGTTGTATTAAGACTTTATATCATGTGATTTTACAACAACCCTGAGGGAAATGTTTTATGATCCCCCATTTTCACAGCAAGAAGAACTGAGGTTTGCAGAGGCTAATTAACTTGTACAAAGCAGCACAGGTAATGAATGACTTAGCAGGGATTCAAATCCTAATCCCAATGACAAAGCTTTATTCCCATGAATGGCCAATGATTGTGGCCAATTTTGAGTCCTTGCCTAAGTGAGTTTACAGCCTTGCTGGAGAGACCGTCAGTGAGGAAAAATTTAAGTTGTGAGTACAACAGGGTGCCAGAAAGAAGGAACTGGGCATGTAGTTTCTAGTGAGGAGGTGGTTGGTTGTGGGTTCATAATGCCCATCTTTGTATCTTTGTGTGGGTATAGCTCCACAGTCTGCTACAATCCCATCCTTCCCAAAGCAAATGGATAAACAGCAAGCAAACAAACAAATAAAAAAAACAGAGATTGAGGTGTACCAATATTGTATAGGGTGTCCAATGTCAAGAACTGTGAAGGATCTGAGATTTTATCCTACTTGCAAGCTGCCAATTTCATGAATGCTGGCAGAAGAGACCCTTGATCAGAGACAGAGGCCTTTATTATGCACAGTTAAGCCCACAGCATGAATTTTACATTCATGTTGGTTGTCCTTGCCCCGTAAGTCCTAGGGGTGATGTGGAATGGCCTTGGTAGATGGTGTATACACAGTGGGTTTGCCTCACAGTTTGGGAACCCTGAGCTTGAGAAACTCTAATCTTTTAAAGGGGTGGCTAACAAATATGCCTAAACTTTGCCCTGGAGCAGACTTTATCTTTACTATTCCGGACAGCAAACAAAACTTCCATGTGTCCTGGAGGGAGACACTATCTTTATATATATGTTTGTATAGCAAACACAGCAAATATAGTCTAGAACAAAAGCTAATACAAAACATGAAGAAATGTGAGAGACTCATGGAGAATTGCCTCCCAACATTCAAGCATTATAAGAATGGTTGAACTACACAGTATTTAGATTAAAAGCCTGGTGCTCTAAGTTCTAGTGGTTAAAAAAAGTTATTGAAAACTGCTATATATTGGACACTGTGTTAGCCTAAGCTCAATACTTCTGTTTGAGTCACAAAATATATTCTTCTTTATCCAGTTAAGAATTCAGAATATGCTTTCAATATGAGAACTCAAGTCTTACTCAATTATGGAAAATTTTCAGTCATTATTCCTTTAAATATTGATCCTCTCTCATTCTTTTTATTTTCTGCTCCTAAGAGATAAATATTGGAATGTCCTAATTTACCTTAAATGTCTTATAATTTCTCTTTCATGTTTGTCATCGGTTTATCAGTCTCTGCTGCATTTTAGATAATTTCTTCAAAATTGTTTTCCAGTTCACTAATTCTCTCTTAGACTAGGCCTAGTTAGAGCTATCCTTACATACTGATTTTTCATGTCGATATTTCTGTGTTTTTCATTTCTAGAATTTCTCACTGTTTTATTTTTTTAGCCATTTATTCTTTCATCATATCTGACTTTTATATCTGGCCATTCATATCTGGCTAATTTCTTTGTCTTTTTTGTGAATGTCATTCTTTCCTTTTTCTCTTGATCTTACACTACTTAGCAGTCATTTCTGGATTTGCATTTTAACAAGATTGAAATGTCCTGATGAATGAGTTCATTTGTTTCCTCAATATGTGGTTTCCTTCTGTGGTTTAGAATTTTAGTTTGCTCTCCCATCTTTATTTTATTTTTTAAAATATTTTATTTATTTTTAAATATTTCTGTATTTTCTTCATTTTTTTGGCTGCGTCAAGTCTTAGTTGTGGCACATGGCATCTTCGTTGAGGTGTGCGGGATCTTTCGTTGTAGCGCATGGGCTTCTCTCTCGTAGTGGCATGCAGGTTTTCTCTCTCTAGTTGTGGCACACGGGCTCCAGGGCACATGGACTCTGTAGTTGTGGTGTGCAGGTTCCAGAGTGCGTGGGCTCTGTAGTTTGTGGCACACAGGCTCTCTCATTGAGGCGCGTGAGCTCAGTAGTTGTGGCGTATGGGCTTAGTTGCCCCACGGCTGTGGGATCTTAGTTCCCCAACCAGGGATTGAACCCACATCCCCTGCATTGGAAGGTGGTTTCTTTACCACTGGACCACCAGGGAAATCCCCACTCTCCCATGTTTAATAGGTGATGTTTTGTTTTGTTTCTTCCCCTATTTTGGAGGTTTTGCCTTTGCTGTAATCCAGCTTCAAGTGCCCCCAGTCCAAAGCCTTTCTGTCCATCACGACTTTGAGGATATTGCAGATCTAGTCACTGAGCCAGTATGAAGTAGACCGCATGTCTCTGCCCTGTCCTGCCATCTTAGGTACCTGGTTCCATAAATGGAAGAAGGTGCAGAATTTTTTCAGTCTTCTCTCTCCAGGCAAGGCACACATTCAGTTCCATTCTCTCCACCAAGCACAGGTCAGGGCTTTCGTTCTGCTTCCTTCCCTTCCAGGCCTATTCTGCCTATTTCTAGTCCTGGACTTCGAGTCATCTATGGTTTCTGCTCTCTTACCCAGTGTGTATCTCATCCATTAGGTCCACTGTAATGCTCACCTGGTTTTAGAGAATGTCTTTGTCATTTTAATTCTTTTTAAAAATATTTAAAAATATATTTTATCTTTCAAAAGTGAATGTTTGGAGGGGGTGGAAGTGGAGCTGGAATCATGAACCCACAGCACCGTTCGACCACAAATCTGTGACCTTATAGGAGGGGGAAGGAAAATGCTCTCAGCATTTTTATACTAGTTCCAAAGTGTGAGACATACTCAGGGAAATGAAAAGAGGGTCTGGGATGCTGCTGGCACCACCTTAGGCAAAAATAACGCTCTTCGAGATCATGCAAAATTATTTGATTTGTCATAGTTCCTAACATCGATAACATTGATCCAAAACCCAACTGTACTAAATCAGTATACCTAAATCTAAGCTGACATTTTTTGGTATGTGATACTAACCTTTGGAATTGGATTGATGCATATGCTTGGCAGGATAAATATTTTTTTATTCACAATTCAGTTTTAAAGTTGACTTTCCTATAAATTGAATACAAACTGAGTTCTTTAAATTTCTTGATGATGGGGAGGGGGTGGTGTTGGAAGCTAGTGTGGAATGAAAACAAGAACTCTCTATTCTAAGTTAAGGCCTGAATAGAACAAACAAGTCACTCTAATAACTTACCTGTTCTGAGGAATCAAGATGCATATGAATATAGCAACCACTCCTATGACAAACTCCTCAACTGTGGGAACGCATTTTTCATAAGACTTAAAATTTGTGATGTTAGTATGCAGGCTGGATCAGTGAAAAACTTGAATTATAAAGTATTTCAAAAAAAAAGTTTTACTCTTGAATCCAGATTTAAAAATACTCAATTATCCGATTTAATGGGAATAGGTAAAAGTCATTTGTAATTGAAATGTACTCTTCAGCATTCTTGACTAAAAACAATACATGCCAACTTAAGAAGAAAAGCAATTTTGTGAAAAATACTGGGTAGCTCAGAGAACTGAGAGGGAGGCAGAGAGGCAGCTTAGAAGTAAAGGAAGCAGGGTGCCTCAAGTATCCTTTCTTAAGAACTACCTGCCAAGAGGCTGCCACTGATACCCCCAGCCCTGTAACATTTCCTGCAGCAAAGCAACACTGGTTTCTTGAAAGCCACAAGCACCTCAAAGTATTTGTAAACTCATCTTGAGCTTTGTGCCACTCGCTGGATGTTCTAAGTTCCCTACAGGGCCATTGCTCCCCCAGGCTGAGGTCACAGGCCCGGCTGTAGGTGAAAAACGGAGTGAGAAGCACTAGGTCCTCCCTCACTTCCGGTTTCCAGGTGAGAGGCAGAGTCCTTCCTCACAGCATTTCGGAAGGAATGTTCCCCCGCAGAGGAAAGGTGTTTTTAGCTGCTGAAGCAGTGAATACCCATTATGTGGAATATGCAAACAGAATCCTAAAATTCTTTTATATACCTTGAACATTTACCTACAAATATTATTTAAGTAATGATTTGCGTACCTTGTAAATAAAGGAAAAACCTAGCGCAGTATCTACTCGAATGATGATAAATTCCCAATTAAAATTCCTTTTTATGGGGAGTTCCCTGGCGGTCCAGTGGTTAGGACTCAGCGCTTTCACTGCTGTGGGCCTGGGTTCAATCCCTGGTCGGGGAACTAAGATACTGCAAGCCACGTGGCATGGCTATAAATAAATAAGTAAATAAATAAATAAAATTTCTTTTTATGGTAGTTATACTATATATTAACGTTATCTTTTAAAATTTTTCATGTTTTATATATATACAAAGCAAAATAACTTGATACCCTTAATATTGCTAGTGGTGATTATCTTTGATACGTATAAATTATGTTTTACATGTAATTTTATAGAAGCAAAAAGGAATATTTATAAGAATTTAGTAACTCAAACAGTTATTTCTTGGGCCAAAAATAATGGCTGTATTTGTGGTGCTGCTCTAATCATCCCACTTGTCCCAGCATATATGATTTTCAAACCAGGATATAAGGCAAATTTGAGACATATCTCAAAGGATTAACAGATGAAAGACAAAATTTAAAAATTGTCTAACCATCAGTGCTAAAAGTGCCTGGTTCATGCTGTCAATTCTTTATTTAGGTGTGGGACTTTATGTAATATACATTCACTAGAATGGGATTTTGATTTAAAAAAAAAAATGAAAGAAGGAAGCAGAAAAATCAATAGGAAGTAATAATAGGGTTCTTTCAGTGCGGTACAGTGCACAACCCCATATTACTTTCTATTTTCTGGGCAAGATAATTTTCCTCTAATGGCTGTGACTATGTCATGGTGAGAGTTATTCACCCTTTGGAATGTTTACTCCTTCATACACAGGACTTCTCGAAAGCTATCCTGGCTGCTCTCATAATAACTCCTTTTAATTCCCATCTCCACATGAGTATTTCAAAGATGCTTGCTTCAAACTCAACCTGTCCAAAATGGAGCTTAATGCTGTCCCACCCCCAATTAGTTCTTTGTCCCCTTTCTTTTTAGTAGTACCACCACTCATCCCATTATGCCCACCAAAATCTAGGGATTATCTTATCTTTTCTCTCCTACTTTGCATTTTCAGTCCATAGCAAGGCTAAATTTCTTACAGCCCCACTCAACCCATTACCAATGGTGATGCAGTTCTTGCCACCATAGAAATGATGGATTGAGACATCGTTCACATTGTCTCCATATTAACTGAGGCCATTGTGTAAAGCTCTGGACGAGGTGTTACACAAGGGTCTGACAGCTGAAGCAGCTGCAGACTCCGTGCTCTGAGTTGTCTGTCTTGGACAGACATTGCCACCAGCTCATGCCTGGATGAGACCTTTTCTCCTAGATTTCACACAGATAATTCTTTGCCTCCTTATTTTGACCAAGATACTGAAAAAAAGGTCTTCCTTTATAATTTAAAAACAGCATGTAAATAACCATTATACAAAGTAGGAATTTTCAATCCCATAAAAGGAATAAAAATTATGTCCTGTGAGAGTTTGGAGGAAGCCGATAGTACTTCCACTAGCAGGGACAAGAGGGCTTATCCAGGAAGCGGCCTTTAATCTGCACTGCAGGGGAGAAGAGGACTTAATCCTGTGAAAATAGAGTTACCACTGGATGAACAGTATTGCTGGAAGGACCAGCCTGAGCAAAATCATGAAAGCAAGGAGATATGCTCACATTTAATCAAAGCTGTAAGGAGGAAAACTCAGAAGTACTATTGGAGAGACACGCAGAGACCAGACCGCAGAGAGCAGTGAAAGTCAGGCTGAGCAGTTTGGCCTGTGTTCCTGAGAGCCCCGCTAGGGTGTAGCCCTAAGTCACCTGTATCCTGCTGTGCACCATCCTGTCACTGGTTCTAAAAGGTAAACTATGGATACACCAAGAATAATGTTGGATGCATTTTGCTTTTCTCCCATATTTCTTCCTAACTTTAAACTATGATTATTTTTTCGAAAATGGGGGAAGTTGGTCTGTCCCCATCATGTTTAATTATCAAAGCAGTTAGTGGCTATTGTTCGGATATTTTGAAATGAGGAACCTGTTGACATATATACTTATTTGTATGTTTTTGTGGGATGTTTTAATTGGTGTGTGTGTGTCTGTGTGTGTGCGCTGGTGGGCACATGTGTATGCATGCTTCTATTCTAAGTACATTTTATTTTGGAAAATTCTAATCTTAATTTGGCCGAAATAAGGGGGTGAAGCAGTTGTCCATGTGAAATCCAGGAGAAAAGGTCTCATCAAGGCATGAGCTAGTGGCAGTGTCTGTCTAAGATCGATAACTCAGAAAGAGACTGATGAAGCTCTGGGAATGTAGTAAGGACCCGTCTAGGACCAGGAAATTTAGAAAAGAAATGATCACTTCTCCTTCCTTACCTGAGATATTTCCTTATGCCTTTCTTCACCACTTCCCCTTCTGGATAAGCTCCTAAATAAGAGCTAAATAGCTTTTAAACATGATCTCCAAGAATTTTATAAGGAATAGATGATTGAATCAGCACTCCCTGGAGAGAAGACCGTTATGAGCATATTTGTTCCTAAGTAGCAATAAATAAAGGAATTCAAATAAACAGGAAGAGGCAGTTGCTCACAAATCTTTTTTTTTTTTTTTTACTATACCCTCTCCTTTCCTGAGTTCTTTCGTTATTCTCTTGGATAGATAAATTGCATCATCTCATGGTTATTTCCAGAAAGCCTCAACCCCTAGCTTCTTGCCTGTTGAGATTGAAGCCTAGTTTAGTTAGGTAAAACATACTTAGGCTAGTGTTTCTTTTCCTCTAAGTATTACATGCATTGTTCTACCATCTCTTTGGCAGAGTGTATTGCTGCTGAAAGAACCAAGGCGATGAGATTTCTCCCTGTGCTCATGACTGGCTGCTTCTGCAGGGTGTCCATTAGGCTTTCAATAGTTTCACCCAGCTGTGTCTTCGGGTCAGTCCTTCCGTATCAATTTTGCCTGTACCCTGTGGTGTGCAGCAGCTGACTACCACTGGCTCAGGAGAGCAAATGGGGTCTTTGTTCTTTTCTTTAGTTTTGTGTGCTCAGACCATACACTTACCACATCTGTGACCTCAGTCATGTATATTCTGCGTCTTGTTGCTTTTCTGTCCTGACTTTCCTCCATTTCTTTTCTGAATTCAACTGACTCAGTTTTTATCTGTTGCATTCTTATCTCTTCATTAAAGCTTTGTACCCTCTCCTGAAGATTTTTCTCTTTTAATGAGACATCACGTAAGAAATGTCTTTGAGGGATGGGGACCTTTTCGTCTGGACTTTTCCCGTGATTCTTTCTCATGGTGTACGCTCTTCATCTGTCTGTTGCTTATAATCCTTAACTCTTCCTCCTCCTTTTTATTTTCCTTTCCAATTTGGGTACCTTTTATTTCTTTTTCTTGTCTAATTGCTGTGGCTAGAACTTCCAATACCATGTTGAATAAAAGTGGTGAGAGTGGGCATCCTTGTCTTGATCTTGATCAGCTTTTTATCATTGAGTATGATGTTAGATGTGGGTTTGTCAAATATGGTCTTTAAGATGTTGAGGTATGTTTCCTCTATACCTGCTTTGGTTGAGAGGAAAGAAGTTTCTCTTTGTTAAGAGTTTTTAATCATAAATGGATGTTGAATGTTGTCAAATACTTTTCTGCATCTGTTGAGATGGTCATAAGATTTTATCTTTTGTTCTGTTAATGTGGTGCATCACATTGATTAATTTAGGAATTTTAAACCATCCTTGCATCCCTGGAATGAATCCCACTTGATCATGTTGTATGATCCTTTTAATGCATTGTTGAATTTGGTTTGCTAACATTTTGTGGAGGTTTTTTGCATCTATGTTCATCAGGGATATTGGCCTGTAATTTTTTTTGTGTGTGTGGCATCTTTGTCTGGTTTTGTTGTTCTGATTGGATGATTTCCACTAATTGCTTATCCATTCTTCTGTATCATCTAATTTGCTATTGCCTCCTCCTTTTTTTAAACTACAAGTATGTGGTGGTGAATCTCTTCTCAGGTGGGACTGGGAACAGCTCTTGTTCTAGCAAAACAAAAAGTGGGAGTGATGGAAGAATGATTTGGGAAGGCTTAAGCTGAATTAGGTTGATTCTCTTGAACATCCTCTTGCACATCTCCCCTCAGTTTTGAACCTTGAAGAAGTCAGTGTACAGGGCCACTAGGTGGTACGAGCCCAAGTAGCACCATTCACATTGTATTCTCTGTGGCTCACAGCACAAACCCATTCATGACTGTCATTCTCATAATGAAGCAACTGTCTCTTCTCTTACCTTCATCCTGCCTACCCCTGGCCACTGGCCACCCCTCTGCTGGACAAGTATGTGATAGGTCACTGTCCCATGGTCTTCTCCACCCCGTTGCTCTTTTGCATGTTGACCTGGGTCTCATCAGGACTCTTTCCCACTTCCGGCATGGCCCACCCATGCCCCCAGAACTGATAGCTCCAGGCAAGGGTTCATCGGATAGGCTTCTCCGGGCTGTGCACTTTTTTTTTTAAGTGTCTGTAGTTAGTGACTGAAGTGTAAATAATTATGTGTTGGTTCTCGGCTTCCGCTCTCATTTCAACACAAATTTCACAGTATTTGACAGTTGTGCTTTATAGATTGTGGTTTGGGACTGTGGCCATTTCTGTTTCTCATAAAGGAGACTTTTGTCAACTTTCCATTCTTTTTGTTGTTTTGTGAGTCTTAAGGGAAGGGAACAATTACTTTACCCTGTGATCTTTAACTTGAAGTAACTCTCACCCACTTTCTTAGTAAAGTAGGACAGGGTATGATGGATTAGAGACAGTCACAACTTTTTGACAATTCTTGCATGAAGAGTTGGAGTCTGTGTTGCCTGCCCTTGAACCTGCCATTTTTTGTGACTTCCTTGGTCAGTAGAATATAGCAGAAGGAATGCTGTGACATTTTTGAGCCTAGGCTTGCTGAGGAACACTGAGCAAGCCCAGCCTGGCCGGCAAGGCCTCCATGTGCTGAGGGACAGCAAGCGTTCCCAAAGTGACCAACGGGTGTCAACCACTGATATCCAGCTGAACAAGAGCTGAGTCACAGTGGCGTCTGGCTGAAGCAGACTTGTCCACGAACACTTGTGAGACATAGTGATGGGGACTTTCTAGGCCACAAGAGTCCTACATTAGCATGTGCAGTCAGTGAGCAAGAAAAATTTGATTGCTAGTGTTAATGACCCCTACTGTAGCCGTAAGTGGAGTGCAACAGGCTGCACTGTACAACTCCAGGAGACACTGTTCGTTTCATGTTCCACGTGAATCCTTTCACCCCCAAGCATGGAGGCACAACATGAGTGATGCCCTAGAGTTGCACCCTGTGGATTGTGGATCAGGAGCCTGGGAAGATTCTGAATACATTTGTTTTATAACCCAAAATAGATTCCCATCTGTGATACTAGCTATGTACATGGGATGTCAGCACAAATAAAGAATTGGATAGGAGGCTGTCTCTGGTTCATTGTTTATTATCTAGGTCCTAATTTAGTTTGAAAAATTTTGTCCTCCTGAGGACTTTCACATAAAAATGCTTTCAGCAAATCTGTATGAGGATGAAATCCTGTGATGCTTCTCTAAAGTTCATGTGAGTTAATTTATTAGTCATTTCTTTAGTCTTTTCAACATCTTTCAATGGAAGATTGTTCTTCATTAGTATTTAATATTGAAATATGCTGATTCCTTAGATTGAAATCTAAATTTTATCAGATGTTAGGACCACTTTACAAATTCTGAAAGCTTATATCAGATTTGCAAATTCCTGTAATGTTTCCAGTGATGTTCTAGAAATCATTAATTACTTGAATTATGGCATTACCCATTTTTAGCTATTTTAAACTGACTCAAATCCTTACTTGTTCTTAAAATATTGTATTTGTACATATGTTTCTTATAATTTTATAATTATCATATTTAAAGAGGCTCCTAAAGTGATCACATTTGATTTCATGGGATAAAATGCTGAGAATACAACAAGTATATGCACTTAAATAGAGCAAAATATAACATTTTTCTAAAAAGAACAAAGTTTCCTGAAAAATTCTGGATGTATACCCTTTGGCCTTTCTCTTAAAGGCATTAGTCTTTAAAAAAAATTTATTCTAGAGAGAAAAAAATTAAAACCTAAGGGATTATCAAGAGCCTTTACCTACATTTAAAGGTTGCAAGAAATACTGCAATATTCCTTCTCTCTTTCTTTTCTTTCAGATTAGCAATAGCCTAGGATTTGACTGCATCCGTTTTTGGTATTATTACTGTAATGAAAAGACACATTTTTATAGGGTTAAATTTACTGTTGAATTCTGCAGTGCCTCACAGGAGGCAGGACACTGAATAAGGATGATACTAATTTTTTTGCAGTAAAGTGAGAGGCACAGATTGAGTAGAGGGCAGAGCGACTGTTTTCTCCGAGTGCCTTCACATTGTTAGTCCTCTAAATACATTTTTGCTCTCATGTCAAAGGCCTTAGTAATAAGTATATTGAGAGTAACTTCCTGGACAAATTGTGCTTTAAAGTAGCTAAATCTTTTAACCATCTCTTTGTTGGGTAAAAGGAGAGAAATATTTTTTAAAGATAGTAGTCAAGGTTTAGAGCAGAATATTTCAGCCTTTGAGTAGAATTCAAAATGACATGCCCCTAATTCCTTACTGCCAGGCATGTAAAGGTTTATCTCTGGCTGTTCAGCTGCCCGAATCTTGTTTGCTTCCCCGTTTAGTTTTGTAATCTCTGCCAAAAAAAAAAAGGATTATGGTTCACTTTGAAGTTAGATGTTTATGCATTTATTTAAATACAGCTGGGTTTTTTTTTTAAGTGAAAAATCTGACATCACAATCCCCAGTGTTTTATCAAAAAGAAGGAAAGAAAGGGAAATAAATAAATAGCTACCTATGGCAATTCCAGTCTTGGGAATAGAAATTGAAATAGAATACTATGACTTCATGGTTGATTCTTATATAGATCTGACTGTACCACAAGGTCCCCTCAAAAAATAATATATATCTATTAAATACACATGAGTATATATTTAATATATAAATATATAAAATACAAATACACACACACACACACACACACACACACACACACACACACACACACACACACACACACACACACACACACACACACACTACCTGGGCAGCCCAGCCTAAAATGTGGTTGTTTTTCCCTGTCCATGGATGAAAATGTAATTCTCCTATATTTATTCTGATAGGGTGGAGAGTGGTCATGAATTCTGTCTGGGGCTAGTGACATTTGATATGCCAATTAAACAGGAAAGCAGAGTCATCAAGTAGGCAGTGGGATATAGGAGTCTGGGCTTCAGGGGAGAAGCCCATGTTGGAGACAGTGGTTGAGTCATTTGCTTATAGACGTATTTGGTGCCATGACACAGATGAGGTCACTAAATGTGAGGGTTTGGGAATTTAGCATAGGGAGAGGAGACAGAACAGGTGATTGAGGGACTGTGGCCCTCCAGGGAGGAGAAGCAAGGGAACGTGGTCTGTTGTGAACCACATAAACCCAGTGTTTCAAGGAGAGAATGCGCAATTCTTCTAAAGAGCACTACAAGTTTTTAAAAATGGAGTAACACTGAATTTGGACACACCAACTTCTTTCGTGATCTCGACGAGAGTCCTCTCAGCAGGGTGGGGTGGAGGGCAGCCCCAGCTGGAAGAAGTTAAGGACAGAGGTGAGGTGAGGAAGGGATAAGGAATAGGAACTACTGTTTAAGAAGCTCAGCTGTAAAAGGAGGAGAAATGGGGCAGTAGCTGGAAGGCATGGAGAATCAAAGGAGACATTTTTTTTTTTTTAAGATGGGAGATGCTAGAGCACATTGTACGCTGACGGGGGAGAGGTTGTGCTGCCGATGACAGGGGTGCATCACAGCAGTGACCCTGGAGGAAGCAGGTGTACGAGCACAAGAGCTGGCCTGTGCCCAGAGCAGGGAAATTCATCCCTTGTCACCAGAGAGGAAGGAGGCTGGGAGGGTAAGATGGCACAAAGATGAAATCCTGTCGACTTGTTTAAAAACTAGGTACGTATAAAAAAGAATAAAAGGAAATATCAAAATGTCAACAGTGGTTATATTGGGGATGTAGTTACAGGTGACATTTTTTCTTATACCTTTTGGTATTTTTCAATTTTTTTTAAAAAACAAAGTATACTTTTTATACTTATAAAAAATTAAAGTAGTAAAGGTAATCATACACTCTCCATGACCCTTCAGGCTATCGTTCCTTGGAAAGTCAGACTATGTGAAACTCCTCACCCATGTTTTTTTTTGTTTGTTTGTTTTTCTGTTTTTGTTTTTGGCCACACCACGTGGCTTGCGGGATCTTAGTTCCCCGACCAGAGATTGAACCCGTGCCCCCTGCAGTGGAAGCCTGGAGTCTTAACCGCTGGACCGCCAGGGAAGTCCCAGCCATGCTTGTTCTTAACCAGATTATTTTGCTGTACTGATGTTTGTCTGACAGATACTTACAGTGGCACTAATAACTCTACACATTGAAGGACCTATGCTACTCCATCTTTGCAGCGAGATTCTACTTACAGAAACTGTCTCCCCCCTGCTCTCTTACTTGTCTCTGAGCTAGGGGTGAGGAGAAGAAAGACGGCAGGAGCTCTTGGCAGATGGAGGATCAAATATTCTTGCAAACACCGGTGTCAGTTTTATTTCAGCATCTCAAACCGGGTCACTCTAAAATAATAGCACAGAGGAGTCACATTCACAGCAGAAACCGACAAGATTTCTCAGTGGGAACATTTTTCTTCAGCCGCCAGATAACTATATGTGAAAGAGGAAGGGTTCTGTGAATGAAAAGAACAATCGAAAGTGTAGCTGAGCTGGGTGACGATGGCATCTGTCACTCCAGTCATCGCCAGAGCTGATCTGCTCATCTGGGTGACCCGGCTGGTGTGTGCTCCTTCCCCAGCATCATTTCAAAACTGCACGATTGGCCAAAGGGGTCAAACTGCAGATCAATAAAAACTAGTCTTCCAGGGCACACCAGTGAGAGCCTGTATGCCCACTGGTATTACCAGTTGTGACTTTGTTAGTGGAATTTAAAGATGGATAAGGAAAGTAAAAGAAAACCATTGATTATATTTCTGTTTAACAAAGGATTTCTGTACTACCCCAGTGGCTCCTGAATCACCTTAGAAGATGGAGCTTGATATTTACAAGAGAATATTTAACCAAAGTAAAAGCAAATAAAGCTGTTGGTTTACAGTAGTACAACTGAGTAGTAAGGATAAAAGTTTAACAGGGAGCAGCAAGAGTTGTTTCTCTTTTCAGTGTGTGGAACTGAAATACAAGTGAAGCTATACTCACCACCCCTGAGGTATTTGTGACCTTTGACAACACAGAAAGAAAATATTTGTAGTCCGAAACTACGTCTCTCCAGTATTATGGAGTAAATGAAAAATATAATCTGGTTAACAAGCTGTACTTTTCACAAAAGGACAAAAATCTTATTGGAAGGATTCTGACTTTGCCTTCTCCAAGTCTCACAGAAGTTAAATATTTAATAAAGTAACATGGAAATTAATTCTATAAAATGAAGACAAAAGGAAAATGTAAAAAGTGTAAAAGTATCTTGAAAGATAGGGTAACGATGAAGATTGGACAATTTCCTTTGACAAATAATTATTTATTCATTCATTTATTCATCCTGCACATATTTATTGAGTACCTACTATGTCCCAGCTACTGTTTTAGGTGCTTAGCTACATTAATGACCAAAAGAGACATGTATCAATAAGAAGATGTAAGATATTAACACAATTGATGATTCTTTTTATTTTCATTCATAGAATACACCTTAAAGATAGTTTTTCTTAATCATTCATTACAACCTTAATAGCTTTTAAAGTGTTTAACTCATGAAAAAAAGCTTTTATATGTATCCGAATTAACTCTGCATTATTTTGTGTAATTTCAAAACCCTCATGAACAAATACAGCTTTGTCCATTAATCCGGTAATATTTGAAGCAATAACCAGGGCTGCATGCTTGCTTTTAACATATTTTCCTTCAAAAATGAATCTGTCCAGACATATCTGTCCTAGCTGAAATGATCTTTTTTGTTTATAATTTATTGTTAACTCTTCCATCAGAATGTGTGTTCCGTGTGAGCAGGGACTTTATCTGTTGTCTTCATAGCTTTATCCCAACTCCTAACAGTGCCTGAAACATATTAGATGCTCCAGAAATTTAAGTATTTGTTGAATGAATGAATGCAGTAGTGGATGTTGAAACCTACAATTTAAGGCTCTACCTAGTGTGTGTGTGTGTGTGTGTGTGTTTAGGGTGGGAGAAGTCTAATGAATCAGAGCAGGAATGGAGATATCATACTAATCACTGGGTTCGTTGAGTTTTTGTGAACACATCACAAACTTGTCTACCTCACTTTTCACAATTCTTAAAATTAAAGGGAATTGGACTATTTTATTTAACTGCTTTTCTCACTCTTACACCCTATGATCTTATATGTGGTCAATTGTGTAGTTTTTAAAATATTAAGTATTCTTTTTTTTTTTTTTTATTAAATTTTTTTATTTTATTTTTTTAATGCTATTCTTGTCTGCTTACATTCTTTTTATTTATGTATGTATGTATGTATGTATGGCTGTGTTGGGTCTTCGTTTCTGTGCGAGGGCTTTCTCTAGTTGTGGCAAGCGGGGGCCACTCTTCATCGTGGTGCGCGGGCCTCTCACTATCGCGGCCTCTCTTGTTGCCAAGCACAGGCTCCAGACACGCAGGCTCAGTAATTGTGGCTCACGGGCCTAGTTGCTCTGCGGCATGTGGGATCGTTCCAGACCAGGGCTCGAACCCGTGTCCCCTGCATTGGCAGGCAGATTCTCAACCACCGCACCACCAGGGAAGCCCATATTAAGTATTCTTGATGCAACTAATCATGCCACTTGAGGGAGTATAAATGTGAGTCCTTCACTCATGCTACTTTGTCGTGACAGCTGTAACTTCTTTTTTTTTTTTTTGGCCCCATTGTCTCTATTACGTTTAAGACCCAACCAAGTGACAGCAACGCTGACAGTGCTTTCTAGAGCAGTCTATTGTGATGGCTGGTCCAGCGGTCATTGGTGGTGCAGAAATACAGATATGGGAGAAATGGAAATAGGCAGTCCCCATGGCTGGGGGACTTCTCCAGTTAAACTGACCTCGTGGAGAGCAGCGCCGAACTCTGAAGCAGCGGGAGATGGGAGGGGAGTGTGCTGGCGCCGACATATGCCTGACACCATGTGCCTTTTCACCACGTTCCTCCAGCACCTGACTGAGCATCAGCTCTGTTACCTGTAAAATCAGCCTGAGCACTGCAGTGACACAGGGAGGAGAAACAAAGAAAGGAAGAGTTGTTTGCTGATATGATGCCCATTTCCTGCTGAGATGCTACCATCAGGGTATACATAGGACTGAATGATAAATACAATGAAGTCCTTCAGAATCAGTGATGCTCGTGAATCCTCCATCAGCAAGACCTGGGCCCACATTTTCTCACTCCCTGCTCAGTTTATGCTGAGTTCAGTGTCATGTATTTACAGTTCATGCTTGAGGAGGGTAGAGGGGTCACCTCTGGGACAAAAAGAGAGTGAAGACAACTAAATATGAAATAAATAGAAATTAAATATATAATTCAATATAAATATTAAATATAAAATATAAAGTAAATGAGGATTAAACCTATGATCATAAAGGCAATAATAATAGTAATAATAATAAAAATTTATTAACCATAGCAGGCCCTGAATCACTTTACATGTATTATATCATTTAATCTCACAACATCCTTATGAAATAGCCATTATTATTTCCATTTTATTTCTGAAGAAGCAGAGTAAGTTCCTTGCCCAAGGCCACATGGCTAGTCAGTGGTAGGGCCACAGCTGGAATAATAGTAGCAATTATATATAAGGCATTTCCATATGCCCATTCTAAATGAGAGTTTTACAAGAAATAATCCATTTTGCTTATCCTCACAAAATCTTTTGTTATTTGATCTGAGCATTCAGATTCTAGAGCCCAGCCTCTTAACTGCAACGTTGGTGTCAATAATTCCATGATCTAAACAAAGGAAAGGATTTATATAGCTTCAGAAATAACTTTTGATTTTCTGTATAACCACCTCAGAATTTAGTTCAATGTAGAATAATTTATCAGTCAACCCCTGTTCCTCCCTGGCTTTATGGCCATTATTGCTGTCTGCTTGGCCACTCCCCATATACCTTAGCCCCTCTACTCTTTAACTGGAGAGAAATCTAAATAAAGGAGCTATGCTCTAGAATAGGGCCAAAGCATGTTCTCAAGTCCCCTGATGAAATCTTTATGAATGGTAAAGCCTAGTTTTTCAAAGTCATGGAAAAGAACTTTTTTCTCTTCAGAATGAAGCAGTCAGCCATACGCTACAATAGTATACCTATCAGTACACAAACTTCGGTTGACAGATAATTCCAGGGTTGGAAGAAGCAACAGAGATTATATGATTCAGCTTTTTCAATATTGTTAGTCTAGGTAAGATTATTAGCTTCCAGCATTTTTTGGTGATAACATGTCTTTTTTAGGAAATGGTGATAGTGATAAATTTATCTTCCCAAATTAAAAGAGACAAGCCTAAAACTTGTGTGTTCAATACAAGATTGCTATCTTAGTATCTCATGGTATCTCCTATTCAGTGTTCTTTGAGTTTCAAGAGTTCTTGATATATTAGACATATTAATTCTTTGTCCATCATACATATTGCAAATATTTTTCCCATTTTCTCTTTTACTTGTGTTTTGTTATACTCATATTAAAATTGTATTGTCAAATCTCTTCCATTTTTTAATTCTCCTTTCTATCTTTTCATACTTACAAATTCCATCTGTATCCCATTACTACACAGCCGTTCTTTTGCATCTTCTCCTAGAACTTTTATGATGACATTTTAAATCTATGTTTGTTAATCCATCTGGAATTAATTTTTACATAAAGTACATGATTCCCAAAATTTTAACCAGCTGTTCCAGCACAATTTCTTGAATTTTTTTTCTTTCTCTACTGATTTGAAATGCCACATTTATCATCTAATATGTTCTTAGAATAGATGACCCTAAATTGCATTCACTACTTGAAGTTTAACTTTTCTTGGCTTTCTTTACCTAGTGATAATGTTTATTTCTAGAATATTGTAAAATGATTTTTTTTCTTTACTAAAACATGCTACTCCACCGTATTGTTTCCACACTCTGCCCTTTGATTAAAATATTCCATTGGCTTCCCGTAGCGCCTAGATTCCAGCCTCACCACGGACCACTGTCCCCCCTGCTGTTTCAGCTGCAGGGCTCGTGCCTGAGTCCAGGCTCCTTGTCCCCATCCACTCCTTGTCATTCTCCAGGAACAGTCTTTGGATGCCAAATGGACCCATAAAAACAGATGGAAAATTCAGGGCTCTTCACTTATTAAATACATAATTGGATATCTTTCTCTATTGTCTTAAAAATCGTATGTCATATGAGTTTCTTTGGAAATAAGGGGATACGAAAGATGATTCTTGTCGAGATCAGCAAATGTGGAGACCAACTATGGGCAAATCCTGTGCCAGAAATTGTGGGAGATATGTATTCACTCATTCATTCGACTAATATTTATTGAGGACCTACTGTGTTCTCAATCATCTCCTTGTTCCAAGGACACAATGGGAAACTAAAGACACAGAGTCTTGTGTATGTTGGAGCTTGTATTGTAGTAAGGGATTCAAATATTAGCTAAATTATCTACACAAATAAGTGCATAATTATACATTTTTGTAAATGCTATAAAAATTATTACGGAAACATCTAAGAATTGCAAGTAGGAGTAAAGCAGTGTTCACATTATTAGATACAAGTCCTTAATCAGATATATTATTTGCAAATGTTTTCTGCCAGCCTGTGGCTTCACTTTTTATTCTCTTAACAGTGTCTTTTTTTTTTAATAGTTTTTTTTTTACTTTATGAATTTATTTATTTATTTTTGGCTGTGTTGGGTCTTCATCGCTGTGCGTGGGCTTTCTCTAGTTGCGGCGAGGGGGGCTACTCTTCGTTGTGGTGCACAGCCTTCTCACTGTGGTGGCTTCTCTTGTTGCAGAGCTGGGGCTCTAGGCGCGTGGGCTTCAGTAGTTGTGGCACATGTGCTCAGTAGTTGTGGCTTACGAACTCTAGAGTGCAGGCTCAGTAGTTGTGGTGCACGCACTTAGTTGCTCCGTGGCATGTGGGATCTTCCCGGACCAGGGCTCGAACCCATGTCCCCTGCATTGGCAGGAGGATTCTTAACCACTGCGCCACCAGGGAAGCCCAGAAGTTTTTCATTTTAATGAAGTCTACCTTATCACTTTTTTCTTTCATGGATGATGTTTTGGGTGTTGTGTCCATACACTCATTTCTACACCCAAGGTTATCTAGCATTTTTCTCCTATATTATCTTCTAGAAGTTTTATAGTTTTGTATCTTACATTTAGGCCTATGACTTATTTATTTATTTATTTTAACATCTTTATTGGAATATAATTGCTTTACAATGGTGTGTTAGTTTCTGCTTTATAACAAAGTGAATCAGCTATACATATACACATATCCCCATATCTCTTCCCTCTTGCGTCTCCCTCCCTCCCACCCTCCCTATCCCACCCCTCTCGGTGGTCACAAAGCACCGAGCTGATCTCCCTGTGCTATGCGGCTGCTTCCCACTAGCTATCTATTTTACATTTGGTAGTGTATATATGCTATGACTTATTTTAACTTAATTTTTGTGAAAATTTTGTAAGTTTAGTGTCTAGATTCTTTTTTTTTTTTTTTTTTCTGCACATGGATGTCCAACTATTCCAGCACCATCCTGAGGAACTTTACAGTCTAGTAAAGGGAGTAAGACCTGTACACAAGTGATTGACTGAAATGACTTAACTAAGATATTTGTCCAGAAGGATGTACAGAATTATGCTGAGGGGTTAAAACAGGTGGCATTTGAGGTAGACTGTGAAAAGTTTCATCACACAGATGGGACTGAGGAGGAAATTAAAAGATAAAGGACAAATCTTACGTATTTTTAAAATCTCACTCCGACTGCAGTGTTGAGAAGGATATCAGAGGCAAAGGCGGCAGCGGGGAGGCTGCTGTGGTGTGAGATGAACTGTAGTGGAGGTGATGGTGGTGAGAAGGGTTTGGTTCTGGATTGGATTTGATGAAGGAGCTGAGGGGATTTGTACATAGGTTGCAGGAGGGGTATGAGAAAAAGTCAGGAGCCAGGGGTCAGGCTGGCAAGCAGACGAGTGGATCACCATGGGCTGAGATGAGGGTCGTGGGCAGGAGCAGGTTTGGGACATGTTAAGTCAGCCACCTTCACATCCAAGTGAAGCGTCGAGCGAGCAGCTGGGTGCTTAGGTCTGGAGATGAGCGGAGCTGTCAGTGCACGAGTGGTATTTAAAGCGATGAAGTCAGGAAGTACATGTTGATAGAGAAGAAAATAGCTCTAAGGACCGAAGCTTGGGAGACTCAAAAATGTGACAGTAGGAAGATGAGGAGGAACCAGAAAAAGATACTGAGACGGAGATGCCAGTGAGGTAAGGAAGAGAATCAGGAGAAGGACATAAGGCACCAAGACAAACGTACTCAAGAAGAGTTTGTCAAGTGCTGCCAGTAGGTTAAGTAAAATGAGGACGTAGAATGGACCACTGGACTCAGCAATGTGAAGAAGGTCACTGCTGTCCTTAAAGGAAGCTGTTTCCGCGGAGTGTGATGACAGCCTGACTGACATGGGTTTTCTTAATGGGTGGAGTGAAATTGAAGAAGTTAAGTGTAGATAATTCTTTTGAGGATTTTTGCTATAAAGCAAGGAAATGGAACGGTAGATGGAGGAAACAAACTCAAGGACAGGTGGTTTGTTTGATTGTTTGTTTCTTTTGGGGAAGATGTGATAACAGTCGAGAGGGAGAAATGAGTGATACAGGAGAGAAAGAGGGACCCAGCAGGAGTGATATCCTTGAGTAAGTGAGAGAAGATGGAATCGAGCACACAAAACGGGATTGGCCATAGGCAGAGGGGGGACCATTATCAATAGTGACTTAATTCTGTAAGCAATGAGAAACCATTACAGTTTGGTGAGTAAGTGGCATGATTCTTATCATGCTTCGTAATCTGCGTATTCCTTCCCCTTTCACTAATGGACAGATTCAAATGCATAACAGTCTGCCCAAAAATAAACACTGAAAATGCAGTTATGCTCAAAATAGAGTGGATGATGATTTCATGTCCAGAAAAGTTGAAACAAACCCTTGTGTTTACCTCAGCAACTTCTTCAGACCTCATGTCAGATCAAGATCTTTACGCTGTTATTGAAATTGCTGAAATGTTTCACTTTGAAAATAAACTTCCTAGTACCTGAAATCAATTTTCTGCATACATTTTACCTTTTAAAAGTCCCCAGTGTGGCTTATTTTGTATTCCTCTTAAATTCTGCTGAATAATAATTTTTCAAATTATCATTTCTTGACTACCAGTGGGCTAACACTACCTCAGGCAAAACTGGAAATCTAATGAATGAAAGTTGCTCCAACTCACCACTTTGTAACAGATTAAATCACACATCGGAATTTAGAGGAAGCTTTAAAGAATATTATATATAAGGTAGTTCTTGATGGAAATAATGAGCTCTTTTTATCATCCATGAAGTAAGTTTGATGTGTTGCATTTTCCCAGTGAAGAGGGGAAGACAGATCAAATACATGAGGCTGTTTTCTGGTAAATTGTTATCGTTGAATTTAGCAAATCAGTTTCATAGATGTTTTTCAGTTTCTTAGTATCTAAATTCGACTTTTACTATGATTAGTAATAAGTTCTCAAATCAGAAAGGGTTTTCTTTTTTATTGCTCCTCAGGCATGAACGTCTTTACACCAAGAAAAGTAACTTCAGCAGATCTTTAATTTCCAACCTCAAGGATGTAGATGATTTAGCAACCCTAGAAGTTTTGGATGAGGTAAGAAACTCAGCTTAATTAAACTTAAACATTCTGTCTATTTAAAAAAAATTTATGGAAGTGGTTTGAGCAGGAGGCTCTTTGAATAGCATCTGTAGGTTTCATGCTTTCGTCATCTCTTAGCTTCCTAATCATCTTTCTTTCAGTCTTCAGTTTTACTGTGTGTAACTCCCATTTGCAGATCTCTCCAGCCTGGTGTCAACTTTTTCTTCTTTTTTATATTCAAATTACAAAAGTGCTAGTTCCCACAAGCTTGAGTTACTTAGGTCCAAGACCTCTTCTTCCCCTCAATTCTCCCCAGGAGTCTCAAAGGGGTGATTTGCTTCCTACATCACCATCTCAGTGGCAGGACCTAAAGCCTCGAAGATACCTTGAGAGCCTGTCTCTTACCATGGTCAGTGGACCCCTCGTAGGATCACAGAGCCCACCTTTTAGGGAAATGAATTCTGCTTGAAGCTTCTTATCCCAGTGACCTCAGAAATATTTCAGACATTTCTCATGAAGGTACCAGTCCAGGCCGGTAAATTATAGTCTCATCCTCTTTTTCCTCATCACCTTTTATGTCAGATAATCACATCATTAGAGAAATAATAAGGCTCCTTCTCAGTAAAAGGTTGGGATCACTACCCTGCCTGATCCACAGGCTTTTCTTTTTTTTAATACTTCTGATACATTCCTGAGCATTTTGCTTAAAAATGCAGCAAATCAGGAGGCATATTCTGAACCGAAGTAGTCATTTGGTAAATTTTGGGTTGCATAAACAACTCAAGTACTTCCTCAGAATAATCTTTCTTGAGAACATCAAACATCTTGTAATCAAATAGTGTTTGTAAGCCAGAGATTGCCAACACCTTTATGAATCTTTGTGTATCAGATTTTCCAATGATGTGAAACCCTAAGCTTGTGGATTATAAAGAAGGCTTTACTAATCATATTGCTGACCTATGTATTAAACACTGGGTTTGTTTGTTTCTGTTGTCTGTGTTTTATTTTTTTGTCTCTTTTTTGACCCAAGATCTTTTGGTCTTGTGTCATATACTATAAATGATGATGTCTGGCACTGTTAAAATTGATTCCATGTATTCATATGATTTATCAATCGTGGAAGTTACTTTTCTGTACTTTTTACTCTGCCTCAAAGCCAAACATTTAAGCAAAGGAACTAAGACATTCCACAGAGCCTTTGAGTAACCTTCATTTGGAATAAAATCATGTTCGCTATATCTTCTCTTCCCTTTTCTAGTGTTCTTTCTCTTTACTTCAACTACTGCATTTACTTACTTCCTTGAAAGCATTGTGTATATATAATCCCTGTAACATATAATATATTCTGTGGAAAACACAGGTAACAATGACATCCCTCTACAGCTCCTGAAAGAAAAGAAAATACCCATCAAGGGGAAGGATAGTTGCTGACCGGAGGTTACACTTCTTACTCTCAATAGATCTATTTCTTTCTGATCCTTCCTCCAGATTCCAGATGTTTTATTTCTTATCGTTTACTTTTAAAATGATAATTGACCATCAATGATTTTTAACAAAAAGAGATTATTTTTATTTTGTTATAGAATACAGTCTCAGAGCAACTTGAGAAGTGTTACTCCAGAGATCAGATTTACTTCTATGTGGGAGACATACTCATTGCTCTTAACCCTTTTCAGAGTCTGGGTCTTTATTCCACAGAGGTATGTGGTGTGGCTTGTACACATTTTCTTACTTTGTACAAAAATTTATGCTCTTCAGGTATTTAAATTAATTTAATTTAATTTTATCTAATCCTTTGAATAAACAGTTAAATAATTATTGTTAAAACGTAGAGATAGGAAAAAACAGAAGATGTATCGATCTGGATGCAGTTTGTGGTCTTTGTGTGAGATATGTTAATTACTTCTTGTCCTTGGTAATTGGTAACTGGTCCACACTAGATATCATATCAATAAACAGATGCCTAAAAAGTATAGACTTAATGTCTACCTCTGAACCAAGTATAGGAGAGTCAAAAGTAAAATTACATTGTATATATAGGTACTATAAACTTAATGGCTGTAAAACTCATCATTATGAGTTTAAAAATTCCTTCTGGTTAATTTCTTAATATCAGACAATATGTTTTATGAATATAAGCACATAATTATCCATTATTCACCCCTGATGTTTAAATATAGAATAGTGTTCTGGAGTTAAGCTAGGCTGTTTTTCATTTTCAATTGGATCCATACTCTTCTAGCTATTTGTGTACTCTAGAATATTATATTGTATTATAATATTATATTACTCTAGAATAATACTGTGCTTAATATAATTTTTTGTGTGAAAAGTATGTAATCCTCTCAGTCTCTACCATTTTAAGATTTACAAGAATAATGGCATATTTATGAACCTTGACCAAGTTTTAGAAGACCTGGGCTTTAGCACAAATTCTGCTATCAATTAACTGTGTGATCTTGGGCAAAGCAAATGAGAAAGTGTATGTTAAATGATATGAAAGGAAAAAAGTAGTGATCGTATGTCATACATTATTATATCCAAGGAATAGTCAACAAAATGATACCTGATTGTCTTATTTATAAAGTATCTGCTTATTTAAGGAAATCATAGTATTTTGAAACTTTAAGTTCTGCTTTGGAAGTGGTATGCACTTCCAAAAGAGTCTTCTTTTAAATACCACTGCCAAAGTGATGTCATATTATGTCATATCATTTTTCCCTGCTGTTTTATGTCAAATTTTATTTTATATAATTGTCCATGATTTGTGCATGTATGTGTGTATGTAATATGGATGTAATGTTTTGGTGGTATGAAGCTGTATTTTGATTCACCTTTTGCTTTAAAAATTAGTACTCTATCTGTAAATATATAGGGTTTAAAGAAAAACAAACCCCCTACAGCACATGTTCTTTTTAACCTTCAGCATTCCAAACTGTACATTGGAGCAAAGAGAACTGCCAATCCTCCTCACATTTTTGCCATGGCTGACTTAGGATACCAGTCTATGGTGACATATAATTCAGATCAGGTAAGGAGAGAATTCTCCTCTTAGTTTTCTCGTGTGTCAGCTGCATTTTGTGAGGATCAAGTCTTCTCACAGTTTCCTTTTCTCACTGTGCAGTGCATTGTTATTTCCGGGGAAAGTGGTGCTGGAAAGACGGAAAGTGCTCATCTCCTAGTTCAGCAGCTGACAGTACTTGGAAAGGTATCATTTAATTTTTCTCTGTCCTAGCAGAAATATTTGTTATACTTCAGAATTTAATGTAACTGATTAGGTTAATATTTACGAATTTCCACATTTAATAATGCACAGAAATTAGAACACACTTGCTGTCCTTTGTGAGTTTAAAATATAACAATATAAAGAGCATATGTTTTGTTTTAAGCAAATTCTAACTTTTCTCACTCTTAGTAGGCAAGGCTTTCTAGAGGTGATTTTCTCTCTTTTTTGCCCTAACGTATTCGCTGAATGCTTTCCTTACTTCCTCTTCCTTTGTTACCAGCAAGATAAAGGGGAGTCAATATACAAAAATTAATTATATTTAGATATTATATACATACTAACAATGATCGGTTTAAACTTAAATGTATCATTTATATTAGCACCATAAAACATGAACTATTGAAATCTAGATCTTACAAAACATGTGCAAGATTTGTATGCTGAAAAATAGAAAAAGTTGATAAAAGAAATCAAAGAAGACCTGAATAATAGGAGAGATATGACATGTTCATGGATTAAAAGACTCAATATTATTAAGATGTCAGTCCTCCACAGATTGATCTGTAGATTCAATGTGGTTTACAGTAAAAATCCCAGCAGGCTTTTATTTTTTAGAAACTGACAAACTGTATCAAAAATGTATATGGAAAGGCAAAGGAACTGTCATAATCAGTTTTTAAAAAGAACAAAATTGGAGGATTAATAAATACTACCTGATTTCAAGACTCGCTATAAAAGCTTTGATAGTCAAGACAGTGTGTTATTAAAGAAAAGATGGTATACAGATCAATGGAATAGAATAAAGAATCTGCACATATATGATTTATTGATTTTCAGCAAAGGTGCAAGGTCAATTAATGATAGTCTTTTAACAAATGGTGCTGGAATATGTGCATACAAAATGACTGAACCTTACTCTAGACCGCACATGCTATAAAAAATTAACTTCAAATGGATCATAGACCTAAAGATTAAACCAAAAACTATAAAATTTGTAGAAGAAAATTAAGTCAGTTAACTTTGTTCTTTGTCATTTTGGGTCAGGCAAAGAGCTGTTAGATGCAACATAAAAAGCATAATCCATAAAGGGAAAAGTTTGATTTCACCAAAATTAAGAACATTCTGTTCTCTGAATGATACTGTTAAGAAAATGAAAACACAAGCTACAGACTCAGAGACACTATTTGCAAGTCACATATCTAATAAAAGGCTTGTATCCAGAAGATATATTTTTTAAAACTCTTAAAATTCCATAATAAGAAATCAAATAACAATTTAAAAATGAACAAAAAAATTGACTAGCCATTTCAACAAAGATGATATGTAAATGGCAGAAAAAGCAAATGAAAATATGATGTTCAACACCAGTAGTCATTAGGGAAATGCAAATTAAAACCACAGTGAGACACCATTACATACCCATTAAAATGGCTAAATTTTTTTTTAAAACCTGACAATGCTAAGTGCTGACAAGAACATAGAGGAACTGGATGAAACTCTCGTGTATTGCTGATGAGAATGCGAAACGGTACAGCCTCTTTGGAAAACAGCTCAGAAGTTTCTTAGAAAGTCTAACCATACTTATCATACAACCCAGCAATCCTACTCCTAGGTATTTGTTCAAGTGAAATGAAAACCCATGTTCATACAAAAAAGCTACAGACAAATAATTTATAGCAGCTTTGTTCATAATCTCCAGAGAGTGGAAACAACAGAACTAGGAAATGAATAAACAAACTATGGTACATCCATGTCATGGAATATTACTCAGCAATAAAAAAAGAATGAACACTGATACAAACAATGAAGCTCACTGGATGAGATTTGGATAAATCTCAAATGCATTAGGCTAAGTCAGAGAAGCAGATTAAGAAGACTACATGTATGGTTCACTTGCTGTGTCATTCTTGCAGATTTAAAACCGTAGGCACAAAAACAAATCAGGGATTTTCGGTGGCTGAGAGTGGAGGGAAGGGTTGCAAAGAGTAATGAGACAATTTTGGGGGTGATGGGATTGTTCTGTGTGTGGACTATAGTGGGAGATTTATGGTCGCATATGTTTGTAAAAACTTTCAGAACTATATAAAGGATGAATTTCACTCTATGAAATTTTACCTTAATTTTAAAAAATGGGATGTTGAGGATAGAGACTTGGTTTGATTTTCCAAGTAGAGTCCTTGAAATAAGATAAATCAAGAATAATGTGTTCTCATTAGGCTAATGGCTAAAAAAAAAAACATTGTGTACAACTTATCCCTGCGAAAATGTTTATAGTGATTTGCATAGTTAAAAGTAGAGTCAACTTAAAATTTTTGCCGTCACAGTGATTATAGGAATCTTGTGCTACAAAGCACTGTGGGTACAAGGCCAGACCCAACCACTGTATAAAAGGGTGCCTCATGGTGTCAAAACAGCTGCTTAATTGAGTCTAATTCATTGTCAAAATAATGTGTCGAAAGAATTTCATGTTCCTGTTAAAAATCAATTGACTGGTTATATGTTTTCCATCATGGGTGTGGGTATGGAATAGAAATATAGTAGTAACCAGGCCTGTGACCCCTCAGAACTGGAAGAGCCAGGAGAGGCCAGGAAGGGGGGCCTACCTCAGGGCTGTCATCTCAATCCCTTCCCCATCCCCTTGCCCATCTACTTCCCTCTCCTTACTTCTGGGATAAGCATCACTCTACAAGCTTTTAAGTTCACTGAAATAAATGTCATTTTGGAGAGAGTTGGGATGGTGTGGCACAGCATACCCTCCTGGCGTGGAAGAGTTGAACACCTGAATTAATTTACTCAGGGGCCTTCCGCAAGGGCCTTTGCTATTCTTTCTTGATTTGTGAAGTCGATAGAGGCTCTCGTCAATAACGGATTAACTCGTATGAATGTTGTTTTGTGGATGTCAGCACATCTAATGTTTATTTAATATCTTTATTTTGTGCTAGATCTAAAAATGTGACTTGATATTAATTGGAGATGGTGGTATAAAAACAAAAGAATTCTACCCTTATCGGGACTGAGTGTGTCTTTTAGTTATCTCCTTGATAAAGATTTAGCAGATGCAAAAATGGTATGTTTGGTGGATGGAATTTACCTTTGTAATACACAGTCTTCAAAACCTTACGTAGCAGGGCACTGCTACCTAATACAGGTGGTTGATGTTTTCTCACCTTTTTCATGAGTGCAAGGCCAGCCCCAAACAACATTTAAAAAGAGTCAAGTTTATCCCAATTCTTGCTCCTCTCTTCTCTCGCCCTTTATTGCCTCTTTTAGAGGATATCCAAAATCCTTATATGCCCCCCAAACCGCACTGTGAATGCCCCCTCAGCCCACCCAAATTCTAATGTAGCTCATGTTCCAGAAATACCTGCTGCTTCTCTCCCTTACATAAACATTTCCGTACCTCTAACACAGCTGACTTCAGCAAGGTATTACACTGAAAATAATCCACTTGATCCATTTCTACTAAGATGTGAATGACTGATACCTCCTTAAACCTCTAAGAGGGGGGATGCCTTCTAAAAGAGGTTGGTTGTTAACCGAAATAAATTTCTGGTGGAATTTCGGGTAAAGTGGTAAAGAAAAAAAACCCACCATGATGCTTGTTTTGGGGAAGGAAAATGTGAGATGGTGTAGGAGAAAATAGAGGGCCAGCCACGTAGGCCTGCTGGCCTGGACCAGGGATCCACATCTCCCTTCCACACACCCGAGCTGTTCTTGATTTTCACGATTATTCCCTCTCCTCTACTTCTGAGTTCACACGTTGCCTTTACTCCTCTAGTTGCAGGTTTGACAGCTTCCATGGAAGCAAGGGAAGTTGGTCCACAGCTTTGGGGATCATGTGGATGTGGACCCATGTAGGTAGAGGAGGAATAACAAAGTTTGAGATGTATCTCAGTATGCGTAGACTGCTTATAAATTGTGTTTGTAAATCAGGAACTTAACAGCACTGTATTTGAATAGAAAAAGTGTAAAGGATCTCTTCGCCCCTCTAAGAAAGGAAGTGAGTGAATGCACCAGCAGGAGGGGGAAAATATACTAGGTTGTAACTTCTGGCAACAAACCAAGAAGATGCACTTGTATGTTTACATCTACATAAAGTGCTTATCAAAGAAGAGACATTCCATTCTATACAAAAGTAATTTTTTACATTTTTTTATATCTTGACATTTTCTCTAGGCTAATAACAAAACCCTGCAAGAGAAGATTTTACAAGTGAATAATTTGGTGGAAGCCTTTGGCAATGCCTGCACTATTATAAATGACAATTCCAGCCGATTTGGAAAATACTTAGAAATGAAATTTACCCCTTCTGGGGCTGTCGTGGGAGCACAGATTTCTGAATACCTTCTGGAGAAATCCCGAGTTATCCACCAAGCCATGTAAGTTCATGTCACATATTTCCTATTTTCTGGGAAACGTAAGCAAAGATGATGCTTTTGTTTTAATAATAAAATGTCTTACTCATTTTACAAAATTTCAACAGAATTTTATTGATCATCTACTATGTGTGAGGCATTTACTGTTGGAAGCAGAGATGCTTCAGCAATGTCTTACTCTCTCATATGTTACATCCAGTAAAGGAGTTAATAAATAACCTAAAGTTTATGAAAACAGATAGAAAGCCTCAGCCCATCATAGAGGTACTAACAGGATAACTTAGAGTAATTTCTGAAGTAGGAGAGAATATACTTCTCTACACAAAACAAGTATGAAATTTAATTAGAAATAACAGTCATTTTTTTTCTTTTAAGTGCTGGTATATATAAATAGATCTTTGTGTTGATTCTGTGCTTCCCAATGTTTACACACAAGGGACCAAAAAACAAACAAAAAAAGGATTCAGGAAGGGGCTTTATTGTAGTGTTCTTTTTCCTGCCTGCTGATTTAAGCCACCAACACCATATTCTGGAATGTTTAGGTTGAGTGAGTTCCTTTTGGCAGTTTGTAGCTGAATGACAAAATTTTTCTCCTGTCCTCATGATTCCAAAACATCTTTGTTTGTTGTTCTTATGAAAAAACTAATCACAACATGGAATTTGTACCCTGGTCTTTATATTATTTTTTTAAAAGTTGTGGCAATTTAGAGTCTTCCATTTTTCTTATGTTGGTTTTATGCCAAACATATCTACATAATTGTAGTTATGTGTTGTACATTAAATTCTCAGGAACATAAGCTTCCTTTATGTACAAGTACATTAGTATTTAATTATAAGTGCCTTCAAATTTGCTATCATTCAGTTTATGATAAATTGTGAATATAAGTTGCTTGGAGCCAACCTCTGAGCTCAGCCTTTGATGTAGAAAATTATCCTTTGGTCTTCAGTTCCAAAAATGTCAGGCATGATTTTTAGGCAAATATGGCTTTGAATTGTGGCTCCCCGACATGTGGTCCACCTTGGGTAAGATATTTAAACCTTAAAGACCCTTATAGGATCTTGTTTCTGCAACCTACTGTGTGTTAGAATTTGAAATGCTTAACCTCACTGCACCTCAGTTTTTCATTTCTAAAAAGGAGAGAGCAGTGGTACCTACCTATTAAGATCATGCCTGTAAAGTATTTAGTGCAATGAAGAGCACATAGAAAGAACCCCATGAAGTTTAAGCCCTTATTAGCAGTAGTAGTGTTGATAGTTGTGTGAAGATTAGAAATAATATCTCGCGCAGTACATGGGACACTGAAAATGTCAGTAAACAGCAGCTCCTGTTATCAAGGTGTGCTGGGGCCCAGAACTTAGTGGCCATGCATGTTAGTGCCTTTGCCACCCATACCTGGAGGAACCTCCAGGTCTTATGCAAGTGTGGAGACTTAACTGGTTCTCAGAACAATCTGTCCTGCTCTCAAAACTGTGTAAGACTCTGTCCTTCAGGTCTTTGGGGAATGTCCACTTAAGACGCTGAATTATTGGGATTTAGATGGGGCCGCCATGTTGCACAGTGTCAAGGGCACCATCGCAGCGGGTTGCCTGGAGTCGTGTGCTGCAGCGCCATCCACGTAGAGTACGATGTGAGCAGCTACACAGTGAGGCTCTGGATTTGAAACCATACAAATAATCTCGTTCACGCTTATTGAACTATTGCACCGTGTGGTCCAGGAAATAGCACAATAGGACCATATTGTAGGCATACCATTAAGAAAGTAAGCTTATTTTCAGCTGGCCTAAAGGATTATTGTTTTACAACATTGTTTATTGGGGAAAAGTATTCCAATTTACAATCAGGGTGAAATATATCTCAGTTATAATTCAAGCACATCTGCCTTATAATTCTTCCATGTTTCCAGGTTTTTTTACATCTGTTTTTTTATTTTACTTAATTTGAATTGGCATTGTTAAATTCTAGAGAAGCTTTTTTAATGATCTTTAAAAATGAAAGTATCAGTGATATAATAGAAGAATTCTTAGTAGGTCCTTTTTAAAATGATAAATATAAATGTACCCTGTCATTCAGGAACTGGAAGGAAAGAACCAGTTCAGAGGGTTTAACTGAGAGGACTGTTTACAGAGGTAGAGGGCATTGAAGAACCAAGAATAAATGGTGAGATACCCACAGATGAACAGCATTGAGAAATCATTCCTACCGCTGGGTCTGAAGGGCAGAAGGAGGGACCACACTGCAGAGCCTGGTGAGAAGTAGGGCTGTGGAGGACAGCTGCCTGTCGGGAGCTGCTGCCTAAAGGAATATGGTCGTCCCTTTGTATCTGCGAGGGATTGGTTCCAGAGCCCTCTGCCGTATCCGCAGATGCCGAGTCAGCCCTCTGTGTCCGTAGGTTCCACATCCACAGATCCGGTTGGTTGAATCCGTGGATGCAGAACCCGTGGATATTGAGGGACAACTGTACAGCTACTGGGAGAAAGAGAGCAAGTGAGAGGAGGAAAACCTCGACCTCTTCTCCCTCCTTCCAGCCTCCTACCTGTGCTCCCTGTTGGCTGAACCCAGCTGGAAGCCAGAGAGCAAGGGAGCCCAGGAACCCCAGTCTGTAGAGGTTAGATTTGGGGGTCACAGAGCAAGGCAAAGAAGAGTGAAGAATGGATCTGAGGTGGCAGAGAAGGATCAGAGTAGACAATTTTTTAAAGGAACTTACCCTTTCTTTGAATGGAATAAATTCTTTTCTTCTCTTTTTTTTTTTTTTTTCTTTTTTTTTAAAATTTATTTATTTATGGCTGTGTTGGGTCTTCATTTCTGTGCGAGGGCTTTCTCTAGTTGTGGCAAGTGGGGGCCACTCTTCATCGCGGTGCGCAGGCCTTTCACTGTCGTGGCCTCTCTTATTGCGGAGCACAAGCTCCAGATGCGCAGGCTCAGTAGTTGTGGCTCATGGGCCTAGTTGCTCCGCGGCATGTGGGATCTTCCCAGACCAGGGCTCGAACCCGTGTCCCCTGCATTGGCAGGCAGATTCTCAACCACTGCGCCACCAGGGAAGCCCCTTCTTCTCTTTTTGCCTCTACTCATGTCATCCTACCCCCATCTCTGACCACATTTAGTTGTATACTGATGGTATTTCTCATGTTGCTGCTGTCGTATAAGTTGTGACTTAAAGCCTTTCCTAAATGTAGATGATTTTAAAGAGGAAATTTTAAAAAGAGGCTACTCACTTCCAAGAAGAAAATGAGCATACAGAAGTCAATGCTAGAAAATGCTCATAAATATAAATGATTGCTGTTTCACTGCAGTTTTCTCCTGTTACTGCAATTTAGTTCAGCAAGCATTGCTTGCGTGTCTCTCACATGCCCAGCACTTTCCCAGACGCTGCAGGAGACATCAACCAAATGGCAGATGTGTGCTCTCTGCTGTGGAGAAAGAGAAAATATTATTTATGGATCAATTACTCTGTGTCAGGCACTGTGCTGGGCATTTTACCTCCATAATCTCTCTTAATTCCTTCAGCGATATGACAGGGCTTATTGTCTATTTTCTACAGGAGGAAACAGACCAAGAAAATTATAATAAGTTGCCTAATATCGAAAAGCTAATAAGTGACTGAATTGGGGTTTGAAGCTACGTCTCTCTTTTTGACTCCAGAGCCCACCATTCATTCATTCATCCACCCATGTGGCTCATATTTACTGAGTACCTACTAAGTGCCAGGAGCTGTTCTAGGCCCGGGAGCTATAGGGCCGTAAGACAGGATTCCCGTGTACAGCAGCGCGTGGTCTCCCGGGAGCCACGCATGTTTTCATCCGGAGCTTGCTGATGACCATCACCGGCTGGTTTCTGATCTTGCAGGAAAGTAGGCAATGAGTTCACCTGCGGAGAGTGAGCAGGCAGACGGCGAGGGTCGGGGGGATCCAGGAGACTGGATGTCCTGGAGGAGGGAGTCCTGGAGGAGGGAGTCCTAGAGGAGGGAGGTGTAACTAACCAGGACACGCTAGAAGCACTGTGTCGTGAGCACTTCACGGGGCCCTGTGAATGCAAGGCTGCGCCGCTGGCTTTGCACGCCTCACTGCAGGCCCCTTTGTGGAATATTCCAAGGTTTCACACGTGGGGTGAGTCGCACCCTTGTGAGGACTTTGCCGTAGATTTGAGGCGTTAGAGGCCTTGGCTGCACGGTGATCCCCAGGGTCCAGGGCACATGAGACAGCCTGGAGGGCCTTCCTGCGCATGGCTGAGTGGGACCCTGAGGAAGCATTAGAGGCTCCGCAGTAGGGGTGGGCCAGAGCCAGAGAATACAATGACCCTTGAACAGTGGGGGGTTGAGGGGCGCCGACCCCCATTGCCGTCAAAAATCTCCTTATTTACTTAGGCAAAAATCTGCTTTTGACTTTCCTCAGACTTAACTCCTAATAGCCTACTGTTAACCAGAGGCCTTACTGATAACCCAGTTAACACATATTTTGTATATTATATGCATTATATACTATATTCTCATCCTAAGTTAAGGTAGAGAAAAGAAAATGTTATTAAGAAAATTATAAGGAAGAGAAAATACAGTGAAAGTACTGTACTGTCTCTACTGATGCCGTAAGTTTATGTCGTCTGTTTACAAGAAGAATCATCTGTCGGTACCTACATCAGTATTGTCTTAGATGATCCAAAACACTGTAGGTGTTATACTAACACTAAACATCAAAAATGAAAAGATAATGTGAAGAAGAAATTCATATTTACTTACAGGGACGATTCGTGCATTGATAAGGAAGAAGCAGCGGTATGGTTGCCTTATGTCACCTGGTGTCATCCATACAATTGCTTCACCGTAGCCCAGCCGATACACTAATGAGTGAATCTTGTAAAAGTTTAAGGCATATTGCAGCCATATTCATCATACAGTAATGGAAACATTGGTACATGTTTTAGAAAACTACTTTGTGTTGATAGGCTGATACGCAGTTTCTCCATTTACGAGAGAGAGGCATTCTGTACAATAAAGTAATTCTTTGAAAGCAGAGTGATAAAAGAGTAAGAATAGTAGCGCATTGTTAATTTTATATTAACTGTCACTCCCCTTATGCCTGTAAAGGTAGGTTCTCCACTTTAAGTCTTGCACATGATATTCTACACACAATTTGAAAATAGTTATTGAAAAAATTTGCATATAAATGGACCCACACAGTTCAAATCCCTGTTGTACTATCTGGTGACTTGCTGAGCCCCTACATGTGTTCCCAGGCCATTCTGACCTGGGAACCACTAATCCCACAAGCATGTGTGGGATGCCATGGAAGATTCTCTGCCTTGAAGGATGTAGTTAAGGCAGAACATGAGATGGGTAATCTTTGGAGGTGTCTTCCTTTCCTGTTCCTTTAATTCTCTTAATTGTTTATCTACCAAAGGTCAGTATATTTCCTATAGCATCTCCAGGTCTTGTCAAATTACAGTCCTCAGTAAATGTAAGCTGATAATTAGAGGGAACACCACCGGTTACGCGTGTCTGCATATATGAGCCACTCCTTTAATTGTGCACTGCATCATTTAAGCATTAGAGGTGTGACACCTAGAGCAATCAATGTGATTTCATTAGAACAAAGCAAACTGAATTACATGCTGTGCCCGTCTTAGAGGAATTTTATTATTTTGTGGTGAGAAAAGACAAGAACTAAACTTTCTGTTCTGTTCTAACCTTGCTTGTGTACAACGCTCATGTTCATCGAAGTATTACTAGTGACTGCCACAAATAATGGCTGGGGGCGTAGAAGGTACAAACACAGCCAGCTCTAAAGGATGCCACCATCCTCACTTCAGCATCTGAGCCTGTGGACGCCCCTTTTCCTGAAATGCTCGCCTGTCTTTGCTTCCATGACTGGACTCTTCTCTGAGTTTTTCTTCTCTGACTTAGATTTATCCATCCGTTCCCAAAATGTATACTCATCAAAGATCTGTTCTTGGAGCGTTTCTCTTTTCTCTGTATATTCTCACACTTAGCAATTTCTTCTGACATCATGGCTCAGTGGATAGCTCTGTGTGATTGACAGCCAAAGATGTACCTCTTGCTGTCTCCCAAGTTCATGTGGTTTTTGTTTTGGCTGCATTGGGTCTTCGTTGCTGCGCTTCTCTAGTTGCGGCGAGCGGGGGCTACTCTTCCTTGTGGTGCGTGGGCTTCTCATTGTGGAGGCTTCTCTTGTTGCGGAGCACGGGCTCTAGGTGTGTGGGCTTCAGTAGTTGCGGCATGTGGGCTCAGTAGTTGTGGCTCGCGGGCTCTAGAGCACAGGCTCAGTAGTCGTGCTTAGTTGCTCCACGGCACGTGGGATCTTCCTGGACCAGGACTCGAACCAGTGTCCCCTGCATTGGCTGGCAGATTCTTAACCCCTGCGCCACCAGGAAAGTCCCCAAGTTCATGTTTTTCATTTCCAGCAACCTGGATATTTTGCTGTCATCTCGAATTCAACTGAATACAGGTACACCTTGGAGATATTGTAGGTTCAGTTCCAGCCCCCTGCAATAAGGTGAATATCACAATAAAGCAAGTCACATGAAGTTTTTGGTCTCCCAGTGCCTATAAAAGTTATGTCTACAATATATTGTAGTCTCTTACGTGTGCAGTAGCATTGCGTCTAAAAAAACAACGCACATACCTTAATTAAAAAATACTTTATTGTTAAAAAATGCTAGCCATCATCTGATCCTTCAGCGAGTTGTAATTTTTTGGCTGGTAGAGGGTCTTGCCCTGATGCTGATGGCTACTGACTGATCAGGACGGTGGCTGCTAAAGGCTGGGGTGACCGTGACAACTTCTTAAAAGGCAACGAGGTTTCCCTCATCGATTGACTCTTCCTTTCATGAATGATTCCTCTGTGACCTGCGATGGTGTTTGGTAGCATTGTACCCACAGTGGAACTTCTTTCAACATTGGAGTCAGTCTTCTCAAACCCTGCTGCTGCTTCATCAACTAAGTTTATGTCATATTCTCAGTTTTTTGTTGTCATTTCAACAGTCTTCTCAGCATCTTCACCAGGAGTAGATTCCACGTTAAGAAACCACTTTCTTTGCTCATCCGTAAGATGCAACCTTCAGCTGTCCAAGTTTTACCATGAGATTGTAGCAGTTCAGTCACATCTTCAGGCTCCACTTCTAATTCTAGTTTTCTTGCTATTTCTACCACATCTGCAGTTACTTCCCCCCATAAAGGCTTGAGCCACTCAAAGTCATCCATGAGGGTTGGAATCAACTTCTTCCAGACTCCTGTTAATGCTGATATTTTGAGCTCTTCCCATGGATCATGAATGTTCTTAATGGAATCTAGAATGGTGAATCCTTTCCAGAAGGTTTTCAATTGACTTTACCCAGATTCATCAAAGGAATCACTGTCTGTGGCAGCTATAGCCTTACAACATATATTTCTTAAATAATAAGACTTGAAAGTCAGAATTACTTCTTGATCCATGGGCTGCAGAATGGACGCTGTGTTAGCAAGCATGAAAAAACCGTTAATCTTGTTGTCCACCAGAGGTCTTGGGTGACTAGGTGCATTGTCCATGAACTATAATATTTTGGAAGGAACCTTCTTTCTGAGCAGTAGGTCTCAACAGTGGGCTTAAAATATTCAGGAAACCATGTTGTAAACAGATGTGCTGTCATCCAGGCTTTGTGTTCCATTTAGAGCAGGGGTCCCCAACCCCTGGGCTGTGGACCGGTACCAGTCCTGTTAGGAACTGGGCCGCACAGCAGGAAGTGAGCAGTGGGAGAGCGAGCGAAGCTTCATCTGCCGCTCCCCATGGCTTCCCATGGCTCCCCATGGCTCCCCATGTCTCCCCATCGCTCCCCATGGCTCCCCATGGCTCCCCGTCGCTCCCCGTCGCTCCCCATGGCTCCCCATGGCTCCCCGTCGCTCCCCGTCGCTCCCCATGGCTCCCCGTCACTCCCCATGGCTCCCCGTCGCTCCCCATCATTCCCCATCGCTCCCCATGGCTCCCCTTTGCTCCCCATGGCTCCCCATGGCTCCCCATCGCTCCCCATGGCTCCCCATGACTCCCCATGGCTCCCCATGGCTCCCCATCGCTCCCCATGACTCCCCATGGCTCCCCATGGCTCCCCGTCGCTCCCCATGGCTCCCCATCGCTCCCCATGGCTCCCCATGGCTCCCCGTCGCTCCCCATGGCTCCCCGTCGCTCCCCATCACTCCCCATGGCTCCCCGTCGCTCCCCATGGCTCCCCGTCGCTCCCCGTCGCTCCCCATGGCTCCCCGTCACTCCCCATGGCTCCCCGTCACTCCCCATGGCTCCCCGTCGCTCCCCGTCGCTCCCCATGGCTCCCCATGGCTCCCCATCTCTCCCCATGGCTCCCCGTCGCTCCCCATGGCTCCCCGTCGCTCCCCGTCGCTCCCCATGGCTCCCCGTCGCTCCCCATGGCTCCCCGTCACTCCCCATGGCTCCCCATCGCTCCCCGTCACTCCCCATGGCTCCCCATCGCTCCCCGTCGCTCCCCATGGCTCCCCATCGCTCCCCATCACTCCCCATGGCTCCCCATCGCTCGCATTACCGCCTGGACCATCTGCCCCACTCCGGTCCGTGGAAAAATTGTCTTCCATGAAACTGGTGCCTGGTGTCAAAAAGGTTGGGGACCGCTGATTTAGAGGTCACATGCAGAGTAGATTTAGCATAATTCTTAATGGCCCTAGGATTTGCAGAATGGTAAATGAACATTGTCTTTAGCTTAAAGTCACCAGCTGCATTAACCTCTAACAGGACAGTCAGCGTGTCCTTTGAAGCCAGGCATTGACTTCTCTTCTCTAGCTATGAAAGTCCTAGATGGCATCTTCTAATATAAGGCTATTTCGTCTACACTGAAAATCTGTTGTTTAGTGTAGCCACCTTCATTGATTGTCTTAGTTAGATATTCCGGATAACTTGCTGCAGCTTCTGCGTCAGCACTTGCTGCTTCACCTTGCATTGCTGTGTTATGGAGACGGCCCCTTTCCTTAGACCTCGTGAACCAACCTCTCCTAGCTTCAGACTCCTGCAGCTTCCTCACCGCTCTCAGTCTTTACAAAATTGAAGAGAGTTAGGGCCTTGCTCTGGATTAGGCTTTGGCTTAGGGGAATATTGTGGCTGGTTTGATCTTCTGTCCAGATCACTAAAACTTTCTTCATAACACCAATAAGCCTGTTTTGCTTTCTCACCATTCACTGGAGTAGCACTTTTAATTTCCTTCAAGGGCTTTTCTTTTGCATTCACAACTTGGCTGACTGTTTGTTGCAAGAGGCCTAGCTTTCAGCCTATCTCAGCTTTTGACATGCCTTCCTCACTAAGCTTAATCTTGTCTAGATTTTGATTTAAAGTGAGAGACGTGCAACTCTTCCTTTCACTTGAACACTTAGAGGCCATTGTAGGGTTGTTAATTGGCCTAATTTCAATATTGTCATGTCTCAGGGAAGAGAAGAGGGAGAGAGATGGGGAAACAGCCGGTTGGTAGAGCAGTCAGAACACACACAGCATTTACTTATTAAGTTCACTGTCTATATAAGATTGTCCGTAGAGCGTGAGGTTCCTGGCTCCCCAAACTAATCACAACAGTAACATCAAAATCACTGATCACAGATCACCGTGACAAATGTCATAATAATGAAAAAGCTTGAAATATTGTGAGAATTACCACAGAGATGCGAAGTGAGTCATTGCTGTTGGAAAAATGGTACCAATAGACTTGCTTGATACAGCGTCCCTACAGACTTTCAATTTGTAAATATTGCAGCATCTGTGAAGCACAGTAAAGCCAAGTGCAGTAAAATGAGGTATACCTGTACTCATTGTCCAAAACCCGTTTTCTTACCTTGGTCCCTATTTTTTGGAAGGGCACCATCTTCCCTAAGATGGAAGAAGGAAAAGGGAGACTGAAACTGTAAGCCAGGAGAGAACTTCCTGATCTTGGAGAGGAAGTGGGGTCCATCTCAGATCTCTCCAGAGCAAAAGGAAGACAAGGGAAGGAGAAGCAGGGGTCCCTGGGGTCCTAGTATCAATAGTATGTTGTTGAACTTCCTGAAACAGAGACTCACTTTGCTGTGACCCACGCTCCTTAACTGTACTCTTCCAGTGTCTTGGAAAGGCTGTTTACATGTAGAACCACAGAGTCATGGAACTTGAGATTCATAAGGAACAGGTTTCTCATGCAAGTGAGAAAACTGAGCCCCAGAAGGACAGTGTAACGAGGTGGTTAAAGACGTGGGCTTTGGAGTCAAACAGCCCTGGTTAAATCCAGTTTGGCCATCAACTTTGTGACCTGAGGGTGAGATTAGTGTCCCCTCTAAGCTTCAGTTCCCTTGTACGTGAAATGAGAGGGTCATGGCAGGTAAATGAGATACTGCAGCACCCACCACCGCCTGGCATGCTCTAGTTATTATTACTTTGTTTCTTTTTCTGTTGGCTCCTGCTGGCATGGAAATGCCAAGAAGTCAGGGCGTTTTGACTGCTTGCTCCAGCTATATTCCCCGTGCCTAGAACAATGCCTGGCGGACACGCAGATATCCGCTGAATGACTCAGACAGGTGCTTAGCAGAGTGTGCAATCCGCTGACAGTGGTGGTCGAAAAGAGCGACGGGTCGCAACCACAGAGGGCCAGAACCCAGTGTTCTGGGAAGTGCTTGGTGGCGCTTACAGGCGTTCTGGTAATTATATTGCCAAGAAACTTTAGCGATGAATAGATGTTCTTACTAACCACCTTCCTGAAAATGGCTTGTTTTTTTCAGTGGAGAAAAAAATTTTCATATTTTTTACTACATCTATGCTGGTTTAGCTGAAAAGAAGAAACTAGCCCATTACAAATTGCCGGAAAATAAGCCTCCCAGGTAACCCAGCAGCTTGAACTTTTGTAAATAATGCTTCTACTTTTCACTTAATCACTCATTTCACTTAATTTCAGATTTTTACCTGTCCTTTCTTTTTTTTTTTTTTTCCAGATACCTGCAAAATGACCACATCAGAACAGTACAGGACGTGTTGAATAATAGTTTCTATAAATCCCAATATGAATTAATTGAGCAGTGTTTCAAAGTCATCGGTTTTACAATGGAGGTGAGCATGGAAGACATTTGAACCTCTTTAGGAAGTGTCTTTTTGTCCTCACTGATGGTAAGAGTTAGCATTTATTGAGTGGTCCATATGTCAGATATTGTGCTAAGTGCTTTACATGGATAATTTTTAAATTACTGAAACGACCTTATGAAATAACTAGAATTATAATTTTTACTTTATACATGAGGAAACATGGCCTTGAGATACAACTGAATTTCGTTCTATTCTTAATCTTCTATTTTACTTATATTTGCATCTCCCACATATATATAAAATTTTATGTAAATGCATAAATGTGATCATGTCACACATTCTTTTTTAGTGCAGTTTTCTTTTTCTAACAACTTTATTAAGATATAATTCACATACTGTACAAATCAGCCATTTAAAAGTGTACATTTTAATGACTTTTAATACAGTCACTGAGGTGTGCATCCTTCCCCATAATCACTTTGAGAATATTTTCATGTTCTAAATTTTTCACTCCAAACGAAACCTGCTAGTGATTAGCAGTTCCTCCTCATTCCCATCCCACCTCTGCTTCTATCACTGTAGATCTGTTTATTCTGGACATTTCGCATGAATTGAGTGATGCAATATGTCACCCTTTGTGACCAGCTTCTCTCATTTGACATAATGTTTTCAAGGTCCATCCATGTTGTGGCATGTGTCAGTACTTCATTTCTTTTTATTGAGGAATAATATTCCATTGTATGGCTATACCTCATGTTATTTGTCCATTCATCATGTGATGGGCATTTGGATTGTTTCCACTTTTCGGTCATTATCAATAATGCTGCTGTGATCATCCGTGTCTGAGTTTTTGTGTGACATGAGTTTTCACTTCTCTTTAGGATATACCAAGGGTGGAAGAGCCAGGTCATAGAGTAACACTATGTTTAACCTTTTGAGGAACTACTAGACTGTGTTCCAAAGCAGCCACACTATTTTACATTCCAACTGGCAGCGTATAAAGGTTCTGATTTCTCTCCATCTTCCCCAGCACTTATTATTATCTGTTTATAGCCATTCTAGTGGGTGTGATGTGGTGTGTCACTGTGGTTTTGGTTTGCATTTCCCTAAAGGCTTATGATGCTGAACTTCTTTTCATGTACTTATCTTTTCATGTAATTTATCATTTACATATCTTCTTTGAAGAAACATCTGTTCAGATTCTTTGCCAATTTTTTAATTAGGTTGTCTTTTTATTATTGAGTTGTAAGAATTCTTTGTATTGTAGATACAAGTGTCGTATGATTTGCAAAAATTTTCTCTCTTTTGTTGTCTTTTTACTTTTTTGATGGCATCCTTTGAAGCCACATTATCTGTATTATTGATTTCATTTTTAAAATATTTTTATTAACATATTAATTTGGTTTCTTGTGTTGTTCTTTTTCTTAAGGAGAATACTTGGTTCCTCTGTTTCTTCATTTTCCTTATTTAATAATGAAGGTATTTAAGGCTATAAATTTATCCCTGAGTAATAAAGATTTCTTTCTTTGTCCTAGGTTGTTTTTTTAATTTTTATAACGAAGTGTCTTGTTTACTAGGGATTCCTGAAGGTTTTTAGAGAAGCTTTCAGACTCTGCTCTTAGTAGTTTACTGTTTGCTGTGTTGATTCAGTCCTACGATAAAAAGAACACTTCACTCGGAACATGAATCAGGCTTTTAGATGAACTCTTGCAGGAAAGTAATGTGCAATTTGTTGGATTTTAATTTCATTTTCATAAATGATACTCCTGCAACTTGAAACTGTTAGTGTGTCTGCTTAAGAAGTTTACTGAAATTTCTTGGGTTATCAAATCTCTACTAAGAGCCTGAGCTAAAAATAATACCTGATTCTTCTCCAAAAGTTTGGAAAATTTTATCAGTAGGATGTAAAATGTAGAGATGCTGATAAAAGTGAAACTTGACAAGAATCATTCAAATTATGTGCAGTGAGGTTATTGAATCTAATTTTGTAGCGTGTTTTTCAGGCACTGTTGCCTCCCTTCTAAAATGGAAGGCTGTCAGCGGTAACCTTTTGTCCATTTGATGCATTTGCTCACCAGAAAGTAATACTTCTAAAGCTGTACCTGTTCTCAGAATAGAGAAAAGTTTGCTGCTAAGTGCATTTTCTCCAAATACGGATCCTCTGCTGTTGACAGCTCTGACGACGGGTGGTCTCCCGGTCTTGACTTCTCTTTGAAAGTCTTTGACTTCACCTTGGGTGTCCTTGCTGCAGGCCTGAGGGGAAGTATTCTTAAGACCTTGACCTTAGGGAATGAGGTGTGATCTCTGCCAGCTGGGTGAGGTTGGAGAAGCAGGACAGATGAATGACTTTTTTTTTGCCTTGAAATTAGGACCTTCAGGAGAGGTTTAAGTAAACCAGGGTAATCTTTGTCCATCAGGAAACATTTCAACTTTTAGAATTAATTTTTCTGGTGTGGGCTTTCTCCGTAGCCAAGAGGAATTCAGATTTGATGGAGAGGCTCCCTACCTGGCTGCCTTTACAGCCCCAGAATTTAGGACTCTAAATTCTTGAGTTCTGAATAAGCTTTGCTACTAAGTTTCTAGATGTATGAACTGGTTGTGGGGAGGGGTGGGTGAGAGCTGTAGGAGCCATAGGGGACCTGGCAGGCTGCTCTCAGGACCAACTGAAACAAAATAACTCCTCTGGGGACCAGAGAAGAATTATTACCATGACTTTCCAGTTTTTGCCAGAAGGCGGACAATTATATGGACCAGAGAGAGAAGCATTACTGTAGACTCATGGGCAAGCCAGGGTTGAATGCATCCTTAGGCAAATACTCTACTCACAGGAAGTCTTGAGGTAAAGTTGAGTAACTTTTTGATTTAGAAGTAGAGGCTCCAGCTTGACCATCTTTATTTCTGAATGATGCATTCTTTCCGTAGATTCATGGACCCTGGCTGGAACTTTGGCTGTCCACTCTATAAACTGCAGCTCAAATCAGGAAACTCAGTGGTTCTGTGGTCTCTAGGCAGAAAGGAGATGATTCGGACCTTCTTTCTGTTGATGCATTAAATAGCTTTAGGCTGTAAAATGGAAAAAAAGAATCCATTGTTTGTTAAGATTTCTGAGGGTTTTTAGGGAAGCTTGCAGACTTTGCTCTTAGCTGTAATACATTACTATGAAGAACTTTCTGCAGGTGAGACAAATGCATGGTTCTTAAAGGGCCAGTATACAAATCTTATTCCCCTACTGCACTCTCACAAAAGAAAAAGAAGAAGAAAAAGAGGAGGAGGGGGAGGAGGAGGAGAAGAACAAGAAGTGGCAGCAGCAGCAAAGGTTGGCGGGCGACTGGATTGATGTATGAGGACAGGACAGTTTGCTGGGTCAGTAAAAGCCTTTGCTGGAGAGTTGGGAGAAAAATGATGAGGACAGGAGTTGAACAACTGAGAGAGTACTCAGCTTATAGAACTTACTGTGGATATCTCATGTGAAGAGTGGAGTGGTATGTGCTCTTTTTTTAGCCATGAGGTCTGGGTGGCGGACATCATATGACACTGAAAACTGCTGTCAACCTTACCTGGCTACATTTTGGGAACAATACCAATCTGAACTCTACCGTTTGGAGCCAGAGATGACCCTAATACATTTCCTAATAAAATAGATACTGTTATTACTAGTGCAGTGTGTATGGAATTGGTTCAGCTCTGGGAGAGGAAGTCCCTGACTTGGATGGCATGAGTTTCAGCCATATTCCAAGTGACCTATGACTGCCACCCAGAGATTTCAGACAAGCCATGGGAGACACTCCGGGTGATTCCACATGCCACCCTGTTCCAGACTTAGTCCCGTTCATATGCTCTAATTCTGAGGTTCCATGCATCGTTGGTGACCACCTGGGTCTTTTGCTCTCATTCTGGCTCAAAGGACCAAGATCTTGTTCCCCCGTGAATGTTTGAGCACAATATAAAACCCAGCTTAGCCGCATCAGGAGTAAAAATAGGATATTTGCTGCTCCAGCAGGCTGGCATGATGCTAGTTAAACTTAACTCTACCGCACCCCAAGCCCTTCCTGGTTGTGGCTGCTTTCGGTTCATCTTCCTCACTTCTGTTTGCCAAAATTCAAATTCAGATCAGCCTCCTCCCGTCTGTTGCATCACTTTCCCTCTCCCTAACCTCCCTCCAACCCTGCCGTCACCCACAGCCTGTACCTATGGAGACAAGTTGATTTAAGCACTAGCGGATATCCTGGCTCTTAAAGCAGAAAGGGATGCGGTGAATAAAGAAAAACACAGCATCCACTCCTGTCTCCAATCCTTGGTCCTACAATGAATGTTGCTAGTGGTAGATGCCCCTTTGGACTGCAGTCTGGTTCTATTGGTTGCCTGGTTGGGGGAAGACGGGAGAGGTTCATTGGACCTCAGAGCACCCTACAAACTGGAAGCATGTTGTACGCCAGGCAAGCAGCTCCTGCTGCCGACCTGGGGCTGGGCCCCTTTGTAGTTCTTTTCCCTGCTTTACGTCATCGGAAGAGCTTATCTTCTTACCAGTTCCTTCCCCCAGAGGCTGCTATCTTAGAAGTAGGGAACCATTTTTAACTGGTTTGTTTATTACTTCCAAGTCCCAGTCGTCAGAGGCAATGTTTCACTTATATTTGCCTCAACTGCTTTCCATTGCCTGGTAGGGCAATGTTTAGTCACATTAAAATGAAACCAGTCTAGCAGTTAACATCTAGTGACAAACATATTTCATTTATGTAAGACTGTATGTTCCAAATTTAAACATATTCAGTGTTTACTGAACATCCAAACATAATAGCTTAGGATAAAGGAAAACATAACATCTGTTTCTGGAGCTGAAGCACAATCACTGCTAAATATTTTGTGAAGACTTTTAGTCCAGTTCAAGGTGGCTCTCCTAGAATGTGCTGGTCTCCACCCCTAAAAGCAGAGCCTCAGAGAGTTAACAGGGCAGACTGTCCCGCTTTAGAGACAGTGGAATTAAACTGAGTGGGTGTTTACTTCCTTTTTATCCCACTCGTGATTTTTTTTAATGTCATCTCACTGGCTTGTTTGGATATGTCTTTTGTCCATAGCTGCTTCAGTTTCAGTTTGGAAAGAGGCAACTTGTACAATCAAGTTAAATGGCTTGATTTTCACATCCTTTAATCACAGCTTGCTGCCTACACATTTTACGGCTGCACAATTTTGGTGACTTTCCAATACAGAGAGTGTCTCTCTCTCTCTCTCTCTCTCTCGCTTTCTCTCTCATTCTCTCTCTCCCCCCTTGTCTTTCTCCGGTTGGTGTCAACAGCACCCATGGTGTAGGTTTCCTTTTAAATACTTCGGGGTTTACAATTTACTTGTACATTTGTGATTCAGCACAGGCCAGGCAAAGTGACAGGCAAATCAAAATCATATATTCTCTACAAATAACACAAATTGGAAAACTCTTAAAACTTTTCAAAACCCATGATTTCCTAAGCCATTTTCCTGCCACAGTTTTAAAATAAATGATTAGTAGTTTTATGAGTCAACTCATTTAGAGGCAGTTTTTATCGTGTCATGACAGGAATTTGATTTGTTTCCCTTTGCACAAAGTCATAAGTCTTTTGTCTAAGATGAGAATGCCTTTTTTTTTTCTCCTGCTTTAATTTTGCTTACATTTCTTATAACACTCTAAAATCACAAGCTAGTACATTTTCTTTGGATTATCAGTTATGGCTTCAGTTGTGATCAAATAATATTTGTGAAGTAAATTTTAAAGTATTTAAAGCATCACACAGTGTTGAATTCTATGAAACACTTTATTTTTAAAAATTGGTTTTAGTCAGGGTGGGAGGGGCATAAAAGTCCCTTTTAGTTAGTCATTTGATAATAATTTAAAAAGGATAATTTGATACCTAGTTGTCTTCATTCAACATACATAAAAAGTTACAATTCTTGAATGTCATAATTCAGCCAACATCGATGATGAAGAGAATGAGAGGACCAAGGAAGCCAGTTGACTTCTCTTGGTTTGACACTATAGTCTGTGGGATGATCTTGTTATGCTGGAGCCTAAAGATTCTTCCCCATCTGTCGGCAGCCACAGTCACTGCCTTGCTGTACTCAAGGGGAGAATGATGCTAATATTTCTGTGCTGTGTTTCAGCAACTTGGAAGTGTATACAGTATACTGGCTGCAATCCTGAACGTTGGAAACATTGAATTTTCTTCTGTGGCAACCGAGCACCAGATTGACAAGAGCCACATTTCTAATCATGCAGCTCTGGAGAACTGTGAGTTTTATTATCTTGCATTCAAAACTGAACTCCTAAAAAAAGTCTGATGACATACTGAAAGTGTCACATAGGGGTAACTTCAAGCAGTTGTACTTTTATGGAATCCTAAAAACGAATACTCAGATTCAATTTGCGTCAAATGAAGTTTTCAAAGTCCACTATTTAAAACAGATCTTCATGCCTACAAATCAACTAATTACTGTAGAAAGGCTAGGCTTTCATGATTATTTTAGGAGCTATTTACATTTCAATGTAAAAACACAGAAAGCGTAATTAAAATTTAGCAAACTGATCTGAAAAAGAGTTAAAGTTGTTATTGTGATAACAATTTGGCATCTCTATCATTTTATAAGTAATAAAGATCTGAATATTTATTTTCGTACTGGATGGGTGTTTTATACGCATTCATCTTGGGTTGATTAATTTTGGAGTCATTTTCTATGCAAGAAAAGTACATCATGGTATTTGCTTCAAATCAGCTTTTCTCTTACTGGCAGAGTTTGATGAATTATTTCAATCATTTAAGGTTTCTCACTGATACCGTCCAGTGGCAAAGCTTTTTAATTTAGAATATACCCTGATTTTTATTTTTAGTATTGTCATACTCCTCCACAATCCCAGATTTGTTAAAGTGTCATTCATAACACAGGAAATAATGTTATAAAATTTTGTTTATATATTTTTTTCTGATTTATACTTACTCAGGAACAGAATGAGATGTTTTAGGATAATTTCAGAGGGCCAGATGCCAAACCACCCTGGTCTGGATCTGTCCCCAAATCCCCATCATCTCCATCCCACCAGCTTGGTACTACAGCAGAACAAGCGTCTGAGGTTGGCATGTAATGATTGGCAGGTACCGGGAAACCTGTTCTGGCTTTTCATATATAAAGAAAACTTAATTGGCACATAAGATATTAGGTTATCAGAAGTGGAAGGAATAGCCAGAAAACGCCAATGATAAGATTCAAACCTCACCATCTGATCGTAATTACAAGAGTTATCAGCAACCAACAGAATGAGTCGCAATAGAGCTATGTCGTAAATCTGAGTACACTTAGAAACTACCAAACTGAAAAATGATTTTGATGATTGGCAACCCATTTCCGTATAGCAGGAGACAGTCATATGGGTCACAGAAGGTTAATATTAATATGAATATAGTTAAAATTAATTAAAGCACTCACGGAAAATAGAAATTTTACTAATTTACATTAAAGTGATTTGTAATTAAAGTTACAAGGAATTATCTCCAAACCAGGGCCATGTTTCCAGATGATTTTACAGGTGCATGGTTTCAATCAGGCACCAGTTTTGTCCATTCTATCCCAAAACTCTCTCCCAAATATGACCTCTTGTCTTTCTCTCCATCATCATTATTCTCATCCAAGACACATCACCTCTCACCTGAACTAAGTGACCACCCAGTTGTTCATTCCACATTAATTCTTGAACTTTTCCAGGTTGTCCTCCACAGTTCATTCAGGAACCACTTAACACATGTATCCGTGGTGTCTCTCAGTCTTCCTCTCCCCCTCCTTGTCCCTCTGCTTCTCCCCCTCCCTCTATCTTCCCACTTGTTCTTCTTGATTAGCTTCTCATTCCCTCTGGATAAAGACCATCAAGAAGAGAACTTTGTCTTAAAAGGGGTTCTACTTAGCAGTATATCCCCAGGTAAAACGCCTGGCATGTAGTAGATGTTCAATAAATAGATATATGTCAAATGAATGAATAATGGGGGAATAGAAATAGACATACCAGTCAATAGGAGACATTATTCAGAAACAGAACGAAGTAGAATTACCAGAAAGGCATTACAAATCACTAGGGAATCAGTGTTGTAGGGACAAGCAACTGGCTGACCATTTGGAGGAGGGGGAGTTTGAATCCTTCTCATACACCATATACCAAAGTGTATTCCAAATGTCTATCAGTTTAAATGCAAATAAGTAAATAAATACATACATACATAAATGTACAGGGAAAAATGCATTTATATAATCCTGAGATGAGAAAAGACTTGAAGGACTTTATGTGCAGAAAACCAAGAGCAGAAATAGTTTTTTAAGTGGATATTTGACTACATAAAAATTAAAGCTTTCATACCAAAAAAAGGAAAATAAATTAAATTGCAATGCAAATGAAAAATGAGGGAAAATACTTGCAACATATATATCAAAGCATTATTCTCTTTAAACTCTTATAAATTGATTAGGAAGAGATGACTATATCAATGAAAAAGAGGCAGTTTACAAAATAAGAAAATGAAAATCAATGAAAATGTGGCAGTTTACAAAGTAAGAGCCACAAATCACTAATAAAAATATGAAAAGAAGAAAGTATTCAGCTTTGCTAGGAGTCAAAAACAAATTGAAAGAAGAAAGCATTCTTTTTTAAAATAATAACCCCTGGTGTCCATGAAATTGTGTTGAAATTATTTAACTTTCATTTGGATGATAGGAGTACAGTTGGTTCAGAGTTTTTGAAGAGCAGCTAAATAGTATATATCAAAAGGCTTAGAAGTGTTTATATACTCAACCAATTGCTGAATTTAGGCAGTTTATGCTAAGAAAATAATACAAGACAGAAACACAGATTCATGCCCAAAGTATTCATCCTAGCATTCTTTACAATTGTGAATATATGGAAGCAACCTAAACATCCAACAATTTAAAAATTGATATGTTATGATATATGTCAGAATATTATGCAGCAAATTAAAATTATATTAACGAACAGTATTCAACAAAATGGGAAACGCTTAAAGATATTAAGATAAAATGTATGTGCAGAATAGTGGTAATAAACATGCCTAGAAGGAAAGAAACTCAGAATGTTTTCTCTGAAGGTAGGATTTCTGTATTAAGCTTATATTACTTCTACATTGTGAAAAAATAATTTTGTTTAAATAAGGTTCAACAATTTTAGCAACATAACCAAGAAATATCTTGTCCCAAGTGCTAAAACTAAATTTAAAATGTTCAAAATATTTTAAAAGGAGAACGACTGATTTGAGAAATTAGCCTATCTGTCATGTAATAGTTTGGGTTAAGGATGTTTATTATATTCAAAAATGAGTTTTGTTCACTGAGTTAAAATTACCTGTGATATTTAATTAAATATTAAATATTCGGGCAATAAGTTTTAACAAACTTTAGTCATTGACATATGTAACTGAAAAATAGTAGTATGATTAAAAAGTATATGAATGTCAAGATGTTTTATGCTTGTTTGTTTCCATATTGCAAAAGTTACTTAAAATGCATTTGTTTGGGTATATCCCTGAAGTCTAGGTAACTTTACAATTAATTTCCATGTTTTGAAAATGTGTCTATAATAATGGCATCCAAATGATAGCAAAACTGTTCATTATGTTTTTAAATATTTTAACATAATTCAGTGAAATTGTGTTTGGCATCACCTAAACAACCACTGGTTTGTGTGGAGGGTCACTCTGTCAGCCAGCTCAGTTTGGGTTGCGCTGTATTATACAACAGCCTATAGCTGACCAGTCGAGATAAGCGGAGAAAGATGATCAAGAAGAAACATAGGGCTCCTATTGAATAGGATATTCTTTTTATATTATAAAACCTTCACATGTTTATTTCATGTCATTTGAAGAAGGTGAATTAAGACATTTTCATTCTCTGGGAAACGACTTCATTGTCATAATATCTTCTAACAACACGTTTATTTATTTTTAGCTGCTTCTTTGCTTTGCATTCAAGCAGATGAGCTACAAGAAGCTCTCACCTCCCACTGTGTGGTCACTAGAGGAGAAACCATCATACGACCCAATACTGTAGAGAAAGCTACTGACGTCAGGGATGCGACGGCGAAAACTTTATATGGACGCCTGTTTAGTTGGATAGTCAATTGCATTAACAGCTTATTGAAGCACAACGCATCACCCAGGTAAAAAACTTTATAGAACTTGTTCCTCAAATGTCAGGTGATGTAAATCTGTTTTCTAATTTACTGATTTATCTGTGAGTCCCTTTGAAAATGTTTCTAATTGGTGTCATTTAATTATTCAAGTTTTGTTTCTAGTTTAAGCTCTGCTTTATTTCCTAATGGTGCCACTTCATTGCATCAGGTAGCTATAAAACTTTAAAACTGCTGGAACACAGAAACTGTAGCAATATGACTAAACATAATAGAAAGTGATTTTTTAGTGTGACTTCTTACTGTCAATTTATATGTTCTTTTAATTAGAAGGTGTACTGTGAAGCATATACCGTTTTATACTTGTAGAGAATCTCTGTTCAGCAGTTCTTTGTCTTTGTTTTGAGGGATTGAATTAAATTTTCAAGGCAAAGGAAAACTTTCTTTTCATAGTTTAACTCTCATTATAACCCAGCAGGGGTACATGTGATCTTCAATGAAATTTGGTTAAGAAATGCTCTAGATAGCTAATAAGTGATAGAGCAAGATGTGAACAGTAGTGTTATCTGACCATAACAGATGCAAGATGTAACTTAAGTCTCCGGCCTGTCTAGTACCTTATCTGAAATCGCAGCCACCGTTGAGTGCTCTCTGTACACCAGGGATTGTGCCGAGATATATCCTTACATTTACATCCAAAGCTTTGTTCTCCTGTAAATTATATAATCTTTAGAAATTTGTATGTGAAAAATATGGTGGATTCCTACCTTAAGATCACCTCTTTCACACTTGCTTACTAAGCGTAAAAGACCATTTCATATACATTTCAGGCGTGTAATTCACTGTTATTTTTCCACTAAAATACACACCACACCATAGTATCATTCAGACTATCCAAGAGAGTTAAGAACATGGAGGAATAACGTTCTTAACTCTCTCTCCCTCAAAATTAGTGAACAGAGGTAACCATTGTGGAGGAGCAGGGGAAAAACTGCATCTGGAATATTGAATTGTAAAATAGTATTTAATTGTATTTTAAAGTATTTCATCATGATATAAATTCATATATATTTACATCTTTCTCCAGGTTACTGTTCATCCCATATTAAAAATTATGAGTGGATAATTAAAAACCAAATAACAGTTCTTTAAAATAAGTAAAATATTTTTAGCAGGATGTTTTAATTGTCCTAAAATGAGAGACTAAATACTCTTTCACAGAATTTTTGCTTTTCTGGTACGGTTTTTACTGAACATATTCATACTATATTCTGAGCGCTGGCTAGGATTTCCCTGTGATTCATGACTCGCTCTAGGAGTAGTTTCTGTAGTACAAGGAAAATATTGTACTGTCTACATATTAAAATGAATGCTACGTAGTTAATGTTCTGTGGAGGGAAACTTTTTCAATTAAGAAAATTTTCACATGGACATATATACACTACCAACTGTAAAATAGAGAGCTAGTGGGAAGCAGCCACATAGCACAGGAAGATCAGCTCGGTGCTTTGTGACCACCTAGAGGGGTGAGATAGGGAGGGTGGGAGGGAGACCCAAGAGGGAGGAGATATGGGGATATATGTATATGTATAGCTGATTCACTTTGTTTTTTGTTTTTTCTTTAATAGCATTTTTACCACTGGGGACTTACATCTTATTTATTTATTTATTATTATTATTATTTTTATATTTATTTTTGGCTGTGTTGGGTCTTCGTTTCTGTGCGAGGGCTTTCTCTAGTTGCGGCAAGCGGGAGCCACTCTTCATCACGGTGCGCGGGCCTCTCACCATCGCGGCCTCTCTTGTTGCGGAGCGCAGGCTCCAGACGCGCAGGCTCAGTAGTTGTGGCTCACGGGCCTAGTTGCTCCGCGGCATGTGGGATCTTCCCAGACCAGGGCTCGAACCCGTGTCCCCTGCATTGGCAGGCAGATTCTCAACCACTGCGCCACCAGGGAAGCCCCCACTTTGTTTTAAAGCAGAAACTAACACACCATTGTAAAGCAATTATACTCCAATAAAGATGTTAAAAAAAAATTTAAAAAAAAAAAAAAAAAGAAAAGAAAATTTTCACTCTATGTCCTGGTAGTAGTTTCTTAGCTAAATCACAAAAGTGACTCTGAGATACGCTGCTTTGAATTACCTCCTAAGAAGATAAATAAGAACTCAAAATAATGCCTCTTCAATCTTCCAGTGGGAATGATGATGAGCTAAGCATTGGCATTCTGGATATATTTGGCTTTGAAAATTTCAAAAGAAATTCCTTTGAGCAGCTGTGCATTAACATTGCAAATGAACAAATTCAGTTTTATTTCAATCAACATGTGTTCGCCTGGGAACAGGTAAGTTGAGGTGCTTTGTTATATATAGTATAGATGCATGCAGTGTGCGTGTTCTGTGGAGAATTGTGCTATGAAGCAGGATCTAAATCATAGCTTTAAAGCCTGAAACGTTTAATAAAGACCAAAAAAAGATTTCCTTTTCTCCATGCTCATTATGAAAACAAAAACAAGGCAAAAAGCTGGTAGGAATTTAGTGTGTCTTGATACGTGGTGCTGAGCGTCCTCCATCAAAACTCACTGGACTCTTCTCCAAAACTTAGCAGGTCTGAGCCCTTGCAAACAAAGAAGCTTCCTTTGGAAATTTAAGTAAGCAGATGTGTCTAGCTCTTTCTCTTTCTGTAGACTGCATAGCTGAAATTCTGTTTGAAATGTAAATATCCATCTAAAATGCATTAAACTTCAGAATTCCAGTTGCTAGGCAGCAGAATGCAAGATAATGGATTTGATGTAAATGCCATGAAACGGTAATTTTGTCACGGTACAGTGTGTAATAATGATTCAGCTTCAGAAGTCAGAAACTCACTTGAATTGCATTTGGCAAAACGTTAGTGTTAAAATTATTTAGTTAATCAAGTCTAAAAGAAATAGTCGTATTTTATAACATTTAGTGTGCTATTTCTCCTTTAAATAATATAGAATTGTTTTGTGCTTACTGATTAAAACTGAGGTTTTTGTTTAAATTTGAGATAAATTAGAGGTACATGAACCTCCTTTGATTCAAAATATTTAGCCTTATTGCAAATTTACTTTGAGATCGCATTTTGAAAACAGTGGTTGCACAAAAAATGTTTGGATTGTGACATGTCTTAGGTCAAAAAAGGGACATAAATTTAAGATTTTATCTGTGTTTGCACAGCTCTCATCTACCCCAGATTCTTGTTCATCACATACTCATTCTCTCACCCTCTCCCTCTACCCCTTCTCCACTCCTCTCCAGTAGTGCCATCCTTTGGCCTAGTTATATGATGAAATCTTTTAAAGTCTTTAAAAACAGAGCCCTTCTCCAGCCTGCTATGTCTGTAGCCATGGCCCTCTCTCTTCCCTTCATAGCCAGGCTCCTTGAAAACATATTCAACATTCACTGTAAAGTATTGATTTCTTCCCCGCCTGGGTACATTGAGTCCATAGTATCTGGCTACTGGAAGGGCCCTACTTAATCTCATCAGTCATTAGTATCAGAAACATTTTAGTCTCCACATTATTGTCAACCCTGTTGACAGATTCCTGTTTCTGGAAAATCCCTCTTTTGTCATCTCCAACACACTTTCTGTTTCTCTAGCTCTTTGATGGCTTCCTCCTTTACTCTTCCTGCACCAGCCCATAAATCAGTGGTTCTTAACCCTGGCTACATATTTGAATCACTTGGGTAAAATCCCAGTGCTCAAGTCCTATCCCAGACCAATTAAGTCAGATATCTTCGAATGAGACCTAGCTATCACTATTTTTTAAAGGTTCCCAGTCTATTCCAATGTGCAGCCAATTACTGCCCTAAATGCTAGCTCCCAATGAGTTCTATATTTGACCTCTTCTTATATTCACTAGGAAAGAATCTATTTCCAATATTTCAACTACTCCCTAAATGCTAGGGATGCGCCAATCCTCACCTCCAACCCATGCCTCTCTCTAAACCTCCCCTGATTAGGACAGCTTCCAGAACTTTATCCAGAATTGAACTCATCATCTTTCCCTCCCACTTATATTCTTTCTTAGAGAATGGCATCTCTATCCACCAGCTTACTCAAGCCAAAAATGTTATGTTACATTTCATTTCTCATTTCTGAAATCCAAAAAATCAGCGAGACTTATTCTTATTCCTCCCTCCTCTATGCTCCAGTAAAAACATTTGACAGTTGACATCACAGTATTTAGTTTCCATTCTTGCTCTCTCTCACTAGGCTGAAGACTCCTTGAGGTCAAGGATTGTGGGATTGTGTATTAATTCTTTTTGTATCTTCAGAGCCTGACATATAGCAAATGCTCAGTAAATATTTATTAATCAATGTCATCTTGCTTTAATGACTCACAATGTTCACAGAATCCATTCTAACCAGAAATTGAAATAAGTAAATTTTTTTTAGTTTGGACTTTTTGATAAGGATCTATTAGGATTACTTGCTTCATGGGACCAGGTGCATCTTTGTGTATTTCCCATCTGATTAATTAATTAACAACTTGTGTTAGCAGACTTCTATTATTCTTCTCTTTGGGGGGTTGAGGTTAGAACCTGATTTTATTGGAACTACCCTTTAAAGCAGTGTACATATCTTTCAATAATTATTTGCTTTTCAACTTTTTTATAAAATTGTAGTTTACAGTTCACTTTGATTGATAGCCTTGAATTTCATTCATCATCCTAATACTCTTAATTGTTTTGTCTTTGGGCTTGCTACAAATGAAACTACTCTAATATGGCTCTTTTAAAAATATCCTTGAGAGGCTTTCAAGACAAAACCAACTCAAAATTGCCCCAACAAATTAAAAATGCAACTAGGATCCAAGATTATGCAAAGCACTTTGAGGAAACAAGGCCATTCCCAGTCCTTTCAAGTGCCTTCCTAGGGTAACGACCCAAGCATCCCTACTTCATAATCTTACGGACCAAGCATTGGCAGCTGAGTGATCAGGTCAGTGAATCTGGATCTGGTGGACACAGGAGTAGTCAGAGATTCTGTTGATTTTAACGTGTGTGTGCACCTGTTTGGGTTTTTTTTTTCTTTCACTCTGTCACTTACCTCTGAAAGCAAAAATTGTAACTGAGAAATGCTTATGTAGCTGTATATATTAGCTACCACAGATAAAGAGAGCACACTTACACCAATTTCTATACATAAGAAACAGCTACTTAAGCCAAATCATTAATTAAAATCATGGTCACACTTCTTCTGGTCAAATGTAATCATAGGTTTGACCTAAGAGCTCCTTCGCTTAGTAAAGCCGTTATTGCTTATCAGGAAGACGTAATGTTCTCAGTTTCATGGACATACAAATGATCTGTCCAATCTGAGCAAGACACAAGCCTTGGGTAGCATCTTCACAGATGAAAGCACTTCTGGTTCTGCTTTAATCAACAAATATTATCTTTATCGACAGTCCTACAACATTGGGACATAAAGTTTGGCTAAAGGCGTTTCCTGTTTTTGCCCCAGTTCTGTTTGCATGTGCTGTACAGTAAAGTTGGTTATGAAGGTATTTTGAATATCATTTTCCTATTACTTTCTATTAAAACAATAATCAGTAGACTACAGTAAAACATGTTTAGTGAAAGAGTTTATGACAGTGACCTAATCCATAGTTTGTTGAGTGGATAGTTTTGTTTCTCAGAATGGTTGCCTCCAACTAACCATTTGTATTCCTTTTGAAACATATTCCTAAATCTGGGAACCTCATTTTTAAAAAAATATTTATTTATTTGGTTGCACGCGGTCTTAGTTGCGGCATGCAGGCTCCTTAGTTGTGGCATGCAAATTCTTAGTTGCAGCATGCATGATCTAGTTCCCTGACCAGGGATCGAACGTGGGCCCCCTGCATTGGGAGTGCGGAGTCTTGTCCACTGGGCCACCAGGGAAGTCCCTGGGAACCTCATTTTTAACTCACTGGCAGCTCTGCCTCTTTTCTTCTCAAAACCTACTTTTCTATGGACATAAATTATATTCCTCGGAACCTCAACCCACAACCAAGAGCATCCAGAACTTGTATCTTTTTTTCTCCTTACTATCCAGATATTTAGAATGTCTAAGACAGTAGGTCTAGAGTAGTATTGTTTTTCTAATGTGTATAATATATAGCTCCTGAAAATTGTCTGGTTTGATATTTCATTTGAAGCTTCCATACTTTTACAGCACTAGAAGAACCATTTGACTTTAATAAAATTTAAAGGAACAATTTATGTCTGAAAACAGTAGTTTGAAAATTAGATAATAATCTAGGTCCCCTCCCCTGCAAATAGATGATGAGGAGTATTGTTGTAATCTTTTAAAATTCAAGACTCAATCAAACTCTGCTAAATAAGTTGCAACTGAAAAGTGTATACTTTTCTGTCAACTTTATTAATTCCACAAATAGAGTGTTCATATTTCAGCCTTCCCTATTTGATTTGTATAGCATTATTTTATGCACATTGTTTACTTCCATATTTTTCAAAAAGCTTTTAATTAGCAGCTCAAAGAGCAGCAAACAAGCCATCGCATTTCTAATAAGGGAGGTATCTTTTCGAAATAGCCCTCACACTGAATCTCCATGGTAATTTGTAGCCAAGACTTTGCTTTTGTTGGGTTTGTTTTTGCTTATTTTCTGGTTTTCTTCCATATGAAAGGGAGCTCAATGAACAGGAACCATGGATTAGTCCCCCATGGGCATGAGTTTGAATTGGAATAAATGGCATTGTTTTTTAGGCCCAGAAGTCATGTATGATACTACAAAGCATTGTTCTAGAATCCTGAAGATTCACTCTACTTCCTCATATGCCTATTTATACCTAGGATAAGCTTTCTGATCCATTAGTGCAGCACATTTTTCTCACTCTTAACTGAACTAAAGTTTTTTGGGTTTTTTTTTTTTTTTTGGCTGTATCGGGTCTTCATTGCTGCACGAGGGCATTTTTCTAGTTGCGGCGTGCAAGCTTCTCATTGTGGTGTCTTCTCTTGTTGCAGAGCACCGGCTCTAGGCGCACAGGCTTCAGTAGTTGTGGCACACAGACTCAGTAGTTGTGGCTCGCGGACTCTAGAGCACAGGCTCAGTAGTTGTGGTGCACGGGCTTAGTTGCTCCGCAGCATGTGGGATCTTCCCAGACCAGGGCTCGAACCCGTGTCCCCTGCATTGGCAGGTGGATTCTTAACCACTGCACCACCAGGGAAGTCCCTAAAGTTTGTTTTTAAAGTGAGCTATTAATATTTGTTTTGCTAAAAGGTAGGCATACATATATATACATATATAATTTATATATGCACTCATGGGTTTAAAATTAAAAGTCAGAAGTCATTTTATAAGCAGGAAGCTATTTACGGCACGTAATGGAAACAATAACTGCAGTTATGGCTCTGGCTTCTCGCAGAAACTGATGTGTATGAATTTTATCTCCAGCTGTTCACATCCTAAAGTTTAAAGCTTTTGAGGATTTGAATGTGGGCTCCAACACATAATTTGTGGCAATTACAAAGAACAAAGATTCATTCAATTATATAGTATCTATACTTGCAACGTTTTTTATCATCATAAAGTAAAAAGAATCAGTCATCTGGTAAAAAAATATGTGGGTAATTCGAAACAAGCCCCTTATAAATGTCTTCAAATTGTTTTGCTTGCAAAGTGTGAATTTTTATCTTATATCCAGCTTTCTTTCCTATTGCACGCGCCATATGTGTGTGATGGTGATGGCATTTGTCTTATGTGAGCTCTCCAAGGGATAAAGGCAATTTTACAGGCATTTTCCTTAAGCATTAAGACAGCTGTACATTTAAGAAACCCTTGGTATGCAATAAATCTTCCTTTATAAATGCTTGGCCAAGTTTTAGGCTACTGTTTGAGATCACACACAAATGTTCCTTAAACTTCTCACCTACTAAGTGAGTATGGAAGCTGGTACCCAAATGAGTCGATACACGTGGCACATCCCTGCATCATCTCCTGGCTGTGAGCGGGCCACCCTCCCTCTCTGGCTCCCGCAGGCAGCCTCCTGGGCTCCTGGGTCCTCCCCGTCCCTCACTCAACACCCACGCTGCACTCAGTCTGCTTCTTTTCTATCAATGAAGTTGGCCAACACCCTGAATGTGATGTGGGGATTTGTGGTACTTACTTTGACAATTTGATAATATTTTAAAAAATCTTTTAATTATGATTAAAAATAATTTTGAGTGAAGTATACAGTGAGGAGCATCAATCCGTACACAGTTACTATAGTTTTCTACGTGTAAGGTTAGAACATAGTATTGACAAACTGAAATAAAATTTTTTGGTAAAGACGTAGACATGACAGTAAAGCAGAAATAGTTTAAGGTGAAAGAGATCCTGGTGTATAGAAAACTACATGTCTGAATTCCTAACTGAAATTCCTCCTTATCCTAAACCAATACCTGTCAATAGAATATAAATTTGTAAAATCCTTTATGGCTTTTAAAGACTTTTCAAGGTTAGGTACCACACACAAAAAGTGACTAGGTGAAACTTTTCATCTCAAAATGTATATCTCTTTTTCTGAAAAAGGAAGCTCTTCTAGAGAGTATCATTTAAATCTCCTTTCTCCAAAGTTCTTAAATATATGTAAAATATAACATGTATATTTTATTAGGGATTATGCAAAATACTTTCTCGTTAGTTTACTTGTCAAATTCTGAATTAATGACCTATGTCATTTCAAATTAATGATGATCAACATCCTCTTTGGCTTGCTATTAACATAAAAATGAACGAGACCATTGATATCAGCTTTGAATAGAAAATACCGAAAAAAATAGATTTCCAATCATAAATTTTACTTAACATCAAGAGTTTAGATTTTTACAGTATGCATATTTACCACTGTGCTTTCTTCATTTTTAGTTTTTTTTTTAATACTTAGCTACTTCAGTAAAATGTTATTACTAAAAATAATATGTATATATTGAAAGAGAGCAAATGATAAAGCAAATGCCGTAAAATGCTAGAAATCGGGGAATTTGGGTAAAGGGTACATGGGCATTCTTTGTACTGTTCTTGCCACTTTTCTGGTAGTTTGAAATTATTTCAAGATAAAGAGTGGCAAAATTTCTTTTTTCACTATAATAAACATACTCAGTTCACCCTGAGTACTGATAACACCCTAAATCCTAGATTTTCAACCTATGAAGCCTTTCTCTTAGAGTGAGTAACTTCTCCGTGGTTTCTTTCCACGTGCGCAGTATTTTCATGAATATGTACAGTCATGTGAGCAGTTGGCGAGTAGGAATTCTTCTACTAAACGACAGGCGTCAGGGAATAAATGTGTATGCGGCTTCTTCCCCCTTGTAAATGTTCTGTCAGCAGAACGTTTATTCATTTATTCATTAAGTTTCACAACACAGCCAGGCAGTTTTGGCATTTTGAAATGTTAGAACCAGGAGAAACCTAAATAGATCATTTATATTTCATAGATGCAAATGGCTCCCTGTGACTTGCCCAATGTTACAGGCTGGTTAAACAAAGCCAGGACCGGAATCTGGGTCTTCTGATACCCATCCAGGATATTCTCATGAACAAACAAATAAGCGAAGTTCAGAAGATACAAGGAACTAACAAAGTATTCTCTTGTACAGAGGAAAACATGCTCCATCTAGTTGAAGAAAGAAAGAAGGAAGAAGGGAGAGAGGAAGGAGGGGAGGAAAAAGAGAGAGAGACAGTATTCACATGAAAGGCCAAGGAGAATCAGCATAAGTCTGGAAGGAAGGAGACTGGAGAGAAGAGTAACACTGAGGCAGGTGGCAGTGGTGACAGAGACTGTGACAGCTGGAGAGTTTAGAGACCACCTAAGAGGAAGGATATAGACCTAGGAGATGGAACAACTGAAAAAGAGAATATAGCAAAAGCAAAGAAATCCTAGGATGTAACTTAAAGGTTGGAATGGAAAGGCAGAGAGCATTCTTGCTATGCTCCAAAGGACAGGAACTCTTCCTTTTTCATCTTTATTTCTACCTTCCCCAGTCCCACCTGCCCCTAAATATACACATGGCGGGTGCTCCACAAATGTTCAGGGAATTTCACTATGTAACATTGTCTGCAATGATCTACACAGAGACAGTGCCACAAACCTAGGTGAACAGCAAATACCATCTGATATAAATCCCATTCATTCTTCTCCCATGACTTGCAGCAGAGAGAATCATTAAGAAGTGGACTAAACTTATAAAAATAAGAGGTAGTGATTTATGACTTGAAACAGCAAACACAGGAGAATAAATATTGAGGATCGTCTAAACCAACTGTTAAAATGTTTCCAGATTCTAAAATACCTAAAACCGTGGGGCAGTGTCAGGTGATGGACTTACCTACATGAGAAGGATATGACTTCATTTCCCAGGTGCAAGTTCAGTGTAAGACTTCAGTGTGCCCTGTTACTGCGTATACCCATCTTGCATGAAAGAAAATACCATAGAAGCCAGACCCCTTGATTGAAACCTTGATTTCAGGAAGCTCTTTTTGAAACTTCAGACTTAGCCAAAACTGTCAGATGATAGTAAAAACATGTTCTCCAACAGTAAAATGATAACGTGGTGTTTTGGGGGATAGGTAAGACCTGTCGATCCTTTACATGATCATGCAGTCTGCTAGGCTGCCTGTATACTGTGTATACTTGAAAGTTCCTAAGAGAATAGATCTTAAACGTTCTCACCAAAAAAAAAAAAAAAAAAAAAAAAAAAATGGTAATTATGTGATGGGATGGAGTTGTTGGCTAACTCTATGGTGGTCATCATTTTTCAGTATATAAGTGTATCAAATCAAGACATTGTACACCTAAAACTTACACAATGTTCTATGTCAATTCTATTTCAATAAAGCTGGGGGTGGGGTGGAGAAAGAAGATAATTTCTCAGGAAAGTCACTCAGAGCTTCATTCATTCATTTGTAATTCATTTAACACACCCAAGTCTCCCTAGATACAGAGGAAAAGAGTACAGAGGGGAATAAAAGTTCCTGTCCTCATGGAGTTTTCATTCTAATGAGAGAGAGGGAGGATAAGTGAAAATGCTAGAAATACTGTGAAATAATTGAAAGCATGGTGGCTGGGACAGGGCAGGGATAGAGAGTGACCAGTGGAGGAAGGGGTATTGCTGGATCAGACCCGGAGACGGGGAAGCGGCTCTCTGCGGGGGTGAGAGCTGAGTGATACGCGTGGAGCCTGTACCGTGTCGGTGATCCATGCTGAGCAGTCCACGCTTGCGTTTTCACCTGCCTCAGGAGCGTGTGGAAGCTTGCAGCTCTATCAGTGTATGGTGGCCACGCTTCCACGCTGCTGTGTGAGTCTGAGGACTCAAGGTAGTAATCTCGAATCCCTCCTGGGGTGACACTCTGGCCCGAAGTATTTAAGCTTGTTGTTGAGGCCACAGCTGCAGATGCATCTTCCATAGGCTTTCTTACTGCTATGTGCTTCCACGCCTCACACTCAAAGTTCAGTGCAGAACAAGGAGATCTTGTTTCAGGCATGAGGTTTTCTAACACCCGCGGCTTCTCACTTCTTTTCTCCTTGATGTATACTTAAAATGATCCCTTTTTCCAAAGGGAATGGGGGGCATCTCAACAGAGTAGGGATTGTATATGTTAAACAGCTCAGCTTTACTGTAGTTAACAACTCTACTCACCTGCTTTAAATGTATTTGTTTAATGTACGGGACATAGCAGAGGACTTTCTCAGTAGTTACATGAGCTACCTTTCTCCACATATACTTAAAAACAACTGAACATTTTGAAATCATTACGGCCATAAAAATACATAATATGTTGTTTTAGGCATGATAACTTTACTAAAAGTGAGTGCTCTGTAAATCCTGAGTAACAGCAGTTTTTCTCCATTGGTTTGCCTGGAGATACTAACAAGTATCTTAAAGGTCTAAGCCCATTGTTTTCCGAGTTACTCTGCTCTGTATGACCTGCCACCGAAGCATGCAGTGGATTTGGACACAGGCAAATAGAAGTGACAAATTGCATTGATTTAGACCATAACCTTGAACACTTTCCATAGAAAATATACAAAACCTCTTTTGAACTTTGCAGTTGCCATTTAAGCTATAATATGCTGTCAGCATAATGTGTCTGACAGTCACGTAATTCTAGGTCTGTGTTCATCTCCCAAGGTTACCTTCAAGCGAAAAAGCTGTGAAACTTCAAACACTGTTTCCATTTTTTGTACTGGGTAAACTGAATGTCTTTCAGGTGATCTAACTTTTAGACCAGTGGGTTCTGCCTCATTTTTACATACTAGATTTTGTTTTATTTAAAAATATACATTTACTTTTTTTCCTGGTGACACTCTTGACTGTGATTTCAATTTTATAAGGCCCCAAAAGCAGAGATTAAAACTTTGGCTTATTAAATGCCCCACCTGCCATTGGCTAAATTCATCTATGAAGATCCCAGAAATAAATTCTCTTTCTCTGAACTCCTGTAGTACATTGTACCTAGCATTTATCTATCCTGTGTTACCTTGCATTTTGGGTATTTATTTACAAAGCTAATCACTCAAATTTTATCTTAAATTCACTGAGGACAGAGAGTTTGTTTTAAACATCTTTTTATCACCCATCACAGTGCCTTATTATAAGGTGTTCAATGAAAATATTTAATGAATTAAAGAATATATTAAAATGGTAATGAAAGTAGCCTGCAACTTTCGTTCGTGAATGGTGCAGGGCATTCTTCCCCAGTCAGTAATTATTTGATACTCTTCCCTGGTAATAGTTGCTTTATCACCTGAGAAAGTGGGGGGAACCCTCCATGTAAACATCACTACAAGTCCGAGTTCAGAGGTCGTCTATGTCCTCTCTTTTACACATTGCAGCGCTGGGGGTGAGGGGGACCCAGTATGAAGGCAAAAGTCATAGAAGCAAAGCTGCAGCACAATTCTTCTTGTCCTTTTTGTAAAATAGATCATCAGTATCTATGTTGTGCTGGTACCAACATCTTACAGTAATTATTGTTTTTATTTTATGCATTTTATATTATACTCCACCACAAATGATTACTAATGTACCAGATATTATTACTTTGTTAGATGGAGATTGTTACTTCTGTTTAGTAGATGAAAAAACAGAAGTTTAAAGAGTAAGAAAATTCCAAAGGACTATATGGCTAGTCAAGTGGCAGAGCCCAGATGGGAACCTACGTGTTCTTGGTTCTCCAGCCACTGGTTGTTCCTGTGACCCACAGCCATTCACCCCAAACAACGTAAATGTCATCATGACGGAAAAACTATGTTCTTGAGAGATCCAGGATTTCTGAATTTAGATAAAAGGCTTAAATTGGGGGAAGTGTTAACCCTAAGATATACCTAATTAATATTCTATCAATTCTGGAACGTGATGTTATTACTGCTCATTAACAACATAGTCTCCTGCATCTGGAAAACTTGAGATGCCTGTAATTCTAGTATAGAAGCTAGAAACTTTTTATTACTACCCTGAGTATCATCAGTGCTAACTTTAATGAACTAGCACTCCTGGGGAGAGAGAAATAAAATGATACCCTCAGTTTAAGGGCAAGGTCATAGGGAGTAATTTTTTATAATATGTGTAAAGTAGAATTTTAGGTAATTGCTGCCAAGTTACATATTGTTCACAAGATTTTAAGTGTTTCTATACATATCATGTCCCGTCATAGAATGAATACCTAAATGAAGATGTGGATGCTAGAGTTATTGAATACGAAGATAACCGGCCTCTCCTAGATATGTTTCTGCAGAAGCCAATGGGTTTACTGTCCCTCCTCGATGAAGAAAGTAGATTTCCCAAGGCCACCGACCAAACTCTTGTAGGTGAGTTTCAAATTCAGTATGTCTACATAGTTTTCATGTAATATGGTCATGTAATTATGAATGATTTAAAAAATTTTTAAAAAATATCTAGTAGAGTATTGGTGTGACAAAGCCTGCATATCTAACTTTGAGGAAGAGGCTTTGGATCTAATACCTAGACCAGTGAATGTTTATAATAGGGTGAAATATTTAGTGATGAATTAAACAAGTTTCAATATTGGACTTCTCCTTATATTATGGGAGAGCCCCAGTCATAGGATTTTGTGTTAGAAATGACCTTAGTAATTATCCAGCCCAAAACTAGAAATTGGAGGACAAGGCAAAAGGACAGCTCCAGAACTGGAAATGAGATACCTAACAGGGAGGAAATAAATTCATCTGTGATGTTCTCGTCGTTTATCTGACTCACTGATTGCCTATTCTCTCCTCTAATTGGACGATACTAGATGGAAAGGAAAATAACCCCAACGTGGTGGGGAAATCATTTCATACTAGTCCCTTGATTTTGATGTTAAAATGTACCTTCTAGGACATGAAATAACAGAGAACTCGTGCTGGTAAAACTGTTGTAGAAGTGCCCGTATGATCCTATTGTGTTTCCTATGTGATCAATAACAACCTGTAGCTTTTCTTCTAAACAAGAGAGCCAAAATACCAAATTTCTAGGCTCATGGCTTCACATCCAGCTGTGTTTCACAAAGCTCTCTGGACAATCTGAAGTACTTAGTTTCCTTCGTCTGTAGTTTTCAGTGGTTCTTAAAATGGGGTCCCCAGACCAGGAACATCAGCCTCCCCTGGGAACTTGCTAGAAATGTTAATTTTTGGATCTACTCCAGACCTATTGAGTCAGAAGCTCTGGGGGTGGGACCCAGCAGTCTATTTTAACAGACCCTCCAGGCGATTCTGATGCTTGCTAAGGTTTGAGACCTGCTGACCCAAATCATCTTGGAATGGTAAAATTCATGATCTCAAGTTTTGCCTTACCATTTATAATTATATTACAAATCTGCATGTAATAACTATATAAAATTTTCTGTTTATTCACTGCACATTTGCCATTTTGTGGTGAAAGAGATGATTCTGTCAGTCGGTATTTTTTGAGGCCCTCCTACATGCTTGATATTGGAGTTAAATTTTTTTCTACAGAAAAATTTGAAGGTAATCTGAAATCACAGTACTTCTGGAGGCCTAAAAGAATGGAACTTAGTTTCGGAATTCACCATTATGCAGGAAAGGTAAGAACTCTGAAACATTATAACTGAGTTTCTCTTTAGTCTTTCATTGAATAATAAGGCCATGAAAATTATGGCCCAAAATATTTATAGATGGCTGTAATGATATAAAGAGTCCATCTTTCTGATCCTAAGATGCGGCCTGGCATGTGGTTGGCTGACAATGGGTACCTATTTTTTTCTTCTTTTGATGACAGCTGAGAACCTTTTATATAAACTGCCTTCTTCAGACTTGAGTTGCTTCTCTGTCCATGGCAGCCTTTGTCTCTCCTCCTTCCCAACAAGAGAAGGTACCGGGCTGGAGGTATGGCCAGATCACTGAGCTGATTAATTAGAATTAACTGATGGACTGTCATTCAGTCAGAGGAAGCAGTGTTTATGCATTGGTGGATACACTTCCCACACCAGAGCAAACCTCACATATGCCATCCTACATATGGAAAGAAACCCAGGAGACAGTTTCTTTCCCTTCTGTAGAGAATAACAGGTCTTTCCCTCACAATGATGTTATAAATACTGGAGGACTAAGAAGATATTCAAATCAAGAAGGAATTCGTAGACATATACAAACAAAATAAAATACCACAGAACCCCGAGCATTCTAGTCTAGTAGAACTTCTGTGTCAGTCAGTAGCCCAGGCTTTTGTCATTGAAAACAAAATTTCCCTTAAATATTACAGTTATAGCCTTTCTCATGATTTTCAGCATGTGATTTTCCAAATAAGCCTACTTTAAAATATTCGTTAAGAATTTCCTATGATCATTTTATCCAGTTTTAAAAAAAATTAATTAATTTATTTATTTTTGGCTATGTTGGGTCTTCGTTGCTGTGCGCAGGCTTTCTCTAGTTGTGGCGAGTGGGGGCTACTCTTTGTTGCGGTGCGGGGGCTTCTCATTGCGGTGGCTTCTCTTGTTGTGGAGCACAGGCTCTAGGCGCGCGGGCTTCAGTAGTTGTGGCACGTGGGCTCAGTAGTTGTGGTGCACAGGCTTAGTTGCTCTGTGGCATGTGGGATCTTCCCGGACCAGGGCTTGAACCCATGTCCCCTGCATTGGCAGGTGGATTCTCAACCAGTGCACCACCAGGGAAGCCCTATCCAGTTATTTTTAACAACTGTATTAGTCTTCTTGGGCCGCCATAACAAAAATACCACAGGCTGGGTGTCTTAAACAATGGAAATTTATTTCCTCACAGTTCTGGAGGCTAGAAGGCCAAGATCAAGGTGCCAGCAGATCTGGTATCTTGTGAGGCCTATTTCCTGGCTTGCAGAGAGCTGCCTTCTCCCAGTGCCTTCATATGGCCTTTTCTCTGTGTACGTATGAGGGAGAGAAAGAGATCTCTGGTGTATCTTCCTCTTCTTATAGGAACGCTAGTCCTGTGGGATTAGAGCCTCACTCTTACAGTAAACTTCATTTAACCTTCATTACCTCCTTAAAGACCTTGTTTCCAAAATACAGTCACATTGGGGATTAGATTTTCAACATATTAATTTTGGAGGGGCACAATTCAGTCTGTAACAACAACCACATTGGACCATCCTACAAAAATCTTTGGGTTACATTGATCTTTAAAAATCTTAAAATTATTTAGAAGTGCCAGAAACACAAACACCTACAATGTATTTAGACCACACTACTACTGAGACTAAATCTATAAAAGCCTTTTCACTGCAGGTGAATCAGTTATCATATAAATGATAATACCTTGGTGGCCCCAACCCTCCAAATAGAGAAGGGAGACCCACAAAATTTCCAACGTGATATAATAAACGGGAGGAATCAAACCTCTTTGATTATTTCAACCCAAATAAAATCAGTGTGACACAAATTTTTCTCTGAAAAGATATAATGTAAACCTGGAGAGGCTCACTTTTCCAACCAAGTTGTAAGGGACTACCTTTCACTTAGCGCTAAGTAAGCTCTCAGTAAATATCTCTCAATAAATATCTATTGATAATGATAATGATGCCGCTGCTGCTGATGAGGATGAGGGTGATGACGTTGATTGTGACAATGATGATGATGTACTTTATCAACAGGTCATCTATAATGCAAGTGGGTTCTTAGCTAAAAATAGAGACACTCTTCCAACTGATATTGTGCTACTTCTGAGGTCATCAGCAAACAGTGTAATTCGGCAGCTAGTCAGCCAGCCTCTAACAAAAACAGGTAAGCTGAGGCAATTTCCTTCCATTTTTGTTGTGTGTGAGTTGGCTTTATTTTTATAAAGAAGCTAGGTTTCCATAAAGAAAAGTTTTGAAGCACTCACCAGAAAATACGGTGGTGTCCTAGCTACTCACCAAAAGAGTACCATCACCTTCAGAGAGTTCAGAATTACCTGCTGTGTCAGGAGTGGGCAACATTGGATGATTCTTTGAGATTCTACAGGTTTAGTGAGTTCTGCCTAATTGATTAAAAAGTTGTGTGCCTTCTTCCAACCAACCATATAATCCTTGCATTTGCTTTTAAGTAGAAAAAAAATGTAGTTTGGTCTTTTTCTTTATTGGAGTTCAAAATTGTTCTCTGCACTTCGTTTTTTGTAGTTTGTTGAGGTATAACTGACACACAATAAAGAGCATATATTTAGACAGTAAAATATGATGAGTTCTTGACGTACATAGATGAATTTTCTGCATCTATTGAAATGATCATTTGTTTTTGCTTTGTTTTTTCTTTATATCTGTAAATGTGGTGAGTTACATGGATTGATTTCTGAACGTTTTACCGACTTTTATTCCTGGGAAAATCTTTTTTAAAAATTTTTATTGAAATATAGTTTTTTTTATATTGGAGTATAGTTGATTAACAATGTTGTGTTAGTTTCAGGTGTACAGCAAAGTGATTCAGGTATACATATACATGTATCTATTCTTTTTTCTAGTTCTTTTCCCATTTAGGTTGTTATAGTATATTGAGCGGAGTTCCCTGTGCTATACAGTAGGTCCTTGTTGGTTATCTATTTTAAATACAGCAGTTTGTACATGTCAATCCCAAACTCCTGGGACAATCTTGACATACTTTTTATGTATTGCCAGATTCAATTTGCTAAGAATTTTGTTAAGAATTTTTGCATCTATGTTCATGAGGGACATTGGACTGTAGTTTTCTTATAATTTTTTTTTTTTCTGATTTTGGGATCAGAGTAATACTGGCCTCATAGAATGAATTGAGAAATAATGCTTCCTCTTCAATTTTCAAGAAAAATAGAGTGAATGTTATTTCTTCCTAAATTACTTAATAGAATTCACCCGGGAAGTCATCTGGATTTGAAGGGTTTTTTTGTGAGAAGGCTTTTAACTCCAGGTTCAATTTCTTTAATAAATATAAGGCTATTCAAGATATTTTATGTTTGAATTAGCTTTAGAGTAGGTTGTATCTTTTAGGAAAATTTTCTATTTAATCTATGCTGTCAAATTTATTGACATAAATTTGATAGTAATCCCTTATTATCCTTTGAATGTCTGTAGATCTTGAGGTTATATCAGCTCTCTTATTCCTGATATAGATCATTATCTATATCTCTCTCTCATTTTATTCTCATTCTCATCTCTCATTTTATTCTTGATAGATTTTCTAGGGATTTATCAATTTTATTGATATTCTCAAAGAACCAACTTATAGTTTCATTGATTTTGTCTATTGAATGTTTACTTTTTATTTTGTTAATATTTTTTTTTCTTTTGTCTTTATTGTTTTCTTCTGTTTCTTTCAGGGTTTATTTTGCCTTCTGATTTCTAAGATGAAAACTTAAGTCATTGATCTAAGAAAATTTCTTCTTTTCTAATATAGGCATTTATAGGGGTTATTTATAAGTATTACATTTAATTTCTAAATATATTGGGATTTTCCAGATATCTTTTTGTTATGAACTACTAATTTAATTTTGTATTGCTCAGAAAGCATACTTTGTATGATTTAATTCATTTAAATTTATTGAGACATGTTTTATGGCCCAGAATATGCTCTATCTTGTTTTATGTTTCATTTGCACTTCAAAATAATGTGTATTCTGCTGTTGGTGGGTGGAGTATTCCATAAGTGGCAATTAGGTCAACTTGGTTGGTGATATTGGTCAGATCTTCTGTATACTTACGAGTTTTCTCTCTCCTGGTTCTCTCGGTTACTGAGAAAGTGGTTTTGAAATATCTGACTATAATTAATCAATTTGTCTATTTTTTCTTTCATTTCTATCAGTTTTTGCTTTATGTACTTTAAGGTCTGTTATTGGATGCATAACATCTAGAATTGTTATATCTTCTTGATGAATAGTCCCCTTTATTATTACTAAATAACTCTTTTATGTCTGGTAATATTCTTTGTTCTGAAATCTACTTTGCCTGATATTAATAGGAAGACTCCAACTTACTTATGATTAGTAGTTAAATGGTGTATCTTTTTTATGCTTTTAAATTCAACTTATTTTTGAGTTTATATTTAAAGTGGGTTTTTTGTAGCCAGCATATAATTGGGCCTTGCTTCTTTAAATCCAACCTTAATCTCTGCCTTTTAATTGGGGTGATCAGACAGTTTACATTTAATGTGATTAGCGATATGGTTGGGCTTGACACTATCTTGCTGTTTGTTTCCTATTGGTTACATCTGTTCTCTCCAGGCTTCACCTGGGTTCCTCTCCCTGCATTGCAACATAAACCCTCTAGACAGAAAGCTGGGGTAATCATAGGGCTCACCTCATTTGTTTCCTCTCTCTCAGGGATCAGTGCCCTATATTGATGCAAAAATTGTTGCTTGATGCAAAAATTGTTGCACCTAAACAAATACTACATGATTCCACTTATATGAGGTACTGAGAGTAGTCAAAATCATAGAGACAGAAAGTAGAATGTTGGTTGTCAAGAGCTGGGATGGGGGGCATGGGGAGTTAGTATTTAATGGGTATAGAATTTCAGTTTTACAAGATGAAAAGAGTTATGGAGATTGATGGTGGTGATGGTTGCACAACATTATGAATGTATTTAATACCACTGAATTGTACACTTAAAAAGGTTAAGATGCTAAATTTTATGTTATGTCTCTTTTACCACAGTTAAAAAATTGGAAAGAAGGAAAACAACTGTTCCATAGACTTCGTATGTTTTTTTAGTTGTTTTAGGTGAGAAGGTAATCCAGTCTGTGTTACTTTATCTTGTCCAGAAAAAAAGTCTTCAGTTTTGACTTTAACAATTGTCTACTGTAAATCAACTATACTCCAATAAAAATTTTAAAAAAAGAAAGCCTTTGAATTTTAGAAACAATATAATTGTATTAAAGCTCCAACTTTGGAGCATTTAACACCAAACAGATTGATGCGGCTCTCCTTTTTCTCATATTAACTCTAAAAGATGATATATATTAAAAATATTCTTAATAAAGTGAATTCACATAGAAAAAGATAGTCATCTCTTTCTGTATCTGCCAACAGCATCTACGCATCTAACTTCATGTTTCCACCCTTATAAAATATGCAACCAGGTTCTCAATACTATGCCATGTCTCCTGACTTTCAGCAGAACAGTGTCTAGTTGGCCAGGGAGAAGAGCAGAACTCTATAGTCAAAGGTGTTTCAGTAACTCAACCTCAAAGCTATCAAAGGTGTTTGGGGTTTGCATTCAGCTAGATGTGTACACATATAATAATAATAACAATGACAATAGATAACTTTATTCAGAAATTGCAATGTGCTAGTCACTATACTAAGTACTTTCATTTACTTCTAAAAACAACGGGCTTCCCTGGTGGCGCAGTGGTTAAGAATCCACCTGCCAGTGCAGAGGACACGGGTTCGAGCCCTGGTCCGGGAGGATCCCAGATGCCGTGGAGCAGCTAAGCCCGTGGGCCACAACTACTGAGCCTGCGCTCTAGAGCCTGCAAGTCACAACTACTGAGCCTGCGAGCCTAGAGCCCGTGCTCCGCAACAAGAGAAGCCAACGCAGTGAGAAAGAAGCCCACGCACCGCAACGAAGAGTAGCCCCCGCTCATCGCAACTAGAGAAAGCCTGCATGCAGCAACGAAGACCCAACACAGCCAAAAATAAATAAATAAAATAAATAAATTAAAAACAACACTCTGAGGAGGAACTGCTTTTACAGATGACACATGGAGACTCGGGAATGTTGAGCTGCTTTCTCAACATTACCCCACTGAGAGGTCTTAGAATTAGGCTTGAAAGCTCAGGTTCGTCGGTTCTACATTATGCTGTCTCCAAGATTCTAAAATAACCATGGCCCTTTGCATGCAAATATGAAATATAGTTCGGCCAGCATTAGGGGAAAATACATCAGAATTCCTGGCAGCTCAAATCTCTAGTTTGTTTTATCACGGGTTCGTTCGTCAGGTCAACTATAGATGCAAAGAGGATATATTTTTCTGAAATTAAGATCTATGCTAATTTTAGTTCTTGCTGATATGCATAAATGAGTTTTTGAAAGGCTCTCACTTATTGTTAAATAATTTTATGGTTAGTGTGTAAATTTTGTTAAAGGGAAATTAGTAATCTTTAAATTTCCTCTAGTTGTTTGATTTTCAGATAGACTTAAAATTTTACTTTATATTTGGTTAATATTAAGTAATGATATCTATTAAGCAAAGGGTCTATCCTAATTAATGTGCTTCTTGCACTTTGTATGTTCATCATGCTTCCAAGAAATCTCCAAGTCTATGGTCACTTTTCCCCCCAATTAAATTATTTTTCTAAAACTTTCCCTGGTAATCCTAAAAAAGAAAGAAAGAAAGAAAGAAAGAAAAAGAACAGTAGGCATACTTCCTGAAGCTGCCCCTCTGACGATCATCAGTTACCGTCTCTCTCCACTCAGCTCTGTTCAGCAAGAGTCACATTTCAAGAGGGAACCGTGCCGAATGCAGTTTCAGCCCCACAAAAAAGTCACACCCCCTCCCCAGCACTTTTCCTGGGGTGATGAGGGAAAGGGGACGAGAGCAGAGCAGGGCGCTGCCAGCCGCGCCCCAGGCAGGGCTCCTTCCTGCACCCTCATCTCTGAGCCAGCCTTCTGCAGCCACAAAAAAAATGTGAAGGATTTGCCAAAATATGTAGCCCCACTGCCTGCAAGAATGAACGAGAAACAATCTTTCTGAAGTGATACGGAATTCTGGAGATAGTTTGAACATTCCTACTAGGATGATAAACTCTTGGCTTGTGGGTTGGTTGGTGTATTGTGCTTGGTGGGAGGTGGGCAACGAGTGAAGGAGAACTGACATTTCCAGGCACCACGGGCTAGACATACTGTCACCTGTCATCAAAATCCTGTGAGGTAGGCATAACTGTCCGCATTTTCTGGACACACACTGTGACTCAGAGACTAAGTAGATGATCCACAGTTTAAACACTGCGGCTGGTATGCAAACCCAGGTCTTCCTGGCTTCAGAGGACGTAATCTTTCTCACTACACTGTGATTTTTCACAGCCTTGGGTTGTGTACCATTATAGAGCCCTAGCACAGGCACATATCTCTTTTTTTTTTTTTTTTTTTTCTTTAATTAATTTATTTATTTTTGGCTGTGTTGGGTCTTTGTTTCTGTGCGAGGGCTTTCTCTAGTTGTGGCGAGCGGGGGCCACTCCTCATCGCGGTGCGCGGGCCTCTCACTATCGCAGCCTCTCCCGTTGCGCAGCACAGGCTCCAGACGCGCAGGCTCAGCAGTTGTGGCTCACGGGCCCAGTTGCTCCGCGGCATGTGGGATCCTCCCAGACCAGGGCTCGAACCCGTGTCCCCTGCATTGGCAGGCAGATTCTCAACCACTGCGCCACCAGAGAAGCCCAGGCACATATTTCTGAATGTTAGGTTGAAAACGTCCTTTGCCCTCAACCACACTTGATTTGCTTATAACCACTTCATGTGAATTAATGATCCATATGATTTTTAAGGCCCATTGTAAAGCTTACATTTGCATTAAAGAAAGTCTCAGATGCGATTTAGCACACACACAAAAAAGCAAATTGCTCCCTTTATCCTAATCACTCCATATCTTGTAGCAATTAAATGGAAATCCAACACTTACCTCTCCTTTTTCTATTCTCTAAGCTGGAGTGTTTTTCTGAATTTAAAATTTGTTATACATTTTCAAGTAATATTATTTTATTTTTAAGTGTCTCAATAACTAGTTAACCAATCATGTGAGTATGAATATTGCAGGGCCAACAATGCTTATTTTAACATTGAAGTAAATGGAGGAAATCTTCTACCATTAAGGATTCTAAAAGGTGTATTAATTTTATCTACGTTCCCATAGGTAATCTGCCATATTCTAAAACTAAAAACATAATAAACTATCAAATGAGGACTTCAGAAAGATCAATCAACTTGACAAAGGTAAGGAAACGTATTTTTCATGACAGTGAGTCTAAGAATCTAACCTTTACAATGGAAGTATTTGTATGATAAGAGTAAACAGCCTTTCCCTTCGTTTTCTCCCTTTGATCTTTCTTTTCTACTTAAACAGATATTTATGTTATGTTCATATTACCGCTAGTCACTAAGATAATCATGCATTTCTGATATATTCCTAACTCTTCATTTATAGCTAGTTTTAATGTTACTCTAAGACCAACTAAAAATGTATTAGCTAAGGTCAGAGATACTCACATTCCATGCAAAACTGATTAAAATCCCAATGAGACTGGCAAAACAATTACCTTAAAATAAAAATTCAACATTTTGTTATTTTATGTATGTGAAGGCATAGACTAAGGAAAATTCCACGTGCTCCCTGTAGAGCATAAAGTACAATAGGTGCTGAAGTATTGCTGTCTTTCTTGGTCTTAGGGGGAAACTGGAGAAGCCACCCGTCATGCCAGAGAGACAACCAACATGAAAACACAAACAGTTGCATCGTATTTTAGAGTAAGATATTAAATTATGTTGTGTTGTGCTTAGGCATGTTATTTATTCTAAATGGGAGTTACAGATTAAAAGTAAGTAACAAATATCAGAGTGCTATTAGCAAAAGAGAATTTGTGTTGTATTTCATTTACTATGTGTTAGATACACGATATATTACAGTGCATTCTCAAAAACCTATGGGTTGGTTTACTTTGGTATTTTATCGATAAAATTATTGTATACTAGGTCAATCTTAATGGCGGTCTGTAGCTTGGTTAAAATTTGTCCATAGAACCAAACACGTTTTCACTAGAATAAAGCCTAAAAGGGTTTGAAATTCAATGGTATGAAAACCATCAGTCCTCCTTCCCACCCCTGAATGACCTTAAGGTGGACGGATGAGACAAGGTCGAGCATCCGTCTCCATTCCACATCTCCCTGTACCTAGACGAGCTGAACGCCGCAAAAGAAAAACAGAACTGGTGTAGGCATGGGACAAAGAGAAGGGACACCAGGGAAATACCAGTAACATGCCAAGGAAGTGAGTCACTGTGTCCTTAGCATAGGACCAAGGTGACCTTTCTCCCTTGGGCAAGGTAGGAGAGAGATAGGAAAGAAAAGAAGCACTTGATTCTCTCTGTGCCCTGGAGAACAAACTCTAGATAACCCTGCCTTCATTATTGGTTCAAGTTCTTGTTTATCTCTTCTGATAAAATCATACTAACCAGCCAATGAAAATGAATAAAACACCACCTAAAATTTAGAAATTCATTAATATCATGTAATGTGGGAGAAGGGGAGGAAATGGGGTTAAATTTACTACGTGTTCAGTGAATAAATCCAGTTCCCTAACAGAGTCATGAAATACTTTTAAAAATAACTGGGTAGCTTTATTAAATATTTCTCAGGTCCTAAGCTCGTAGCAGACAGTGTGTGCTTAACATCTTTGAGTAGCACCTAGTGCATTTATATGCTTAATATCTCGTTTGCTGCTGGTACATCCACCTTACAGCAGGCTGCAGCACAGCTGAAGGACTGAAAGTATTTACAGCCAGATTATTTTCGTCTTTAAGTGAGTCATCCAAGACCATTATCATACCACTGTTGTTGGCATCAAACAGTATGTGCATGTTCAAGCCATGCATTCATAAAGTCGTTTTACACCTCGGGCTGCGGTGAAAAGGGATAGAAGGTAATTCCGTATAGTATGTACCATATTTTAAGTTATGTTTCATTCTGCAGAGGAGGATGAACATGATATAATACTCTGCCTTGGTCCCTAAGAAACACCAGTGCCTAAATTGCAGGGAGCTCTTGCTCAGCATGCCAGCAGACACATCTATCACCTATCTCTAGTGTCTGGCAGATGTTTGCAATGATGACTCACAGATAAATGTTATGAAAAGGGCCCCAAATTGGCGGACCCCAGCTGTTTGAAGAAGCTCACAGCTGAGTGTCCGTGCCCAAGAGGAAGCTATGCAAACCCAGTGCTTTGTCAGTTGCCCAATTCCAGGATTTGGTTTGCACTGGCTTTGTAACCCAGGCTTTATATTTCCATCAGTAAAGGAGATTCAGCCATCAACAGCTGTCTATATTCACACACTCATTACCTTGCCAACGATTGTAATCCCGGTCTTTGACATACTGGTTTGTTGGGATTCCATTTTAGTTGAACCATGATTATCCTACTGTGTTATACTTGGTTGTCCAGCAATTAGCTGCTGTTTTAATAAGGTATTGCTGCAGAAGACGCTTTTCATATCTATGTGATTAAAATATTTCTAAAATAAGAAAATTATCAAACTAGAGCAGATTAGAGTACTTAAGCGGATTTGCTTATTTTTATAACTGTGTCTTACAGAGTAAAATGCATTAACTTGTCAGTCCTTATTTTAAACTAGGAGATGATACTGAGAGGGATTAAAGTGTTTACTTTCGTACTTTCTGCAAAAAAAGAACTAGACAGGGAAATTAATAGTATAAGGAGGAAACCAGATTGTGTGCTAAATATTGTAATTTGGCCAGTTTCCCTGAGACGATATAATTACTTCCAAACAAGCTATATCAAAAATAATTTCGTCTATTAATTAAAGTTGCCTTAAGAATTCACAGGCAACCTTTTAATAGCTAAGTTCCTAGTTATTGCCTCTACATTTTTATGAGTAAATATGTATTTTTTAAAATATACTATAAAGAAAATATTTATTAACACATATATCCCTCATTGTGAATTACTGTGTAACTCTCAGTTTTCAGATTTTATTCTTATAATTAAAAGAAAGACCTGCGAGCTCATAAGTTTCTGAATGCTACGCTGGGAATTTTATTTTTGTTGCATATTATAGTATTCTCTGATGGATTTGTTATCTAAAATGGTGGTCGGCCAACCTCACTTTGTCCGCTGCATCAAACCAAACAATGAACGTCAGGCAAGAAAATACGACAAAGAGAAAGTCCTGCTCCAGCTTCGCTACACAGGCATTCTGGAAACAGCAAGAATTCGAAGGCTGGGATACTCACATCGGATACTTTTTGCCAACTTTATAAAGCGGTATGTGGACTTGTTTTTAGTTTCCATGTACAGTAAAAATTCTTGAGAAGAATGATAGGCAACAGAAAGAGAATCACTCAGGGGTTCTAGAAAGGAGGCATGCATTTTGTTCATGAAAATGATTGTGTGTCAAAGGAGAAGGTTAACCCTTAACTGGGGCTGGAAATTTCTGTTGTCAGCTGAGAGATCCAGGTCAGAGACAGGATGACAGAGGCGCCTGAGGTTCTGTTCTGAGGAGCTGGGGGAGCAGGTTCTTATCCTAGCTCTGCCACTTGCTGTGTGACCATGGGCCGGTACCGGTGATTGCCAGTGAGGGGAGATTTTTACCCTCAAAAAACATGTTAATGTGTGGAGACATTTTCGGTTGTCACAACTGGTGGGAGGGCAGGGTGCTGATGGCATCTAGTGTGTGGAGACCAGAGATGCTGTTAAACATCCTAAAATGCACAGGACAACCTCCCCGCCCCCAACAATGAATTATCCAGCCTGAGATATTAACAGTGTCAAGGCTGAGAAACCCTGGCCTCCAGGAAACCTCATTTTCCTCATGACTGCCTGATAGAGTTGTAATGAGGATCGAGTGAGATAGTCTCTAAAGGGGATTTAGAAGACATACAGAAGCAATTAGGTTTTAGGAGTCCTTCTCAATGTTTGAGATTAATGTAAAATGAATTAAGTTATGTATTAAATGTATATGATCAAGTAACACACTAGTGGTGCTATAGAGGTTCAATATCTTATATATTTAATGTTTGAAATGCCCATGTTTCTGATATTTATCAATTCGATGATTTCTCTTAGCCGTTAAACTTGAAGTTTCAGTTTGCATAAGTGAAGTCTATTACAATTTTCAGGTAAAGCCTAGCATTTGAGGAAGTCTCCATAGGTAACATTCTCTGCCTTTTTTAAAGAGTGTACAAAGTAATATTAAGAATAAAACAAAGTTTTGTGATTGCACAATGAACTGTGCAATCACAAAAAAACCCACAAACCATTGTCTTGTCTGTGTCGAACATTCTTTTACTTGCGGTAACCAAGACCCTTTCTAAATGAAATGAGAATTCTAATTCTTTTTGCAAATTTTCATATTTTCAACAATTCATGGTAATTTTTGATTTTTTTTCTTTAGAGACCTCGGAAAGAAAAGAAAGGTATTCATTTGAACTGCCTTGATAGAAAGAAAACCCTACCACGTTTTCATGATGGAGAGCAAAATTACATAAATATAGTGACTTTCATATTGGCAACTCTTCTATACTAGTTTAAGACAGACTTAAAAACTTCACGGTTTAGAGTTCAGAAGTACAGCCAACATTTAATCATTGACTTTACTTCTCACAGAGCAGACCCAATTTTATATTCAAAACTTAAGAAATAAAAAATACAGGAATTTCTTATTGGCCAGTAGGTAAATTCTCCATTCTGTACATGAAAGCAGGTAACCCAAACATTCTTGAGTTTCAAATTTCAAATTAAAATTTGACCTTATTATTATACTTTTCATATTTTAGAAGAGTTCATCTTTAACTTGCTTAACTATCAATGTAGGTCACGTTAATATAATCTTAATATAAGTACCGTTAAATTTCAGTGACTTTTTTTTATATACAAGGCACTGTGCTAAGTACTGTGGAAGACACTGAGTTTTAAAGCTTGCTTGATCCTCAAGAGTTAACAATCCAGTTAGGATTCTCAGAGCTGTAGACATAGGAGGTTAATGAACAATGCAGGGTAATAAATACCAAGATCCAAAGGGATGGTACATAGTGTAAGAGTTCAGGGAAGAGAAAGATGATCTCCAGGAAGGCTGATAAGAGAGAATATCAAGAAAGAGTGCTAAACGGGGATCTGATGGTGGGCATAGTTTATGGAGAAGACAGGAAGGGGCTTTCTTGGTGTTCAGGTTGGTGTTCCAAAAACGAGAGGGACTTGGATTAGACTGGCTGCGCGGTATGTGTTACTGACGTGACAGACATTATAAAGATGGGATCAGGTGGGAAAACCGATCAGGTAAAGTTATGAAGAGAGAGCCTTAAATGCTAGACCAAACTAGTAGTTTCAAAACTGTCTATGGTTTTACAGTATGGCCCGTAGAAGAGCTGAGCTTATTTTCTTGATGATGTTGTACTTGAAAGTAAGTTATTTGGAAGGTCAGAGGTGAGAATAAATTTTTAAATATGCTTCCAAGTCCCATGCTATTATAGAATAGCAAATTACTACATGATAAATGAAGAGGGGAAAAAGCTAAGTTTATGGAGAACATGTGAATAACTGTTCTGAATCTAGGAAGCTCCAGAAATAAAAGGCTAAGGCTTTTCTCTGTCACTAAATTGAAAACTGTCATCCGAATTGGCGTAGACCCTTAGGAAGGCAGGACAATTTGCAAAGGCCCTGTGGAGGTGTAAATAGGACTAAATAACCCTCCTCTGTCTGGCTTAGCCTTTGACTAACCCTCCTTGAAAGATGCAAAATTCATCAGACCCTTTGTCCATTCTGTTGTAGATAAACTCTTCTGTTTTGTGACAAAGAAGTAATCCTAAAGGAAGACACATGACATGAACTTACTTTGCACAAGACACTGGGTTTTTACTGTAGTTATTTCAAATGAACCCTTATACTAAGAAGCCACTGAAGTTGGCTCTATTTTCCCACCAGGCACCTATACACAATGGTTTGGCTGTCAGAGCTCTAAAACAAACAGAACTTAGCAAAGGAAGTAGTGTAGTGAAGGAGGTAAGTACACATGCTTTGAAATCAGAAAACCCAGGTTTGAATCCCAATTCTGCCACTTACTAAATGTGTGACTTTGTTCAGTAACGTTCGATCTTCAATCTTCCCATCTGCAAATAAGGATGATGATAATAGTATCAATATCTACTTTATAGGTGGTTATAAACATTAAATGAAGTAATACATATGAAGTTTGTAGATGGAGCCAAATGTCGACAATACATATCAGCTATAATTATTTTCATTATTATTTTTGCCTCAGCCTCAAACTCCCCAAATTACTTACTACCTACCATGCTGTGGTCTAAAATACCACAATGTACACCATGAAGCGAACCCATAAAAGGCAAAGCAGAGTCAGTATGTTGTATTTAAAACAAGAGGCACAACAAAGCACAGGTCTGGGGCTTTCCTCCATAAGCGCATCTGGTGCGCCTAGATGTTTATTTCCACAGCAAGTCCCAGAGACAGTCCGTGAGTCACTCGACAAGCATTTAATTGCACACCCACTATGTTCCAGTCCTTGAACAAAAGATTAACTCAAATCTTAACCCAAAGATTCATAAAAGAACCTCTGACGTTAAGAAACTCACAGTCTAGACTAGTTGTGGGAACAGGGATCTGATTATCTACATTATCATACGATGTAACATAAACTCCAGGAGGCCAGGGTGTTGGTCTGCCGTGTTCACTGCTGTGTCCCCAGCACTTAGCAGGGTGCCTGGCACACGCTAGGTGTTCAATAAGTATTTGTTACACGAGTGAAAAAGAGTGGATATTTTTGCTAAAAGTGTGCAGGTCTGGGAGCATGAAGTAGAGCTGGTGGGAGTGAGGAGAAAAGGGGGAGACTTCTTAGATTATAGTAGAAATTCAGAGAAAGCAGATAATCATAAAAGTAATATGTAAATACATACTATATATATTAGAACATCAACATGTATTCATTTTTCAATCTTTTGATATAGGCTTATTTTTTTCTTTGAATAAAGTCCACTAATCAGAGTTTATTGACTCTTTCTTACATAAACGATTCATAATCCCTTATGTATGATTTCCATTCATATTTCTTGAGGTGAAGCAAGAAGCTAAAGATAACTCCTGAAACAATCACAGGGCTAAATATTTCTTGATTCTTATGATTCTGCTCCAACTTCTGTAATGGCTTCATCCATGTTTAATTCCATAGTTTTTTAGAATAAGTACTTCTTTAGAAGGTCTTACCAAAGCATTTGATGCACTTTTCGAGAAACAGCCCTCTGGCTTTCCTCACTCATGTTTCATCAGTTCATCTGATATTTATTTGAGTAACTCCTCACCAAGTGAATGAACAGGTTTGGCAGCAAACACAGCTCCCCTGGTGGGAGCAGAAGCGCCCAGGCACACTAGGCAAAGCTGCTGCCCACGTACCCCAAGCGTGCAGCGGACGTCAGCCGGTGCGTCGTACACAGGGAAATAGAACGTTAGTCCAGTGGTCTATTCGCTGAAGATTTGTTAAGGAGCGTTTCTAGAATATTGAAAGAGCAGATCTCCTTTGAGGGAACAAGGAGTGAGGATGGAAGGACATACAGGCACAGAGGATGACACATCCAAAAGCATCGAGCCATGAGCAGGCGTGGCCCTTTGGCATAACTGTGAATAGCTTTCATGCCTGGAGCTCAGGATGTCCGTGGAAAGTGGCCAAGGGTGAGGCTAGCAAGGTGGGCGGGGATACAGAGCAGGAGGGGGCATGCAGACTCGTCATCATACGTGGCAACCAGTTTTAAAGACTGCCTTCCAGCAGGTGTGACTTCTGCATTTCCCACATTGTCACGCTTCCCGGCTCACATATTCACGTGGCCTGCCCAGCCTTTGAAAGCACCTGCTTTTGCCATCCCAGCTTAGAACTTGGGAAATTCTCGGAGACTTTCAAGTCAGGAAAGGACTTGATCAGATTTTCATTTTATTAAGGTAATTCAGACAGAGCTGTGGACGTCGGCTAGGAAGCGGGGAGGAGGGCGTGAAGACGCACATAGCCAGTCAGGTGGTGGCTGCAGGTGTCAGGGTGAGAGGAGGTGGTTTAAGGTAAGGGCAGTAGGACTAGAGAAAAAGACGGGGATTTCAGAGCGACGTCTAAGCTTGTTGGATACACCGAGGGAAGAAGAGGAAAGAATCTAAGATGATGCACAGGTTTCTAGCTTTAGTACCTTAAGAAGGGGTGACGTCATTCACAGAGATAGGAGAGAAAAGGTGGTGCATTTTGCTGAGTCTGGAGTGTCTGTGGGATAAGCAGGTGGGGATGTAGGGTAGGCAGTCAGAAGTAATGTGTTCCCAGCTTATGGAAATAGGGCTGAGGATGTATATATAGCAATCATCACATACAGGGAACAGTCAGAGTCGTGCATGTAGACGAGACGCGTGGAGAGAGCTTAGAAAGAAACAGAACACTGTAGAGCCCTAGCATTTAAGCAGCAAGTCGAGGAGACTGAAAAGGAGGAGGAGAAATGGGGTGGGGGGGCGCAGGGTGGGATGGGAACTTCAGGGACACTCTCTCAAGATGGAGAACTACAGAAAGAACACTTAGGATTAGGATGGAAAACAATCCGCTAAGGCTTCGTCACTAAGAGATCATATGCGATTAAATAAGATCCCAGGAGCTGAGGAGCGACGGGAAGTAGGGAAATGGAGACAGTTATTCTAAACCATCTTTCTACTTGTCTACAAAGCCAGTGGGGGATATGGAATCATTTCAGAGGAGAGGCACTTAGGGGGATTGTTTTGCGCTAAATGTGAGGAGGCAGGAGAGAGAAAGGGGATTGAAAATATACAGAAGAAGAGAGGAGGAGGGACAGGAGGAGATGGCATCTAGAACACAGGCGGATGGGCAGTGAACATCTCCTCCTCTCTCATTTCCCTCCTGCATTAACCCCTTACTCACTTCCTCCCCTCAACTGTTGCTGTGATGTGGGAAGTTTGTGTAGAATTAAACTCCTTCACCCAATTTGAAGATCAGCTCCCAGTGTTTTTGTGAAGATGAAAAAAGTGAATGAAATCTTTCCCTCTGCTTCTGCCGCTGCGGTCCTTCTGCTTTCAGTGACCAGAGAAAGGTTGCTTTTTAAAAAATATCCAGTTAATTTTTTTTTGAACGACAGAGTTTTGTACGGGATTTTAGTGTTGTGTTGAAAAGCATCACTGAAGTGAAAAACAATGCTCAAATTACACAAGTAGTCAGTCTGGAATTCAGTTTACTGCAGAGTTGTTCTAAGAAGCCCACCAGGCTCCTGAGACGTTGAACTTTTATGAAATACTAACCAGCCCTCTCTCCCGTTCAAAGGTACCATGTTCTCTGTTACAAGTGGTGTGAAGAACCTCCACTGAGCCCTGACACCTGTGCCACCATTTTGGAAAAAGCTGGTCTGGATAACTGGGCCCTTGGAAAAACGAAAGTAATGTTTTCATGTAATTTTCAAGGAAAAAATTCATACTTATGGTGGATGTACTGAGAATTACATTTTACAGTGATTGAAAATATCATGGCTTTTCATGTTATAGAATCTCTAGCTTGAAATAGGGGAAGAAAATTGATAAAGTCATAACGGTTTCCTTCTTCAGCAGAATTAAACACTTTGCTCTCATAAAGGTTTCTTTTAAGAAGTTCAAGAAAAATATATCTTGAAGATTTATCCAAAAAAGGATGGAATGGATGAGTCTAGAAAACAGACTTCTATATTTTCTCTATTTTATCACCACCAGATATAGTCAAAAAGCTGTCGAGAATCATAATGATTTCAGTAGGATTCTGTTTTTCTTTATTTTCCTAATTCTCAAATCTGCTTTTGTTGTAAACTTGAAATTTATCCGGAGTGAAATGTTATTACTAGACTCACACTATAGGTGTTTGGATATTGGTGTGTTTATGTATCAGATTTGAGAGCCTGTGAGACCTTAGCTTATTTAATCCCTTAATGCAGCGGTCCCCGGCCTTTTTGACACCAGGGACTGGTTTCGTGGAAGACAGTTTTTCCACGGATGGGGGGCGGGGGGAGGATGGCTCAGGTGGTAATGCGAGCGATGGGGAGCGGCAGATGAAGCTTCGCTCGCTCGCCCGCCGCTCACCTCCTGCTGTGAGGCCTGGTTCCTCCTGGGGGTCGGGGACCCCTGCCTTAAAGAATGAAGTACAAAATCATAACCTGTGAATCATAACCTTTTGAATATGGAAGTAAAATAGGTGGCTTCTTGGAGAAAGGATACATTTACTTCTCAGATATCCTCAGAGCATTACAAACAAGATGGGGATAAGGAGATGTAAACAGGACCAGGTCCTGGGAGTACACTAAATGTATCACTGGGGGAGGATGGAGAAGAAGAATCAAGCTAAGGCAATGAAGTAGTCAGATTGACCACTCAAGAGTAACTGCTATCAGCTATTCCATAGGCATAGACTGAAATGCCACACTTGCCAAGAAATTTATATTAGCTGCGGGAAGTGGGGGACAGAATTTTCATATGTTCAGATGAAAAGTTAGGCCTGTTAGTTATCTCTCTTATATATAGTAGTGTGTATATGTCAGTTCCCATCTCCCAATTTATCCCCCCCACCCCGATTTCCCCCTTGGTAACGATAAGTTTGTTTTCCACATCTGTGACTCTATTTCTGTTTTGTAAATAAGTTCGTTTGTACCATTTTTTTAGATTCCACATATAAACAATGTCATATGATATTTGTCTTTCTTATAACTGATTCACTTTGCTGTATAGCAGAAACTAACACAACATTGTAAATCAACTATACTCCAATAAAAATTAATTTAAAAAAAGAAAAGTTAGGCCTGTTAACAACTTAAGGAAATTTTCAAAGTGTTTATCTTATACGGAGTGTCCTACATATCCAGTAATCCGTATTTACTTTAGTATTTAGTAAGGGGAATTCCTGAGCATTACAAAGATATGTTTTTTATTCACACCATTTTCTTTCAGATTCTCACAAAAATGAATTTTGTCAGGCTGAAATCTCATGATTTATGGTCTGAAACACATGCCTAACTCAAATGGAGTTTTAACTTGTAAAAAGGCCCTTTGCAGTTCCAGTTTTGCATGATATTTACGCAGCCTTTTAAAGCTATTTGTATTTTTCCACTTCACCTTTTCCAACTCATTAAGATGGATAAAAGTATTCAATATAGAACATTCCTAATGCTGTGCAAAAAAAATGATGACCTTTTTAGATAGATTGAATTTTAAATGAATTGTCGGCAGTAGAATAGACTAAATATATTAACATCTAGAGTCCTGTAGAAATTAAAACTAAATTCAATCAAAACCTGTAATGCTAAACTGTTGGCCCTTGGTGCCAGGCTTCTAAGTGCTGAGAGAATTCTACAGTCAGGGTTACCAGGTCTCATGACTCAGCTCTTAAATTTGAATTTAAGTGACTTCTTAGTGGATTCAATAAACTCTCTTTGAGGTGACTTTCATTAGTAAATTTAGCCATTAAAAGAAAAAAACATACCTTCCTGTTTCCTGAGAGTGGTTGAAAACTCTTAGTTGAGAACAGCTCCGAGCCTTCAGGCTCCCCTGTTGCTCTGATTCATTTTGATTTTAGAATCATCATAAATCAGCCCTCCTATCTTCACAGTGGCTGCTGGGTCCGGTGGGAAAGTTGTTCATTCTGCATGGGACCCTCTCTCTGCCTTACTCTCTCCACTGACAACACTGTGAGCCCCTGAAGGGCAGTGCCCCTGGTTTGTTCACCTTTGTATCCCAGCAGATAAGTACATAGAATAGGTCTCAGTAAACATTTGGTGAATGAACTCCTGTAACTATAACTGTCCTCTCTCTTACAAATAGATTTGTAAGATTTTTAAGTTTGGGAAGTTTAATTATCTCTTCTTTCAAAAAGCATAAAAAATTAGCTTTGCCCAGAGTATCTGATGCTAAAACTTTGATAAAAGAGCTTGGTATCCTCCACTCATATTGGCCCATCCAACAAAACCTAGGTACCTGTTGCAAATAAACAGTATGATTGTTAAACTATATTCCTTCTCAAAGAGGGGTTTTCTTCAATCATAAAAATCTATAATGTGCTAGCAACATCCAAGCCAAAGAAGCAAAAGATAGTGATTTCCAAAATCGAAAAATGTTTAGAATATAATCTAGTCTTCAGAGCACAGCACATGACTGTTTCACACCTGCACACCGTAGTTTTATTGTGTTTTATTTTAATTCTTTTAAGGTGTTCCTTAAGTATTATCATGTGGAACAGTTAAATTTAATGCGAAAGGAAGCCATCGACAAGCTTATTTTGATTCAAGCCTGTGTCAGAGGATTCTTGGGTTCAAGAAGATACCAAAAAATACAGAAGAAAAGGAAAGAGAGCGCTATAATAATACAGTCAGGTAATAACTCAGACCATCTCACTGTGTAACAAAACATAATGCTGTGTTTAGATGTGTGCATGAAATCAAATCTTACCTCCAATTCTTATGTAGCTTTCGTGTTTAATTCCAAACTCTGTTACCTTGATACTTTCTCTATGCTAAATCTGAATGATTGTTGTAGTGACTGACACTTTTAATATCTGAATAAATGTTTTGTTTTAAAGAAAATAATTTTTAAATTTTCTGTCACTATGAAACACAATTGACGTATTGTGCAAGATACAGCAAGTGACTGAATTAATTGTAGATCTCAAGAATCATATTATTATAACCCATTGGACAATAACATTTTCCCTACTTTATTCCAAAGGTTACACTTGTCATAATTTTTGACAACTTAATGAAATCTCATTCTGCTAAAGGGCATCCATTTCTTTCTGTTAACTGTAGGGAAATAATATTTATAATCATGTTTCACAAGTTTTTATTAAATGTATTAATAGACTTTGGATTTCACTTTCCATTTTTCTATAAAAAGCTAAATTTAGAACCCAGCATGGCTTAATACAATATCTTTCAAAAACTTTTGACTAGATACCTATAACAAAAAATGTATTTTACTCTGTAACCTGATACACACACATACTACAAGCACTGCATTCTGATACTTTTCTATTCTGGTTTATTCCATTTAATTTCTAGATGTTAGATTTGGCCCACTAAATCGATTTTACGATCCACTATTTATTTGCAACCTACATTCTGAAGAACACTGATGTGGTGGGCAGAGTAGCTGACTGACATTCAAAAGATTCGGTTCAAGGTCCAGTCCAATTTGTCAATCCATAAGAGCTCATCATCATCTTTTGGAATTTTAAACCCTTCACTTCTCACTGGGACATCAAAAATGCAAACCCTGCAATTTGGGATTTAATTCTTTATCCACAATTCCAAACTTCGTAAAACACTGAAAAAAGAGGTTTTTTATAACTCATTTGGAAGTGAAACATGACCTAATATTCACAGTCCTTTATTCATCCCACTCGGTAAGAATTGTGTGTTTTTCTGGAGAAATATTCATGTGTTTGACTATGGAATGCTGACTTACCATGGGGAATTTTACAGAATATATGTTATCTGTTCTGAATTACTTTTCTAAAAATTTTTTTTAAAAAGTTTAAATCTGAATTCTGAAATATATCTGGCTCCAAGAATAATTGGCCGAAAGGTCCAAACCATATACTTAGATAATAGGGGTTTTCTCCCATGAATAGCTGAGCATGGCAGAAATAAAAGAAACATAAGCATTAGCAGATTTTAAGCAAAGGAGTGAGTACATGTTGTCTTTTTCATCAACTTAGTTCATCTCTATCATTTTAGTTTCATCTTAATACTCCCCTTAATACGAAAGTTACTTTAATTATTTTCTTGCTAAAGCTTGTCGTCTGGAAGAGTCTTGTTAATGATTCCCATATTTTTTCGAACCTGTTCTATTTGGAGTCTTTAATTTCATTTTCCTCTTTGACACTGATGGTCAAAAGCCATTTGTTTCTACCCATTGAAGTAATGCTTTTTATTTATTATAATTAACACTGCTCTGGGCCTTATATGTTTCAGCTGCAAGAGGACATCTAGCCAGGAAACAAAGGAAAGAAATTGTTAACACGAAAAACACAGCAGCAAAAACCATTCAGACTCAAGATCAGGAATTTGACTACAAGAAAAACTTTGAAAATAAAAGGTAAAATAATGTTCATTCTTATACCATCTTGACAGTATAGATTTTTCACACCTGGAAAGTCACAAAATAAAGTCCACAGTAAACAAGATGTGGTACACATATACAATGTAATATTACTCAGCCATAAAAAGGAATGAAATGGTGCCATTCACAGAGACGTGGATAGACCTAGAGACTGTCATACAGAGTGAAGTAAGTCAGAAAGAAAAAAACAAGTATCATATAATATTGCTTATATGTGGAACCTAGAAAAATGGTACAGATGAACTTATTTGCAAAGCAGAAATAGAGACACAGATGTAGAGAACAAACTTATGGATACCAAGGGGAGAAGGAGGGGTAGGATGAATTGGGAGAATGGGATTGATATATATACCCTACTATGTATAAAATCGATAACTAATGAGAACCTGCTGTATAGCACAGGGAACTCTACTCAGTGCTCTGTGGTGACCTAAATGGGAAGGAAATCCAAAAAGCAGGGGATATATATATATATATATATATATATATATATGTATGTATGTATAGCTGATTCACTTTGCTGTACAGTAGAAACTAACACAACATTGTAAAGCAATTATATTCCAATAAAAATTAAAAAAATAAAAGTCCACAGTCTTTCTCGTACCTAACCAGGTTCCTAACAGTGATGCATCAAATGTCAGCGACACCCCGTGGCCACTTTTGTGTTCTTTATCCTATTTGAGAGTTTGTTGGCATTTCACTCAGATGACCACACTTTCCTCCTCGAAGAAGATCTTATCTTCAAGTTAAGGGGAAATCATTCCAACTATCCTTTCAAAAGGGTATTAATAAAGGAACAACTGTGAAACTTTGGCCAACGTATTACAAGATCATGAACCATAGCAGGGACACTGCTTTTCCTTGAATTTTGTAAGATATTTTCTGTGATCCGTAGACTTAGAGCTTATCAAAGTACAGCACGCCAACCTAGTGAACATACCCTACTTACTGATCTCAAATGTGGATATAGTTTCCACATCTCCTTACTGTAGGTACTTTGTTTGGAAAAGGACATATCTTTTTTTTTTTTAATTTCTTATTTAATCTTAATGTCTTGAAGCTGAAACAAATTTAACAGCCAGTGTTTTTTCACCATTGTATATAAAATTACTAGTTTACCAGAGAAGGTGACACTTTAATAAAATGTAAAACTAAGTAACCAACTTTTTTCATGTCTCTAAAAAGCAAAATGACTTCTTAAAGAAACAAAAGGCTACCAAGAGATTCAAAGGTTTCTGCTGAGTTACAATATGTTTTAATAATCTAGGGACTCGATGAGAGTATTTTTAAATGTATGTCCTCACTAACTGAACACCCAACATTATGTTTGTTCCTACATCACCTTCTAGCTTTTTATTATTTTAGCTCTTCTCAAATCTTTCAGAATTGTGACAAATACTAACAAATGATGGCTATCACAGAAAATTCTGAAAGAGGAAAATGTGGTTTTTTTCCTTGTTTTCTTAATGTAATAAACGTACTATAATCATCTTTTCCCACTACTCTGTACCCTCTGCTACTTTTGGAAGAAATACAATCCTGAATGAAGCAAAAAAGATAATTTCTTGGAAAAGGACATATCTTGAAGTGATTAAATTCCTAGGATTTTGATACCTCAGTAAGTGAAATCATGCTAGGATATTTCTCACTCTAATTTGAAGCTAGTTTTCTCATTATTTGAGTAGCCATCACAGTTGTCGCTAGAGAGGACATTTTGGGGAAATACTCAATTATTGTGACTTGATAAGTTTTTATTTTGAGCTTTTTTGTCCCTTTTGCTTTTCTCCCAACATAATGTAACATGTGCTATTGCCAAACAAGGTAATAAACTCTAGTTTAGTATCATATATTCCGATGCAATATATTTTACACAGGGAATCTTTTGTGAAGAAACAGACAGAGAATGCAGTGTCTACTAATGAAACAGTCATTCCAGCTCCAAATAATAAGGGAAGTACATCTGTAGTGAAGACTTCTACTTTCAGAGCTGAGGGGGAATCCACGAATGCTATGGAAAGTAACAACAGAGGATATCAGACCCCGAAAAAAATGAACAACGTGTATGAGGAAGAGGCTAAGCAAGAATTGTATCTGGTGGGGGACGCTTGGGCAGAAGTAAACACCAATAAGAAGTGTATGAAAGACTTGGAAGAAAATAGTAAGATAAGGAAAATGGAAAAGGAGGACACTGTGGTCCAGAATTATTATCAGTGGTACACAGAGGAAAGGAATTTCGAAGACTCAAAAGCAGCATATCTAGAAAGGAAGGCCATATCAGAAAGGCCAAGCTACCCAGGACTTTGGTTAGCAGAGGAGACCTCAGCTCCTAAGCAGCCTTCTTTTAAGAAAACTTTAGAACCTAGTCTTAGCCAGAGGTCGGTTTGCCAAGATGCAAATAGCAAGGAAAAAGAAAAGAAGACGTCTGTGGTCACCCAGAATGCCCCAGTATGCAGTCATCAGAGGAACCCTGTGAGGCATGGGACGGTCCAAGAGAGGCAAATCGAACCGGCAATGCAAGCCCAGGAAAAAGAAGACAAAGCAGCGGTGTTCATTCAGAGCAAATACCGGGGCTACAAGAGGGGGCAGCAGTTAAGGAAGGACAGGATGTCTTCTTTTAAAAATCAAAAAGCGGTTGCAACACCGACAGAAGTAGCAAGAAATACTCACACTTTGTATTCCCATCCCGCAAAATTTGAGGAATCCTGTAACATCAGGATGAAGAGTGATAAAGACTCAAAAGCAATTTCAGAAAAAGAAGCATGTGATTTGGCAATTTTTTCAAAACAGGTATGTAAACGAACAGATTTGTTTACTAGTACGGATCTCTGGGAATTCCACGATAACCGAGTTAAACAGACAATTGATAACTGATATATTGTTTCATCTGTTTTTATGAGATTGCAAACCTTTTCAATAAAATGTCTCAGGGACGGTGCTATTCAAATAGCCATAAATTTTGTAAACAAATTTCTATGATAAAAATAGTATAAAATATGATGGAAATCTTGTGTAGTAAGGAGACTAGTCATTGGTTTCTACAGCCTACTAAAATGCTGGCATTTGACGATGCAAATTTCCATGTATCTGAGATCTTCCATTATAGCTGAAAAAAAAAGTTTTCAAAATCCTCTAAAGTCTATGCTTTCTGTACCCCAAATTTTGAGAAGACATAATTAGGTATCAGAATCAGATTGTAGCATTACTGAGCATATATGCAATGAAGATGACAGTCTATATGTTCTGTCATGGCCATGAGGAACCATCAAGAAAAGCCACAAAGGAAAATTCCCTCTTGGAGAATATCTCATGCTATTGGTAGGCGTGTTTCAGCTGTTTCTAGAAGGGGCAGTCGGCTTTAGGGCTTCTCCCAGGTGTATGGAACTCTGATAAATTAGTGCTATGGAGAGATCACAGGCCTCTGTCCCTGCCCCACTCTGGCTCTTTCTCTCTTTCTAGGTGTTTGACCTTGAGAAAATCACTTTATGTGTCAGCACCCTTATCTTCCCCTGTGTAAAGTGAAGGATTTTCACTAGGTGGCCTCTAAAATGCATATTATAAATGAATATGTACTATCAGGGTAGTCAATAGTGTATGAAATCATAGAAGAAATGTCATAATGGGTTCAAAGAAGGATCACCTATTACTGCTGAGTCTCTAAACTCTGCCTTTTGTCTGACGGTGGCTAAGCCCACAAGAAACACAGTAACTGCCCTTGGACACCCCCTGACTGTTATGAGTGTGGCCCAAACATCTCCAACCCCTAGCTGGTCATAGATCTGCCATTGTTTTATTTAGTCCCTTCCTGTTCTACTTTTTTAAGCACATGGAAATGTTGAGTTTAATATACAGGTAGTCCTTCCCTTCCTTGTGATAAATCTGCTCACTCTAAAGACCGAAGCAGAGATTAGGACCCTGACCTGCCAAGCAACTGCAACATTCAGGAGATGTAGAATCGCCGGGCATCCACCTACAGCTGGCAAATACCACCGTGGGAGTGGATTCAGTGCTCCCTGGGAGCAGAGCTAGAGGCAGAAAAGCAGGAGCCCCACCTTCAACCTAGCAGGGCAGCCGTGTTAACAGACAAGGTAGAGGCAGAGGGGCCAGGATGGAAAGAGGAACCGGAAGAGAGAGAGAGTAGCGCTGAAGTCAGGCGAAGAAGCCTGGACAGGAAAGGGGGGAGGCTAACACAGTCAAAGTCAGCAGAGGGGTTCCTCAGGATAAAAGCAGAAGAGCCACGGCAGCAGAATGGTAAGGATGGAAGCCAGATCTCAGGGACCCTGGGAAGGAGTTATCAGGAGAGAATGCTTCTGGAGGGTCATATGTTGGACAGTTTTGAATGGAAGACGTGAGATGGGCAGGTAGCACAAAGGGGGAGGTTTTGTCAAGTGAGGACTTTATCCGACCTTGGTACAGGGTCAGGGTGAGTCCTGGAGAAGTACATGAGAGCCCCAGGGGGAGCGGTTCAGGAATTGATCAGACCCCAGTGTACCTGTGGAGCTCACTGAATTCTCTTCCTTGATTTAATCTGACATGTGACCTTCTTTTTAGATATCAAAGCTATCTGAAGAATATTTCATTCTGCAGAAAAAACTGAATGAAGTGATTTTGTCACAGCAACTGAAGCCTCTTTATCTGGGTGTCTATCCTCATAAGCCAATTACTAGACGAGTTTCTTCTCAGCAGTGCATCTCAGGTAAAGATGGGTAGAGTTGGAACTTCCCGAAGGGACAGGCAAAGCCAGATACTTTGTTTATTAGTTGCCCACCTTTATTCTATAGCAGATTTGAGGTGACAGTGTTCTAACTGTCTTGGCAAGAGCCTTCATTTTATTTCATTTTTTATAAGTAGATACACACTTTTCCAGAATGTTCCACATACCCCCCTACCCTTTTTGATTTCATTCTCCTCTTCTTTTCTTTTTCTTTTCTTTTTCCCCTTTATATACACTTTAACTAGAACTTGGCATATGACACCAAAAGGGAGTAGAAAGGGATGGAGTTGGGTGAGGGTGGGGAGCAGGGTGCAGTTTGGATAAGAGGGAGCAAACAAGTGAAATATATCTGTTCCTTCTGTCAAAATCTGTATGGTAAGTAGAAGGTGCAAATCTCCGTTCAGATGCACAAACCCAGATGCACTATTAAATTTTCTTCTTATCAGCCTAAGTCACTCTCTGCCCACATTCACTAAACTGGTGGCGAATTCAGACTCAGGAATTATCAGACCTCCCCTTCTCCAGGGCTGTGCAAAGGCCCCGGGGCCTTATATACCCACCAAAGGATCAGGTAAAGCCTGTAGTCACTAGTTAGTTGCCCACAGGTACTGCTGTGACACTCATCTCCTAGCTGGCCTCACGATCTCTACACGTCGCGAGGCTCTGCTGCTCCCATACGCGCAGGAGACGCTGGGAAACTGGCATGTCAGGAGTCTTACCGGGTTCGCACACGCTCCAGGTAGCCCTCCTCCCTGCAGCCTTACCACCTCCCCCAGGGGCAGCCACCGATGGCCCTGCTGGTCCCTGTCTGGGAGAATCTGCATTTATTTTCCTTTGGTCCTTATTTCTCGGAGGCCTGCCACCCGCTCAGGGCACCAGGCCCCACCTCTGCAATGAGCGTGGCTCTTACCAAAGGCAGGACTGCCGCTAACCTCAGGCAACTTCCGTGAAAGTCCCTTAGGCAGGAAAAGACTAAGATGAGCCCGGCTATTTGTCTGATATGGGAGGAAGGAAAAATAGCTTAATGTTTCCATCAGTTATCCTGCCACATTGTTTTCAAGACTTGTGTGAAGCTTTAAAAAAAAAAAAACCAAAAAAACCACTGCCACGAAGTGTCCACCCTTCCCAACCCCGCTACTCCCAGGCCCTGGCCCAGACCTCTTGACGTGAAGAAGCAGCTTGGCAAGTCAGAGCCCAGAGGCGCATTAGTTTGAGTGCCACCGATGACCCTGCCCAGAGGCCTGCTGCCCGGCAGGAGCCGAGAGGGGGCTCGGGGGCTTCAGCCTCTCTCGGCTGTGTGTGCAGAGGCCCTGGTGGAGGCGGGGCAGTGAGGTGCTGGAGGGAGCGTCCTGGTAAGCAGCTCAGCCCAGGGCTCAGCAGGAAGCAGGGGGTGGAGGGGTACGGCGGACGCTTCCTGGAGGGGTGTGGGGGCTGCCAGTGTGTTGCCACGACTTGTGTGTGTCGTGTGTTGTGTATGTGTGTTTACTGAAAATGCTTTAAGGTGCACAGCGTGATGATTTGAGGCCCACATACCTGGTGAAATATGACTGCAGTCAAGCTAATTAACATATCTTCTTCTCACATAGTTGCCTTTTTTGGCGTGTGTGTGATGAGAGCACCTGAAATCCACTCTCCTAGCACATTCCCAGGATTCGGTACAGTATTATTACCTGTAGTCACCGAGCTGCACATTGGATCTCTAGACTTATTCATCCTGCACACCTGCAACTCTGTCCCCTTTGACTAACATCTCCCTGTTTCCCCCGCCTCCCCACCCCTGGTAACCACCGTTCTGCTCTCTGCTTCTAGTGTTCGACATTTTAAGATTCCACGTATAAGTGAGATCATGAGGTTTTTCTTCTTTCTGCGTCTGGCTTATTTCACTTAGCATAATGTCCTCCAGGTTAATCCATGTTGTCCCAAATGGCAGGATCTTCTTTAAGGCTGACTAATATTCCTGTGTGTGTGTGTGTGTGTGTATCACATCTCCTTTATTCATTCATCTGTTGCTGGACACTTAGGTCGTTTTCCCTATCTTGGCTATTGTGAATAATGTTACAGTGAACATAAACATATCATGTAAGGTACTGATTTCATTTTTTGGGGATATATACCCAGAAGAGGGATTGCTGGATCATATGGTAGTTCTATTTTTATTTTTTTTTTTTTAGGAATCTCCATATTGTTCTCCATAATGGCTGAACCAATGTACCTTCTCACCGAAGGTGTACAAGGGTTCCCTTTTCTCCACATCCTCGCCAGCGTTTGTTTCTCTTGTCTCTTTGATACTAGACATCCTGATACATGTGAGGTGATATCTCATTGAGATTTTGATTTGTATGAAAGCACTCTTTCATATACTGTTGGCCATTTGCATGTCTTCTTTGGAAAAATGTCAATTCAGGTTGTTTGCCAGTTTTTTAATCTGGTTGCTTGGTGTGTGTGTGTGTGTGTGTGTGTGTGTGTGTGTGTGTGTGTTTGGCTGTTCAGTTGCATGAGTTTCTCATTTTGGTTATTTGGATATTGTCTAAAATATATCCAATAGGTGGTTTGCAAATATTTTCTCCTATTCTGTAGGTTGCCTGTTATATTTTGTTGATGATTTCCTTTGCTGTGCAGAAGCTTTTTAGTTTGATGTAGTCCCACCTGTTGATTTTTGCTTTTATTGCCTGAGCTTTTGGTGTCATATCCAAAATATTACTAGCAAGGCCAATGTCGAGAAGGTTTTCCCCTATGTTTTCTTCTAGGATTTTTATGGTTTCAGGTCTTACGTTTAAGTCTTTAATCCATTTTGAGCTGATTTTCTTGTATAGTGTAAGATGATTCCAGTTTCATTCTTTTATACGTGGCTATCCAGTTCTCCCAGTGCTATTTATTCTTTCCCCATTATGTATTCTTGATGCCCTTGTCAAAATTAGTTGACCATATATACTTGGGTTCATTTCTGGGCTCTCTATTCTGTGCCATTGATTTATGTGTCTGTTTTAATGCCAGTACCGTACTGTTTTGATTACTTTAGCTTTTTATTTAGCTTAAAATCAGGAAGTGTGATGCCTCCACTCTTCTTCTTTCTCAAGATTGCTTTGTCAGGGACTTTGAAAAGAACTAAAAGCAGCGGAACTTTACTAGGAAGTCAAAATACTTCACTTCATTCTTCAATGAAGGCCAACCTGGCAAACATCTGAATTTTCCCCCGTCCCTGAGAGTAGCAGAGGAAGGGCCTGAGAGAGGCCCTGAAGTGGCCTGAAGACCCAGAGGGGTCTGGGCAGACCTGACAACCCAGAGCCAAGTAGGAAGGGAGGACACTGGGAGATGCAGTCTGAGCCAGTGACTAGAGACGAGACAGTGCAGTTACTCTGGGCAGATGCTAATGAAAAGGAAGAAGAGCTGCAGAGCAGGTGCCTGTCTCCATAATGACATGAAGCTACAAAAGCCACCCCCCCCAACTTAGATGTGGCCCGGGGAGAAAACAGAAACCCAGAATGACTAAGTTTTCTCAGAAGACACTAAGAAAATTGAAAGCAACTGAGTTTAACTAGGATTCATTAAAAATAACGTCATGCTAGAAAATCGAAATGAGCACGAAGAAGGAGGAATTAAGTCGAGTTTTAGGAACATCAGGTGACATTTTTGTACATCTGAACTGTTGTGCATTGTGACCACTTAACCCAGATGAAGTGGTGGCTGAGACAGTCAACAGTCTTTTTTTTTTTTTTTTAAAGTTATACAATTTTAATTAATTAATTAATTTATTTATTTATTTATGGCTGTGTTGGGTCTTCGTTTCTGTGCGAGGGCTTTCTCTAGTTGCGGCAAGTGGGGGCCACTCTTCATCGCGGTGCGCGGGCCTCTCACTATCGCGGCCTCTCTTGTTGCGGAGCACAGGCTCCAGACACGCAGGCTCAGTAATTGTGGCTCACGGGCCTAGTTGCTCCGCGGCATGTGGGATCCTCCCGGACCAGGGCTCGAACCTGTGTCCCCTGCATTGGCAGGCAGATTCTCAACCACTGCGCCACCAGGGAAGCCCCAGTCAACAGTCTTAAGCAAAGGTTAGTCGGTAGATGACCTGCCTGGCGGGTGGACACGTGCATGGTGACTGAAGCCGTTGAGTAGACGAGATCGTCCAGGAAATCCACCTACGGTGAGAAGAGAAGAGAACCAGAGCGTGAGTCTAGACGTGTACGGGTCAGGTAGAGAGGACCCAGCAAAGAGGACCAGCCAGAGAGGTGGGAAGAACACCAGGGCGCCCAGTACCTCAGAAGCCACAGGAAGAGGGTTTTAAAGATATTATGCAGGATGATGCTGACAGAGCAAGTGGGGAGAGAACTATAAAATATCCATTGAATCTCCTATATGTTAACAGTTACTTACAACTTCCCCTAACGTTTGTGAATAGACACAAAGGGAAAAGGGGGATGCAGATAATCACTGCTACTTCTGGGAGATTCACCCTCCGATATCTGCCAGGTTTTGTCATTAGGTGTAGTCTATGTTCAGATATTTTAATGATCTAGGCAGCTTTTTAAAAAATTTATTGAATAGTTTATAAAAGTTCACAGTAAATATAGTTCAAAGAATTCAAACTGAGGTCACAAATTGGGCCAGATATTACGTGGTCAATATTTAATCCCTGCAAGGGATCTAGATTCATTATTGTACCTTTGGATGTGCTTATTTACCTCAGGAAAATCAAACTCCATCCTAAATTTCTCTGTAAACCAGCCTGGGTTTGCCGATCTTCTGACCACATTTAAACCAAGAATTTCCACCACCTGTTCCCTTTTCCTCCAATTCTAGTGATTTTCCCAGTTATATACCTTCAGACATCACAAACCCCACACAGGTATTCAGATGCACACTCATCGGAGGGAGTAGATTATCAGTACCACGGTCCATGTTTACTTATCCTCAAGTTATTTCATGTAGATTGGTTTTGTCTTCCTCAGTCAGATTTTCAACCCTTGCAAGCAGGACCATGCCATGTACTATATATTCATTTTTCTGTTACCCTAGCACACTTATTCATCACACCGTTGACATTTAATAATGGCTTATTAATTGGCTGGAAAGCTGTTTAATTTCCTCCAAGAATTATATGTGGAGCAAAGTACAGTGGCCAGTGGAGCGAAGATTTGAAAGTTTGGTTTTTATTAAAACAAAAAAATGTCGCATTACAGTCTTTAAATGTTTATTTATTTTTGTATGTTGTATACTTTTAAACTTCTAGTCAGGGAAGGCCTTATATTGTAGAAGGCCTAATGTATAGAAGTCCTCTCTCCTTAGATCATCAGAATTGCTAACCCCGCAATTTGGAAGCTTGCAGTGCAAGCAGCTGCCAGCACCTGCAGAGGTAGATTTAGCCGATACACTGTGGAACCTGCCAGCCGGGGTTCAACAGGCTACCGCTGCAGCACTGACCTTCATGGCAAACCATACCTCCCCATGAAAAATTTCACTTGGAAGACCAAATCAAACTAGTTTACAAATAATTATGTCACTAAAGTAAGCCTAATAGTCACCTGAAACTTTAATTATCTCATGCTTCTCAAAAATCTACAGGCATCTTCAAATAATTGCTACGCCCAACTTCGTTGTAACAACTCAATCAGCCTTAGCTGGATTACGTAAAGTGACCTGGGAAAGCTTCTTACCTATTCTGAAGAAAGCCCTAGACCTAGAGGGCTGAGATAGGGAGGATGGGAGGGAGGCTCAAGAGGGAGGGGATATGGGGACATATGTGTGCATATGGCTGGTTCACTTTGGTGTACAACAGAAATAACACAGTACTATGGAGCAATTATGCTCCAATGAAGATCTATTTAAAAAAAAAAAAAGTACAAAAGCAAAATTTTTTCTAGAGGTCACTTTGAAAATTCATCAGGATATTCTAAGCTATAATCATGCCTAATGGTCGTGTGGTGAAAACAGTGAAGGGGCCAGTAATATATCTTGAATGTATGGTTATCTGGTGGTTCAGCTTGATTTAAAGACAGATTAAGAGAAAAGGACCACAGAATCGGCCTGGGCTGGATACCTGTTGGCGTTGAGTGATGTGTACAGGGAGGTTCATTCTGCTATTCTGTCTGTTCTATTCTACTCTTGTGAATGTTTGAAATTTTCTATAATAAAAGATTAAACAAAAAAAAAAGCAAGCCCTAGAAAATGTGGATAATAAATGAGAATAATTAAATTTTCAACTTTATTTTAACAAGCTGTAACCTTATTTTATAAGGTTCTCTCTCTGTGAAACATATTTTTTAATGTGCAAAAGTGTCAAAAGTAAAATAATGTCCAAATGAAAACTGAGGAACTAATTAGGAAGTTTAAAAATAACATTAGGTAAGTACACGAACTGCTTATTTTATATCTTTGTTTTGATAATAATCATTATAAATTGAAACTGATAGGAGTTAACTGTACCTGCATTTTCATTGAGAGAAATTTAGTACAGGATTTATATAACTGTAGCATGGCCATTTGATCTTAGAGCCTATGCTGTTGTATTCAGAAGTATACAATGACATTGCATTATTTCACTTTGAATAATGTGCAGAGTTGCTCCTTTTGGGGGAGGGGGGGGTTTCTTCTTAACTATGGTGCCCCTGGCAATTTGTGTTGACCTCTGTGAAGAGAAGAAAAAGATTAATTTTAGGATAAATATACCCTAGTAACACAAAAGCATATTTTCTTTCTCTCTTTTTACAAAGAAGCTGTGACTGTCCAACAGGCTGTAATTTTTTAATGGGTTGCAAGGTTAACAAATAAGGACATTATGATAATTCCCATGCTTCATTTACGTAATACCATCAATAATTCAAGTCTAAATCAAAGCAGTCCCTTGCCATGCATATACATACAGTAGATATAATGAAAATGCTTTCAGAGTAAATGTCAGAAGAAAAGAGCAATCTATTTATTTCTAAATTCTTATGGCATCTAGATTCATGCAGTAGTCCTAATATTTTCAGTTATTATGGTGCAGATTTGGTATTTGTTTTAAGGTATGCCTGTCATTTTACCATTGTAATCCTGGCCCCTAGAAATGCATTTTGGAAACTATCCAAGAATACGTCTGCACGTGTACCTGTAAACATATTTATATCCATGTGAAGACCAGGTAGCTCAAATAATGTTGGGTCACATACTTTATAGGAATTTTTTTTCATTAAGAGTAGAAAGTAAAGAGAGATCAGAAGTTATATTGCTTCCCCTCCCAACATACCTCTGGTGATCACTTACCTTCTTACATTTATTTGCTACTATTCTCTCTTCATAAGAAATAATACTAATTCCCCCCAAATCTTTCAAAAAACGACAACCTTCAGTATCCAAAAACAAATTATTTTATTTACAACCTTACAATTCAGTGAGTATCATTTATTTTTAGCATTTTAATTATATTAAATACCAACCATAAAAGCAGTTTGCCATACATGGGTTTACACTATGAATTATCGAGTGTAAATTATCGATTTTGATGAGTTAACTGATTTAATTCCAACAGAACAGTTGACCTAGAAGCCTTAAATGGAAATAGTTAAATTTTTTGCACCCAAATTATTTCTTCTCATTCCACAATTTTTATCTATTCTAAACTACAGAGAACACAGAGCTGCCATGGAAGCAGGAGGGCAATGAACAGTATATTTCCCCCCAACTTCCCATTAAATTTCTGATTAAAAAATGAACGAAAAAAAGACTAACCATGTCCTCAGCAAAGGAAACAGTTTTTTCTTTACATATTTTGACATCATATTACTTAGCTACGAGAACAATTCAAAGGGAAATTACATAGCATATTTGACAAAATAATATAGTCAACAAGGTAAATTCACATGGAGTTTATAATTTCATATCACATAGAGAAAATACCTTCTTAAATATCTAGTGTATTTTAAAAATTTTCTTATAAATAGACATACTGGGTTAGTCCATAACTCCCAAATATCAGAACTGAACCAGATTACATTTTCTGACCATGATACAATTGAGATAGAAGTGTAAAAATAAGTCTTAAAATTAAAAATCAGTAAGAAGTCTGAGGTGAAGCAATTATAATTAGAGTTATCAGTTATTTCAAAATAATAAAAATGAGAATAGCTACATATAAAAACTATGAATGTAATGCAACCAGATCTACATTCATGGGAAAATTCAAATCATTAAATGTTTTCATGATTAATTGAGAGAAAATAATAAAAAAGTGATGTAAAGTAAGATTTCTTTTTTTAAAAAAGGAGAACAAGTATTTTTCAGCCCCAGGAAAAACACAAAAAGAGAAATAATTTTGATACGACAGAAATATATCAGATATCTAAATGAAGCTAAAATAGTATTTTTTGAAAATAAAACAAAATAGACTAATTACCTAAAAAAGAAGCCACAAAAAAATAGAAATAAGAACAGTATTATAATAACTATAGTTGATAATATTAAAATCTTAGCATGCTATGAATGCAGTCAATTTCACAGAGACAAATAGGAGGCTAAAGTATAAATTTCTGAGAAGACATAGTCAATACAATGGTGTGTCTGTCAAAGAATTACCTTGAAAAAAGTGTTCCAGGAACTCATAGTGTTTTAGACAAGTGCATTCAAAATTCATGGAACAAGTAATTTCCATACTGTGTGATCTGCTTGGGAGAAAAAGAAAAATACAGAAAGTCACCTATTTTATGAAGATCATCTACCCTAGAGGCAAAGTCTGACAAATAACCTTTTAGGAAGAAGGAAGGGAGAGGAGGGAGAAAGGAAAGAAAAAGAAGAAGAAAGCTATGGATCAATCTCAGGGATTTAGTGGTAAAACTCCGAAGTATAGTACTAGCTAATTGAATGCATATTACATTAAAAGACTATCCAAATAACACATATCAATGTAACATAATATGCAAAGTTCAAAAGAAAAAAGCCATCTTGATAAATGCTAAAACAGTTTTCAATAAAATCTAACACTGAGTCCTAATGAAAAGCAAAACTCTTACTAAATTAGAGATAGAAGGAGATTCTTTAGCAACATAAAGGGTATATTTCTTAAATCAATTGTCAACATCATAATAATGGTAAAACACTGAAAGCAGTTCCTTTAAAAAGCAGGATTAAGGTAAGGATGCTAGTAACAACACTTTTTTACATTATTTGGGAACTTCTAGCTGAAGCAATAGGACAGCAAACAGAAGCTTCTGAAAAGCATGATTATTGAAAAGAAGAAGATAGGATGATAGGAGTATTAGCAGACAACATGAATTTTGACAATAAAAATGCAGAGAATGAACCAAAATAATGATTGGTACTTGTAAAAGAATTCAGCAAAGATACGTAGCTTTCCTATAATAATTTATAATGGGAAAAGAACATATTGAAACAAGAGCAAAAACAAATAGAATACCTTGAAATAAAGTTAGCAAGAAAACCACAGAAAGATTAAAAAAAAAAAAAAAAAGCAGAGGTAGATAGTGGAATGACCCACTGTGTTTCTGGATTGAAAGATAAGAAAATGTAAACATATTCTAAAATTGATTTCTAGGTTAAAAAAATTGTGTTCAATTTCTATGAGATTTTCTTTAGAACCTAATGTCCCTAGATATCATTTGTAAATTTCAGGAAAAAAAGAATAATTATAAATGAGGTCTTGCCTTTTAGATGGTAGAACAAATAATATAAAGCTACCATTAAAACCATATGCCTCTGTTACGAAAATCAACCACAGATTAATGGAACAGAATAGAGAGCCCTAAAATTGACTGTAGTATTTATAAAAACCTGTCCCAAAAAGATATACAGCAAACCAATGAGAAATGGACATATAATGCTTAAATTTTTCTGATTTTGGGAGAATAAATAAAACAGCCTTACCTTATACTGAATACCCCAATATTTACCAGATATATTAATGATTTAAATGTGAGGAATAAACCAAGAGAAACCAGATGATATGAATTGACTATTTTACAGTCTCTGCTTAGGAAATGACAAAGCATAAGAAGTAATAAAAAGCATTACAAAGAAACACTGTGGTCGATTTACACTGTGTAAACGTTAAAACCTAGACATTAGAAAGCCTCATTTAAAGTTAAAGAGCTACAGACAAACTGGATAAAACATATAGAACAAATGGAAAAATGGTTAACGTATGTAATATAGAAAGAGCTCTTACAAATCATTAGGAAAAACACTAACACCCGCCATGGAAAAATGGACACATTGATTTATTTATAGAAGAACAAATGCAAATGGAAAACAAGCATATATATGATTGCCGTGGAAATTGAAAGTATAAATTAAGTTACTATTTTTTACTCATCACAATGGCAGGGATGAAAAAATATTTAACGCTGACAAGAATGTGCTAGTTTAATTATCCTCAAACACTAATGGTGAGACTAAAGATGCAGCATTTCAAAAAGTGATTTGGCAAAATATGTAAAAAAGCATTGAAATCGTTTCTGTCATTCACCCAGTAAGCCCACTTATGAGAACATAGCCTAAGGAACTAATCAGAGCTGAAAGAGAAAAATTATGTACATGGCCAAAAATAAAATTAGACAATAAGAAAATGATTAATAAGTAATGGCACGTTCATATATGGAATATAAACAGCCCTTAAAATTCATCTTTCAAAGAAGAACCTTAGCAAACGGCTAGCTAATCTAACTAGGGATACAAGACTGCAGAATTGGAATGGGAATCCTGTAAATACGTCAGCTTAATCTTCCCCCGTGTCAGGGGGTTCACTGACAAGAGCATCCATATACAGGGCTCTAGAGAAGCCGAGAGACTGGTGGAGGGAGGACCAAGGGCTTGCTCTCCAGTAGAGTGGACACTCTCCATCCCTCCCTACCTTGGCCCTTCAGAGTCCATTCTGTACAAAATGAAGAATCTGAGTAATGTCCCTGCAGCCTGTACAGGGCTTCCACACCGGGTGGGAGAAGACTAGAATGCCATCTCCAGAGAAGTTATCTTTGCTGCCAGGCTGTCTTGTGCCACTGAAAGCTTTCTTGCCACCTCCTGTGGCCATGCCTGTGACCAGACATGTCCTTATAAGGAATAGTAGCTTTTTAAAAATATTGGTGTATTTCACCTTACCTTGATAAGAACCACCTATCTGTTGTTACAGAGTATGAGCGGGGCAGGGAGGTGGGGGGAGGCCAGAAACAAACTAAATGTTGCTTGTTTAAAATCAGGTAGTATTCCACTATTCTGTGGTTTTTACAGGGCAATTTGAGGAAGTGACTATGAGCAGCCAATAAATAATGTCCCCAAATTTGGCTCTTTGGAAAAAAAATTAACGTAGGTTTTCACCTCGAGCTATATACCCAAATATTTTTCAGATGAAGATCAGTATGATCTTGAAAAACAACCAAGAGGTAACTGGGACGCTCTTAAGTGCCACCCCTGAGTTTTCCTTATTCTCCAGTCAGGTGAGCGTGTAGTCTTCTTGTTTGTCTCCATAGTCCCACGGACGGTCGTACACAGGATGCATGCTCACAGCTCAACATGACACCCAATAGGTGGCGCTCTCAAGACACTGTCAGCGTCACTGTGTGCATTCCCGTATGCTTCTCATAGGGCGCTGACCTGTGCCCAACGGGGATGACGGAAGAAAATGGCAGCTACACAGTGAGCATATCCAAGAGACAGATGGTGGTCCAGAGGGGACGTCTGTGGGTCTCACCACACAAATAGAGCCGCATTATTCTCCTCTGTTTCTTCTGTGAGACAAGAGGGGCAGGCTGGGGGCAGCATCTTCCCCAAACCTAAGAGTGTACTTTATTGAAAAACTAAACGCTCAGTTTTCAAGGTTCTTGTGCCAAGTACTCAAATCAGAGTGGCCGGAAGCTTGAAGCCCATGAGCTGTAGGATAAGGACGGGTGTGAGCTGGCTCTAGGGCATCAGTGTTCAGTTGATAGAAAAAGAAGAGCTAAAGGAATCACTTGAGCAGTTCCGAATGGGGGTGGAGGCTGACAGCTTCCTGCTGAGAAGGTCAGAGGGAGCCTGTGAGCCAGACCACTGGACACTAAGGCGTCCCGAAGTGTTCAGCGCGCTCAGAGCAGGAGCACCTACCCTTACAGCTCTCCCCCTCAGGAAGACTCAAGGGAACACAGAGTGGAGTAAAACAAGTGGTCCAATTCAGGGCAACCATGAGAAGTGAAAATATCTCTGGGAACTCAGAGCATGAGGCAGTGCAAGGCAGAGAGGAGTGCAGAGGGACTGAACTGTCCACACAAGCTCAGAACCTACGTCCATTTCTGTTCAAGAGCGCCTCAGCCTATTATAATTATATTAATTCATATAATACTTTATATAATGAAGGCCTAAGATCTTTGCAGAATTGATAATTAGTGATGCTACAGTCTTAACACATAATATGCACTGCTGAAAGGACATTTAAATGCTTTAGACGTTTGTTTGATAATAAGCTTTGGAAAATCCTCCTTAGAAATTTACCAAAGAAATGTTTACGGAAAAGTTGGTGTTGATTTGTGAGTAGCAGAATATTAATGTAGACCTCATTGTCCTTGTATTGAAAGAATTTTACAGACAACATTCTATATTAGATTTTATTGAAGATTATTAACAAAACCACTTTAAACTATGAATGGATCAGGCTTTCAAACTGTCCTCAATGCCATACTGAAAAGTCCATGATGACAAAAAAAAGTAGAAAGATGAAAGTTAAAACTTTTGGAGAGGGAATATTTTTGGGCTACTTTCTTCTGTAAATCTCTAGAGATGTTGAGAAGAAAATGTGAAGTATACTCTGCTATATTAATGGAGAATTTAGGTCCTAACAATGTACATGTTCCCTTTATACTGGAAATAAAAAATATAAACTCCTTAGCAAAAAAAAAAACAAAAACAAAAACAAACGAGCGACAAACGAGCGCCTTGCCTGGCTGAAGGGCAGATGAGGTGAAAGGCAGACGGGTTGCGAACCTGATTACGGTGAATCTTGCCTTTAACAAATAGCAGTGAATATTCCTCCCTTCTCAGATTTCCTCTGGGTCCCTGTATTACTTAAAGTTCATGACTGTCCATTTGTAAATGGGAATTTACAAAAACTAAAAAATTGATTTCTTAAGGAAGATATTACAATAACATAAGTGCATTTCTGTGCTGCTAATATCCTATTTATACATGTGACACTTTTGCAAATTATACTCTGCATGTTTACTTAAGTAAAATAGTATAATTATGATTAAAATGAGAATAATACTGAAATTCAATTTTCTAGAGCAAATATTGGCAATGAGTTTTAAATCTGTCTTCTTTCTTCTGAATGCAAAATGGTGAGATGTTTTTCCTTTCATTGCATTCCTGATCAACTCAAATGCTTAATGAAATTATTACCAGAACTACAATATAAATAAATACTTTACCTTCTGGCTGTTTAATATAGCAGCAACCTTTACCAGTTAATACGTATCATGCACATGATACAAAACAGTCACAAACCTAATTTTGCTATTGCCAGCGTTGATGCGCTGCTGGTAATTTGTGATTATAAATGTTTATGTCACTTTTGTAATTAAGGGGTTAGAATGACGTTGGCAGGCAATGTTTGTGCTCCCCCAAAGGAATAAAAATTTAGAGGGCAAAATAAACTTAACGCCTTTCTGAAATATTTGTATGCTGATAAGCTCACAGGCAGTTTGTTCTTCAAAAATACAAAATAGCCTGGGGAAATTTAGTCTGAACAGTCAGACCCTGTTGAATACATTCCTCAATAATTTAACACTTACTGGCTGCCCACGTTACATGGCCATATCTTAAGGGAAGACACCCTTTAAGAATGTTTAGCATTATCCTGATGAAGAAAAAAGTCAATTCTGCAAGATGTAAGAATTTATTGGAAATTCTGCAAATTCAACACATTCTGAGATTTTTTATCTCTGTAGTATGCACATGCCCTCATGCATATTTATAATTTTACATAAATGTGACCATACCATACATTCCAGGATTCTTTTGAATGCAATATTTTTTTCATTTTCTCTTTTTTTCCTGTTTCTTCCCCCCTCCCGCCCACCGCCATTCTCCCTCTCCAACCCACATTACTCTCCCCATCAAGGAAGCTCTTATAGAACATGTGTTCTTTTATATCTTTTGTAGATGTGCATAAATGCCCTTACACACACATACAGATATAGAGGGTTTTTGTCATTATTTTATGATGCATCTTGCTTTTCTCCCTTACTACCTGAGCAGGAATCCCTGCACATCAACAAGTATAGCTAAAAATCATTCTTTTTAGTAGCCATATAGTATTCCATATGAAGATCACAATAATTTATGTAACCTTTCCCCTATTGTTAGGTATTCACTTTGTTTCGATTTTTTGCCACTATGAAAAATGTTGCAGTAAACTTCTCTGAAAATGTCCTTGTATACTGATTTTATTTTTATGGGATAAGCCTCCAGGGGTGGAGTCATTGAGTTGAAAGGCATTTTGGGTTTTGATAGATTGCTTTCCTAAAAGGCCCTAAGAAGATGTTTCCTTCAACAATTTGTTTGAATTCACTTTTTCTGACATCCTGTCCAGCAGTGTTATCCTTCTTTTTAATCTTAGCTAATATGCCTGGAGTAAAATGATATTACACTGTTATTTTAATTCATATTGTCTTGTCTGCTAACAAGCTCATTTGCCTTTCGTCCTTGTTGGCTTTTTGGATTTGCTCATCTTGAACTTGCTGTTTACATCTTTTGCTCATTTTTCTGTTGGTCGGTATTTTGTAGTCATTTGCTACCTTTTTATGACTTCTGAGTTTTAGTTAAGACACTTGTACCTCTAGATTGTTCATGAAGTCATCCAGATTTTCTTTCAGGAGGTTTGTGGGTTCTTTCATTTACATTTATCTTTGAAGAATCAGGATTTATTTTTATATCTGGTGACAATAGTGATCCAGTTAAGAAAATTATATTGAGTGTCTGCTCTTCACTTAGCACTGTGTCTCTAAGCTTAAATGGAATCAATTAGACTTCTTAGCGTCTCCAAACACCTACCATCTGTACATATCCAGTGAAAAAGCATGAGGGCATCAAATCCTAAGGTATAATGCCCACCATCCAAAAACCTATGGTCCCACTATTTTTTTAAAGCCATAAGTAAAAATAGTAAGCGGTAGGAAGTATGAGATTAAGTGTTGCATTATTTTGCTAGGCTGCCATAACAAAGTTCCACAGACTTGGGGGGATTAAACAACAGAAATGTTATTTCCTCACAGTTCTGGAAGCTAGAAGTCCAAGATCAACGTGTTGGCAAGTTTGGTTTCTTCTGAGGTCTCTCCTTGGCTTAGAGATGCCATCTTCTCCCTTTGTCTTCTCATGGTCTTCCTTGTGTGTGTGTCTGTGTCCTAATCTCCTCTTCTTACGAGGACACCAAGCATGCTGAATTAGTGAGGCCATAGTGACCTCACTCTGAAGACCCTTTCTCCAAACACCTTCATATTCTGAGGAACTGGGGGTTAGGACTTCAATGTATGAATTTTGAGGGGACACAATTCAGCCCATAACACGTTTCAAATAAACTGCACAGCCTGTGAGTACCATTGGTGTTCACGTGAGACGGAGATCGCTGGGCCATCTGTGAAAGCTTCACGGAAGAGGCGGAGGTGGAGACAGGCATTGAAGGATGCTTAAGATTTCAGTGAGGCCATGAAAAACCTCTCTATGAGAAGATGAGAATAAGCAAAGTTACAGCTCTAAACATGGTGTGCTGGGGTTCCAGTTAGGTGACAAGGCTGACCAGAGGAGGTAGTTCATTTTGGGGGGAAGTGGGAGATAAATTGGAATGGCTGAGATTGTAAGTAACTCGGATTTAGGAGACGTTTCGTTTTAATGAAGAAGGAAAAAAGAAGCATCATGAATTTTTGGAAAGTGAAATTTCATCGTGGTATTTAAGGAAGGAAAATCTGGTTTTCATTTGTGAGATAAAGCACAGAGCGCATTAAGACGCTGCCACGGTTGTTAAATGAGCAGTTTAGCCCAGGGTGGTAGCAAGGGTAAGCAAGAAGAACTGGTGGATGAGTATTAGGCATTTCAAAGAATGTGTCAAAAAAGTTGACAGAATTTGCTGATTGCCTGCTTCTAGGAAACGAAGAAGAGGAATAAGGCACAGGTGACGTCAATATTACAAACCTGGGGGACAGAAATACAGTGCCATTAAGGTTGTGGTGTACAGAATCTTAGATGGAGAAGAAAGATGACCCCTGACTCACCTGAGTCTGAGAGTTTGAGATGCAAGTATTCAATAGGGGTAGGAAATTAGGGCCGAGCTCTGGTGGATGAGAGGTTCTAGCCGGGGTATGGATTGGGAAGTCATCTGTAGGGAGTCATTGTGCAAAGTACAAGGAACTGGGAGCACCATGATTCATTCCAGGAGGCAAAGGATTGTTTACTCATCCAGCAAACTTTTATTAAGCACTTACTATGTGTCAGGCATTTCCTTAAGTGCCAGGAATACAAAGGTAAATGAGATAAGGTGTCTTGCCCTCAGAAACCTCACCCTCAGTCATGAAGGGAAGGGGTGGTCGATAATGTTAAATGGTGATGAAGTCAGAGATAATAAGGACAGAAAAGTGGCCTTTGGCTTTGGCAATAAAGTGGTCACCCTTGACTGTCTAGAAGGCAGGTTCTATAGAGTCTTGGTGATAGAAATCAGATAGAATGGCAACATTTGATGAGAAAATGAAGAAAGAGCAAGACTTCCTTTATTCCCAGAATCTGTTTGTTTTTTCCCTTTCATGGCATTTATTCAGGTTCTTTGCCACCTTAAATTTAATTAATTGTTATTACAATAGTAATATTCTGAAATTTTAATTCAAACTTTAAATAATATTAAAGTCAAGTTAAAATTTAGTCCCTGGTCACCTTTATGTTTCTAAAAACATAATAACTTGATACTATATTTTAATGTTTCTTGCCATTCAGACTCAAATAAGATATGTAAGTGGATATGGCCAATACATTTAAAAATAATAAAACTTGGCAAGAGCCAATAAGAGCTGTTTAATAATCAGCCCTGGGAGAGAGGATAAATAAGGAGAAGGAAAATAATAAAAGACCACTGTTTCTGGTGGTGGCGAGAATTCAGGTTTTACCATCTTTCCTCGCGCCTGTGATGGTCTAAGACAGGATTCGGCTAGGGCTCCGGTATCTGGATTCCCTCTACCTCCTCTGTCTTCTCCTTTGGAGGAAAAGGGAGAGAGAGAATGGGAGATGAACCTCCAGGGATTGGTTGGAAAAGTACTTTTACTCCTCCTATTTATAACTGATCTCTATTAACGTGGTCTCATTAACAAAGATCCTGTTTTCTTTTGTTTTATTCTAAAAAGGACGGTAATGAACGATTGTCCTGGTTTGCACTGTTCCATGCCTTACACCACGGTGACATACTCCCAACTAGCTGATCTATCTTTGTCATCCAGGAGTTTCCCATAAATTTTAAAATGAATGAGTTGGATAACGTTAGGATCTGAATGCTCTTGTGATAAATATGTTCACACAGTGAGCTGGGGCTGGGACTAGAAAGTTAGGCATCTGTGAGTCTCCATCCTGGTTGGAGTGGTTTTACGCTGCCAGTCACGGCTGCTTACACGTAGTAAGTATGGAGCATTCATTGATTTGATTAGATTTGACTTGATCTGATTAGAATCGTTTGGAACAAGTCAGTTCCTCTGTGTATTTCTATCTCTGAGGATTAAGAGTTATTGTTGCCCCGTTATTATATGCAATAATGATCCACTGATGCCCTTAAAGTCCGGCTAAGAAATGTGTGCTCAGATATCTGTTGAACGTAAGCCATTCTCCAGTAAGCACCCATACCCCACTCCCAGCCCAACCCTGATATATTCATCACAAATGCACTTAGGGGATGAGGTGGTCAAGAATCATGAAAACTAGGCAGAAATTCTTTGTAAGTGGCCTATTAACTCTGTAGACATAAAGCCACTTGTAACAAGCACTGACCGCAAAGCGTGAAGATCATCAGAAGCTCTGATGATGTCGCTGCAGATTTGAGAACTTGGCTCTGTCAAAGAAAGAGCAGGGAGAAGAGGACAAACCTATTTCTTTCTTGGCCAAGGTTTTTAAAGTCCAATCTGAACATTCTAATAGTTTGAGATTCTAAATATTGGTGAATATTTGTCCAGCCTGCAGTTGAGCAGTCTCTTGGTTTGGGTCATAATATGAGGTGGTACTTTAAAAATGAGGATCATGCAGTGTTTGGATGGATGGATGGATGGATGGATGGATGGATGGATGGATGGATGGATGGGTCCCTCTGTAGTGCCAGTGACCGGGGCAGGCAAGGAGACAGCAAGATTCTATGAGCATAATCCTCCTTCCTAGAGATTTTATGGCAGCTTTGTCTGCTCACCCCATCGACCCTTAGCTGCCGTTCCACGTTATCAAGCTGTGCATTTCTTTTCTTCCCTGTCTTCTCTTCCCCTTACTTCTCAAAATCCTAGGCCACCAGACAATCGGAAGGAAACACATGATGAGGCATATAATAAGGGTTAGTGGGGGGAACAAAGGAATTTCGTCTTTCTCCCAGTTTTTGCCCCAGTTGTATGTATATAAATTGTTATTTAACACAAACAGTAAACAGTGCTTGATACTAGCCTTTGTAACTGAGTGCTTGTTTATGATCACCTTTCTTGTAGGTATCTCCAAAGGAGAGGAGCCAAAAATATTGAGACCCCCAAGGCGGCCCCGGAAACCCAAAACACTAAATAACCCTGAAGACTCCACGTACTATTCTCTCCTACATGTAAGTGGCTCACTCTCATTATCAGGTGGGGGCCATAGCATCCCCTAACAACCAGCGTGGAAACGGACCACACTAGTCCTGTCAAAGGGGAGGGCTTTGCAAAGGAGATGCCCCTCGGTTTCTGCTTACCTGCCTCTCCCCTGGCTGACAGTCTGGGCACTTGGCTGTCCTCCAGCCCCTCTTCCTCAGGGTCCACGCCTCTCCCGCAGTCCTGTAACCCCTGTGTCCTCCCAGCAGTTTTCTCCTCTGGTCCTGTAATCTGAGCTGCTGTGCAAATATCAACCCAGAAAGAGAAGGGCATCACAGCAGGAGCTCTCCAGGGAGGAACCTTAGTGTAAATGGACGGAGAAGGAAGGGGGAGGAAGAGACATTTATTGAGCACCTTTTAAATTCCAGGCCTAGAGTGAGGTGTGTTCACACACATGGTGAGATCGAATCTTAGAGCCTGGAGGGTGGCATCCCCATCTCACAGATCAGGATTCTGAGACACGGATAAGGCACCTCTTAGCTGTCGGGGCCATTAATTGTACTGAGGTCTTCTGGTTGCCCAGTTCCCGTTGACTCACGGTGAGCAGCCTGGGAGCTCTCGGCATCACCCCTGCCAGCCTGCCTTTCCTCTAGGTTCCTGTTCTCCGTGAATGCCACCAGCATCTGCCCCGTTACCTAAACCAGCAAAACTGCGAGGCTTCCTGAATCTTCCCTGCTGATCAGTCACGCTAAAGTGTGACTTCTCCCCACAAAGCCTCGCTCTGATTCATCTTCTGCTTCTGGCCTCACGGCAGCTCCCCTATTTCAGACCATCTCATTCCTCATCTGGAGTAGTTCACGCCCCACCTAACTGCTTCTAATCTCAGCCTCTGCAAGCCATACCAGAAGATTTCTCTAAACCATAAATTTGATTGTGTTCCTCTCTGGAGAGTCCCTTTAATGGCTCGGCAACTCCTTCTGCATCGAGTCCAGACTCCTTCCTCCTGGGACCCAGGACCACTCTTTGCCCCCGTGCCCACTGGCCAGAGTTAACTGCTGGCACCTCTGCCAATGCGTGGCCTCCCACGCTCCCGAGTCCTTTGCACCTGCTGGGCCTTCCACTTACAATACTTATTCCCTCTCTCACTCCCTGCTGCCACAGTGAAGGCAGCAACAACCCTCCACGTCCCTATAGAGCCCAGAGAATGTTTCCCATGAGTTGGAATTAAGTTTCCCACCTCCCCAGCAATAAGTGAAGGTTGACTTTCAAATCAGCCATCTCCTAGTCCTCTCCCTTCTCTCTGCTGATTTCTCTCCAGTGTCTTTGGAAGGGTCCTCCTCCCCTCGGTGTTGCCTGGGACTCAGTCTTAGATTCTCTTCTCATCTCATTGCCTTCGGACAGTCTCATCAGCTGCCATGACCTCAGTTACTGATTCCTGAATCCTGGTCTCTGGCTCAGATTCTCCGTCTGACTCCAAACTCAAATATCAGAATGCCTAGTGTTTGTTGTACATATTCCACATGAAGCACAAAGGCAGTCATACGTATATATACATTCACCTATATAACATGGGTACACACACACCTCCCTATATACTGTGGGTATGTACACACACCTACCTATATACTGTGGGTACATACACACACACCTCCCTGTATACTATGGGTACGTACACACACGCCTCCCTGTATACCGTGGGTACGTACACGCACGCCTCCCTGTATACCGTGGGTACGTACACGCACGCCTCCCTGTATACCGTGGGTACGTACACGCACGCCTCCCTGTATACCGTGGGTACGTACACGCACGCCTCCCTGTATACCGTGGGTACGTACACGCACGCCTCCCTGTATACCGTGGGTACGTACACACACCCTTTTATACTATGGGTACATACACACCTATATACTATGGGTACATACACACACATATCTATCTAAAATACACAATTAAATGGTTTTCAGTATAATCACAGAGTTGTACAACCATCACCACAGTCAGTTTTACTTATTTTTAAATTTATTTTCAAAGCAATTTTAATTGAACTATAGTTGATTTACAATGTTGTATTAGTTTCAGGTATACAGTAGACTGATTCAGCTATATATATATAGCTGACTCACAAATGAGTCCCTGCCCCCAAGAAGCTTACTTTGTCATTGTACTATTATTTTTAAAATGAGTATAAAGTGTTTTCATGCATCTTAATTTATCAGTGACTGGAAACCTTTTTATAACCCTGAGTCTTGAAATCTGTGGCTTCAGTGAAACATAAAACATAGAAAACTAGTATACTATTTGAAGTGAAAACACACCATGGGTTCATATTTATCTGGCCTTTACCCAGATTTGGGGTGTTACACGTAAGTGAAATTTATAGCCGTGATGGAGCCCTACCCCCTTTAACCATCAAAACATTCTCTGTACTTTTAAATGGTTTTCACGAACATCTTTCTAAAATACATTATACTGCACATTTTAAACCTTTTCTTCATGACCCAGGTCACTGTAGTGAGCAAAAATGTTTGTACTTTATTCAGAACTATGCTTATCAGAGAGGCTCCCTGACAGCCGTATCTAAAGTAGCACCTGTCTCTCTGTATCTTCCTGGCCCTACTTAATTTTTCTTCGCAGCAGGTATAGATATGTATCTGCTTGTCTCCTGGCTGACTCTCCCCTGTGGGCTAGAAGCTCCAGGAAGGCAGGGACTTTGCTCACTCTTATGGCCCCACTGTTGCTCGTCATGAGACTATTTGCTAAATAACACACGACTTACTTTAGATGAGGCTCTCAGGCTGCCGAGCTGTGGACAAGACACCCCTCCTGCTTGCCCGACACGAGCAGCTGTTCTGACAGATGTCTCACCTATTAATATAGCTTTCGCTTCTCCTTGGATGTCACCACTTAGTATGGTCATTCCGACTGCTTTAACATCAATACTAGCTCTCTTCTATGATTTGATTCTCTTAATCTCCTACATCTGGGGAATGTTGCTGTTGCCGTGTCCAAAATAAGAGTAAGCTGAAGCTTAGAAACATGGCTGTGGAGGAGAGAGCGTTAGCTGAACACTCACTCCCCGTTGTCACGGCGTGTGGTGTCTGCTCTAACGCGTAGAAGCTGTGCAGCCATCAGCAAAATGACTCCCTGCCAACAGCTTCCTCAAGAAGTGAGTAATGGACCCCATCACATCACAAGTCCCTTCCGGTCCCATTATTTTTCTGGGGCCTTCCCTCAACCACAGCAGTAGGTAGTTTGGCCACTCCCAGGTCCCTTTTTTCTTATGTCTACATTTTGGCTACCCTCTTCATCCTTGTGAAGGCCTCTGAATACATTATATATTCGTGTATTTCCAAAAGGGAAGTAAGACTGTGTCCGCCATGATGTAATGGTGAATTTTAAAGTCTTACGATAAAATGTATTTCTTTATGTCAGGTGGGAGGGAGAGGGAGTGAGATGCAGTGACTGAGGAATGGCTTCTTCAGTCCTCTGAGCTCAGACCTCTGTTCTTTCAAAGGCCTCCTCAAGAAACATCCTCACTGGATATCTCCTCCGTAAGTCATCTCTGTTTCCTTGTCTTTCTCTCTTCTTTACTCTCGTTTGATAAGAAACTGCCATAGGACATTTGCTTCTTTTTTTGCATTTAAAATTTCAGGTTTGTAGTTTGTCATATCAAAACTCTGACTGCAAACATCATTGGTCTTAGTAATTCAGGCATACCTCATTTTATTGTGCTTCACAGGTACTGTTTTTTCTTTTTCCTTTTTTTACAAATTGAAGGTTTGTCACAACCCTGCATTCAGCAAGTCTATTGGCACCATTTTCCCAACAGCATTTGCTCACTTCCTGTCTCTGTGTCTCTTGGTAATTCTTGTAGTATTTCAAACCCTCCACCGGCAGTTTTATGGCATTTCTAGCAATAAAGTATTTTTAAAATAAGGTATGCATTTTTTTAGACATAATGCTATGGCACACTTAATAGACTATAGTAGAGTGTAAACGTAACTTTTATATGCACTGGGAAACCAAAAAAATTTGTGTGACTTGCTTTATTGCGGTATTTGCTTTATTGCAGTGGCCTGGAACCAAACCTGCAATATCTCCGAGGTGTGTGTTGTAAATGCTCCTAATATAAAGTCCTGTGTGATAAAATTCATATTAAATCCTCTTCCAGGAAATGCAATATCCTTCTTCATGATCAATAATGCCATTTCATACATCCCTTTAGCCCTAGAGCCTAGGGGACTGAGAGACAACTAAATGTAAAGCTCTATCTTAACACTCATTTCGTTTCCCCTCTTTGCTCCTTATTTACAACTCCTATTTTATTACCTTGATTACATAATTGCTTCTATTATAAACCATCTTAAATAATTTTTGGAAAAATAATCATTGAATTACATTTCATTAGACTATTCTAGCACAGGCAGGAGCGAAATAAGCCCAGACAGTATTTACTCTTCTAAGAATTCCTGTAACTGAGAACCAACTTGTACACACCATCTCCCAGATGGAAGTGCTGATCCAGAATAAAAAGTGGTCCTCACCAGGGTGGAACGTTATTTGATTCTTGGTTGTAGAAAGGGGATCTCAGTTACTCAGCATCATTCAGCATAACTTTGGATTATAGAAAATGGTTATCAAGGACAAGAGAGACATTTCTTTCAGATAATGGATCAAGGAGGCAGGACCTCTCCTATTAAAGCAACCACCACAGCAAACACCACCCTGCTCCCAGGGATCATTAACTGAACTGCTAAGGGCCATTGTACCGATGCTGGTAATAGCATTATTTGTAAGCACTTCCTAGCCTAGGGCACTGGCTCAAGAATGTGAAGTAACAGGAAACGGGAAGGAGGACAGGAATGTAACTGGTGTCCTGCCCCTTACACTGTTATTTCCTGAATGGTCCACTCCCAGACTTGATGCAGGAAAGCATTCACTTCCACCTCATCCACCCACTAAAATACCAACCGATAAAAATAAAAGAAACTATGAACTATTTGACTCATCTAACATTTTAAGTTATTACAAATGATAAATTATGAGAAAAAAATGATTCAGTATGTCTAAGGATAACTTGGGAAAACCCTAGATATTTACAAACCATTATTAATTGCCATTTTTATTATCTTGTACTTTTTTGGTGCCACCCAACTTGATACTTGCATTAGGGTTGCCACAATTATAATATCTTCAGCTTGTTCAAGGTGAGTGTGGTATTTGTTTTCTCAGCCTAAAAGACATATATCTTCTTTTCAACATGTAAATATAGGAGTTCAAATGCATTGAGCTAGAACACAGTGAAACACATGACTAATGTCACAATACAAAAGAGAATACTGCGTTGTATGTAAGATTAAATGAAATACCACTTTGTGTGTTCAAATTGAATTACTGATTAAAATATATCTAGTTATTTCTATACTTAAACATTCTAAAGTGTGCCGTGATACATCAAATTCCCAATTATGAAAAAACATTTTGCAATGAACATATGTCTCATCATGCTGCTACTTTTATGCCATAAATGGGCTCCTATAGGTTAATGAAGTCAGATTTCCATTCTTCTGTGTCCTGTTGCAGCTGCCCTAACTATCCACCCATCTGCTTTACCTGCAGACAAGGATGACATCAGAGTAGCCTAATTAACCTGCCTGAATGCAACTACCTTTGTGATAGAGAGATAGACTTTCCAGAAAGTCTGACATTTTGTCCCCATTTGTAGGTAGATACACGTTATGTAATCTTGTGTAGACTGGTCACCACTGTGTGGTAAACTCTTTTTTTATATGGAATGCAAAGATTAATTTCATTCCCGGCCTGGTTAAAAAAACAACAACACAAATTCAAAATTAGTAAAATTTGAGTAAATTAAAATTTTTAATTGAGTAAAATTTCTTTAGATTGTAAATATATTTTATCCACTTGCTTATTTCTAAATCAGCTTTATAGGAATAAATGTATATGTTAATACTATAGTAATATATCAGTTAATCTTATTAAGATAATAATATGATATAGAGTCTTTTTTAATTATTCTATTCTGTTTAGAAGTCAATCCAAGAAGAAAAACGAAGATCAAGGAAAGATAGGTAATTATTATGTCTAACTTTTTATGTCATCTTATCAAACCAAAATATAAATCCATATGTTCAAATTATGATTAAAAACCACCCATTTTATGTGGATAGATTTTGGGAAGTAGTGTGCTCTCAATACATTTATGTTATAAATATGAGGTTTATATGTAATTTATAAGATCTTACCTATCGGAAATATACTGAGATAACACAGTGCAAGGTATTTACTGAGAACTCAAACAGTTTTTAATAAATTGTACCATCCAGTATGGAATTTGCTTTTCTTGTCCTATTCATATGGTTTTGATTGAGCAGTTTGAACATGCTCATATTCATGAACTTTCTTTCCCCAAACTCTTTGTACTTTTTTGTTCTTCAACACAAGCTAAATCTCACTTTTTATAATGTTTATGTATTTGTTAGGAAGGTGAGGTTTATGTCTCCTGCGTGTGTGGCCCACTTCTGTTCACACTATTCCCCTTTCCCTATAACATTTCAGCCCACCAGTGCATTACTCTTTTAATATTATACTCTTTTAATATTATATTTCAAGCAACTAATTTCCAGACAGTGCTCAAAACAATCGAGGGTTCTTCTATTAAGCATGAGTGGACACAGGGTTCCTGATTTATGAATCAGTGGCATTCTGAAAGTTCATTTACAGATTGGTATCTTAACTTGAAAAGCACTTTTCCCCAAAGTACTATGACACCCGGTAGTTTTTCAGACTTACCCCTGTTGACCTTAGATAAAGTTCCATCAGACCAGAGATACTAAGCACCACAGGAACCAGAGCGTAGTTTGACTAGATCCAAGAATGAAAGTGGTTGAGGACACACCCCTGTGTGTGTGTTGTGTGCAGAAATTAAAATCTAGCACAGAAATTAATCCCCTAAAGACAAATGGGTAGGGAAGGACAGAAAGTTACCTGTGAAGGAAGTAAGGTAAGATCATGACACATGGTGTGCCTCAGCGGGCTGATAAAATTGGGAAATGCTTGTGTTAGTACATAAAGGTCAGCTTTCCTCATGGTGGCCCAAGGGTCAGTTGTGAGTCCTGATGTAGACTGGCCAAATGAGCATTATAATCACCAGCTATCTAGTAGCTACTAGTTTTGTGCCAAGTTGAGTGTGGTAGAACTTGGAAAAGCTGTTCCAGCAGCTAATGCCCTCTTAAAGGTAAGAAGTGAGGGGTTTGTTTTTCTTTTTAATTTATGGTATATACTGTTTTTGCACATTTCAAGACCTCTCTCATTCCTGTTGACATAATGTGTTACTACTTAATTATCGTAAATACTTTAAATGAAGAAAACAAGTATCTTGTAAGTTTAAGTGAGTAGACAGCTTGATACTGTGGTGTGTTTATGTGTTCATTTGCAGTCAGGGAAAATTATTAGATTTGGAAGATTTCTATTATAAGGAAATTTTGCCCAGTCATCCTGGACCAGAGGAACACAACCTTAGTTTAAGAGAACGAAGACAACAGCAAGAACTCCAGAATCAATGTTTTAAAGCTGATGAAAGGTAATAAACGTACGTTGAAGTACAGCATTTTCAATTTTATACTCACCATTCCATTTCTAAAGCATTTTCATTTATGTATGGACTAATGACAAAGCGTTCTTACTGAGCATTGCGTCTTATGATTGATGTGTTGTTTAAAAGTAAAATCATAAGGATTATGGTAGGGTAATCAGACATCCCAGTTTTTCTAGCATAATCCCACTTTTTACCTGTTTTCTTGGTGTAATCCTCAAGAGCACTCCCTTTTAAAAGTTCTTTGGTTTGGATGATAAATTATATGGTCATACTATATAATTATAAACAATATCTGTGTTTAATAATATCCAAAACCTGTGTTTAAGCTCTAACCAGTGTGATTTTATTTACTTATTGGTTTCTCGATTATGCTGTGTAATTTCTCAGAATCAGTGATGTCAGACCAAAAAAAAATTGGGGAGAAATATTCATACAGAAATACGTATTTTGGATTTGATTTTCACTTTGCCACCAACTTTGTTTGACATTTAACTTAAACCATTTGTAGCTTACTTACTACTTTGGGAATGTTTTTTTCTTTCCCCAAAAAATTCTTTGTAAAGTTTTGAAATTGAGGGCACATAATAAGATGGACATGTGGTATATGAGAAATGGGAGCAACTCCAGGCAATGAAAGGCTGTTTTTCCAGAATCCTAAGCGAACACCCTGTCAGCCCAGGGCACGCAGACCCTGCCATGGCCGCCTCCTTTACAGTGTGCTGTGTGGTTAAGAGAAGAGGATTTAGAGCGAGATGGTCTTAGATTTGGGTCCCGATTTTCTGCCACTTAATAGCTGAGTGACCTTGCCGTGTTACTAGACCTCTTTAAGCTTCCGTTTTCACATCTGCAAAAGGATTTACTAGTTGCCTCGCCGTGTTGTTGGAGAGATTAAATGAAATGATGAATGCGGGGCGCTTAATGCCAGACATGGCGCCGGGGAGGTGTTCCATAAATGGTGGCCATCATAATCTTTATTTGCTTGTCCAGAACTGACCTGAACTATGATTTCTGCCCCTTGTCTCCAAAAGAAGATATATTCTTCCATCTTGGAGCTTAGAGATGTTCTGGTCCAACCACAGAGTTCTATACGGGAGAATACCAAGTGCCCGAGAGATTACGGGACTTGCCCGAAGTCCCACATTGAGTGAGTGAACTAAAATCCAAGGGCTTTCACTCCCTGCTCAAATGGCTTCTCACTGACTCACCTGCTCCCCGTTTTAACAAGCCAGTCTGCCTCCCCTCAGGCGTGTTCTCCCCTCCCCGCAGCGGCAGGCACACATCTGCTGTGATGGTGTTCACTCCCTGGTGTTCCGGTGGCGTCTGTGGATGTCGAGGCAGTGTTCACTAGACTAGAAGCTAGTAGCTCACCTCAGTGGATTGCTCTCGGTGTGCTAGGCTGTGCTCTTATCCTGTTATCTTTGCTCTCACTTAATCCTCACAGGAGCTAGTGAGGTGGTTACTCTCCTTGCCCTATTTTATACATGAGGAAGCTAAGCCTGCATGGTTTCATACTGCAAATAGTCACCTAGATAATAAATGATGGAGTTAGAATTTGAACACAGGCCTTTTTGAATTTAGAGCTGATAACCTTTAGCACCCACGCTGGGTGCTTGAGGAGGGAGTGATGCAATTGTGTCTAAGATACGATCCTTATATCTGTATCTGAGGATCTGGACTCTAGAGAGAAAGGGTTCTTATCTAACCATGCAGACAGGTAACTCCAAGGCGGGATATTTCTAAACTAAGGAAGCTTAAAGAGACAAAACAACCAAGTGCAGTAGGTCAACCTTGATAGGATCTTGGCTTTAAAATAGAAAACAAAAACAAAACAGAAAAACAGCTCTAAAGGACCTTTTGGGACAATTAGAGAAACTTCAGGCCAAGCTATATGTTGGAAGATGTTATTGTAGAAAGAATATTTTATATATCTTATTATATATATTAAATTATGATCTAATAAATATTCCATATTTTATATATTTATCCTATATAGAAATATATAGTACATATTTTATATAGATACTGATACATTATTCTGATAAAATATTTATATATATTATATAATACATACTCTATATATATAGTGTGTTCAGATAAATAAATAAATATATTTATCTGAACATACACACACACACACACACACACACACACACACACACGTACACCAGGAAGGTATGAGCAGGTCTGGGAATCAGGGACAAAAGCAATGATGATTTGAGTGTCTCATGAATTTGAATGAATGAAAGCAAGTGCAAGGTAGTCAGTGATAACATAGTTGACTGTCTGTCCTTGTAGCTAAGACCAAACCTTCCCTTTGTGCACTGAATCCTAGTCCTTCCATGTCCACCAGAACGTTGTCCTGCAACTGTCCCCTCTCTCTTCTGCACCCTGAATGTTTGTTCTCTTTACCAAATCATTTCTGACATTCTGCGAACATGATCCAATTGGACGCATCATAAAAAGTACCCTTGACTCGATCTGGAAGTCAGCCTTGACTTCCCAGAGCACCCGTATTCCTGCTCCTCATTACAGCAGAAGGGTAAATAGATGGGCGAGATCCTACCTCCTCCTGGGCCTCTCTTCCCATCCTTTCTTGAGCCACCATACTCAAGTTTCCATTCCCATCACTCCATGGAAACTGTCCCTGCCAAGGTCACCATATCCAGTGATCGATTCTCAGTCCTTATCTCACCCTATCAGCAGCATTTGACACTCTTTCTGTAAACATTTTCTCCATTGGCCTCCAGGACAGCAGGTACTTCTCTTGGTTTGCCTCCTACCTCACCCTCTGCTTCTCATTCTCCTTTGCTGGTTCCTCCTCATTTCACTGACCTCTCAACACTGGAGAGTCCCAGTCCTTTGTTTGCATCATCAACACATACTCTCATGACCTTAAATATCATCTATTTACCTAAAATTCCCAAACTGAAATCTCTAGCGTAGGTCAGGGCTTATATATCCAACTGCCTATTCAGTATCTTCTCTTGAATATCTAGTAAGTATCTCAAACTTAGCACAACTGAAACCAAAATCTTTATCTCCCCCTCCCCCATGAGGGGCTCTCCTGTAGCCTTCCCCATCTCGTTAAATGGCAACTTCACTTTTCCTGTGGTTTAAGGTAAAAACCTTGGAGACATTCTTGATTCCTTTCTTTTACACCCCACATCCATTCAGCAAACTCTTCCGGATTGACCTGCCAAGATAACCAAAATTTGACCAATTCTAACCTCCACAAGCCTAAACCTGTCAGTCTTGCTTAGACTATTGCAGTGTCTCTTAACAGGCCTCCTTACTTCCACTGAACCACTCCTCAGCTCAGAAAGCTCCAATCTGTCTCTTGCTCTAAGTAAAATGCAAATTCTTGCCATGGTCTCAAAGCTCTGTGTTGTCTGTCACACTGTCCCCTCATTCCCCCTGCTCTCATCCCTCACTATTCTCCCCCTTGTTTGCTCCATTCAAGCCGCAGTGGCCTCCTTGTTGGGCCATGAACACAATACACACACTCATCTTGGGACCATTACGTGGGGCTTCCATCATCCTGGAATGACTGCCCTTCCCCAAGAGATCTGCCTGGCTCGCTCCTCCCAGTCCTTCAGGCCTCTCGTCAAATGTCAGCTTATCAGAGAGGCCTTTCCTGATCACCCTCTATGAAATTGCTTAGACACACACGCACACACAGGCACACACCCGTCAGCCTTTCCCCATGAACCTGCTTTACTCCTCTGTAGACTCTGTAGACCTCCCGCCACCTGGTGTATTGGAGCTCTCCATGGTCCTCTCCCCCACTAGACTATAAACGCTGGGAAAGCAGGGACTTGTGTTCACCCATCACCTACACTGGTGGCTGATACTTAGTAGGTGCTCCATGAATAAATGAAAGAATGGCTGTAGCTGCATTTTAGGGAGCTCCCCACTTCCCCAGGCAAGCTGCAGACCCTAAAGGTAAGTGTTGGCAGGGCTTCCCAGCAGTAGGTTCAGGAAGGTGACCCAGCAGCCTCCCTGAAAACGTGGAAACGTTAAAAAAGCTGACAGGGCCCACTCCTTGCGGCTAGCAGAGGGGTTGGTCAGATTTGGGAGCAGCGTTTTAAGGAAACAACTGAGCAGCTGCAAAATGATGGTTGTCTGTAGAGGCACCTTGAGTTTCCTGTTTGACCAAAACGTACTAAAGTGTTTATTGGTTGTGAATTTATTTCAAGCCAAACCAAACTCACCTTTCTGAACTACACCTTCTGATGCTTTACTTAGCTGTCATTCAGACAACCGGGTTCCACCGGGTCCCCGCAACCCTTCTGCCCCTCGCTCAGGAGTTTTGAAAACTTGCTGAGGCAATGTCGCAGATCCATTTGGTCACTGCCCTGCTGTTTTGAACGCCCGCAGTTTGGTGGGAGGTGTGGGAGGAGGACCCGCCTGACTCGGGGTGGGCGGGGATGCGCGGCGCGCGAGGGCGCCGCTGATGCTCGGCCCCGGGTCTCGCTCGCAGGTGCTGGGCGGCGGAGGACCGCGAGGAGGAGGAGAATGGGCCCACCGCCAACCCCTACGACTACAGGCGGCTCCTGCGCAAAACCTCCCAGCGCCGGCGCCTCGTTCAGCATGTGTAGCCCCGCGGCTGGGCGGCCGGCGCCTTCGGGATGTGCCCGAGACTGCGGAGCTTGCCGGGGCTAAAGCGGGGGATCCTCAGGCACTGCGCCATCAGGTGCTGGGGCCGCGGCCCTGGCCTTGGCAGGGGCTGCCCGCTGGGCTCGCCCCTCGGGTGCCCGGGCCAGCCTCTGGTGCTCGGAGGGCGGAGAGCTGAGAGCCCTTCGGACGCCGCGTCTCCGCGCTCCCGCATCCTCCCACCAGCCGCCGGTTTGGGCATCCCTGGCCCTGGTCCCCAGTGTGTCTCTTTGTTCACTTGTTTGCGACTCCTTCTGTGGACCCGACTGCGCCTGATCTCTCGCCGACCCCTCCTCTCTCCTTTTGGGTAACTTCACAGATTTCGTCTTTCTCGGAAACGGCTCTGCCAGGCCCGCGGCATCCTCGCTGACGGGTTGAGTCTGTGAGGACAGAACAAAGCCGGGGGGAGGGGGACGAGGGGTGGCTTTGAAGATGAACTTCGTCCCTTCCCTTGGTCATTAAGGTTATTAAATAAAGGAAGTGCCTTGGAAAGTACGCGGCTTTCGAAGCTGGTCCGCCGGATTCCCCTTTGGGCCCAGGCTCCTGCTGTCCGGCTGTGCAGGTGGCAGGTGGCAGCGCCCAGGGAGGGAGGGTGCGGTGTCTTCTGTCTCCATCAGCGAACAACACCCCTCCCCCCAGCCATACCAAACATACCATCTAACGTAGAACCCCGTAATTGAGACAAACGCGGCCTCTAGACAAATCTCCAAATTCTGCAACACAGCGCGCTCGCGCACACAGACTCTCTCTCTCTCTCTCTCTCACCCTGCGCACAGTCTTTCCAACCGAGGTGCCCTCCTCTGGCCCCGCCTATAAAAATTCTAGTCCCGCCACCGAGCTGAACTGTCAGATTTTAAAGGTTCTCCTAGTCTGCAGATTTGGGGCCGTCTCCACTGCTCTGGATTTTAGTGTATTTAAGATGGAGGGGAGGGCGGTGGGCGGGCAGCCTTTTGCCTTCTTCAGTCGTCTGCATCTTATTTAAAAACCCAGGTTAAGCTCTTCTATGGAAGTGACGCCCTCCGAATCTACACAGCCCGGAGAGGGTGATGGAAAGGGGTGCGGTGGTTTCTTGGACGACGGAGTTGGGAGCAGTGTTTTGGCTGGAAGGGGGCTTGTCTCTTCTGCCGGCGTCCCCGGCTCGTGCGCCCAGGGCCCCGAGCCAGGGAACTTGGGGAAAAATATTCGAGGAGAGAGTGAGGGCGCGTGCAGCTGGCTGAGAGCGTTAGTTGCGCCACTCGCCCGGTGGGTGGTACGGTTGTCTCCAGCCCAAAGAGTTGGCACCGAAAGGTCCCCAGCGGTGACGTGGACAACCTCTTCCTTTTACCAAGAGGACCCGCGCAAGGGGAAACATCCCACTGCGGCAGGGCTGAGCTCCGAGGCCAAGTGCGCTCAGGCCCGGCTCCCTAACCTGGGTTCACGCCGCGGCCTCCACCCGGAGCGAGGAGCCACCTCCGCGGTGTGGACCGTCGGCACGGCTGTGGTTGGGCCTGGCCGAGGCACCCACGAAACCAGCGCTGCCGAGCACCATACCCTGGGGGTGGGCGATGGAGGGGGATCTGTAACCCGAGGTGGCCCGGCCCCCTCCGCCGCTTCTCACCCGTCCACCCACCACCAGGAGGCCTTAGGGGCTAGAAACAGCTCTGCTTCGTGGCCGGGCCTACTCAATCCAAGCTTCCGGAGTGGCTCCTGCAGACCAGAGCCTTGGCAGCCCAGCCGGATGCTGGATAGAGAGGCAATTGGGCCCCTCCCTAAAATCCATCCCTCCTCCCCCCCTTTTTAAGTGGGACTAGAAAAGAGAATAGCAAACACACGCGGTGAACGGTTGCAATGTTTTTGTTCTCCTTTTATTTCTTTGTTTTCTCTCCTTTTTCCTTCTCTCGTTCCATCTCTCCTTCTTTGTCCTTTGACACTTAAGCGCCGGGAGGACACCAGGGAAAACTTGTACCGCGCACTATTCTTCGGCAGGCCTGCAACGCAATTTCTGGGTGAACTACGGACAAAAAATAGGTCAGCCCAGGAAACCGGCCCCCTCCGGCGGCCCCTGGCGCGTGGCTTTCTCTTCCCTTACTCGAGGAAGGGCCTTCGAAAGCTCTTCCCCAGCGCTGGCCTGCCTCCCCTTCCCATTCAGTGGCTGCCTCCTTTGAGAACTAATGATGGTAATTATTACCTCCCAGAGCTCTTTTGTTATCTCCAAGCCCAGACCCGAGAGAGGGGGGAGTGGGCTCTTTTTCGAAATGGCAGTCTTTATAAAGCAAATTGCCGTCTAGGCAGGGCCGGCGTTGAGGAAAGACAAATCAGATACCGCATGCGTCTGAAGAGGGTGTGTTAAATAAGAAACGTAAATACCACCATTAGATTCAAAATACCCTGGAGTTGCGGGATTTAATGCGGTTTAAACAGTAGGATTTAAAGTCATTGCGTTTAAAAAAACTCTTATTAAATTCGGGCTTTGTGATTTCTCCCTTTCTCGTATTTTAATCCGTTTCTTTCTTCGCGGCTTTGTGTGTGTTTTAAATGCTTGTTTTAAAGAACCTTTTGGTTTTTGACCACTCATTCATAGCAGAAAAGTTCAGCAACTCCAGCCTTGCTGACTCCGAAGCGAAACGTGCAGGATTTGGTGTGGATTTAAACAAAGGACAGGTCTCCCCGGCTCGTATCAGCGCTGCTGGAGCAGGAGCCCTGAAGCTGCTCTGCCAGCGGCGCAGACGGCCACCCCACGAAGCCCTGACCCCCCTGGAGTTGTCACCTGGATCCACTGGAGCACTGGAGCCGGGAGCGCCGGAAAGAGGGGTGGAACGCAGGCCAGGGTTCGTGCCAACCGCGCGGCCACAACTTGACGCAGGCTTCTCGGCACGGCAGGCTCTGCGCCAGGCCTAAGGCCGGACCCGTCCAGCGCCCTTCCCCGCTCCCACTCCTGGGCTCAGGTCCGGAGGCCACGGTGCAGATGCTACGGATCCTCCAGGCTCGGGCACGTGCCCCGTGGCCCATGGTCCCCGGGACCCATGACGCCCTTCCTAAGCGAGGGTCGAGGGATGGTAGCCAAGACTGAGGATCCGTGGGTCTCTGCTTTAGCAGCAGCTTTGGTAACCTGGTTCGGAGAGCAGAGAAAGAAGGTCCTGTGAACACAGTGGAAATGAGAAGCGCTTGCCCAAGGAGAGCAGCACGCCGCCGAGGAATGCGCCGCGGGAGGCCGGACGCAGCACTTTCCCAGCCAGGCTCATCCTCACCCTCTCTCTGCGCACCCAGGAGCTGCAAGGCAAACTTGACACTGATCTTAACTGCCAAGGGACAGCAACGCGAACTCAACGGGCCCCCAGTCCTCAAGGCGCCCTCCCTTTAACAGCTTGTAGAGAAAGGAAAGTGTAAGAGAGGAGAGATTATGACTTTCTCGGGAAAGGAGAAACCCCTTACCACCAAGCCTCAGAAATAGCGAAACTCCCGTTTCCCCCACCCCACCCTATCGTGAAGATTCCCTTGGGGGATCAGGTGGTCATTGATTTGAGGCCCTCTAAAACGAGGGCCCAGCAGGCCATGCCTCCTTTCCGCCTTTGGACAGCTCAGATTGCTTACTGGAAACTCGGTGCACGCTTCTCACGCACACACCGATTCCTGTGACACCTAAGCAGCGGGCCCTTCCGCGCCTCCGCAGGCCAAGGTCACCAAATGACCTGATCCCATCCCCCATCAGCCGTCAACCCTGCCGGCTCTAGCTCTCTTCCTAGTCCCCTTCCAAGAAGTGTCCGTTCATTTCTCTGCCCAGGCTGAGGCCCTTGGTGATAGATTCCAGCATGGATTTTAATTGCCTCAATCAGCAGTTTTCCCCCCCAGCCGTCAGTCGGAACCTGGACGGTGGGTTCTGCGACCGCGCGCTCCGAAGCGCAGGAATGGTGCGCCCCCGGGGCTACGCGGCTCCCTAGGCAGGCATGAGGCTCCACTAAGGAGCTGAATTGAGCCCATCAGTGCATAGATGCCCTTCCCCCACCGTCCCCTCCCCAGGCTCGCGAACCGCTCCCGATTCCGATTCCGGCCCAGTCGCCAGGGGTCCCGGGGTCACAGCGACCTCAGCACCCTCTTGGAGGAAGGCGACGCGGGAATCGCGCCTCCTTCCCCGCAGCGGGAGCCAGACCTCAAACAATACACCAACCGAGGCAAATAGAAGACTGTCTCGACCACCCTTCCCGCCTCGCCAAGGTCTCTGGTCTACCCCAGCTGAGGCGCGCGCGCTCAGCCGCGTGAGCACTCCGGACAGCGCCCCCGGGCCCGCGGGGGCAGCCAGCGCCATCACGCCTCACGCTCCCCGGGGGGCTCCTGCACGCCTCCCACCCACTCACGCCGACTCCAGCTCTGGCGCACTGTCTGCCTCTCACTCTCACGATTAAGCTCCCTCCCTCTGCCGCTTTTTCTTCCGCCGTCCCCTCATCCTTCCCTATTGGGCTCCCTCTCCTTCAAAATCGCTCCGGCGCTCCGCGCTTTCCCATCTCCTGGCTGTGAGGACTCCGCAACTGCCTTCTCTGTTCAACCCCCAAAGCTCTCAGAGCGTTGCCACGTCTCTAAGCTCTAATCCCAGCACACACGCGCGCGCACGCACCCGCAGACACGCACGTTTCCTGTCCCTGTGTGACACCCACCCTCTGCGGGGCGGCCGCGCCGGCCCCCGCGCGGTGTCCTCATCCCGCCACACGCACACTCACACTCACACTCACATACACACACGCACGCGCGCGCGCAGGGCGGATCGGAGGGCAGCTCGCCGACAGTTCGCATTCGGAGGCGTCCTGCTCCAGCCTCGCAGAGCCGATGGCATCTCCCGGCTCCGGCTTTTGGTCCTTCGCGTCTGAAGATGGTTCCGGGGATCCCGAGAACCCAGGCACAGGTAGGAGAACCGGGACCTGCAGGAGACGAGCTTTGCGGGTGGACTGGGGTTTGCGGGGCTGGGGAAGATTGAAAGAGGTTTTTCCACTTGCAGTGGGAAACTTCGGACGCTTAGCCCTGCCCTCGGGGTGTGTCCCTGATGACCCAAGAGACCAAACCCCCCCACAGGCTCTTATCCCCCTGGGAAGATGCCCAGAGAATCTCTGGCCCTTTCCGCTGAAATCTGGGAGAGCCCCCCAAACACGGCGGCGTCTCCTGGACACCGAACTTGCGGGCCTGGGGCACTGCCACCATCGTCGTGTCTGGACCCTGGAGAGGGACGGAGTGGCGGTGGGGAAAAGAAAAACTGGAAAGGGGGGAAAATTCTCTGTCTGGAAGGAGAGCCTGTGAGGAAATGGACAGCCTCGGTGTCTAGGAAAACTCGCCCAAGCGAGGCAGGAAGGGGACTTTGCCCTAACCGAGTGGCACCTGGAAGGCAAGTGCAAAGGGCCACAGTGTGGGCTGCTCCTTGGGGAACAAATCAGCGAACCGAGGGTCGGGCCAGGCCGCCAGGCTCCCGCGCGCCTCCCGCACCTGCCCGCTGTGCGGGGCCGCAGGCAGCCTTTCCCGGACCCCGTTGACGTTGACGTCGTTCACAAAGAACGAAATTTCACACGTCTTTCTGCTCTTTTCTTACGGCCTCGCCCCCCTCCTGCCTGTCTTTCCTTGCAGCGAGGGCCTGGTGTCAGGTGGCTCAGAAGTTCACGGGCGGCATCGGAAACAAGCTGTGCGGTGAGTGCCGGTGCCCGGGGGAGGGAGGCGGACGTGGCCAGGCGCCTCGGAGCCCGCGGGGGGCACAGCCACCTTCTCACCTCCGCATCCCATCGAGGGTCGGAGATTCTTGATTTTTGGCCGGGGACGGGCGGGGTGCTGGGAGCCGGGCCGGCGGGCGGCTGACCGAGGTCCGCGCTCCGTGTCCTTGCCCAGCCCTGCTCTACGGGGACGCCGAGAAGCCGGCGGAGAGGGGCGGGATCCAGCCCCCGAGGGCCACCTCCCGCAAGGCCGCCTGCGCCTGCAACCAGAAGCCCTGCAGCTGCCCCAAAGCGGGGGTCAACTACGCGTTTCTACACGCAACAGGTAAAGGCGCCTCGCGGGGCCCCCGGGAGCCTCTGCCCCTCGCCCTGCCCCGCCCACCGCGGCCAGGAGGGACCCCGCGCCGGGAGCCTGAGCCGGGGCATCGAGGTGGAGGGCGGAAGCGGACCTTAGGAGAACCTTCAGCCGACAGCGAGAAAGGCTGGGCTTGCACCCTCGGTCCGACCCCGACCCCGGCCTCTGCTTGGCGCTGGGCGCCCGCGCGCGCCCTGGCTCCGGGTCCTCTCCTCGGTGCCGCTGAGGCCTCGGGTGGGACGCGGTTTCCAGTTCAAAACTGCTGAGACTTTCTAGGTCTTTAGATCGCAAGAGTAATTTGTAGCTGTGTTTTCACAGGAGAACGATTCACGTGAGCCCTGCGCGCGGTTTTACTCCCTTGCGCTTACACACGCGGTCACCCAAACATACGCGCGCGAGCGCACACACACACACACACACACACACACACACACATACACACGCTGTCTTTGGAAACAGTGGGCTTTCGTAATAGGCCAGAGATCCTAACATTGCATGACCCATTTTGCCTGATTTTCCCAAAGGCATTCCTCAAACATTCCTGACTTGAAGTGTTTCTGTGATCATTTAAGATGATTTACTGAGAAACAACATTTAGCACGAACGCCGGTGAAACAAATGAATGGAGGCATAGCCTCTTAAAAAAAAAAGAAAAGAAAAGAAAAAAGAAAGGAAGAAAGCAAACAAGTTATGAACTGAAATGCAGGAAATAACTTGGGGTAGGGAGAGAAATCGTAATTTTTTTCATTCCTTCATCTTTGAAGAATCCCTCCTCTTTAAAGAAAATGCTCTCGTTTCCAGAAGATTTTTTTTAAAACGTAAAATCTCTCGGTTCAAAGAGAAATTGTCAGCTGACAAACTTGCCCTGGATAGTTTCATTGTAAAATTAAAATGTGGCATTTTGATTCCATTCTTCAGACCTGCTACCAGCGTGTGATGGAGAAAGACCCACTTTGGCATTTCTGCAAGATGTTATGGACATTTTGCTTCAGTATGTGGTGAAAAGTTTCGATAGATCGACCAAAGTGATTGACTTCCATTACCCCAATGAGCTTCTTCAAGAATATAACTGGGGATTGGCAGACCAACCACAAAATTTGGAGGAAATTTTGATGCATTGCCAAACAACTCTAAAATATGCAATTAAAACAGGTATTGTCCAATCAGAAATAATAAAGCTCTTTTTTTCTTTTAAAGCTTTAATTTTTTCTATAAAAATGTTTTAGTTTATGGAGTTAGTGATAATTTCAGATTTACAAAGTTATTTTTGTCATTTAAGAAAATAGTCATGATTAGAATGATTAACATCAATAGCACCCTTTGCCATTACTGTTCATGCTTGTGAAGTTGATAATGTCAGAAACGTTATCTAAGTATAAATCATCAGATTTTACACTGCACTATTTGACCATGGAAATTAACCACTGATGTAGAAGCAACCATTTGTCAGCAGAGGCCTGTAGAAGTGACCGAAAATAGAGAAAGAAAGGGAATCTATAAATGAAAGCGCAAAAGGCATGATCCAAACAAAAGCCCAAATACCAGTGCAGTGCTGGTATTTCCTTGGCATAGAAAGCATCAGAAATTGGACAAACCATCCATATAATGGTTGAAGCAGCGGTATAATATTTTGGCATTGTCTCAAATGACCAAGACTTCAGATTTGAACTCCAGGTTTCCTCTATTTTTAAATAAATGTACACAAAAGAAAACACAATACAAACTAGCTGAACAATTCAGCCATGTTATACAAGGATGTTCGTGCTTCCTAATCATTCTGTATGTAAGACAAAGAAAAAAGGGATAGAGGGGAATCAGATATCCTTAAGGGCAAACATTTTTAGTCTATTTTGTATTTATTGCTTTTTTATAGTATTCTTCATACTCTATCCATTTTATAGCCACAGGTGTAACATTTATGTGGGTGCACTCTAAGCTTTCATTTTATCTACACAAAGTCAGCTATGCATCTCCCCAGGTTATGATTACCCCTTCGTTTTCTACTTTGCCTCTAATCATCCTGATACATGGTGGCACTACTACACTTCATTAAAGCAATAAAAATAAACGTGAATGAATTTGGGGGGAGGGGAGACCTTGTGGATCTAAATTGACTTGTAGCCTTAAAAAAGATTTGCTAACAAATAAATATGTAAAATATCACAAAATATTAATTGCCCTAGAAACTTAATCTTTTTCTTTGCAAGTTTTGAATTACATGAATTATCAGTATCATTTTAATCAACAACAAATTTTAAGAATGTTTGCCATGTGACTTTTAGCCCTTTGTTTTGTTTTATTTTTGTTTTTGCACGTTCTTTTCACCAACAGAGAGGAAAGATATGCATAGAAGCCTTAGGAGATTGATTTGCCGTACTATTATTATCCACCTTTGTGAAAGTATAGACTTAGAATTAGATACCTAGGGAAAAGAATTTAACGTGGAGATTTCTATCAGACTCAATCTATGGAGTATGAGTTTTGAAGACTTCTTAGATTTCATTCTCAATTATATTCACAGAGAGTCCACATGATGTGTGTACTAGGTGCTAAAGATGGTTTTTCTTCCAGATTTTCATGTATCTGTAGGTGCAAACCTGAGCAATGCTTTTAATTCATTTTTATTTGACCTATTCCCCAACCTAATGTTTAAATACATTAACAGTAAATTGCTACCTATTATTTTGATTGTTACCAAACCAAAAAGAATCTATAAAAATGTTTCACATCTTCATCCTTAAAAGCTGGTGGTGCCCGAAATGCAATTTAAAGAGTTAAGATAATGGAAATTGCACGTCAATGATAGTAATTGTTCTGTCTGTCAATGTTCCATTTCGTGTCGGGAAAAGATGGGCCAACTCAACACTTAGATTTTGCCATAATGCTTGTGAAGCTGTTGGTCAGTGTAGCTCTAATGCATTTTATTTTAAGGGCAGAAAAAGTATGATTGAGTTGGATTTCTGACCAAGGCATATCAATATTAATTCAGTATCAATATTATTCATAACATATGTAGTCTTCTGGTCCTTCCCCCCACCCCCAATAGCATTTCAAGTAATTAACAGCTGTCACCTTCCTCTTTGACTGGCAAGTTTATAGGTTTCATGCTGTAACTTGTATTTGACAACTAGTACTGTTTAGGGTCTGTGAAGCAGTTACCATCACTGCTACCACTAGGCGTGTTAACGCTCCTCAGAAGATTCTTTTGTAAAATGCATGTTATCATCTGCTTTCTACTGAGAGTCCTTAACCTAATTTCCACTTGGACTCCAGGCTTAGAGAGAAGTGAGGGGCAGGGGGGAAGTCTTCATGCATTGTTAAAATTACCTCTGTAAGGAATGTTGCAAAAGAAAACTGAGAAGTGCAGAGAATGATAAAATTCTGGAATAATTAGCGTTTGCTAGGGTCGTTGGGTTTGCTAGTGGTGGGGTGGGGTGGTGGAGGGCTTAATCTTGTCTTGAATCTCTGAACTCAGCCATGAGACAAAGGCATTGAAGCATCAGTAAACGAGGCCATCCTTGGGTGTGTGTCGCGGGTCCAGAGAGAGCAGCCTGGACCGACTTGGGGCCCCTTCCCAACGGACTGTGGACACCAGCGTCAGAGCTGCCTGCGGCTGGCTGTTCACAGAGTCTGCTCATCCTTCCTGGCTCATTTGCTGATCTGTGGGGAGCGGTCCAGAGGCGAGAGCAGCTCTAATCTCTGGTTTCAAACTCGCTGTCTCCGCGGCAGCGCGTGGCCACCCGACTCCTTGGCCGGCGCTGGCTCGCAACACGGGGCCGGGGGTGGGGGCAGCAGCAGTAGCGGCTAGGACAGCAGGCAGGCAGGTCTCAGGGAACCCTACCTGGATTCGGTGGCAGCCTATAGGTTCATGGGAAGCGAGCAAATATAATATTTCTGCAGAAATCAAGAGGACACGTTGTTGTGATTTGTCAAAGCATCTCCCTGCGTGTTTCCACATCGTTATCAGTGAATGCAGATTTTGAGGCAGGAGAGATTTAGGTGAAATAGACCAAGGTCAAAAATTTATGGAAGAAGGAAGCCAAGCAATTGAAGCATCAAAGTTCTTTCCACAGTTTCCCGAAGTCATCAGGGTGAATTGACCTTCTGATTACCTGGGGCACAACACATATCTTGGGATCCCTCTCAATTTTATGCAGAGGTTTTCATGCCAACATTTCCGTAGAGTTAGTGTGTGATCATAGATACCAGATTTGTCCAGAAAATGCATGTGAGTTGGGAGAGTTGATTAATGGATAGATTTGCTAATCCTTATTACTTTCCTCGCTTCAAAGAAATGGCTTAGGGAAAGAGGAATGAAGGGGCCTCAGGAGGGAGAAGAGGGCTGTGATTTCAGCTGTGAGCGCTAATGAAATGGGGAGCAATGAGGCAGAGAGGAATACGCAGGAAGCCTGTTTCCCTCTCTGTGGATGCGCAGACTGACGGGGTCAGCATCAGAGCAAAAAGCTTGAAGGGCACCGTGCAGGGCCAAAGAATGAGCGAGAGCTGCCCAAACCCCAATCTCTTTAAGATGTGCTCTTTCCCAGCTCCTATCTTTTCTCGGGGTCTCATTGTCTGGCCACATGCCCACAGCTGATAAGAGAACGGCTCTGGTCCTGGTCCCGAGATAAGCTTTGTGTTGACTTTTGTCTCTGCTTTCCCCATTGCCTTCCTTTATCTTGTTTTGTCCATGCTGGCGTGAGAGACTCTCACATCCCCAGGCTTCAGACAGGTGTCCAGTAAGTGGCAGATGCCTTTTCATCAGAAGCTATTTCCTTAATTGTTAATCTTCCAAAATTTTCGCTGCTAAACAAATCACAGATTTATAGATAGTCTTGTGTGGGGCAAGACAAGGAAATGGAATTCTAATGAGATCTTTACAATCACATTTTAAATAGTAGCCTCAGGAGTGTTTGGGTGTCAACCCCTTTAGAGAGTTTTAGAGGAATCCAGAAGTTAATTAGATAAGCCTGGCTAATAGACTGATCGGTCCATTGACTATACCTTCATGTATCTTGTTGACAAGACAGTGATGTTGACTGTATTTAGCTTTATTTTGAATTGCAACTATGAAGGAGCTCTGTTGTTTATGATCGAATATTCAGACAGAAAAGAATTGGCAATTAGGTCTGTTCATACCATCCTTAGACAGTCATCACCTTTTGAGTCCAGGGCAAACCACTCAACAGAGTGTCCTATTTTCTCATTTTTGCCTTGTCTTTTCTGATCATCAGCCATTTGTCACTGATATTACTATGGATGTTAGCATGCCTGGTGGATGTCATGGTACATGACTGATTCCCAGGACAACTTCAATGGAAAAAGATTTTTTAACAGCACAAGTGTAAACAAGAAGTCGCCTGTCTTTGAATAGCTTTGGATTGCACCGGCATTTGAGTTTGCAAATATATTGAAAGAATGCTAGAAAATAAACTAGTGTCCACATTGCAAATCACGATTATTTTTTTTTTATAGGGTATGTTTAAAGGAAGATTTTTAGAGTGTGTTTTAAGAAATATCAAAACCCAAAACAGTTTCTCTTGTTAAAGGAAATGCTCCTTTGGGGTGTGTGTGTGTGTGTGTGTGTGTGTGTGTGTGTGTGTGTGAGAGAGAGAGAGAGATGGGTTTCTGAGTATGGATTTCCTATTACTGAAGGATCTTTCAAGGTTCTTTAGCTAGAGAAATCATGTGTTTTGGAAGCATTTATTTTCATTGGATTCATCCTGATTCTGGTGTTCTGTCTAATTCAGGGCATCCCAGATATTTCAATCAACTTTCTACAGGACTCGATATGGTTGGATTAGCAGCAGACTGGCTGACCTCAACAGCAAACACTAACATGTAAGTAGCTAAATGTGTTTTTGTGTAATCCAGGATAATTATTAATGAGATTCCATAATCTTTATTCTACCTCTCATGTGAAAAATCTCTTTTTATTAAGTAGCCCCTAAAATAGTGAGACGAACTTCAGAGGAGTATGGATGTTTACTTTAGTTTAAAAGATAGTCCTGATATATCTTTCATGCAATCAAAGTTATACACCATGTTCTAAACACAAAAGGGACATTTTGGGGCATATTGGATTTATAATTATGTATAATATGAGAGAGAAATGGGACCAGATGTTGTCTTTTAGATAGTGTTATAATGTTACTCTGCAATATATTTATTCACTGTGATAAATGACCCTTGCTCATTAAGCCAATGATTGAAGCTCTTGACTTTAGGAATATAGAAAACCGAGCAAAACTTTTTTCTCTCCGCTCAGTGCTATAATTGTAAATTGTTCTGCAGATTGACATTGTTCTGTAGATATTGTAATGATGAATTATTTCTTTGAGTTACAGACATAAAATGTGGCCATTACTACATTTCAGGTTCACCTATGAAATTGCTCCAGTATTTGTGCTTTTGGAATATGTCACGCTAAAGAAAATGAGAGAAATCATTGGCTGGCCTGGGGGCTCTGGCGATGGGATATTTTCTCCTGGTATATGATATTTTAACCTTTCTTTGTGTTTTTTCTTCTGATAAGTCATGCCTTATTATGAACCTAGAAATGATTAAATATCTAGTCTGTGTTTCTGCATTAGGTTAAATAGGCTATATATTGATCAAAAGAATGAATGTGATTAAGTGCATGTGACCATTGACCACGCCTCCAAGCCAGCTACACCATGCTTGAATATTAATTATTTGTGTTCGAAAAGAGCCTAATCAGCAATGATATTAACCCAGTACTTCTGTGATCCTACACATAGGATGTATGGATCATGTGGAACAAAGGAGGGAAGATTCCTAATAAGGGAATTCTAGAATAAGGGGATTTCACTCTCCCAAGCATCAGTGAAAGGAGAAGTTTCTTAGAGCTTAAAAAGAGGGTGACGATTTCTTCAAGAGGTTTCTCATTCTTTTGCTTCTTTATGATGTCATTCAATCTTTCCAGTCTTTCCCATCCTGCCTTTTATCATCAGCCATTGCATTCTAAGCTCCGTTATTTACACCTCTTCCAGCCAAGAAAATCAACCTGAGACAGAAAGTCCTGCTTTTGGTTCCTGGGTCTGTGTGCGTGACCTCGGTTTGATGCAGAGATGAAATAAAAGTTAGGAAGGCAGTGGGAAGAGAGAGAGTCACTGACCCGTGGAAAGGAAACCTGGCGTGCAGACTGTCACCTCCTCAGTGGCAAGAGAGGGGTCTTCAGAATGGGTGTTACTGCCCCAGGGCTCAGTCCACGGAGACTGACCCCGCTGGGGAGGCCAGGGCCACACCTGCCATTGTGTCAGGCAGAGCAAAGGCCAAGTCGTGCTCCCTCTTCAGCAAATCTACAAAGACAAGGGGGTGATGAGGGAGAGAGAAAGTGAAGAGAAGGCAGAGGGAGGAAATGGTGATGAGTAACAGCAGCCTCAGGGCCAAGTCTTAAATTAAGCAGCTTTATCTACAAGTTCAGATTGGCTATTTTATTTTCTGTTTTTAAAGCTATAGCATATGTTTTCAGGTGCTGAAGGAAAATGTGTTAGTTAAATGAAAGGGAAAATTTGCCTTTTTAGGTTTAAAGTCATTGAACACCAGCTGTGATGAATTTTAAGCTAGCTTTATTTTGTAGGGAACTGAGTATGTAGTGTTCCTTTGGAAAACCATCCCCAATTGAGGGAAGTTTGTCATCATTAACTGGAACTGATGCTCTTAAGGGGTTTTTTCATGAGGAACTAGGTAGGGTACAGAGATCAACGTTGTTTCTACCTTTATTCTTCCTTCTCTTGTAAGATCGGTTGTGTGATTGAGCTGTCCTGAGGGAACCAGGAGCACCTTGGGCTCTCTTATAATGGTTCCCAAGAGTGGGAAGAGAACGGCTGCTCCTGTGGCCCCGGAAAAGGTGACTAAGGGGGGTTGGGCCAGGCCTAACTTACCTGGCTGGTCTTGGGGCCCACCTGCCCCAGAAAATACAGAGCCAGAGAAAGACCCCTCTTTGGCAGTTCTGCTAAGCCAGGTATGGACTAAGGGCTGCCACCCTCATCAATGGTGGGGAATGATCAGGTAGAAGAGACTAGAACTTGATCCTGAGGCTCCTTCCCTAGATCCTGAAGACCCACATGCTCTGACCCCAAGATGGAAGCCGTAGATGCCAGGCTACAGTGTAATGTAGACCTTGCAAAATCGGGAGGGGACAAAAGAAAAGGTCATTAGCAACCTGTTTCTGCCCTGCTTTCTGCAAGGCGTTACAGAGGAGGGGTGGATCATAGCATCCTCACTTGTTAATGGATGCCTTTCTGGGTAGCATCCAGCCCTACTCCCGGGGAAAGGGGCTTATGATTTAAGGGGTGGACATAAGGGAAATCACACATCTATGTGCCTGAGACCTGAGGGTCCCATTGCCTGGGACTAGACATGAAGAGTTAGGTCTGTGCTTGAATATATAGCGCAGCCCAGTTTCCTTACACCTCCATCTGTAACAGCGAGAGGCAACATGCTTCATGGAAAGCCCTTTGAGACTTCTAGAAGAAATCTGTTTACGGGATGTAACCCTCAGCCGGGAGCCAGAGGGAACTGGAGAACGTCACCGCTCAGGGAAATCTTGACTTATTCACAAACCTTTTCCTATCTAACAGGATTTTCAGAATGTTTCGGGTCTTGTTTTTGCACCCTTTCTCTGGGAGATTCCTGGGAAAGAAGAGCACGTAGGGCTCATGCATCTGTCCTCCTGCCTGTGTTACACAGTGCAGTCTGCTCTGTCCGGAGACCCAGGAGCCTCTTCATCCCTCTCTGGACGGCTGAACCTTTAGATGGAGAATGACTGAGCCGTGAGACAAAGAGTGGGAAGCAGAGTGGGACTCCCTGGACAATTGTCCTGGGAAGTGCACTCTCTCTGTGTCCATCTTCCCCTTTTTATTCCTCTCTCCTTTCTCCCCAGCCTCTCTGAAAAGAACTAGGGCAGCGGTTCTCAACTGGGAGCTATTTTGGCCGCAGGGGATATTTGGCAGTGTCTCTGGAGAAATTTTTGATTGTCACAACTCATTTGGGGGCTGGGGGCATGTAGTGCTACTGGCATCTGGTGGGTAGAGGCCAGGGATGCCCAGGGAAGCCCCACCATAAGGAATTATCCAGCCTGAAATACCCCTGAGTGCCAGGATGGAGAAACCATGAGCTAGAGTGAAACTTCCTTTAAAAGCTGGTCCTTTGCCCACCAGCATCCTGCACCGTCTGCCTTTTAGACAAGGTGTCTGCTCAGAGCAGGCTTGACCTGGATTCTATTTGTTCTATGTCTCTGGGGTCCAGAAGAGGTAGGGATTGCCCTCATTCTGACTGATGACAGAGCCAGGCTCTGGGTGACTACTGCTCTTTGCCAGGTTGCCTGCTTGCATCAGAGCCCAGGGCAGAGACAAGGCAGAGATCATGGCCCTGCATGGGCCATCCAGCTTGGTACAGAGAACCCTCCTGCTCCACAGCCACCAGAAGGGAAAGGAACTCAGAGAACTCACATGATGGCGGAGCCCGGGCGCCTCCCCCTGTGGGCTGGGGGGGCTCGCGGTGTCTTCACTCTGCCTCGTGGTCTCACAACTCCCACACCAGCATATTCATTTGCATTCGCAACAATCTGTCTTATACCTGGTTAGCAAAAATCCTAAACTTTCCAACAATCCTGGGGAGAAGCTCACTTTTCTTTGCTTGTCAAATGAGACTCTACTTATAAGATACAGACCTTATGGTATGAAATCCTCGACAACCTTAGGATGACACATGAATAGTAATTCAATATGGACTTAAAATTCCCTTTGTTGTGTATTTTCCTATAATTATGAAATTGTAAGCATTAAAATTATATTTCAGTGATGTCATTGAGAGGGAAGAACCATCTGGAGGGAATTAACAGATGAATATGGTGAGGTGGGCTTGGATGTTTACCCTCATCCTGTAAGGACTGTTAACAGTCCACCTCATTAATAGCAAATGATCTTTCTCTGTCCAAGTGCAAGGCATTGCGTGAGCTGAAATGAAAAGAAATGTCCTCTCCATGAGGATATAAGTTTATCACAGACCTAATGCAGAATGACCACACTATCAAGCCGAGAAGGAAGGCAACACTTTTTAAGTTCTTAAAAGCCTCTTCAAAGGGCCCCTAGCAAGAGCAGAGTCAACTGCAGTGACAGAGGTGGGTGTGGAGGGCTGGCATCCATCCTAGAGTTGGGCTAAATGCTCCTTCTCTGGACCCTCTTAGCTAGTGCCTTTGAGTCTGAGGATTCAACTCAAAGGGCAGCCAGTAAGAAGGTCTTCTTCTGTGTCCAAGGAGGACTCTAGGTCAATGGAAATAAGGAATGTTGCTTGCATGTGAAATGACGATGTTGACAATGACTAGAAGAGGTAACTGTTGTTGCTCTGCCTTTAGGTGGCGCTATATCCAACATGTACGCTATGCTGATTGCGCGCTTTAAGATGTTCCCTGAAGTCAAGGAGAAAGGGATGGCTGCAGTCCCCAGGCTCATTGCCTTCACATCTGAGCATGTAGGTGTCAACGTTCTTTCCAAGTTTAAGGTTATATTCCTTAAAGCCCCGGTTAAAGGGATGGTATTTGGAGATACTTTACCCCATGGTTTCTCTTTCCAGAAGATACTTCTTGGGAGAGAATGAGGGGAGAGATCAGCTGGGTAGTAAAATGGGGTGAGCTCCTTTGTCTTTGAAATTCAAGAAAATGCTCAAAGAGAAAGCAGAATGCTTTTACCCCTCATTCCTGTACTTACTTCTCTGTAATAATGTCACGTGTTGGGGGAATGGGAGGAGGAGAGAGGGTAGAGTAACTATGAACTCATTGCATCATCAATGCTGTGCCTGTATAACTCAAAACTCCCAAGTATCCTGTTGATACAGTCTTTCTGTTATAAAGTTCCGATCAGATATTCTACCCTCTTGGTTCCGTGAGACACTTTTGCGGCTGACTTAACCAGAGGTTTTATCACTGTAGAGAAATGGTCTAGTGACTGTCATATCTCATCTCTGGGCCGGATCTGTCTCAGCCAAGCACAGGCTCCTGTCTACTGCCAGGCTGCCGTCCGGGCAGGATGCTGAGAGTTTGGTGCTCCAGGGAATGGTGCTTCAAATTCCTTCCATGGCCTTTAAAGAGTTAATGCCATCGTTCCTACTACCACTTAGGCACTGGAAAAATGGCCCATCCTGTGCTCGTAAATGAAGCCAAACAGCTTTAGCCTGCCAAGCCGCCATATTTCTCGCATGTGCCAGGGCAATGCAGCACGCAAGTTCAAAGCCTCAGAGCAGCTATTTGAGCAAGGTGTTGGTTCCAAACTGTCCTGCCACACGCGACCTGCAGGGAACCAGAGTCTGTTCTTGACAGGTGTTCATAAGCATCACCTGCTGCGTAATTCCTGAGATGGTTCCTTCATGACATCTGCTTCAAGGTAGCCTAGAGTCTAGGAAACAATTGCCTCAGAGATTGAAAAGCCCCCTGAGGGCCGGGGAGCTAGGAGATGGGGAAGGACTCAGATCTACTACAGAACTTTTCTTTCTCCTATTTTAAGTGGTGTGTGTGTGTGTGTGTGTGTGAGTTCATAACAAGGAAACAAAAGGCAAGTACCAATTGGAAGCCAGTGAATACAGTTCACAACCACTCGAGTAGCCATGGAATTAAAGGAAACGAATGATTTATCTTTAGCGTCTTTAGCATCTTGCTTTCAGTCATGTTATAGCATTTTAATTTAATGCCCTTTCTCGATTTATAGGCATCAAATTTAGCAGCCTCTGATGTTTTACTTTCCTATTGCTGCTGGAACAAATTACTACAAACTTCACGGCTTAAAACAACATGAATTCATTATCCTGCCGTTCTGGAGGTCAGAAATCTGCAGTGGGTCAGGCAGGGCTGTGTTCCTTCTGGATATTGTAGGAGAGAATCCATTTCCTTGCCTTTCCAGTTTCTAGAGGCTGCTTGCCTGCCTTGGGTCAGGGCCACTTCTTCCATCTTCAAAACCAGCAGCAGCAGGTCTTCCAATCCCCCCGCCCCCATCTCTGACCTCTGCTTCCATCTCCTTCGCTGGCCCTGATTCTCCTGTCTCCCTCTTTCTCTTGTGATTATACCCTGGTAACACAGGATAATCTTTCATCTCAGGATCCTTCATCACATCTTCAAAGTCCCATTTGCCATGTAAGGTTAACATAGTCACAGGTTTAAGGGATTAGGATGTGGACATCTTTGGGCGGGGGGACACATCATGTATTCTACCAAGCCTAGGTCCCCACCATGAGACAACTCTCATTTCTCAGCTTCTCCAAGGGTAGAAAAACATAAGGTAATTTGTCTTCCAATTACGATTTCCCTAAAGTGGATTTGGATCCCTAATAGTTACATGTTACTGTATTCTCAGACTAAAAAGCCCAGGTGATCTTATATTGGCATCTTCTTCCTTTGGTTTCCGTGCTGTTTCCACATCCTGAAATGAGGTTGACTGATCAGCAAGTTCCTTGTGCTCTCTGATTTCTGCACGAGTTTCTTGGGCTCAAGTTGGATGTAAGTTCACTCAACGTTGCTCAGAAAGTCCAGGTCATGTGATCTGAGGATAATTTTGCTCTGCCTTTGTTCCTTGATATTGTCAACTTCAATCTCTTTCTCCATTTTCCAAGAAAAGAAAGGTGATTCAGAAAGAAATGACTACAGCAACCATTCGATTCTCCCGCCTCCTTCTGGTATTTCTATCTGTGCCCATAATTACGGAAGAACATTTGAAAATTATGAACCTAAAGTATGAATCGTTTCTAACTCAAAGATTTTGACAGATGAACTATCCTTCCAATGTACAAGACCTTATATCTGATTGCTATGGACCATTTCCAACTTCTAATAGACACAAGTTCATCTGATTCAACAACAACCTTGTGAGCCCGGCAGAACAGAGATTGTTCTCAGCATTTTTTTTTTAAATGAAGAGGCTGCAGTTAGCTAGGTAGGTAGAGCCAGGATTAAGCAGATTTCCTGACTCCTAGACCAGTGAGGGCCCTGCCCCAGCTACCAGTGCAGAAACCAGATTAAAAGATACAGCGACAGAGTTTTGTAAACCACAGATCATCAATTGCTTTAACATTTTATACCTTCCTGAGTCAGATTTCCACCAAGAGCTTTTTTCTTTACGTGAAGGTGATGCTAAACTGTTCCTTCTCCATGCCCCACCAAAAAAAAAAAAAAAAAAAATCCTCCTTGATACCCATAGGTTGGGCTGGGAAGGGCTTTTAGTGCTTGATTTAAAGAACTCCCATGTCTCCTGGAGCACTTGATCCCAACCATTCTGGACAGGTGAGCCCTTAAAAGTGAGTCCTGCCTTGCAGCTCCAAGTTGAGAGGTAGCACAACCCCCGTGTCTAGTTGCTGCTGGGCTCCAGACCTCAGGACCATTCCAGCCTATGCATCCTTTAGTACCGCTCCTTCTACCTTCAGGCCAGGCCAGATCTTTCCTTAGTCTTTTCGGATTTCACAGTCACTGCCCCCACCTGCCCCAGATCTTCCCAGGCTAAAGAAAGAAAATTGCCAAGTCAGTTCTCAAATGCCTTTTCTCCAGGCCTGTTTCCATCTCTGCGTGGAGGTTTCCTTCCTGAATCCCTTGACCTGCAGGGAGAAGGGTGATGGGGGGCTTCTGTGTGGATCCTGTGGGGAAAGGGGAGGCCAATGGCCAAGGCAGGAGCTGCTTCAGTTACGGTCTCTCTTTATGCTCTTGGAGAGTTTCCAAGGCCCAAGGCTTTTGGAGAATCAAATGAGAGCCTTAAAAAACACTTCCCTCAGCGCCTGGGACATAGGGAGCTCTACATAAATATTAGGTGACTTGAAAACAACAACAACACCTTGTTTTATGGATAAAGAAGCCAAGCCCCAGAGGTGGAAGATGTTTTGCCCAAGGTTTCGTGTCCAGTCAATGGCAGCATCAGCTCTAGAGCCTCAGTTTGCCAACAATCTCAACACTGCTGTTTCAGCTCCTAGGCTGGCTGACCTGATCGCCACTCTAGCTGGCTGTTCTACATTCACTTGAAGCATCTTTTCTCAAATCCTGTTTTCTTCATGTTGGTTATTCTCATGCTAATACAATTTCCTGATCTATTGAACCAGGTCCAGTTACTGCCCTTTCTTCTGTTCTGAGCACAGAGTTTATAACTAGACGTGGTTAGCACCATAGTGATGAAAATGGGGTTGAGAAACTGTCATCCTCCAGCACCCAGCCAGAAACTTCACATGTTCAGAAAGCAAAGGGTCATCTTTTGTTTTCTAGGTGACACTTCACTCTGTCTCTGCCACATCCCACAAAGCTACCCATCACTTTTCCAGCCACCAAAACAGACTAGAACTTTCCCTAGCTGATAAGCAGGGCAAGCTGGGTTTGTTTTTTCGAATCAAACCGTTTTCTTGAAATTCGCATAGGACTAAATCAAACAAATAGTATTGCGATGAAGAACAGAAGAACATAAATCACTGAGTTGAAACAAGAGATAGCGTTTATGAGTTAGGAGCTCCAAGATGATTCTCCTCCAAACTGTAGAATCACAAAATTGGAAGGGATCTTAAAGATTATCTGGTTCAATACTCATCCTTTGCTGGAATCTCATCAAACTCAGCGATAGAAGAGCTTGGCAAAAATTAATCCGATGACTTTTAGGTCCTTTCTTGAAAGGAGGTTTAGAGGAAAGCTAAGATCCCAGCTCAGTAATCCACATCTCTCTCTCTCTCTCTAAATCTTCTGAAAGCCCCAACCGTGAGCTTAATTCCAAATTCCTCTTATTTCCTTGTGTGACACAAGCTCTTCCAGAAATAACTTCACTGAAACAGCATAATCGCATCTAGGAAAAATGTTCCTTAGAATCACAACAGACACTGGGATCTTTCAGGCAAATCACCATAACTAAGTCATTCCACTCTTAACACGCCAGGCTCAGCTTGGGTCCACGGCTCCTGGAACCCATCACCAGTGTTCTGCTGAGGCCCCTCGTGACCTCAGCCCACTTCCATGGGGAGGTGATTCTCATAATTTGCTTTAGAAAGATGTTTTCATATAACCACACTTTTTGAGAGGGTTTCAATTCCAAAAAATAGACGTCCTTTCTGTTAAAAACAAAAGCAAAAAACAAATGGTGACCCAGGCAGCTCGGAAAAAGCTCCCATGTCATGCTTCTCATTAGACAGAAACACTGACCGAACTTTCAGTAAGTGAACTAGTGAACCAGATTCACTTCACCCCTGGCACCCCGTCCTCCGCCTCTGTGTTCCTCCCTCCTTTTCCTTGTAGGGTCCTCATCACCCCTGTGTCATCTTCTCCTCTACCCAATCCCATCAAAACCTACTCTTAGGAAAGAACCTGAGAGCCACGTATATGATTGTAAAATCTAAGTGTTGCCTCTCCTGGGGGTATTTTCACTGCAATAGGAGACAAAGGAATGAGGAGACATTCTCAAAGAGCAGGCATTGTACTGTCAGAGAAGAGACAAATAAGAAGAGGACGGTCACCCCTCCAAGTGCCCCTGAGGTCACATTCCTCATCGGGTGGGTGATTCTCCCTTGCTCCAAGTGCCAGGTCGGGAGTCACTGGATAGACCTATTTTTCTTCAGGTTAGTGGATGAAGCCCATAAGCTTTGGAATGGACTAGAAATGATGATAGGCCCTGCTCTGCCACTTTCCAGGACGTGACTTTAGATTACCTACTTCATTTCTTCCTCATCTGTAAAACAGGGATTATAATACCCAGCTCATGTAGTTGTTGGGAAGATGAAGTGAGATAATACAGTACTTGGCCTTTAGTAAACACTCCGCAAATGGCAGCTAACACTGCCCTTGTAACCAGCCACCCACTAGTGTCCCGATGGGTAGAGAGCTGAACGTCTCCAGGAGGCAAGATGAAGGCATATCTGGGGCCAGTTATTTTCTTAAGATGGATAATGGCCCCTCTCCCAAAATACGAAGCAATGCCCAAGGATTCACAGCTTTGGGAGAGTTTGGATTCTCCATTGTTAACTTGTATGATTTTGAGATTTTTTTACATGCTCAATATGGCATATGTTTATTTTAAGGCATAAAGTGAATTAACATGTAATTTAAATTTAATTTTGTTTAATTAATTAACAAAATTCTGCTCAAGGTACCCAGAGAGACCTGAGGATGGCATCACATTAGGCTGGAGAATTGGAAGGGCCACAACTTTGTGAGCATCTATTGATGCTGGGCGACCTGTAGGTCCTTCCCATGAAGTAGCTACACTTCTCACACCAACTCTCACACCAACAAGAGAGGGATTCATCCTTGCAGCTGAGCAAACAGTGGTTCAGAATGAGAGAATAACTTGACTAACTAGAGCCAGGTCATTTTATCTCAAATGACCTTTTGCTTTTTAAAAAATTTTTTTAAAATTGAAGTATAGTTGATTTACAATGTTGTGTTAATTTCTGCTCTACAGCAAAGCGATTCAGTTATATATATAATCTTTTTCATATTATTTTCCATTATGGTTTATCACAAGATATTGAATATAGTTCCCTGTGCTATACAGTAGGACCTTGTTGTTTATTCATTCTATATATAATAGTTTGCATCTACTAATTCCTAAGTCCCAATCCATCCCTCCCCACCTCCGCCTCCTTGGTAACCACAAATCTGTTCTCTATGTCTGTGAGTCTGTTTCTGCGTCATAGATAAGTTCATTTGTGTCATATTTTAGATTCCACATAGAAGTGATACCATACGGTATCTGTCTTTCTCCGTCTGACTTACTTCACTTAGTGTGATAATCTCTAGGTCCACCCATGTTGCTGCAGGTGGCATTATTTCATTTTTTTTTAATGGCTAATGTTCCATTGTTTTTATGTACCACATCTTCTTTATCCATTCATCTGCTGATGGACATTTAGGTTGTTTCCATGCCAAATGACCTCTTTCCACTACACATTTTCATTTCACTCTTCTCAGGATCCTGAAATCATGAAAATAATTGCTTTCATGTGACTGCATACATGCTTAGTGCTGGCGTTCATGTTTGTCACCACACATGCCCGTTGGGCCTACTTAATCCTGGTACCCACCATTCCTTTCTTTCAAAATATACTTAAGGCACAAACTCACAGTGGGGTTACTTTAAACTATAACTTTGAGGGCAAATAATAAGGTAGCAGCTTCACAGAAATGCCTTGTGTGCAGATCCATATCACCTCTGACTCACATGGGTCTCTAAGAACGTGGCGGGCAATCCCCTGCCCTCCAAATCACGATCATTAGAAACGAATGAGGCGGTCTCCCAGAGTACAAGCTTCTTTGTACGTCAGATGCTTTCAAAAGCAGGGTGCCCTTTTTGACCATTTGATGAGCAGAAGCAAGAACAAGAGCTACCAGTTTCTCTGAGACAGTATAGGAGGCAAACTAGGGGGTGTCGGGAAGGGGTGTGGAGAAGTAGGAGGACAGGGAAAGACTATTGGTCCAGTCATCGATGATGGGGGAAGGGGCTCCAGGGTATGGGGAGGGGTTAAAGGAGCAGATTCCGGCTCTTTCATAGGTTGGACTTCAAGATTTCCTTGCTGGGCATCCGTGATGTGTAACGATGCGTAATCCATCCACCTGTGTTCTGTGTTCCTACACACACGTGCCATTCACTCCACCCACAAAGGAAAGGCTGTTGGTAGAAAAGGATCAAATCCAAGGACGATCGATAGACCTCAGAGCTAAGAGGTAAAGCTTTGATAGACTGTCAGAAGAGTTAGGAGCTGAGTATTCCAGCCTAGTGTGTCCTTTTTCTTTGTTTGAAGTCTTTGGGTTGCTTCTTTCTTTCCCCTAAGCAGCTCGTCTGGTTAGAAGGGCCTACAACTGCTTCCTGCTTGGGAAGGACCCCGTGGGAGGCTGTCTGGGGTGGGTGCCAAGAAGACCTCTGGACATGCTTTTATTTTATTTTATTTTTGTTGTTGTTGTTTCAACTATTACCCTTTATTATAATTATCACTATTATAAGTGAATATGCAAATATCCATAGAACAATTTCTTTTTAAAAATTTTTATTGGAGTATAGTTGATTTACAATCTTGTGTTAGTTTCAGGTGTACAGCAAAGTGAATCAGTTATACATATACATATCACCACTTGGATGTGCTTTTAGAATAGGCCATAGATAAGAGGCATCGGGGTCCATTTAGCCCACCATCATCTGGCCCCAATCACCAAAGCCACACGTCAACATTGTGGCCAGAGATTTATGGCAGCAAATAGTGGATATTTCCCTGAACTTGTTCTCTGCGCACATGGTCAAATTCAACAGATGCTTGTTAACTATTTCAACAAAGTCTTTGCCCTCGTGCAGCCTATCCTAGTCAGGGAAAGACAGTAGACTAATAAATATCTACTCTCATGTCAGGTGGTGACAAGAGAGTGGCATGGTAATGGGCTATTTTGCAACATGGTCGTGAAAGGTGTCTGTGGAGGTGATCTACAGCAGAGACCTGCATCAGATGAGGCAGGGAGCCACATGCATAGATGAGGGAAGGGTTTTCCAAGAAATGGAACAGCAAGTAAAGAGGTCCAGAGGCAAGAACAAATTTAACAAGCTCACAAAAGACCAGGAAGGCCACTACCACCAGGTAGAGAGCAAGAGGGGAGGGGAAGAGGGAGATGAGGTAGGGGCGATAGCTGGCTACTGAGGGCTGTTATGATCATCTTTGTGTCCCCGGAGCCTCATACGCTTTCCCTGAAACCCTGCGGCCCACAAGGATGTGACCAACAATGGCTTGAAAGAATTAAGGCGGCTTTCTAAACTGCTTATCTCAATTGTAATAGAGGAGGAGAAACCGGCATGGCAAGAGACCGAAATGCTTTGTCTCAGAGCTTTCTACCATTCCCCTTACTCTCCCACCATCCCTAAAGATAGGAGACATTTATTGTCCCCATTAAAGAAGAAAGATCCCTAGGCATATTCTCCAGTCTTGGGGATGGGTGGGAGGGGCTCTCATTCTTACGCCTTCTTACTCTGGATAATCTCATCCCACTCAAGCCCCAAAAGGTTGCTTCTTTTAAAATTACAATTATTCTATAACTGTAAAATCCCATATTTAATTGCACCCAGTTAAAATATCAGCTGAATTATGTAGCCCGTATCTAGATTACTTACGATATTTTTTAAAATATGGAGAAATTAATCTTCAACCTTGAGTTTTTCATTTAGTGTAAAATAAAAATCATATGGGTTTTAACGTCTGTTACCCTTGAATAGAAATATGATTTAGTCCTAAGTAACGACTAGATTCTATCAGGGGGTCTATGTTATTTTTCCAGAATCAGGGTGGGGGGAGGGGGCTCTTCATTAACTCATCCCCCAGCCATTCCATTGATGAACAACTGATCATACAAGAGCCCTGATGATTTGGGGATGCAATAGAATCCTTGTAGCTTCCAATTTGTGTTCATGGTTTGTTTTTTTTTTTTGTTTTTTTAAAAAATTTATTTATTTATGGCTGTGTTGGGTCTTCGTTTCTGTGTGAGGGCTTTCTTCTAGTTGTGGCAAGCGGGGGCCACTCTTCATCGCGGTGCGCGGGCCCCTCACTGTCGCGGCCTCTCCTGTTGCGGAGCATAGGCTCCAGACGCGCAGGCTCAGTAATTGTGGCTCACGGACCCAGTTGCTCCGCGGCATGTGGGATCTTCCCAGACCAGGGCGCGAACCCGTGTCCCCTGCATTGGCAGGCAGACTCTCAACCACTGCGCCACCAGGGAAGCCCTGTGTTCATGGTTTTACCTTCTGAAGTCACCCAGAGCATCTACCCCCATCCTGGCACAGCCCTTCAGATGTGAACCCGCCATGCCACGTGTCCCTAACTCCCTCTGCCTGTGACCAAGCATCCTCTGAGCTCTCTAGATACCTGGTTCCCAGGGTCCTCAGCCTCCAGGACGCTGCCCTCTGCTCTGATCTATCAACAAGTGGTTCCATTAAACATGGTGCCAAGGAGTAAGAATGATTCTCCTCGCATGTTCTCACCAGCACAGGGAGTCCTGCCATTTAAGCTGTCTTCACGGTTTCTTCGTCACTAGGAAGTGTCTTTTTTTTTTTCCACTCAAGTGCCTTCTCTCTTAGGTCCCTGGCTATTTATGGATAACATTTAGCTATTTCCCTGCTCCCTCTCCTGAAAATGTAACCAAACTCACTGTTTGGTACCTAATTTTCTTTTTCATTCCTTTGTTCCCCATCTTGAAGCTTCCTGTTCCGGCATGTGTTTTTCCTTTAAATGTGCGGCATTTGGGATGGTGATCCATTATCCTAGGTTATTTGCTCCTCATTTGAGAATCCCCATTCTTCCTCATTAAAGACCAGACAAGACTACTTCCTCGCATTGACCGGGTGCACCAGATCTCTTACTTACCCCTGGGGGGCCATTTAGCTGTTTAGTGCTGTCAGAAGTTCAGGAAGGAAAAAAACAGAAACAAAACCAATGAATCACCGAAGTCATAATTAGTAAAAGTTTATGGTACACACGTTACCAAATCCAAGCTCAGTCTGCCTGCTGCACGACAGGCCAATAATTGGGAGACAAGGTGTTGAGGCAAGGAATAGCGACTTCATTCAGAAAGCCAGGTGTCTGAGAAGATGGCGGACTAGCATCCCAGAACACCAACTTATTGGGGTCTGGATGCATTTCTTTTATAGAACAGAGAGGGGGAGGAGGTGAGGAAGTAAAGTAATAAGGCCATAAGTCTTGCAAAATATCTCCTGGCTTGGCCAGCATTGGGGAGGGGATGTGTTAATTTCTTCTTTTCTGTAGCCTTTCACAGGTGGGCAGGGTCAGAATGTCTCCCTGTGAGCTGAACGGAGGCACTTTAGTTTAACATTCAGGCAGAGGGGCAGGGTTCCTGAGGCAGGCCATTATGTATGCTTACAGTTATAGATAACATCCTTTTATTGATTACAGTAACAAAAGCAACAAAAAGCAAAGGTTAAAGTAAAAGAAACAGATCCAACATGGAGTCAGATTTTGCTCTTCCCTGTTACACACATACCGAAAAGACAGTTTGCAAACCATGAGCACTCCAGCCAAAACGTGGAAGGAGACTCAGAGGTAGAGTTTACAAAGCAGCTTATATAACGTGGAGGCAGTGACTGCTGATTCTTCCCAGTGATTGGTTGCAATATTAGAATTTTCTTAAATGAAAGGGAATTGGTTAGTGGTTCCCTCATATGAATCGGGGAGAACAATTTAAGTCTCACGATTTTCAGAGGCGTTAAGTGAGAAGTGACCCAGGTCAAGTGAGCCTCACTTGTCTTGCAAAATCAGCTAAATTAAGCTTTGCTTCTCTGACTAAACTGGTTTTGTCTGCTCAGGGAATTTTCAAGTCTCCGTTTGTGTTTGATTTTAACAGTGCTTACGCGCTCATTCACTGAGGGGCCTAATTTGGGTAGTGCATGCTTGCTCAGTGGGGCAGCTGGCACCTCGATTCTGTGCCCTCCTGGCAGAAACAGACTTAGTGCTGTTTTCCCCTGAGCATCTTCTTTCTGGGGTGGCCCAGGGATCCAGTAACTATGTAAGGGAGAACACTTTTTTTTTTTGGTGGAGGAGTCATGTATCTTTCCAATTAAGCTTTCCTAGTTCCCAGGTATCTTCCTAAGGATTCTCCGTGTTGTCTTCCTAAGGTTGTAAAATGAGACTAATGATCCTTTCCCATCTCTACTCTTAGCTACACGGGGCTTTTAGAGCTCCTCTATTCAGTGCCTCATTTATTGGTTTATAGTATTGGCTGCTGTTATAAATGTGATTTCTTCTTGCTTACTAGCTACACCCCCTAGAAATATGCATGTTAACAGTTCCTAGGCTGCATATTTAAGAATTCAGAGGAGCCATTGACATATATACACTATTGATACTATGTATAAAACAGATAACTAATGAGAACCTACTGTATAGCACAAGGAACTCTACTCAGTGCTCTGTGGTGACCTAAATGGGAAGGAAATCCAAAAAAGAGGGGATATATGTGTACGTGTAGCTAATTTACTTTGCTGTACAGCAGAAACTCACACAGCATTGTAAAGCAACTATACTCCAATAAAAATTAATTTTAAAAAAGAAAAAGAATTCAGAGTCGAAAGCAGGCATTCGAGGAGAGTACACTCTGGAGCCATCATTTAAAATTGCAGTCAGCAGCCCTTTGGTGATGTAAATTGAGGAAGCAGTTCTCCTTTTGGACAGCTTAATGATCTGTAGTTAATAGTAAGAGGCTGCTCACAGATGCAGTACAGCTGGGCTAGGTTAGCCCCTCTCCACTCTCCAGATTGCACAGTGATTACAGCCACCGAGATTCGGATCCTTCCCTGGAATCAATAACCAAAATCACAAACAAAGATTCAGTGGTGGCCTGTCAGGGTGGCCTTTCCGCAGGCGCTGTTTGCCAAGCCAGTGACTGATGCCTCCTTCCTGATCACACCCTGGGCTGGACAGTCATCTCCAAAACAGACAGCCCCTCCAATGAGTCTGGGATGAAGAGTGCTGGATTTCAGGCCAGCTTCTCTTACTTGAGTGCACACAATTTCACTGAACTCGAAAGAAACTGACTGTAATCTCTGGGTAGCAAAATATAAGTCTGGGAGCCATACAATACACAGCTGCTGTTGCTGTGTTCTTACGCCTTGTATGTGAGACTGGCGTAGGTTACTGTGTGTTGGGGTAACAGGTTCTTTAATAATTTCCAGGGTCTTGTTATCTTCATGCAAAAGCCTGAGCGAATTCAACAACAACATAAAACCAACCAACCCCCTTCAAAAAGGGGCAAAGAACTTGTGTAGACATTTCTCCAAAGAAGATGTACAAATGGCCAATAAGCACATGAAAAGATGCACAACATCACTAATGATTAGAGAAATACAAAGCAAAATCATAATGAAGTAGCACCCCACACCCATTTGAATGACTATTATTGAAAAACAGAAAACAACAACCATTGACAAGGGTATGGAGAAATTGGAACAGCTGTGCACTGTGGGTGAGAAAGTAAAATGGTGCAGCTTTATGGAAAACAATAGAGCAGTTCCTCAAAAACAGAATTACCATATGATCCAGCAATTCCACTTCTGGGTATATATACCCAAAAGAATTAAAAGCAAGGCTCGAGGAGATATTTGTACATCCATGTTCATAGCAGCATTATTCACAGTGGCCAAAAGGTAGAAGCAACCCAGGTGTCCATTGATGCATGAATGAAAAAACAGATTGCTGGGTATACATAAAATGAATATGATTGAGCATTAAGAAGGAAGGAAATTCCGAGACATGCTACAACATGGATGAACCTTGAGGACATATGCTCATGAAATAAGCCAGTCACAGAAAAATAATTATTGTATGGTTCCACTTACATGAGGTACTAAAGTAGTCAAATTCATAGAGATAGAAAGTAGAATGGTAGTCACCAGGGGCTGGGGAGGGAGGAATGGGGAGTTGTTGTTTAATGGATACAGAGTTTCGGTTTTGCAAGATGATCAAGAGTTAAAGAGGTAGATGGTAGTGATGGTCGCACAACAACACAACATTCTGTGTTATGTGAATTTCACCACAATTGAAAAAAAAGGTTAAGTGAAGGATGCCATCTTCTCTCAGTAATCCAGGCTTTGGAGAGACAGATTGATAAGAAAAGAATAGCCAAGGGAATGGATCTTGACTTTGTATGGGACAAATTATTGATACAAATGTACTTTCTTTTACAGAGCCATTTTTCTCTCAAGAAGGGAGCTGCAGCCTTGGGCATTGGAACAGACAGTGTGATTCTGATTAAATGTGATGAAAGGTGAGCATGAATCTGCAACCCTTGTTGGTTAGCAGTTTACAAATTCTACACATACATCTTAAAAGGACTAAAGTCCGAAAACAGGCAATGACTGTAGAACAGCAAACCTGCCTCCATCCCAGCTGCTGGCCTTTGCTGTTTCCTTTTCACTCTTGCTTGGAGTCCTGGGACATCGTTCCTCCATGCCACTAACGCATTCACAGCCTTTGACTGAATCAGAACCTTTGTTACATCAATCAAAATATTCTGCACCAAGAAGACGCAGAAGGACATTGGTCACCTGGGCACTTAAGCAACAACCAGCAGGTTGAGAACTGATTTATGGAGGTGTCATCATTCCAGGCACCATAGATTGTGTGAACTTGATGGAGTGGTTACAGGAGGGGGGACAGTTTAGGGAGCAAGAGGTAAATAATGCCCCCAGCAACTCGTCAGCTCGGTGCCTGAGCCAAAGAGCTCTCTTAGGAAAAATCCGTCTTAATTGGCACCCAAACTTTGTAGGTACTCTGGAAAAAGGTGGAGGGGAGGTTAAAATATTAATATAAGAAAATACATGTAGTCTTTAAAGGATGGAGTAAGAAATTCCGCTAAATTAAAAGGATGCCACTCATTTCACCATTTATTTATTCATGTATATTTACTAGACAGACATTTATGACTGCTCCCCATGTCACCAGGCTCTAGAATAGCATAAGGTGTAATCCCAGTTCCCTGACTGTGTACGGCCTAAGTGGGGAGATGTAGCAACGTCGGAAGGATGGCAGGCTCACCTGAGGTGGAGCAGGGGAGAGGAAGTGCTGTAATTGACAGGAATTATTGACCGACCGGTGAGTGTGCAGGTTGAGAGGTGAGTCGAGGCGGAACGCCAGGCTTCGGGCTCACCAGCTAAGCCCTCTCGGTGCTATTCTCTGACGCAGGGAGCCCCGCCGAAGTGAACAGTTTAGATTCGGAGACGCTGAGTGTGAAGAGCTTATGAGATGCGACGTCCAGTGAGGGTGTCAGGTAGGCAACTGGGAATAGCAGCCTGGATGCCAGAAGGTGTGCGGTGGGAGCCATGCAGAGTGGCCTGGGAAAGAGCTCAGGAGCACCCCCATTTCGGGGACAGGCAGAGTCAGAGGAGCCTGCAGTGGAGACTGAGAAGGAACAGCCAGGGTTGTTGGAGAAGAGTCAGGACCCGGGGCCATGAGGGCCATGAGCGTGTTTCTAGAAGGAGTGGTTGACAGCAGCAAATGCCACCAGTAGATGAAACGAGGGTCAACAGCTGCCCCTCAGCTTTCCTGATAAGGAGGTAGCTGGTGAGTTTGGCAGGAGCAGTTTCAGTAGAGGCGTGAGGGTGGAAGGCAGTTTGCAGTGGATCGAAGAGTGAGAGGAGAGGAAACGGAGAACAAAGGCAGACGTGTCTAGAGGTGGAGCCGCGAAGGGAAGGTGGTAGGGCAGAAGCTGGACGGAGAAGATGTTGAGTCCAGGATGGTTTTGGTTTGGTTGTTTTAAGGAAGGGAACTCAAGGTGTATTTAGCTGTGCAGTGAAGGGTCTGCTAGAGATGAAATGTGAATTTTATGAAAAAAAAAAAGGGATAAAATAGCCGAGGTTTCATTTCCTTTGTGAGTTCCTTTTCCTTTTGGCTAAAATTATGTAGGATTTTCCTCTCAAGAGCTCACAAGAAGTCTGAAACCATCTTACATTATAAAATGGGAAGGAGACAGAGGGGGAAACAGGAGTGGTGATGGAAGGGCAGGGGCGAGGTTTAGGGAGGGCTGGCGGGGAGCGGAGGGGGCAGGGCTCTGGGCTCTTGCTGCGCTGACCAGCTGCTAATGGATTGCAGTCGGGAAGCCCTCAGAGTTGGAAGGGTTCTTGGACATTTACTCATCCAGCTTCTTTTTTTTTAGCTTTGTATTTTTGTGAATAATTTCAAACAAAGAAAAATTACAAGGATAGTAACAAGAACTCTCATACACCCTCACCCAAATTTACCAATCGTTAACATTCTGACATATTTGCTTGATCACTCTTTCTCTCCATGTATGCAATTTAATATTACATGTTGAATGTAATGAATATTGCATGCATAAATTATTTGTATATTATAGATATAATTTTTTCGGAACCATTTGAGAATTCCTTGCAGACATGCCCTTTTTACCCCTTAATACTTTGATGCGTATTTTTTGATAACAAGGAGATTCACTTACATAATCGCAGTTCAGTTATCAAAATCAGGAAATTTGACATTGACACAAGACTATTATTTAATCTATACACCCTATTCAAATTTCATCAATTGTCCCAATACTATCCTTTGGAGCTATTTTTTTTCCCTGTCCAGGATCACAGATCACACTTAGTTGTCATGCCTTTTTATTCCCCTTTAATCTGGAACATGTCCTCATCCTTCCTTTGTTTTTCATGACATTGATATTTTGAAGAGTGTAAACCATTTATTTTGGAGAATATTTCTTAATTTGGCTTTGTCTGACATTTCCTCATGGTTAGATTCAGGCGATGCATTTTGGCAGGAATTCCAGGGAGGCAATGCCTGTCTTTCTCAAGTGCATCTGATCAGGAGTAATGTCCGCTTGCCTATTGGTTAAGGTGGTGTCTGCCAGATCTCTCCACTGTAAAATGACTATTCTCTACTTTGCAGTTAATAAATAACTGTAGGGGATGCTTTAAGACTATATAAATATTATGTTCCTCCTAAAAATTCATTTAGTAGTTTAGCATTCATTGATGATTCTTGCCTGAATTATAATTATGATGGTTGCAAAATCGTGATTTTCTAACTCCATCATTCCTTCTAAGTTTACTAGTTCCTTTCATTCTACTGTAAGGAAGAACTTTCCTTTCCCTTTTTCTCTCTCTCTCCATCTCTCTTTCTCTGTCTCTGTCTGTCTGTCAGTCTATCTGTATGTCTCTGTTATTTATGATCAGTATGGACTTACAGGTACTTTTAGAAATTAATTCTCTCTAGCATTCTCTTCCATTCTCTTCGATTTCTCCATCACTTGCTCCTTCAGGGTTCCCTTTAACTTACCTAAATTACTAGTAAATTGCTGTTAAACCTTACAGAAAATAAGTCTGAGCAAGATACGTGATGCCTGGTTGGCACACGACTAGAAGAGTCACCAGCCTTCCTAGCTCCCTTGTAACACAAGAATTCTGTTAGCTATTTTGATTAACACTTTTATACCACAAAAATTAACTACTTATGCTTTTGTATACATTTTTAGTTCTTTCAACTTATCACTTAGCTTTGTCAATTATAGTTACATTTCCCTGCTCTTGTGAAGTACCACACTTTATCACACAATTGATGTAAACAATTGAAAGTATAAGTAATCTGGGGTCATTATACTCTTTTATTAAATTAGCTGAGTTGTGGCCAGTGCCTGGAGGCAGTAGGGAAGCTAATTAACTTTCTGGTCCTCAGGGAGCTACTGAGGGCACTGTAATAAGATAGACTTCACCCTGAATCAGTTATTATTGCTCAGGGCTGTGGGGAGCCCCCTGAGTGTCATATCTCCTATGGGTTTGGATGCAGAGAATTCAGAGATGCTAGCAGTGTCTGTGCTTCATCACGTCCTATATCAGGAAGGATTCTAAAATAATAATAGCTGACACATATGGAGTGTTTATTATACGCCAGGCACAGTCCTAAGCACTTTACACAGTTGCTCTAATTAATTTGTTTATTAGAGACACAGAAGTATGTTCCCTCACGTTTCCCTGGTGCTGACATAGCTTGTGAAGAGTTTCTATATACACAATAGTCTTAAACAGTATGACATGGTCTCCTTTCTCCATTTGACTCATGGTCTTGGCAAGGTGTGACAGGTCCAAGGTCACATAGCTGGGAAGTGAAGAATCAGGTGCTGGACTCAGAAGAGAACTCCAAGTGTTCAACGATTAAGCATGGTCCCTTCTTTTTTTGTGTTTTCCAATTTTTTTAAGTTGTGGTAAAATACACATAAAATTTACCCTCTTAACCGTTTTTAAGTGAACAGGTCAGCAATGGGAACTACGCTCACATTGTTGTGCTACCATCACCGCTTTCTATCTCCAAAACTCTTTTCATCTTGCCAAACTGAAAGTCTGTACCCATTAAAAACTCTCCACTCTCCTTCCCCCCAGCTCCTGGCAACTGCCATTCTACTTTCTGTGTCTATGAATTTGACTGCTTTCAGTACCTCACTCCTTTTTGCCTTTTTGTGATTAACTTGTTTCACTTAACACAATGAATGCCTCAAGGTTCATCATGTTGTAGCAAATGTCAGAATTTCCTTATTTTTCATGGCTGATTCCTCTGTTGAAGGACACTTTAGGTTGTTTCCTAATCTTGTCCATTGTGAATAACGCTGGAATTAACATGGGAGTACAGATATCTCTTTGAAATATTGATTTCATTTCCTTTGGATAATTACCAAGGAGTGGGATTCATAGATCACATTGTATTTCTACTTTTAATTTTTGAGGAACTTCCAACTATACTGTTTCCGTTGTGGCTGTATCAATTTACATTCCCCCCAAGAGTGTACAAAGGTTTCCTTTTCTCTACAAAGGTACCAACATTTGTTTATTCCTGTCTTTTTGACAATAGCCATCCTAACAAACTGTTACGATGTAACTAATAGTAACATGTAACTGTATGTGTTAGCATACATTATTTGTTTTTCTCTTTCTGACTTACTTCACTCTCTATGACAGACTCTAGGTCTATCCACCTCCCTACAAATAGCTCAATTTCGTTTCTTTTTATGGCTGAGTAATATTCCATTGAATATATGTGCCACGTCTTCTTTATCCATTCATCTGTCGATGGACACTTAGGTTGCTTCCATGTCCTCGCTATTGTAAATAGAGCTGCAATGAACATTGTGGTACATGACTCTTTTTTCTTTTCTTTTTTTTTTTTACTATTTTAACCATTTTTTTAACATCTTTATTGGAGTATAATTGCTTTACAATGGTGCGTTAGTTTCTGCTTTATAACAAAGTGAATCAGCTATACATATACATATAACCCCATATCCCCTCCTTCTTGCATCTCCCTCCCACCCTCCCTATCCCACCCCTCTAGGTGGAAACAAAGCACCGAGCTGATCTCCCTGTGCTATGTGGCTGCTTCCCACTAGCTATCTATTTTACATTTGGTAGTATTTATAAATCCATGCCACTCTCTCACTTCGTCCCAGCTTACCCTTCCCCCTCCCCGTGTCCTCAAGTCCATTCTCTACATCTGCGTCTTTATTCCTGTCCTGCCCCTAGGTTCTTCAGAACCATTTTTTTTTTTTGATTCCATATATATGTGTTAGCATATGGTATTTGTTTTTCTCTTTCTGACTTACTTCACTCTGTATGACAGACTCTAGGTCCATCCACCTCACTACAGATAACTCAATTTCGTTTCTTTTTATGGCGAGTAATATTCCATTGTATATATGTGCTACATCTTCTTTATCCATTCATCTGTCGATGGACACTTAGGTTGCTTCCATGTCCTAGCTAGTAAATAGTGCTGCAATGAACATTGTGATATGTTCTCTATTTTACTCTTTTTGAATTATGGTTTTCTCAGGGTATATGCCCAGTAGTGGGGTTGCTGGGTCATATGGTAGTTCTATTTTTAGTTTTTTAAGGAACCTCCGTACTGTTCTCCATAGTGGCTGTATCAATTTACATTCCCACCAACAGTGCAAGAGGGTTCCCTTTTCCCCACGCCCTCTCCAGCATTTATGGTTTGTAGATTTTTTGATGATGGCCATTCTGACCATGTGAGGTGACAGGTGATACCTCATTGTAGTTTCGATTTGCATTTCTCTAATGATTAGTGATGTTGAGCATCCTTTCATGTGTTTGTTGACAATCTGTATATCTTCTTTGGAGAAATGTCTATTTAGGTCTTCTGCCCATTTTTGGATTGGGTTGTTTGTTTCTTCGATATTGTGCTACATGAGCTGCTTGTATATTTTGGAGATTAATCCTTTGTCAGTTGCTTCATTTGCAAATATTTTCTCCCATTCTGAGGATAGTCTTTTCATCTTGTTTATGGTTTCCTTTGCTGTGCAAAAGCTTTTAAGTTTCATTAGGTCCCATTTGTTTATTTTTGTTTCTATTTCCATTTCTCTAGGAGGTGGGTCAAAAAGGATCTTGCTGTGATTTATGTCATAGAGTGTTCTGCCTATATTTTCCTCTAAGAGTTTTATAGTGTCTGAACTTACATTTAGGTCTTTAATCCATTTTGAGTTTATTTTTGTGTATGGTGTTAGGGAATGTTCTAATTTCATTCTTTTACATGTAGCTGTCCAGTTTTCCCATCACCACTTATTGAAGAGGCCGTCTTTTCTCCATTGTATATCCTTGCCTCCTTTATCAAAGATAAGGTGACCATAGGTGCGTGGGTTTATCTCTGGGCTTTCTATCCTGTTCCATTGATCTATATGTCTGTTTTTGGGCCAGTACCGTATTGTCTTGATTACTTTAGCTTTGTAGTATAGTCTGAAGTCAGGGAGCCTAATTCCTCCAGCTCTGTTTTTCTTTCTCAAGATTGCTTTGGCTATTCGGGGTCTTTCGTGTTTCCATACAAATTGTGAAATTTTTTGTTCTAGTTCTGTGAAAAATGCCAGTGGTAGTTTGATAGGAATTGCACTGAATCTGTAGATTGCTTTGGGTAGTAGAGTCATTTTCACAATATTGATTCTTCCAGTCCAGGAACATGGTATATCTCTCCATCTGTTTGCATCATCTTTAATTTCTTTCATCAGTGTCTTATAGTTTTCTGCATACAGATCTTTTGTCTCCTTAGGAAGATTTATTCCTAGGTATTTTATTCTTTTTGTTGCAGTGGTAAATGGGAGTGTTTCCTTAATTTCTCTTTCAGATTTTTCAACATTAGTGTATAGGAATGCAAGAGATCTCTGTGCATTAATTTTGTATCCTGCTACTTTACCAAATTCATTGATTAGCTCTAGTAGTTTTCTGGTGGCATCTTTAGGATTCTCTATGTATAGTATCATGTCATCTGCAAACTGACAGTTTTACTTCTTCTTTTCCGATTTGGATTCCTTTTATTTCTTTTTCTTCTCTGAATGCTGTGGCTAAAGCTTCCAAAACTGTGTTGAATAATAGTCGTGAGAGTGGGCAACCTGGCAGTGGCGGGCTGCACAGGCTCCCGGGAGGGGAGGTGTGGATAGTGACCTGTGCTTGCACACAGGCTTCTTGGTGGCTGCAGCAGCAGCCTTAGCATTTCATGCCCGTCTCTGGTGTCCACGCTGATAGCTGCGGCTCGTGCCCATCTCTGGAGCTCATTTAGGCGGTGCTCTGAATCCCCTCTCCTTGCACACCCTGAAACAATGGTCTCTTGCCTCTTAGGCAGGTCCAGACTTTTTCCTGGACTCCCCCCTGGCTAGCTGTGGCACACTAGCCCCTTCAGGCTGTGTTCACGCAGCCAAGCCCAGTCCTCTCGGTGGGATCTGACCTCCGAAGCCTGAGCCTCAGCTCCCAGCCCCTGCCCGCCCCGGCGGGTGAGCAGACAAGCCTCTCGGGCTGGTGAGTGCTGGTCAGCACCGATCCTCTGTGCGGGAATCTCTCCGCTTTGCCCTCTGCACCCCTGTTGCTGCGCTCTCCTCCGTGGCTCCAAAGCTTCCCCACCCCCACTCACCCCCCTGTCTCCACCAGTGAAGGGGCTTCCTAGTGTGTGGAAACTTTTCCTCCTTCACAGCTCCCTCCCTGAGGGGCAGGTCCCGTCCCTATTCCTTTTTCTCTGTTTTCCTTTTTTCTTTTGCCCTACCCAGGTACATGGGGAGTTTCTTGCCTTTTGGGAAGTCTGAGGTCTTCTGCCAGCATTCAGTAGGTGTTCTGTATGAGTTGTTCCACAGGTAGATGCATTTTTGATGTATCTGTGGGGAGGAAGGTGATCTCCACGTCTTACTCCTCTGCCATCTTGAAGGTCCCCCTCGTCTTCTCCATTCTTAGCACATGTTAATATTCCTCTCTTCAATTTTTTTTCATCCATTTGTACCTTAGAATTATTTTTCCAGGTTCCCATTTCTTTAAAACTCATAAGGCTCTACATAGAATTATTTTGTAATATTAAAATACCTTTATAACCTTCTTTCTCATTTCAAATGTTACATTTTCTCTCTTTTTCATTAGACTAATCAGATATTTGTATATTCATTGATCTTTTCAATGTATGAGCTTTTGAATTTATTAATTTGGTCTACTTTATAAAGTTTCTAAATCACTGAAAAATCTTTTCTCATCCTTTCTGCCTACATTGTTTGTTGTTATTTTCCTAGCTTCCTGAATGAAATATGTTTAGTTATTTTTAATTCCCTGTTACTTAATTTTAAAAGCATGTCAGGCTAAACATTTTCCTCTGAGAATGATTTAGGGTGCTTCTCATATTTTTATATGTCCTATTCCCATGTCATTAATTTTTAATGTTCTGTAAGTGCAGTTTTGATTTCCTCTTTGACTCGAAAGTTATTTAGAATAGCCAAGCATGGTTTCTTACATGGTAAATTGAACTTGTTTTTTTTTTTTTTGGCCACGCCACAAGGTACATGGGATCTTAGTTCCCTGACCAGGGATCGAACCCGCGCCCCCTGCATTGGAAGCGCGGAGTCTTAACCACTGGACCGCCAGGGAAGTCTTTTGAACTTCTTATCATGATCCTTTTCTTCTCTGTACCAACATGTCCAGGGAAGAGGAATGGCAGTTTGGGGAGGAGGTGGGGTGATGAGAGATCGCCAGCATCCCTTCCTGCCCACACACTTTCCCTCGTCATCTACTTCCCGCTCAGCCCCAGTGTTAATTCCTAGTGGCAGCGATAAGGTTTCATATTTTCATATGAAAATAACTCTTTACTACATCATGGTTGGAGTCCTCAGTTGCCCATCACTATAGGGGGTAAGTGTAAGTCAGTGCTTTTGGAAAATGTAAATTTTTCTTTTGTATAGTTGATTAACTATGATGTGATAGTTTCAGGTGTACAGCAAAGTGATTCAGTTATACATATACATGTATCTATTCTTTTTCAAATTCTTTTAATTACTAGAATTAGACACAACAATCACCAAAAATATCCTGTTCCCATATCCTGACCGTAATGCCAAGGGGTCCCATTGTGCATATTGGAAGACAAATCTTAAAGGAGAAAACTACAGTTCATTATTATAGTTCAAGTTCTTTTCCCGAATCAAACTCTATTTTAAAGCGACCAAGGAAGTTCACTGTTTATAATTATGGTAAAATTTTTTTTGCAAAAGGCTTGGTTTTGTAATGCCAGTACTTCCTGAATGATCTGTTTTGACTACTATTTATCATTTTATCTTACGAGCCCTTCCTAGGTTAAGTTATCACATGGGTAGCAGCCGTGTGGACACACATGGAGCTCTTTTCCCCAAGGTAGTCCCCGAGAATGTTTTACCCTATAATTCCTGCAACATTTTTTTTCCAAGTCAATCCACGCAAATTGTCAAGTCACCACGCGGTCCAGGCAATTTGAAAATTCACTTCAGTCCATGATTTCCCCTTGCTTAATCTACATTACAATCAATGTTAAAGAAATAGTCTTGCTAAAGCACTGACTAGTTAAAAAACAAAAACAAAAAACTAGCAGTTTTCTGTTACTCCTGTAGCCTTTGGGGGCTGCATAGAACAATATCATCTGAGGATGATAGAGTGATAAGTTTTAGCGGGAGGGTCTATGTTTTTCTTATTTTACTACTCAGTACTAACAGCAATAAGAACTGGGATCAAGGAACTACTCAGTCCAGGGGGCTTCCAGAAAACCACAGTGGAAATATTACCTACATCATTACAATTCTAGGACTCAACCTGAAAGGTTTCTTGTTAAGTCAGGGTAGTAGGCATTTTTTTATAAACCCCATAAATGCTTCGGAAGACATTTATTGTGCAGCACTGAGAACCCCGAGATCTGATGTCAGAATACAGCTCTAAGTTTGAAATCTGCCCCTAGTAACTGTGTGGCACCCTGCAAGTCACCCAATGCTAGTACTACTAGTAATAACAACGAGACTAACATGTATTGACTGGTTACTATATGCTAGGCAGAGTTTTATACTTAGTGCTTTGCCGTGTTTGATATTTACTGTATCATTCAATCCTCATGTAAACCTTGTGAGGGAGGTACTAGTAATATCAATTTATAAATGAGTAAACAGAGGAGCTGAATTCTTCAAATACACACAAGTAGCATAGGGTCTGGAGCGGAAACCTGGTTACTATCTCCACATTCCAAGCTTTTAGCCACATCCGTCTGCTTCGATGAGCCTTAGTTTCCTTATCTGCAGAGTAAGGACAGTAAAAATTCTCTTGCGGGGTTGGCATGAGTGGCAAAGATCAGGAGTAAGGCATAGTGCAGGGACTGCTTCTAAAACTGGTAATTCGTTATCACTGCCGGGGCTGCTGCTATTAACAGTGGTTGTAACGTTAGTCAATTTCTAACGCGAAGGATCACGTGTCCTTTCTTTGCACACAAATCTCTGTGAACAGAGCCCAGCTCTACGCACTTAGGAAAGGTTGGTAGAATTATTATAGTTCAGCAGGGCCAAGGAGCAGGATGACCAAAGGCTCAGGCACCCGATTTGTGACCATTTGGATGCCTGCCCAGAGATCTACATTCCCCAGTAATGTGCTTCTTTTGGTAAGATCGTTTTTCCCATCAGAGCCACGGGAAGACAGCCATGCATCTGGGTCCAAAGTCCGCACACGGGGTAATCTGTGCCCTTTGCTTCTTTCCACAAAGAGAAGGTTCTTCCAGCTGGCAGCTCTAGCTGGCAGTGTGGGATTTTGCCCAGGCAACTTCATGAAGTTATCTGACCCTAGAGCATCACATGAATCTTTTTAAATTTCCTTTTTTTTAAATTTATGGAGGTAGCATTGGTTTATCATATTTATAAAAGTTTCACGTGTACAATGTAAGGTTCTGACTTCCGTATACGTGACAGCGAGAGCATCATGTGAATTTTTAAAGACTATCAAAAGATCAAGAATCTCAGTGCCGAACAGCCACACCCGAAACAGCAGTCTGGTTCAACAGTCCTCACTTTAATGGCAGTCCTTTCTTAAACACTAACAGCTAACAGAGAGCATCGCAAAGCATCAGTCACAGCTTAATTGGGCACTTAAAGGCTGCATGGGTAAGCATAAGAGATATGCATTTTTGCTATGGAAATACCTCTAGACCAGACATATGTGATGCAACAGCTGTCATCCAAAGCTGCCCTGCACCAAGACATGCTTGTCTGGAAAAGCCAGGACTGCCAGACAGCTTCTAATCTTCAGAGCAGCCTGCTGGGTGTCACCCCGCTCTCTCTCCCTCCACAACACGTGGGCAGGCGGGGATGCACAATGCCACTTCTGGACCTCCTTCTGTTCGCTGCCCTACAGCCGTGATGGCTCAAAACCCTGGGTCCTGTGGAAAGTGCTTGGCTAGTCTGTTACACAATTATTGAAATACCTACCAGGCTAAAACTTCCATTTCTAAAGCAGTGTTTCTCAACACGTGGACCTAGGTCTGCCTGTGTCACCATCTCCTTGTTAGAAACACAGATTGCTATGCGTGTTTCTCTATTTACTTGTCACTGTTTGTCTCCCTTGTTAGCGTGTAAGCCCTGGAGAGTAAAAGCTGGCCTGTTTACCCTGGTGCCCCATACCCCTAACAGTGTTTGGCACATAATGAAGCCTCAATAAATTAATTTGTAGAATGAATTGATTCCTGGGCCCTATACCTGACCTCCTGAATCAAAATCCCTAAGAACAGGGCCAAGGAATATACATTTTAAAGACATACACAGATGACTTTTATGCATGCTAAATTTTACAAACCATTGTTCTAAAGTAATTCATCCAATTCTAACTGGAGAGGTGAAAAGTTTTGTCTCCAGGGTCCCCCATACTAGCGGTCTGGTCAGTCTCTAAGGTAAAGTGAACATATTAATATAATCCTAGGGTGAAACTTTTTCCTTCTACTCACATACCTCCAACAGATGTCGATCTGCCACCCACAGTGTGCCAGGCTCTGGGTTCCTAAGTGGACAAAACAAATACGGGCTTGGACAGCCAAATGCCTGGCAAAGTCTGGAGCCTACCTGTTAAGAGCACATCCAGAGCTTTCCACTCTGTGAGAAGCGAACACTTGGACTTGATTATTTGACACGGCTGTCCCTTCTCCCTGCCCTGATACGGAAATGGGGCAGAGTGTATGTTCATTACTGCTTTCCCGGCAGGTTTGAATGACACCTCCGATCCATGAAAGCCAGATGTTATCTCAAAGGATTTATCTTACCTTAAAAGACAATAACCTTTCTAAAGACGTTTCCTATATGTTTGGCCCTTTGAGTTTGTTCTGGAAGCTCGGCATTTTCTTTCTAGGTAAAGCCAGCCTTTACCTGATCCTGGGCTGTCACACAGGTGACTCTCTCGTCCTGTTTCCTCATTTGAAAAATGAGACAATTAGACTAGAAAGAGGTCTAGAGCCCCTCGCAATTCTGATGTCCCCTAATGTGTGACTTCTCCATGAGGTCTTACTGCCTGGGCTTCACAAAGTATCCAGATGTGATTAGTGAGCAAATAGCGATTGTCAGGCCAGTCTCCCCAAAACTCTCCAAGGCAGAGAAGGTTAGTTGTGGTAGACTAGGTAACATTTGGGACTTGCAAACAATTTCTGAGAATTCTCTCTCTCAGTTTTTATGTTTGCCTACAAAAATACTACGGCAATTTTAATGCACTTAAAACTTGTTGTAAAAGGTAAATATAAGACCTGAATGTCCTCTGAAATTTGAACTTTTTGTTTCTATCACGGTGGAGCAAGGTGTCTTAGCACAGCCAGATAGATCTAGGAGAGGCTGAAAAATCACAGCTTTGAGGGACGCTCCCAAGCCAAGCTGTGAAGTATAGGGAGACACGTAGGGCATGAAAGGACCTCCAGAGCCCTTTCCCCGACCGCCCCCCCTCCAAAGCTTGCCCTTCCATTCCCGTTGTCCCTCCTTCAGAGGCCCATCTCACAGAAGTTCCCCAAAGGTGGGCTGCTCTGAATTAGAGTCATACCCTCAGCACCAAATTTAATGCCCTTTGTTCCATTGCAGCCCAACTGACTAATCACTGGTGATGTGTCCATTGCCATTGCCAGGTAATTGCATTTTAACTGCCTTTCTTTGGAAAACAGCCTCACAAAACTCAGTGGTTCTCCATGCTTTCAGACCCAATGTCTGCTTTATATGCCAACTATTATGTAATACCTTCTTTGTTAGCCTGAAATGAAAATTGTAGAAAATATAACTTACCTACTCACTGTGCCCAAATTATTTGTATTAAAAGGAGCAAGGTTAGGGGCTTCCCTGGTGGTGCAGTGGTTGAGAGTCTGCCTGCCAATGCAGGGGACACGGGTTCAAGCCCTCGCCCGGGAAGATCCCACATGCTGCGGAGCAACTAAACCCGTGCGCCACAACTACTGAGCCTGCGCTCTAGAGCCCGCAAGCCACAACTACTGAGCCCACGTGCCACAGCTACTGAAGCCTGCACACCTAGAGCCTGTGCTCCGCAACAAGAAAAGCCACAAAAATGAGAAACCCGCGCACCGCAACGAAGAGTAGCCCCTGCTCGCCGCAACTAGAGAAAGCCTGTGAGCAGCAACGAAGACCCAATGCGGCCAAAAATAAATAAATAAATTTTTTAAAATAAGGAGGAAGGTTAGAGAAGTAGTTTATAATAAGACAACATATTTCAATAGGTAAAGCTTAAGCAAGACCACACTAGAAGCTCTAATGGAGTAGCCCAAATGCTTGCTCTGTGTCTAAATCTATATCTACCTAAAATCACAAGGACCACCACAAATGACTATGGAGCTAGTGACACATTCCAAAACCTCACTTACTGTCCCCTAAATGCCAGTAGCCTCCCCAACCATTTATTGTGACAAACGCCTCCCCATCATTTATTTTTCCAAATTGTCTTTTACAAACCTAGATCAATGGCCCAGATGTGAAAAGTTTAGCCAGTTTAGCAATGTCAAGAGAGCTATTTTGGTTTAAAGAATAGTTCACAGCCTCCAGTAACATGCTGCTACTCTGTCCTTTGCCTGGTTTTTTTCCCCAAAATCTTGGGGTAGGAATGTCATAACGCATAATGGCAATCTCAACAATGAAAGCTAACATTTATGGAATACTTCCCATATGCCAAGCACTTTAAAAAATTTTTTTGCATTTATTAACTCATTTAATCCTCATAACTCCATAAGTAATATTATTATCACTATGTTCCAGGGCTCATAATAATACGCACAGGGAAATTCAGTAACTTGACTAAGATCACACATCTAGACACATTCTAACTTCTTGTAGAAATCAACTCCTTTGATTATTATAATAGCGAGGTTTTATAGTAAACAAAGTACTATCTGGGTTTCTATTTTAGGAAAGAAACATTTCAGAGATGAAAGGATGTTTCTTTCTCCATTGCCTGTCTGCCTGTTTGACATTTGGGTCCATGAGTTCTTGGCCTGCTTTGTGCTTTTAGCCCTTGGAATGTAATTAGGTAGCTTTTGACAATATTTTCATCCAAATGATTCAGAGCGGATTTTCTCTTCTTGGTGTCTCATCTCTATGTGCAATGGCAGGTCCATTCATTGGAAGATTTGGAATGCAAATCTTTTTCTGAACTCTGCTTTCAGTGCCAAAAGTCTTGCTCCAAAGCAGGTTTGTTTTAATCAAATTAAGAAATGACCTAAAAAGCAGGCTCTGTGCAGAGTGGACAGACATGCGGACAGTGAGGTCGGGCCTCTCCTAAACGTGTCAGAAATTACAGTCCAGCATCATTCAGGGAGGAAATGCCTTTCTTTCTGGAAACAACCAAGCAGTTGTTCTAACTGGTCATTATTATCATTGATTTAAGGTTGGACTTCTACCCTCCTGCGGCTCCTTGTAAAGGCAACAAAGGAAATTATTCAAAGCAAACTTGATATACTTATTTTCCTTTCAGGGGGAAAATGATCCCATCTGATCTTGAAAGAAGGATCCTTGAAGCCAAACAAAAAGTAAGTTTTTGAAGGGAGATTTATCCAGCCCATAACAAGCTGACGGTATGTATTTCTGTTTCCATCCAGTAGAGAACACATTTTTGTTTTATTTTTAAAAGAGAATATGGAATTTTGCATTGTCATTACTTATTTCTCTGAGTGATAGGCTCTGCTTTGAAAAAGTCTAAGTTACTGAATAAATACCGTACACAGTGATACTGTAACAGTTTCCAAAGGATTTTTCTTCCCATGTGATGAAGATTGGCATTAAACAGACACATTGGAAAGACTGTATTCACAAGCGGGAAATCCCAGGAAGCTAATTTAGCATATGGGAGTTACTGTGTGTGGTTATTTGAAAAGGGCCAATATTTCCTGCCTAGACACATGCTGATGTGTTGGTGCTTCAAACACCTTATTTTTCAGGAAACAATTCAGTACTTTTTTTTTAGAAGTGACAATTTCTGAAGACCTGCTAAAAATTCCTACAAAGCTCTAGGAAGTCATTTACATCCCTGGATGGCTCACAGGCCAGAGCTTTTAGTAGATCTAATCTACAGTTCCTAGTTCAACGATATAACACACGAATTGTACTATTAGGATCTCAGGAATAATTATTAATTTTCATGCCCTTTTCCCCCCTACAAAGTGGCAGCCGCATCCTTTCCCCTTGTTCTGGTACTGGAACTACTTCTAGTAACATAAACCTTTGCTGCCACCTAAAGACTGACTCTGTAACATCAGGTTCCATCATGAATTTGAGGCATTCTTCGGCCATCTTTCAGCAGAGGCCTATTATTTCTATCAATTTTCGTTTAGCCACGGCCAGACAGACTGAGCCAACTTAGACAGATAAAAGTCACGGCTTACTGTTTAGCCCCAAGTGAATCCTCTCCTCTAAGGCTCCAAATAGGAATAATGGGCTGGTCAGAGTTCCTTCCCTTTGTCCTCTTGACTGCTCACTCTGGAAGATTTATTACGTTCAGAGACCCTGTTATGAAAAAGGAAGATTAGAAAAGTAAGCGGGGGTGGGGTAGGGAAGGGCAGAAAGTCTCCCTGGAATATATCAGTGGTTTGTGGGCACCACTAAGCTTACTCACCTCTGAGTCCAATGTAGCCTTTTCTGAGAACCAGAATGTCTGTTCTCATAAAGCAACTGGCAGGGCCAACAGAATGGCCTGGAGAACCTAGACCCTGGAAAACGAACATCATTCCTACTAGGCTCCAAGGTGTTGTTAACCCTCCTGATGGTTCCAAAAATGCAGACGTGTATGATAGGAGGAGAATGTCCACTGTTATTTTTTATCAGCTTTTTAAAAGAATCCTTTGACCCCCCCATTTTACATTATTTGGGGCTCTCTCATTTGCGCAGGGATTTGTCCCTTTCCTTGTGAGTGCCACGGCTGGGACCACCGTGTATGGAGCGTTCGATCCCCTGTTAGCTGTTGCTGACATTTGCAAAAAGTATAAGATCTGGATGCACGTGGATGTAAGTATCCCATAGGGAGTGCCACTAAAATGTCCTTGCACATTTTTCACCTGGAGCTCATGGAGTGAAATGTATTCTCTCTATTTTTTTTTACTTTAGGAGTTTATTTTCAGGATGGTGATAGTTAAGCTTTTAAAAATTGCAGAGACAAAGTAGTACACAACTCACACAGTGCATAACATTCGCTGGAACCAGTCTGAGGCTGATTATGCCTTAACTTTCCCAACAGGATAATATTCTTATTTCTATGACCAGGACCTGAGCTGGGCACTTAGTTCTCAATTCATTGGACCATAATGTCCAAGGAGGAATATGGCTTATGTACACACACACACAGTCACACACATGCAAAGCTTACTTCCCTATGAGAATGATCCAAAGAGTAAATAGGAGTTGCATTTATATAGGAAATCCAATGGATGAAAAAATTCAGCTCAAGTCAGAGACTAGTATAATCAAAGAGGAAAGCGGACTTGACAACTTGCTAGGAAATATGAATCCAAATTTCCAATTTCTTATCTTGGTCAGCTAGTAAGATAAACTATGTATGAGATGTTTTGACTGCAGGGTTAGTCACACCAAAAAATAATGGCGATGCACCCATCAAGACATTTCCAAATGAAAAGAAATGTCAACTTTTAGAAGGACGGATTAAAGGGATTAAAGTTTAGACTGGTATGACTCCAAGTGTGGCTCCAAGATCAGCTGCTCTCTGCAAACTGTTTAGGACCCACCATGAGATAAGGAATCAGTGCCAAATCATCTCTAAGCACAATGCTTGGTTCAGCTGATGTGTTTTCCATTGTGAGACTTTCTCCACGAAGGAAGCATAAGTTGATTTACATTCTGGTGCAAGAGGCTTATGTTATAGAGTAGACTGTTATTGAGTAGATCATTTGGCTTTATAGTAAGCATTCAGACCAAATTAATTCCTCTTTCTTAAAGAGCAGAAAACCTCCAGAGGCTAAGTTAGGTAAATTTCCATTACCCCAGAGTTATCCTGCATCGCAGTTTCCAGTCTTCTTTTCCTTCCCTGATTCACAGTGTGATTTGTTCCCTTTATTTCACACATGAAGACACTGAGAAAAGGTGGACAGACCCAAGTACCATCAGTGACCTGGGTCTTGGAACTGGAGAGCCTATGAAACCTCACTAGCTGATTCAGGAAGAGGATTATCCTGACAGCCTTAAAAGCAGCAATGTGTGTCCCGAGCCAACAGATGCAGTAGGCTCTCCTCCAGAATTTCTACTTAAAATAGAAGTAGGAGATCTTTCAACCAGTTGTATTAGCTTTCTTTGAAACATATCAAGTTTACCACTCATTACCCTTACTGTTTATAATTCTATAATTAAACCAGAAAAAAACCTTAAAATATTACACATTTGGAAAATTCGATAATTTTTCAAAGTGTAAAAGGACTGAAATTACAACAAAGAAAAGAATGCAGTTATACCCAGTTTTTTTCTTTAAAATTATCCCAGGGTTATTTTTACACCCAAAGAATGTTAACATTTTCCAATGAATCTCCATCTTTACATCTTATCTTTGAGGGAGATCATTACACCAATTCAAATCTTCAAACTTGAGTACAAATTTTTAAAGGGGCACATTCTAATTGTTCAACTGATTGGTACAAATCTTGCCTGCTTGCTTTTTTTTTTTTTTGGCTGTTAGTTTTGTTTTGGCTTTTGGTTTATCTTATCCAAAATTACACATCAGTAAAACAAGCTTGTGAAGCTGTCTCCTTCCCCTGGAATCATGCAAACTTGTCAAAAAGAGTTTTTCTTGCAACTTGAAAGCAGTTTAAAGGGTCCCAGCCCATCTTATCTACTCTAAACTGTGGAGATACTAGGGTTTCTAGTTCTGAGGTTATGAGCTTCACTAAGACTGAGTGGTGGTGATGGGTTGGGGGAGGATCTTTCTCCTTCTCATGCAGACTGAGGAAATGTTTGGCTCCTTACATCCATAGAAATCTGAGGTGGAGCCTGAGACCTTAGAATAGCCCCCCAAGTTAACCTTTGGAAGTCTAGTGGCCAATCTCCAAGTTACCTGGGGTTGAGGCTGTACCTTTCACCCTACGCAATGCTTGCCGTTCCAGAAGACACCAAACTCTAGAAATCCAGGCAATGAAAAACACTGTCTTTTTTTTTGTATGCTCTCCCTTTTCCAGGCAGCTTGGGGTGGGGGATTACTGATGTCCCAGAAACACAAGTGGAAACTGAGCGGCGTGGAGAGGTACACACATTTTTCTTGTTAACAATGTAAAGTGTGAAAGCTGAATGTGAAAAGCAAATTACACCCAATTTCCAAGAACTGTTGGTGTACAGATGAGCCCATTCTGTGCAGTGCCTGTGTGCCTTATGTGCTCATGTATGCATGAATATTATGTGCAGACAACGAAGAAATTAAATCCCATACCAAGTGACCCAAGTGGAATGTTTCTCAAACACAGAGATTCCTAACTGGCCTCCATGGTTGGCCAGAGGACTCAGGAATGACCTTCCTGGGATCTCTGAACCAACTACCAAAACTGTTTAAAACTTCAGGCCGTCCACTGTTTTCTAGGGAGATATATAGCTTTCATGTTTCATGAGAGGATAATATCCACTGCTTTAAAGAAATCAATAAATAATTTTGTGAAGCAAATAAGCACATTGTAATTTATCAGCATTGAAAGAGGAGTTTGGGGTTTAACATGGCCCCTTTACTTAAAGTGAAACCTGCTTGTGATAACATCACCTGATAGTTTCATCCCCATAATAATTTTTCTGGTATAGCTCCGTTTGATGCTGCAAAGCACCTTTTATTCAGAGACTAAGCAGTAGACCATTGAGAAAAGCTGCAAAATACAAAGGAAATCATTTTTGATTAGCGTAAAGCCTACTCAGGGCCAGAGGAAAAAGGAAAAGAATTCCAGAATGCAAAATCAGCCTCAGCCTTTAGTTCTGGCCCACGTGCAGAGGGACCTCAGAGTTCCTGGTTCTCCCATCACAACATGGCAGGTCAAGGATAGTGGTGAGCTCTGACACTCCGGGCAACTGAGAAAGCCTGGATCCATCCAGGGCTGCCCATTGCCCACTGTGCCCTGCCCAGTAGCCAGGTGCTGCCCAGGAAGAGTTGCCCACTGGCTCTGCCTCTGGACATCTTGGCACAATTTCTGTCCCGAGGCGAGAAGAGAGGCTGCTGGAGCTCAGAAGCGTCTGGGAGCACTGGGCAGACAGGGCAGCCGGGCCAGAATGAATGGCAGGGTGTGCTGTGTGACATCCAGGCCCACCCACACGTAGAGAAGCCATGGGTGCGGAAGGAGGGCAGAGGCACAGTCTGGGGCACTCTGTCGCATGAGCGGAAAGAAGGCTGGGCAGGCCAGCCCAGGCCCAGGTCAGCAGGGTTGTGTCTCGGAGTCTGCTGCCTGCCCTCTGACTGCAGGTGCCAGTTCCGGTGTGAGTGGATGAGGACAGGCACGGCCCCTTCCCAGAGGCAGCCAGCTTTAGGTCTCTGCTTCTGGTCCATTGGGCTGAATTCCTTTTTTCACGAAGATCCGCCTGAAACCAGAAGCTCAAGGACGAGGCAGTGAGCTAAACAGTGAGAGAGAATGAAGAAGAGAGAACCATTCAGAAGGTGCCTGTTCAGAGGATCAGAACAAGAATTCAATTGACGTGCTGTCGAGAGAAGTGGCCTGGACACAGAACCTTCTCGTCTTTGAGTCCCTTTAAGTTGAGCAGCCCAAAAAGTGAGAGGCTGTTACTACCGTACCTTTCACGCCAGCTGTGACTCCAAGTGCTGATGGCCAGCGTGGGGCACCCTCGACCAATGACAACCTGAAAGCTCACGAACTCACCTACCCTGGGCCTTGGAAAGATAAAAACCCATGTGCTTTTGTCCTGAAGACTAAAGACTTTGGAGAGCAAAGCTTAGAACATTCGTCATGGGACATAGCGTCTTCTCTAATTGCCACAAGTCTTGAAACTGTGTTGTAAGTAAATCTACTAAGTGGAATAGCCAAACAGGAAGTCTTTTTTAAAAACGAGGGACTGTCGGGACTTCCCTGGCGGTCCAGTGATTAGGACTCCGAGCTTCCACTGCAGGGGGCATGAGTTCGATCCTGGGTCGGGGGGTTTGAGCCGAACCGCCTCAGCCATCCATCGATCTGAGAGAATCCATCTCAGTGACTCATCAGCAAAAGGCACACTTTCTTTGGTGAATAAGATTGTAAGGCCACGGACAGCCCCGGCCGTAATGTGCATGGACACACGTTTAGGAAAGAAATTTGCCTCACTTGAGATGTTACGTTTTTCCAAGCACTAAGACTCTCTCTAAAGTGGAGGAAATCTGTGGTCGATTCCTGTCCCCAAATCCAGAGGTGGACCAGTGGTCCCAGGGATCCCAGAGTACCGTCCTCATAACAAAATGGCACAGGCACCCGGAGCCCTGCCTGGCATCCCCTTCGAGAACCAACCCAGTTCTCAGAGAGCACCTTTCTTCCCCGATAACACTGTCAAGCGCTTTAGGGGTGCTGTGGCTGAGAGGGTGCCGGGAGCCCTGGCACTCCAGAGCATGTTTCTGGGCACTGTAAGGGCATGTTTCTGGGCACTGTAAGGGACACTTCTTTAATCCCTCCCGGCAGCAGGCTGCTGTGTACCTGGAAGAGCCCATTGTTGTGGTCCACTCTCAAGACTTTCTGGCCAAGCTGAAGGTTCCAGCACAGATTCTGCCGAATTACCAATTATTACTCTCACTCCCACTCCTGAAACTCAGTTACCGGACCTCTGTCACAGGCAAGCCACATCACAAGGCACAGCGCGGGCACAAAGTCAAATACAACACGAAGCCTATCTTCAAAGGGTTTAGAATCTAGTAGGGAGACTGCAGTCAACCATGGATTACAATTCAAGGCAGAGGAATTAAAGGCTCAAGAGATCATTCCTTCTAACCAGGGTTATTAGAGGAGAGGAAGCCTGCCCCCGGGGGTGGGCACTGCAGCCTCATCAGGCAGAAGTGGAAGAAGGGCGTGAAGGTGAAGACCAGGGGCACGGAGGTTTGAGAGGATCCTTGGCGAAAGTTCAGACAGGTCTGGTTGGAGACTGAGATGGATTCATGGCAGTGACCAGGGAGCTAGTGGAGGGTCCAAAAGAAGTCCTGCCCAGTGAGTGTCAGCGGAGGGCCTGGCCGCAGAGCCAAGTCCAGATCACCGTAAATCCCTGAGCCGAGCACCACTGCTGTGTGAGCCATTGTTACGCATGGAGAGCGTTCTGTTTCTCGGGCTGGGGAGAAAACCTGGAGAGGCCCTGCCGTAGCAGCCATAGTGCGGGTCCGAGGAGAGGAGTGGCATTACCTGCGCTTTGGAAAGCCTCCTCTGGATTCAAGAGAAGGAGGCCAGGACTGGCTAGAAGCTACTGGGCATCACAGAGGTCCAGGTGCAGGAGGTAGCGGAGGGGAGAGATGCTGAGGGTGGGAACCAGAGCAGCCGCGGCAGCAGCGAGGGAGAGGAGGAGATGAACCCAGGAGAGGTGCCTTATCAGGAGCAGGATGCATCATCAGAGACCTGCTCTTCAGTGTAATTTAAAGAACCGCTGCTTCTGCTTCCTTCACTTGCTTCTGAAATAGCTTGTGTGTGTATATAGAAAAGTCGCACTCCAGTTACACTAAGAACACCAGGTGTTACAAATGCTGAAGCACGATTTGCATCTAATGCTTTTTTGTTTGTTTGTTTGTTTGCCTTGCTGTACTTTCTAATATTTTAGGAAATTCCAGAGAGTTTCATCTTTGACAGATTTTACAGTTTTGTGTATCATGTTGAAAAGCGTGAGGGACATTTTTTTTGGATATGTCTTTGATTGAGCTAGCTTTAGCTTGTTGTATATAACACACCTTTCTCAAAGGCGTTTTGCATCAAGAGTCTACCACCATCGTTCTGGGAGTATATCAAAACTGCCTGGGGAACTTTTTCAACATGCATATACCAGTCACATCCCAAGGAAACATTGCAGACTCTCCAGGGTTTTGAGTGAATACCTGTGGCATTAGGTCATGGTTAGAGCAAGGACCCTGTGTAGACTGGCAATGGCTTGAATCCCACTTGCTGGTTGTGTACCCTTGGGCAAGGTGTCTCTCCATCCTTAAAACTGGTACAATAACAGTATGTACCTCACAGGGCTACTGTTGTGTGGATTAGATGAATGAATCCATCTGAATCAGTTAGAGCAGTGCCTGTCAATAGTAAATACATAATAAATGTAGTTAGCGTGTGAATACTGAAAATTTTCCAAATGGTTCTCATACACACACACACACACACACACACACACACACAATCTAGCACCAAAGTACTACAGAATAAAATGCTTTATACAGAATTGAAAAAAAAAAACAAGCTGCAAGGGGTGATATCAGTAGAGGGAATAAAAGAGAATGAAACCAAAACACTAAGGTTTGGGAGCTGGACGCTTGGGAGGAGACTGGTGTGAGGAATCGAGGTCCGGGATAGAGGAGAGAGAAAAGATCTGAAGGATGAGGAGGGAGCAAGTTAACGAGTTCACTTGGGATCTTCTGAGTTTGAGGTGCCAATGAGGGCACTGGGATATGTCTCAAAATGGCCCTAGGGGGCTCAGCTCTCTCCAACTTAGGGAAAATCACAGAGGACTGAATCCCAGGGCAAAACATTTTGAAATGAACCCGAGGCTGTTTTTCCCAAATGGCTAACATTTCTCCAGTAAACGAATGCCCTGTCTTTGAATCACTCTGTGCATCTTTTTGCACCTTTATGAGGCAGCCCCTCTGAGAGAATTCAGTGACCGGTCGGTGTGAGTCTTGGCAGCTTCTAGTCTAGAAAGACAAATGGGCCGCTGCAGAGAAATAAACACCCTCAGTCAGAGCCGTGGAGAACAGCTATTTTCTTCTCCATCAGGTGCCATTACTGAGAAAGCTGCATTTCATCAGGATCAGGCATCTAGCTATAGACTATTATAGAATGTACAGAATGACAGTGTACGTGTGCCCAGTGTCACAAAGCTCGTGAATGATAGAGTTGAAATCAGTAGCAAGAGCCAACCTTATTTGATGTTTACTGTGTGTTGGACACAGTTATAAGCCCTTTACCCAAACAATTTACTAGTATTCTCCTTTGAGAGACAAGGAAATCGAGGCACAGAGAAGTTAAGTAACCTGCTCAAGGTTGCACAGCCAGGAAGTGATAGAAGCTGAATACAAACTTGAGCTCCCCTCCCTTAACCACTATTTTCCTACTGCTCAGAGCCCAGGTTTCTTGACTCCGGGGTCATTCTAAAGAGCAAGGAGAAGTTTTCCTGGAAGGAGCTTTTCAATATCAGGTGTTTTTTTTTTTAAATTATTATTCCTGAAGTCTTTTAGTCCACCGTGCAGGGGTGTAGCCATCTGGCCATGAACTGCCTTCGCTTCTTTCCCTGATTCCAACACATCTGACAGCCAGTGTCAAAGCTAAAGGAAGACCAGACAATGAGCTGGACTATTCATCCATTCACATAAGATCCCCAGGCCAGTAAGTGTTCTCTGACTGGCCAGCGATGACCGCCATTCATCAGCTAGATGAATGGGATCTTTCCCAGCATCTCATTTCTTCCCAAGGTTCTCACACCTGGAGCGCCGGGAGTCTGCCGCTCGGCCAGGAGAGGGCCGGCAACACGCAGCGCCCTGGAGACAGCTGCCACGGACGGTCCTACCACTCTCCTTCCTCCTGTGAGTCCGTTTAGGCCAAGGTCGCGTTCCTGAGGCTCTTCCTCAAGGATTCTCTGTCTCTCAGAAGACACGTGCCGAGACTCCTGTGAAGTGAGCAGCTGCTTTCCCGGGAGCTGGAGGAGGACGGGTTGGAAGAGCACAGCGGGAAGCTGAAGAAGGCTGCAGAGACAATACTTGATCGGCCTTAAAGAATAAGTGGCACTTAACCACGTGAAGCAACGGGAGATGACATTCTAGGAAGAGGAAACAGCCCTAGGAGACCCAGGAGCATGAGAATAGAATTTTCTGAGAACAGAACATACTCTGGTGTGATGGAAAGCGGTACAGCAAACTGACAGGACTCAAGACGGGCCCCGTGGCCTGGGGTCACCTGTGTGGACACCGTGAACCATACCCCGCAGTTTGGAATCTAGGCCGGAGGCAGAAGGAAAGAGGAGAGGGCCGTAAACAGAGCTAGAAAATCACTATGGTACCGGGTGGAGGATGAAAGGGAAACCAGGCATCAGTTAAGACAATACATCCAGATTAAAATAATAATAATAATAATTATTATTAAAGGACCCTGTACCAGGACTATGGCTTAGGCTTTTCAAATAGCGTAAACCCCTGAGCTGAGAATCGCTATTACTGATGGGAGAGCATTCTATTTATCAAGTATGTTGGGACACAATAGATTGAAAGCTGCTGTAGGAGCCGTAGCTCATCTCCCCCGCGGTCCAGAAGGATATCTCTGCATAAGACAAGAGATGGAAGCAGGGGATAAGCTAGAAGCTGTTATGAAAGGACACATTTGAGACATTTGGTAATTGACTGAATGGGAAGAAGGAGGAACTAGGTTGGGTAAAGAACAAAGTTCAGCTGTGGAATGAGCCATTGCTCTGAGCTCCAGGGCAGGGCTGTTGGGTCAGAAGCAGGGACACTGGAGGCACATGAGGGCCCCTGCCTGGAGCCCTGCTCCGTGGTGACCACGGGAGGGACCCTGGACTGGATGATCCCCAGTCACTCCGAGAGGCTCTCAGAGCACCATGGGGGCTGAATGGAGATACTAGCCCTCACCTACTGTCTCCGCAGACAAAGAAAAAGTTGTAGATTGAAGAGTCCACTTCTCGTTTTGTAAATTAATGCCATGCTCGAGTCTGAGCACAGTGCCAAGAACCTCGAGCCCTGTTGCCCATCACAGGGTCCTCTGTGCCTGTCACAGGTGCCACCCTCTTAACGTGACTTCTTTCCTTTAGGGCCAACTCTGTGACATGGAATCCACATAAGATGATGGGCGTCCCTTTGCAGTGCTCTGCTCTCCTGGTTAGAGAAGAGGTATGTCTTTCCTGACTCGTGGCCCGGTCCATAGGTGGGGTTGTATAGAGTAAATGTGTGTAGTGACAAAACCAGCATGATTTTACAGGCTGGAACAGTGAGCCGCATCCACAAAAAGGGGAGATTGTTAATTAGGATAATTGTAAGGACCTGCTTTTCTGTCCAAATATAGGATGGTTGTATTTTGACGAGACGAGACAGGCGTGTTCCATGAATGGCTAAATTGTTGTACTTGTGGAAAAGACGTAGGACATTAGGTTGTACTCTGCAGGATCAACGGTGGGTCAAGAGAGAAATACCATTCAAAAAATAGTAATGGGATAAAAGAGGTGGAGCTTCAGGATGAGGGAGATGGCAGTTCCCCACTGGCCTTTGGTTAAACCACACCTGGAGTGGTTTGCTTAGGTTAGTGTCAAATCGTATAGGGAACCCCATCAAGCTAGAGCTCGAACAGTGAGGGACATTAGTTAACATGGAAGAGAGGTGGTTGAAGGAACTAAAGATGTTTCATCTAAAAAAAATTTAATTTAAAGGGCTGAGAGGAAGGCAGCCTTTGCAGCATAAATGACTCAAGTGGGAGAGATTAGTTTTTGCTTGATGCTTCAGAGAGCTGGGTTAGTAACACTGGATGGTACAACTTTGATGGTAAAATCAGAATTACCATGATTTGAGGTCTGACTTGGGATCAATAAAAGGAATGCTTTTCTAAAAATTAAGCTGCCCAACAGGTAATGAATTACTTATGTAGGAATAAATTCATCATCAGGGGAGGTGACTGAATGGACATTGGGCAAACACTTACTAGTAAGAGAACAGAGAGATAGAAGGGGAAGGAATAGGGACTTCCCTGGAGATCCAGTGGTTAAGACTCGGTGCTTCCACTGCAGGGGGCACGGGTTTGATCCCTGTTCGGGGAACTAAGATCCCGCATGCCTTGTGGTGTAGCCAAAAAAAAAGGGGGGAGGGGAAGGAATGCTATAAGATGGTATTAAGTACTCTGTGTTAAGAGAGTTCTCGGTTTTCAGAAAGCTTGGGATATATTAGCTGAAAGAGTTAAAAACAAGTTTCATTACTTCAGGGCATATCAGAGCCTTCAGTTGCTGATATATATTATAAATATCTAAAAAGAAAGTATTTTTGATAGTTTCCAAAGTTTACTTGACCAGGGGAATTTCTTTGACGGCAACTGTTTTACAGCCAGCAGCTATTCACGTATTTTAAATAGTTTAGGATATAATGGCTCAGAATCAGGACACTGTCTCACCTTTATGTGGCTTTTACTTAACCTTTTGTACAATGAGGCTGGTGCTGTCCCACCTTCTAGAGGTCATGTGCTTTGCTTTGCTTTTCCTATCCCAGTAGAAGCTGGTCTGGTCTGTCCGTCATTCCACACTCCCTTAGTGGTCTCCCTTAGGACTGATGGCACCTAAGCATGAGCTTGCATGGCTGGGGGAAAATGGTGCTAAGTTTCTGTGACCGTGAAACAAAATAGATGCACCAATTGCAATTTTCAGTCTCATTGGTCTTCGAGTCCAATTCAATGTCATTCTACTGCTCTATTACAATTACATTGTATTGAATTTCTACTAGTCTCAAGAAAAAATTACTTAATGAATTCCGCTGAATAAGAAGGCCAGACTACAAGACTGAGCCCAGTTCTGTTGTCTACCATCTGGACACTCGGTCTGGTCTTTCAGGACCTGGATCAAATTTTAGTTGCATTCTGTTTTAGTTTGGAGAACTTTTAAAAAGGGCTCTCACTTCTAACTTCAACGAAGTGATCACAGTTTAGTCTTTTCTTCTCTTTTCGTGAGTCATGAAAGAAAAAAGTAAATGCCAAAGTTTCTGTAAAATCACAATCACACTGTGGATAATCAAAGCGTCAAAGGCTTCCTGTGGTTCGAGACAAATTGCAATGTGGTGAGGAGACTAACGATGCTGTTTTAGTCAGAGAACATGATTCATTCACTGGTCTTTGGAATAGTTCGATCACTTTGCCACCCATTTTCCATAGTAAGCGCGTGTGTGGTGCAAGGGCAAATTAATGGTAATTGACAATGAAACTTTCTACTGTAACTACCATTAGCAAATGAGTATGAAAACATGGTGCGCAAGCTTTAACCACTCTTGAGAGAGGAGCGTGACATCTGAAAGATTCCCTGTTGAAGACCCCAGAGTAGCAATGTCTTTATTTTTTTAGGTTTTAGCTTATAAAAATGATAGCAATGAAGTGTCTTAAAAACTATGATATCCATAAAGAACTCAAACCCTTATAGCTAAATGATAAAGTACTTGAACTAAATATGAACAAAACAGTAGAAGAATCACACCAATAATATTTTACAAAACCAAAGAGTTTCCAAAATAGTTTGCTTACAACAAAACCAGGACATCAGGATATTCTCCCAATGAACATTATACTCTGACTGATTTTTTAAAAAATAAATGCCTTCTCACTGAAATTCGCCTGACCTGGATTTACATCCCAACTGTTCCATGTCTAGATGTAATTTACAGAGCAGCTTACATAAAGTTTTTGAGATTCAGTCTCATCTGTAAGATGGGAATTATTAGTAACCAGCCGCAATAAAGGGTATTGTAAAGCTTAAGTAAAATAATCAACAAATTTTAAAAAAGATAAACACCTTCTCTTAAAAAGGAGAGTAAAAGTACATATATGCCCTGTTGTTAACCTCTGGTAACAGCTGACCCTTAACCATTTATTCTATAGACTTGACCTATCACAACAGCCCATCCTATCCAGTTATTGGCCTCATTTTTTTTTCTCATTTGATTCTTTCTCCAGGATATTCACTGCCTCTTTCTTTTATTTTTTTTTCTTAATAATTTCCATCACAATGTAAATCTAATAGAATACCTAATAAAGTCAGTAGAGTTTCCTAAGTTTTCTCTTCTCTTCTAGGGATTGATGCAGAGTTGCAACCAGATGCATGCCTCCTACCTCTTTCAGCAAGATAAACACTACGACCTGTCCTACGACACCGGAGATAAGGCCTTACAGTGCGGACGTCACGTTGATGTTTTTAAACTCTGGCTAATGTGGAGAGCAAAGGTGAGCACGCTGGGATCGGCTGAATGTCGACTAAAAACAGACACTATATCTGGTGACCCTTATTATGACATGTTAAAAATTGATTTGCGAATTGAAAATTATTTACCCAAGATTAAGTTTCTTGAATCCTAGATCTAGTTATCTACACGGACAAGAATATAAGAAAACCCATTGAATGTTTTCTTTCTTTTAAACCTAATTGCTTCTAATGCTCACTCATCTAGAAAACCAGTACATGTTGCTTCTTACAGCAGAACCTCTGGATTCCTAAGAAGTGTTTCATTGTTGGTCTTGTCCCAACCCTTGGTTTTTACCCAGTGATTGATCCTTCGGGCAGGTTAAATGCAGTCTTTTTGTTTGGAGAATAAAAAGGAAAAAGAAAAAACCCAGCACGATAGTTTATTTTTGACATTTCACAGGGTAACCTCTAGTTATAAGGCTTTTTTTCAAAAACTCTGGAACTACCTAGTGACCTCTTTTGGTTCGGTTTCTCTATTTACCTCAGAATTTAACGGTAGATGATCACCCCTCTTTCAGAAATGGAACTCTGTAACTAATGGTGTGCGCCACTGCCTGGACCTAATTATCGCTTTCAAAGAGCATACGTGTGCGGTTAAATGTAAGCAGGCTGGAAGGGTCAAATATTGTATTTTTCATTTTGGCCAGATTCCTAACTTATATGTCACAAATCAGTGACTTTCCATCTGGTTTCACTAATCTCCCACAGGAGGCAATGGCCAGAGCCAGCGGGGACACTGGAAAAACCCAACCGCTAGAAAAATCCAACTGCTAAAAGAGTATGTGAGAGAAACCTGACAAAGGGAGAGATGAGAGGGAAGCTGGCATGCCCCGAGGTCCTGTGTGTTTGGGAAATGGTCCACAAATTTGTGGACCAGCTTTCTAAGTAGCCTACACAAAGAGGTAACAGGTTCAGCACCATAGGAACAAGCAAATAACTTGGTGTGCAGGATGAGACCACCGAATGGGTCCTTCCTCAGGTCTGTGTGAAGAGGTATGGACCAGGTCCACAGCACCCGGTCCATATGCTGGTGTTTATAAAAGTGTTCAAAGCAAACTGAATTGACTCAAACAGTTCAGAGAGGCGGATGGTTAACAAGAAAAAGAGGGGGCTTGGGAGTGAAGCAGTGCAGTCAACAACTATTTTATGGAACCTTCTTTAAACCCATCCTGGAAAAGGGCAGTTTAACTAGAAAGACTGTCTTAAAGACTATGATATGAACATATGCCTTTTGCTTAATACACAAATAACTCTTAGATGGTTTCCGGGGATGGCTAGACTACATGGTCTTCAAACAAGCCTCCATAATGGTATTTGCCCCGGTTGAGTTTTCTCTAAGTATTGCTAAGGATCAGGCAGCTACCTGGAGTGAGGCCCAAGGTGAGTTACTGCCCCATAAAGATGGGTGATGAGTGAGGTCAAATCCCTTGAGCTGGGCAGGGGACCCCTTCCCTTTCCTCTTTTGAAAGTTGAGAGCCTGACAAGGATAGGTATCTGGTCCCCACCGCCCAAGACAAGACTCATTCTGTAGGCAGTAACACTTTCATTTGGCAAAAATAAATCAATCGAGAACGTAGATTATTGGTGTACTCTCAGGCTGTTTTAAAACGAGCAGGTTTTTCATTTCATTGATTGGTGGGAATTGTAAAACGACAAAGGTAAACATCAGCTGGTATGTTGAAGAAAGCTTGGTCTCTAAACATTGTTAAGTATCACTCTTTTTGCCTCTAGTTCCCCTGGTGTTTTTATTAAAATGATGATCATTAGCTATATTTATACAAAAATGTTTCTGACACTGTTCATCGGTTCCCTGCTGCTGCTTTTCCGTCGGAAACCTCCCTGCCAGTGTGGTGCAGCCGGCTGGTTCTCAGAGAAACCACTCGGAGGGCATCAGGTGTGAATTAAACAGCAGGACCAAATGAAGCTTGAAATAAAGGCAAAGGATCCAGGTTCTAAAGGGCTGAAATACAGGCACCAGAAGAGGGGATAAAAAGAGAGAGAGAGAAAGAAAAAAATCACAGTGGCTGCGTAACTTATGGACACATTTTTTTTTTTGCATTGAAAAATAGTTTAATATTATACGTTATCATCATCCAGAATTTAAAATATTTTAAAGTAATTATTTCATGTACATCATGTTTGCGTAAAGGAATAATTCATTTTCTAACATTCATATATAAGGTGTGAACAAAAATGAAGACACACTGATAACTCTTTGTAATTAATGAAAGTCAACACATTATTTATGCTTAAAATGCAGAAATAGATGACAGTGAAGAATTACAGGTGAGAATTTGAGTTACTTAGAAGACATGGACACATATTTTTTTAATTCCTTACACAAACCCTTAAGTATCTAGACAGCTAAACGGCAAAAACGTCCATTGGCTTTCAACTTAAAGCTGCATTTAAAAAAAATGAAATGATAATAATTATTAAAGTAATAAGCTCAGCCCTACAATCCAGATCAAGGGTGAGGATAATTACCCTCCAACACCCCTAACTCTGTAGTAATGCCAGACAGGGCAGGAGAAGTACCCACTCCTAAGGAGAGCCATGAGAGAGTTGGCCGTGTCATTTTATTTTGCATCTGCAAAAGCAGTACAGTAAGCCCTCTACATACGAACCTTCAAGTTGCAAACTTTCAAAGATGCGAACGTGCGTTCACACGTCCAATCACGTAAGTTAGTTCACGTGTCTGGTGTACACTGTCACGTGCGTGCATCCTCTACAAGTGGTTGTGCTTTTGTGTACTTTACTGTACAGTACTATTTTCTGTGTTTGTTTCTTATGTATTATTTGTGTTAAAAGTATTATAAACCTTTTACAGTACAGTACTATATAGCCGATTGTGTTAGTTGGGTACCTAGGCTAACCTTGTTGGACTTATGGACAAATTGGACTTATGAACGCACTCTCGGAACAGAACTTGTTTGTTTCTAGGGGACTTGCTGTAATGAGGAGGAAGAGGAGGAATGTGGCATTAATCAGCAAACCCTCTGTTATCAGATACACCTGGAGAATACAGTGTTCCAGTGAATCTGCATTTTCTCCTTAGTTAGATAAACCACATGAAAAATAGTGACCTAAGTATAAATTACAATTCTTTCACCTGTTAATAGCAAATGGAGCTAAATGCACTGAAGACGGCCATCATGTTAAATCCAAGACAATTTGATTGGAGCAGATTAATGCAAAAAAAAAAAAAATATTGAGGCTCTTGATGTGGGATGCTAGGTGTTCTGGATGGTGGTATGATTTGTAAGCCTTGCACTGGCAAAGACACTGTGTCTTCCCTCAACTCTGTTCTTATTGGGTAGACCATTTATTTTGTCTGAATTTTATTAGAGAATCCTAGGACTTGATTATTTTTCATCTTGACAGATTTCCTCAGTGGTTAAAACTCACGGGTAGACATAAAAAAAAACCAAAAAAACCTTAAAAGGAGTCCCCTTTATTAGGCCTGCAGTGATGGCTTAATATGTAACTATTGAGTTTTTACCGTAAATCTTTGTGTTTGTATATGATTATGCAAATTGGCAGATTTCCTTATAATTTTCTATGAGTGGCCTCTGTAATTAAAATATAGATAACAGAGGGGTTGGCAAATGGCTGAGGGAAAAAAATAACAGGAGAAAACTATTAAAGGGAAATGGATGTCTGGCACTCTTTGCTGAGTGACTGAATGTTCCCTTTCTCTCTAAAATATTAATTTATTTTAATAAGTGGATACTGAGCATCTGTTATTGTGCCTGGTGCTGAGTGGGACCAGGGGACTTCAGTTCTCCAGGCAGGAAAGAGAAGTGCTCCAATGACCATCACAAAAGACAGAACACAACTGGTTATAAAGGAAACACAGACACACCTTGAAGAGTTAAAGAATGGAGAGTTCAGCCCTAGTTTGAGAGCCAAGAACGATTTATCAAGAGGTGATCTTCGAGATGGGTCGTGAACAGGATGGTAGAATAACTAAGATTTTGACCAGCAGAGCTGGGAAAAGAACATCCCAGGAGGAAGGTCAGGCAGGGGCTAAAGGGCGTATTTCGGGCTAGTAGAGAGTCTCAGCTGACTGAAGGAAAATTAGGGTGCTACCATCCAGATGAGAAGTGAGAGGGCCTGAGTGGGTGCGTCTAAACCCATGCCGGGTGTGTGTGGGTGAGGGATAAGATAAGACGTCTTTCTCCCAAAGCTCCTTCAGTGTAGCCTGCTGCTGGGATCCTGCCTTCCACCCACAAGTGCTCCTCTGAAACTTCAGCTTCCGTCACAGCAACTCAGGTCACGGCGATGTGACGCCCGATAAGGTTTTATATGTGTCTTTGTCATTCTCATAAGAAGAGCTGTGTGCTATATAATGATTCAACAAGCATTTGATAAACGAATGAATTTTGGAGAATCTCCTAAAAACCTGCAAAACCTTGAAAATAAAATATAGATCTTATGCCCGTAAATACTCCGTTTGAAAGGAGGAGCCCCAGGCGTCTAAGGGCACATCAGAGCTCCTGTGTCGCTCCCCCTGCACCTCTATAGCCTTCGTCTGAGGGGGGCAGTCACATTACTCCTGAGTGTCTCCAGAGTGAGCGCCCAGACTAGCAAAGGCTGGAGGACGCCCATCCCATCCGTGGTAACCCCACTCCCTTTGCAATACAATCACACTCATCTTCAGAGCGTTCATTTCACCTTCCTGCGTCTCTGTGTGGGAAATCAGACAGGCACCGTCATTCCCATGTGACCAGAGAGGTTAGCCAAGGCCACATGGTTGGACAAGGTCAGAGTCATACTGGTCCTGGACATATCCTGGATCAGGTCCATGCGAGATGAACTCCAACTCTAGGCTGGTCCAAAGGATCCAGTTTGGAGAACAATAAACTCCCCTCCCTCTTACGTAAGGTCCATCCCAAGTGGACCCAAACTGCCAGGTCGGTCCAAACCAATCCTAAATCCTTGGCAACCACAGACTCATGGAGCACAGGGGTGCTGGCCCGAACGCTCAGGCATCAGCTGGATCCTTGGAGTCAACAGGAACCAGTCAGCAAGGGTGGCGGTCTCCAAAGAAATGAATTTCTGAACCCATCAGACCTCTTGAATGCAGCTTGTTCTTAAACACGTTTCAGAGGTTACAAGTCACTGGCTCTGCCAGATCCCCCCTGTAGCTGGGACGATGAGACTTTGTTAACAGGAAAGTGGGCCCATCTTATCTGTATTACAGTTGCTTCCTCTAGATGCCGGGTTGGATTAGTCGCTGGTAGGCCTGTTCTGAGTTCCTGGGATGAGCATTAGCTGCTTCTCTAAGCTTCCCCTGAGCACTCCATCAATACCAAAGGAGTTAGGAGTAAAGCCGTGCTGAAAAGTAACTCCCTAGTGTGTCCTGTTGTCAGTTAAATAGTTCCTGTCCAAGGCTGTTGTGTTGTTTTTCCCAAGTCCAGATCCTGGGCTTCCAAGAGCTGGAAACTGAAAGACCTCTGTGATAATGTTCACCCATTACAGACAGATGAGCCGTTTATCCCCAAAGGAGAAATCTAATAAGCTTTGCAAAATGACGAGCTAACAAAGCATCTGTGTGCTCCTCAAGAGACTGTCATTCGTTTGTCCAACAGATATTCATTGAGCACCTACCCTATTTGCTCTATAATGGGGGGCACACTGGTGAACAAAAGTGGGGTCTGGAAATGACAAATTCACCTGACGGACAGGGACGAAGCAGGCATCCTGGGGGTGGCGTGTGTCTCTGTTGATGCTTCTTACCCACAAGGAAAGAATAGCCAGCCCTCCGGTCGTTAATGACTTCCATAATTACTCCTCTGAGCGGCAGAGGCAAATTTTCCCCTCGAGTAATCAAAATAATTGCCTGGGGAATGGAGGCTCGGAAAGAAAGGGATTGTGCCACCGAGAGCGGTGATGCTGAAAGGGAACAAAAGCACCTGACGGGGAGAGCATTAAAGGAGAAATAATTGCCAGAAAAGCCTCGAGTAACACAGTCTTATGTCAGGAAAGTGCCGGCGCAGAGCTGAGACCGAAGGGGCAGAAAGGCCACCGGTGTCCAGGGAGATTTGTCTCCGTGTCTCACCTGAGAGCTCTCCCACCTTTCTCAGCCTGCTAAGCTTTCTTCTTCTTCTCTCACTTAGGGGACCACCGGGTTTGAAGCACATATTGATAAGTGTTTGGAGCTGGCAGAGTATTTATACAATATCATCAAAAACCGAGCAGGTTATGAAATGGTGTTTGATGGAAAGGTATGTATTCTGATTTCTGCAATCCTCCAAAGTTTAGTCCATTCCAATTCTTATCACTAGTGTTTTTTGATGTTAAGAATGTACTGTCCAGGTAAGTGGGACCATTACAAAGGAGAAGCAGGGGTGAGAGGGTAAAAATCAAACTCACAAAAAATAACTGTATAATGGTGTGAAAATCAAAGGTGATTACAAATGTAAAAAGCAGGATTGTATCCGGAAGCTGCAGAATAGATTTGAAATGTCCTTGGAATTTTCAAACTTGCCAGTTTGGGCTGAGCGTTAATCTTACTTTCCTTTTCGTAGCCTCAGCACACAAATGTCTGCTTCTGGTATGTACCTCCGAGTTTGCGTGTTCTAGACAACAATGAAGAGAAAATGAGCCGCCTCTCTAAGGTAAGGACGCGAGCTCCTCTGATCTGTACCTCGGTGTATGTAACGGACCTTTCACGTGCATGTCATCCTTATGACAGATGTGTGTGTCTTTAGGAGAAATCCATCCTCAGCCTTAGTCAATTAAGCAATTCAGAATTAGAAATGAAAATATTAGAACACAAAATATTAAGGTTAACTTTTGTTCACTTGTGTCAGTAGTTTTTCAGAGTTTCAGAAAAGTTTCTTACTAAGTGCAAAACCCTTAAAATACAATGTCCAGGGACCAGTAAAATCTGCACACACACACGCGCACACACACACACACACACACATGCACACACAATCCCAGAGGGAAAAGCACTAAGGTGAAATAAATCATCTGCACTGTCCAATATGGTAGAATAGCTACATGTAGTTATTTAAATCTAAATCAATTAAAATAAAATTCAACTCAAAATTCACTTCTCAGTCACGTTAGACACATTTTAACTTGTGACTCGAGACTAATATATCAGATTGTGCAGACAGAAAACATCTGTGTCGTTACATAAAGCTCTCTTGGTCAGTACTGACATAGACCCAAAATGGGAGGAAATGTGGAGTCTTCTGGGCCACAAGAGTAGTTAAATTCTGGACCTAACAAGGCAGCGGAATTACTCTTTGTGGTCTCTTGCCTGGTACAGGGCTCAGCATACGATAGGCACTCAAAAATGTTTGTTGAACTAACGTGCCATTTACATATTCCAGAATAGGGAAGGGAAACACACTTAGGAAACCTACTAGTGGATCACAGACGTCTTCCCAGTGCACACTTTGGCTTGAAGACAGATATATAGGTAACAGATGGTTATCACTAAAACGAGCCCAGCCACAGCTTCATGAGGGAGGGAAAGACGAGAATCTGGTTAGTGCATTTTCTGCTCCAGTCAGGGCAGTGAGTGCGCAGATAGCCCACTGTCATTGAGGCAAAGTGGACACAGAAGGCCTGGGGCACCATGGGGACAGGACCACCATGGGGACGGGACCACATACAAACGCATTAGACCAAGGCAGGAGGCAAGGAGATGTCCTGCAGGTGTTCATCAGACAAGAGTCCCAGGCGGCATACAGTAAGTCCCCTACATACGAGCCTTCAAGTTGTGAACTTTCAAAGATGGGAACGTGCATTCCATCAACGTCAGGTGTGAGTGAAATTGCAGCTTGCCCTCCATCTCCTATTGCTAGCGATCCTTCAGCTCTGCCATCTCCCACCTCCTCTCCCTCCTCCAGTCAGTAACTCTTCTTGCCTGTTCACTCAATGCCAGCCCCTGTATGCCAGCTGTTGTACGGTACTACTATACTTTTCAAGGCACTGTACTGTAAGATTAAAAATGTTTTCTTTATTTTTTGTGTTTGTTTTTTATGTATTATTTGTATGAAAAGTATTATAAACCTATTACAGTACAGTACTATATAGCTGATTGTGTTAGTTGGGTACCTAGGCTAACCTTGTTGGACTTATGAACAAACTGGACTTACAAACACGCTCTCGGAATGGCACTCGGTCGTATGTAGGGGACTTACTGTGTTGGTCACCTCTTGTGTTTCTGGTTCTTTTTCTTCTTCATCATCTTCTTGAATTTTAATTTTTATTGTATTTGATCATTATCTGCATCTCTTCTATCAGCTTTTATACTCCTATGCTGACTGATGGCCTTTCAGACCTTTCAGAAGGTCAACAGTGGATTTAAAAGTACATTGGTAAGGAGAGACAAGATAGGGGTAGGGAAGTAAGAAGTACTAACTACTATGTATAAAATAAATAAGCTACAAGGATATATTGTACAGCACAGGGAATAGAGCCAATATTTTATAATAACTATAAATGGAGTATAACCTTTAAAAATTGTGAATCACTGAAACATATAATATTATAAATCAACTATACCTCAATAAAAATACTAATAAACAATAATAAAACTTTATAGAAAGTATTACAAAAAGTACATTGGTAAAGAAGTAGATTGGCCTCATATATAAAGTGACTTTTTTAAAGCCTATGTTATTAAATGTAATGGGAAATTTAATTGGTGAGATTTTAATGTTTTCAAATATCTTATTTATGGTTATTCTGCTTTTTGATTTTTCAAAATTTCTCTCAGCCTTCCAAGATGTAAAAACAAAAAGGTTTTGTAACACATAGTGAGAAATACATTTCTGTGATATCTTTGTGAGATTATTTCACGATGCTTTAATCTGAGCCCTCTTTGGAGGAAACAAATATGGATTTAAATTATGGAAGAGTTCCCTGGTTATTATTTTCTAAAGGATTGAAAAAGCTAATGGCACAAAGGATAAAATGGTACCCTAAAACTCTTAAGGCATCCCCAAAGAGCTCTTGTTGATTGAGCCTTCAGTGAATTCTTCAACATGCAGCCCCTTTTTTCCTAACTGACTTTCTTTATTCAGCAAAACCAAGAATGTGACCCCCAAAAAAGAGTCTAGAAAAAAATTAAAATGTTATATACTCATCAGAATAGTCAGAATCTTATTTCCTTCTTAACTTGCAATTAGTGATTATGCAATGAAGTAGATGTTCCATGTTCCTGCTAATTTTAGTTCGTCAGCATTTTCTGGAAGCAACCAAAAGCCATATGTATTTAGATGGCTGTGATTTCTGTCAACCCAGCTAGCTTTAGGAACCGGGGGGTTTCAGTCTTACTTTCTGCCAAAATCTGTTCGGGATGATGGCTGTTACCGTCAGTCTTTTGACCTCTGATCTGCATTTATTTCAAAAATTTGTGTTGAATGTCCTTAATAATTAATCCCATTCCTATGTATTCTTACTTGGATTGCCTATGAAAATGAAATCAGAGTTTAATTCACTGAGTAAAGCATTATCATTGTTTTATCAGTGCTAAAGAGCAAGCATGATTTATTGCACAAATAAAACTAAGGAACAGTTATGTGATTTTTTTCCTTAAATTCCTGCAGCCACATGGATTTGGAATTCTTTTTCTAATCTGGGATTTCTCTTCCCAGGAACACACTGACTTGCCATGCCTCACAGCACAAAGTGATACATTTCATGTCCTTAGGCTAAAATATTCTAGTAGATCCATTTTCAGAACTTAATCCCAGTCTTGAAATATTTAAATTCTTTTTTATATTTATTCCCCGGCATGAGCCTGATGCCCTGCATACATCGTTAATCCTTTGGGTGAAAGAAGATCAACCCAACAGAAACATTCCTCTTTGCATTACCTCCTTGTGGAATAAGGAAGGAGCAGAAAGGGATGTAAGAACGTGTTTGTCTAGAATCAGGAAATCTCAGTGTTGGAATCATCATCCACATTCATTTTCAGATGAGGAAATTAGGTTCAGGATGTGAAGGGAAGGTGAAATGAACATGAAGGTCAAGTCTGGCTTTGGCTTTGGCTTTCATAACTAACAAATAATTGGTCCTGATGGGGAACCATGTTGCTTTTTCACACTGAGTTCTTTGAGGATTAAAACCTCATTGCAAACCAATGATTATGTAAGTGTTGATATTCAAAAGTCACATGTTTATAACACCATTCTGTTTGAATCTATCCTTCATTTAAAATGAATACAACTGTGATAGAAGGCACAGTTCCCATATTGAACTGAGTTGCTGACTATGAATATCTAACATAAGTCTAAAGCTTCCCTGACATCTACATTCCTGGTTAGGTATTTGCAGCAACGAACCTAAAAGATCAATGTTATATTTACAGACTCCAGTGGTGAAATATGTGGACAGATCCTGCATACAGTTGGACATAATTTAAAATGTATGCCTCGTCCTTGGAGCTGTTCCTTTTATGCCACTCTTTACAGTCAATAAGGACTCAGGGAGCCCTCCATGTGCACACAGTGCTGTCCTGATAAAAGAAGTGAAGGACACTGTCCCTGCCTTCCAGGAGCTTACAGTTGAAGTACAAAGATGAAGTGTATTTTCTTATAACTGAGGGGATGATAGGAAATAGAATATAGACAGAATCTATGGATAAGGATCATGTACTTACAACTTAGAGAAAATATGCTAATGGACTGCAGAAGTCAGGAAAGGCTTCCTAGCAGGTGTAGGACTGTGGTGGAGCCTTGGAGTCTGCATAGGATACAAACTGGAAGTGAAAAGGAATTCTAAGCAAAGAGAACAAGTGTGACATGGTGAGACTGAGGACCAGTGTGAAGGGGTAAAAATATGTGTGGTACACCCAAGGGATATTGAATAAGTAGGTCTTGTCAGAGCTGCAGATTCATTTGTGTGGGCACTGGATGAGTCCTCAGAGCTGGTGACAAAAGGCATTTGTGCTGAACTGGAGTTTGAACTTAAATTCATACACAATAGAGGACCAAGGGCTGTAATCATCCATCTGGCATAAATGTGGTAAAATCTTGCCTGTGATCTGATTCTGTAATGTTAAATCCTTGTGGGTGCAGCTTTTTGCCTCAGCTGATTCTTCATGATTATTAGGTAATATATTTCAAAACATCTTGTAAACTGAGTTAATGCAAAAGGAGAATAAAAAGAAACTAGGAAGCTTTAGGGTCTCAAGAAAGAAAATAACTTTAGGGTCTCAAAAGTCTGCTTATTTTCACACATCACTTGATAGTGAGCCTCACATCTTTGTAACCAGTCTGTGAACCATGTCTTACTTCCAATGAGGGAGAAAAAACCTGTCCCCCAAATGTTGTACTGCCAAATTCTTTAGCCTTGGAACCAACATCAGATTCTTCCTGGTCTCCCAAAACACTAAGTAGAAAGTCAAGGTGTCAAGCTCCTGATGATAGCCTACCACTGATTATTCCTTTTAGCGCCTTCGAGATCTTGAAGGTATTAAACTGCTCCAGCCTTCTGATCCCAAGAAAAGTGAGAGGCAATTCCTTCAAGGGATGACAAATATGGTTCTGATTGTTCAGTTAAAAACTACAAATGCTACTTGGTATTGGGTTCTTTCATGAAAGGAAGAGTCCCTGGGAGAAACAGTCACCGTCGTGGTCTGGTCTCTTCCACAGGTGGCTCCAGTGATTAAAGCCAGAATGATGGAGTATGGGACCACAATGGTGAGCTACCAGCCCTTGGGAGACAAGGTCAATTTCTTCCGTATGGTCATCTCAAACCCCGCAGCAACTCACCAAGACATTGACTTCCTGATTGAAGAAATAGAACGCCTTGGACAAGACTTATAATAACCTAGCTCACTAAGCTGTTTCAGTTCTCTAGGTAGACAATTAAGTTGTCACACACTGTGTAAATGTATTTGTAGTTTGTTCCAAAGTAAATCTATTTCTATATTGTGGTGTCAAAGTAGAGTACAGTTTAAAAATCAAAAACAAACAAACATTGCTCCTTTTAAAAATCCTTTCCTAAGTTTAGAATACCTCTCTAATAATTAGTGACAAAAGGCTGTGTTCTAATCAATAAGGAAAAGCTTAAAATTGTTACAAATACTTCCCTTACTTTTAATATAGTGTGCAAATCAAACTTTATTTTCACTTCAGAGTAGTAGGGTTGAATAGTGCCAAATTGCCCCTGAATCATAAAAGGTTCTCTGGGGTGCAGTGAAAAGGATAAAGTAAATATAAAATGTATGCTGACAATAAAAAAAACTCTTGCCTTTTTCATAGTATTAGAAAAAAAATTTCTAATTTACCTATAGCAACATTTCAAATATATTTAAATACATATAATTTTACAAAAGGAAAATATATATATTAAAAAGAAGTCCTATTTTGTAACATATAGATTTTTATTTTATATGGGTTATACAAACTGCAGGGGCAGATATTAAAAACTAAGCCAGATTTGTTTTTCTCTTTCTTTTAACGGAGGCACAATAAAACACTTAGCAAAGTTATTTTGAAACATAGGCCCACAGAATTCTTAAAAGGTATGATGCCTTCTTTCTGTTCATTTTATGACTTATCACATCTCTAAAGTTAGTATTACAAAACAGACACAAAAGAATACTGCAAGTTCTTTAAAATGATTGGTCAGCTCGACAATAAGACTCTCTCCCCATTTAAGTTTTCCATCCATTGGACCTTAGTAGACCCGCTCAGTAGGCCTGACAGCCACGCTTCATCTTAGGCTAAATTAGGGTAATCGTCTCTCTTCTGCTTTCCAGTTCAGCCTGTTTAGAACAGAAGGTTGATGCCGGTTCTTGAGATATCTTCCCAGACAGTATTCTTTTATTAAGTCATTTGGATTCATTAGAGAAAATAAAAATAAAATCTAATCAGCCCGAGCAGAGGAATGAAACACTCCAGATGTGGCGAGCCCAGAAAAGTAAACTTGGCCTTAGTTTAAACTTGTGTGAGAATAATGATGTCATCCTGGATGCCACAGTGTCCCTGCCCAGGAAGGAGTCGTTCCCCTCCCAGGTCATTGCTCTTTCCCATTCACTCCCCATTCCGACCCACAAAAGTCTCTCCTGCTAAGCTCCCCATCACTGGGCTTCCCAATAATTAATTTCTACTCCATTAGTGGTTATTTTCCTCTCAGGAAATGAGCTCCTCACCTAGGATTTTGAGACAGCATCTTAAGACCTTCTTTTATCATCTGTCTCCCATCAAGACCCAAAGTGACCAGACTATGTAGAGATCATATGCTCCTTAGAATTCAAAATAATATTTTAAAAGCATCCTCTACCCCTGCAAACCTGATGGAGAGACATGAGCTAACGAGAGCTCCCACAGATATTTATGGGGCACAGACAGTCAGAGTCAAAGAGGTAGTGGAGGAGCGTGGACCCATATATGCAGACTGCAGATGCACATTTAGGAACATTCATCCTTTCTGTATGCCCCAGTCAGAGCAGTGGTCAGGAAGATGATAGGTGTATGAGAGAGGAAAGAGGACCCCATCCTTCGTCAAATAGAAAAGGCCTCTAACATGACCACGGGATCCAACCACCTGAAAGCTTCCCGAGCTTGCCCCTACATTCTCTCTCCCAGGTTATATATGAAAACATTGATATTTGAGATGAACATGGCTTTGAGCCCTCTCTATCTAGGAAGCAAATGGATTCCCTATGACTATTAGAAGAAAACGCTTTATCTGTGCCCCAGAATTTCATGAAGGAACAAGGCTCCCATTCTAGGCTGGGTCTAATGGCCAAGCATTCCTTTCCTTTCTAGAAATTAGCTATTGAGAATAAGCACACAACTGCCCACCTATTGTGAGCCTCAGGCCACAGACCCCATCTCAGAGGCAGAGACACTAATTATCAAACCCGCCATCCTGCTTGGAGGAGACGGTGAAGCCCAGTGGCCTGATCTGGACAGATCCCTCTCTACTCCAGGATGCTTCTACCTAGGGTTATAGATTCTCTATCAGAAGCGGCTGCTTTTTCACTTGATGGTATGACAGAACTTAAAGGAGGAATATTTGTGCCTGTGTTTGAAATTCCAGCAAAATAGTTTTTACCAAGAGCTTGTTTCCCCGACCCCCTGCCCCTTCCAGGTTCTTCCCCAAGTTTGCTGGGAGCCTTGCTCAATCCTATGCAGTGAAATGCTACCAACCATAACCCAAGGAAGGAGGTAAATAAAAGCCTGATAAGTCCCGGTAGTTTAATAAATATTCTTTAAAGTAAGTTTGTAATCTACTCAAGAGAAAGGGAGGGAGGGAAGGAGGGAGGAAGGGAGGGACGGAGGAAGGAAGGAAGGAAGGACAGAAGGAAGGAAGGACAGAAGGAAGGAAGGAAGGTAGGACAGAGGAAGGAAGGAAGGAAGGAAGGAAGGGAGATTGTTTTGAACTTTAGCCAAATTCCCAGTGCCAAAGGCCTTTATGTGGGACCATTCTTTACAAATATTAGAAAAGTTTGGCTTTAGCTTTAATCACAATTGACATGGCCATTTTCATTTAGATAGCAATATTGTGTTTGTTAGTTTTAAATACTTGAAAAAAAAAGTGTGGTATGTCTCCGTCGGAGACACATAAATGGTATTGACTTCCTGAACTGTCTCAAGGACGTGAGGAAAGAAAAGGAAATCAGTTGTGTGTGTAACTGTGTTGCCTTTATTATACTGCTAGTACTGTCTCGTCACCTCAGATGGGGGTTGTGCACTTTAGATCTGAACTTACAGTGTTGCAAATCAACATGTTTTGCTGTAAAAGCTTGTACAATATATTATTGATGTGTCTTTTCCTGTGTGGTAGCCGTACTGACTTTCTGAGAACCACATTCGCATCTGTGCCCGTTAACTCTCTCGCCCGCCCTCTCTCTGCTAAACGGTGTGCCCTCCACCTCAGCTCTCGCAGGGAATACCCTCGGCTCCGCTCGCTGCTGAGAAAGCTCCTTTGAGAACTGTGGGATTTCACAAAATGCAAGGAGGATGCTACTTTAGTGTCTCCGAGAACAGAGGAAACCAATATGGAGGGTCACAAACAGCCAACGTTGCAGGCACTGTCCCTGCTAAGGTTTGGAGTAGGTGCTACTCCTCAGAATATGGACCAAGAAAGCACGGGTGTAAATATAGCAGCAGGACAAGGAACCCAGGAACCTAACGGCGGGTATCATCTTGCACGTGCCCTCCTGTTTTCAAATGCTAAGTGCAAATGCTGTGTATTGATTAGTTACCTGTGCCAAAGTCCTGTTCCCAATCAGTGTTTCTGAAAGACATTGACATCTCCCAGCATCACTCTGTTACTAAAGGCAGAAATCAATAAAAACTATAAACACGTGGCAACCTGTTCTTCTTACCAAATATAAACTTGTGTACGATCAAAGTATTTTATGTGTTGTTTCTCTAAATCCAAATAAATGTGTAAACGTGGACGTACCTCAGGCTCTGGTTGTGTATCTCCGGCTTTGCAGGCCGTGTGAGGGGCTCATTTCTAGTGAATTGCCTGCATCAAAGGCCCTTCACTTGTCACAGAGCTCAGAGCATCTTTGGGTCTTTGCTGGGAAAAAATCTCTTACTTCCACAGTCGCTTCTGCAGGATATTGCTTGACCACTCTGATTTCTCCTTCAGTCAGACCCAGTCTTTAACAAAAAATGTATGTGTTATGGAAAATTTCACGTACACACAGAAGTGGGAAAAATAAGTATAATAACCTCCCACGAAGTCTTCACCCAGCTTCAAAAGTTACTAATTCGCAGCCTGAATCTTGTTTCATCCATCCTTCCCCCCCCACCGTGTCCTCCCAACACCAAATAATTTTCATGTGAATCCATAAAAGATAAAGAATCCTTTTTAAAAAGTCCTCAATACAATGATCCCAACTAAAATGATGATAATAATAATAATAATAATGCCATAATGATATCAAATATCTCATTGCCTGGATTCTCAGATCTAAAGCAAAACCCATGGCCCATGGCCTGTGCCCAGGAAGCCCAATGAGGCCCCCATGAATTTCAGAACAGCTGGGACGTACTGTATGCAATGCCAGTGCTCAATGCAACGCCGTATAATGGACGTGCGGGCTATGCGTGGGCTGTTGTGTATCTTCCGTTGTGTCGAGTTTATTTCTGGACCTCTGTGGGTTGTGATTCTGGGAGGTATCACATGTTTGGGGGCTTTCCTCCCGTGCTCTTAGAGGTTAAGAAGTGCAGGCAGGTTAAAAGCTAGAACGTCACGAGGATTTAATTGGTGGAATGTATCCTGATTTGCCTTATCAGGTCCAGGCTGCCCTATGGGCTTGAGATGCCCCTAAAGGTATTAGTCTGGAGTGAAGAGATAGTATTGATACTTCAAGCAGACAAATGGAGAGGAGGGGAGGGCATAAGAGATGAAGTTTCTGGAAATTTTCAATATTGCTTATAGGGGAACCGATGGACACCAGCCAAATATATAGGGAACACCTCGACATTCGTGCCTTGGTTTCCATTGTTCCCTCAGGCTGGGAAGAATCTCCCGAAACTCCTCGCATCTTCATGGACGTTGTTATAACAGTAATCTTCACAGGTTCTTGTGCGGCTTAAATAAAATGTTAGCAGTTAGTGCGGTGCTTTGTACCCAATAGCGTGCAACAAATCTTGTTATTATACTAACGCTGGTAATTGTACGTGAATTCTATAAACCAGCTCTTGCTGTCTCCTTCCATGCTCAGCGTCCTCCGAATTCCCTACTTTCTCTTGGTCAGCAGTATTCGTACGTAACAGGTTGAGGCTGGAAACGTCCTCTTCTGCATTTTCCTCTGCTCGCCCAATGTTAATCATAAGCAGAGTCTGTTTCTTATCCTTCTGTGTCATCACCCTTCCTTCCTGGCCGCCCTCCAACCACACACATGCCCTGACAGGACTCTCCGATCTCTGGTGCTGTCCTACAGGTAGAAGGCACTCCATCCATCCGTCACCGGCTCTGCCCCTGGTGTGGGACATGTTCTCCGCCAAGCCCATTTCCTCAGCTGAGAAATGAGGTGGGACTACCTGATCACCAAAGGAAAAATGTAGGTGGAAGGTGGTTTAAGATGACAGGTTTATAAACCTGGAAGGGTCCTTAGATGCATTAATTAATTCAGCTAACCTTTACTGACAGGCTACCATGTGCCAGATGTTTTCATATATTAATCCAGCGCCTTTATTTTATGAGTGGGACAAAGGAAGCTCAGAGAAGTGTAGCCATTTTCTAAAGTCAAACTGAATTCATAGCACAAACAGCACTTATATATACGTTATGTATCTAATATAAGACATATACACACCCACATACACACATATAACCACACAGATCAAAGTGCGTGCACACACACACACACACACACACATCCATTATAATTTAATGGACTTAGTGGTCCAACAATAAAATTCTAATTTATTTCAGTTATTGACACACAACAAAAGCAAACACTAGCTCAGTGTTCAAGTTTAAGGAGAACTGGAGGGGCCGAGTCCCTTCAGCACCAGCAGTGGTGCTACAAAAGCATCTTGTGAATACTTGGTTGGTTAACAGGCACACCTGTTGAATTCCACCGTGAAATGGAGAGGCTTGGAAAGAGGAAAGGCCAGGGCAGAGAGGCTGGGGAGGCTCTAGGGAGTAGCTCTGTGCTCCTGTCACCACCTCTTCAGCTTGCCATTCATTCTGCAACCTGTTCTTCCAGCCCCCACGTGACTGGTACACTAGCGATTTCCCAGGAAAATGTCAAATAGAAATTGCTCTAAAAGGATAAAATAACTACACATGGACAATTTTCTGCCATAGAGAGAGCAGAGGATTGCACGTGAAAGCAAAGATGGGATAAAACTTTTGATGTAGGGGGCTGAGAGGGTGGATAGAAATAGACCAAAGGCCAGGTAAGTGAATATATCGGAATATTTCGGATCACCCCAGATCTGGCCTGCTCCTTCCTGAGGGTGCTATGGCCCTTTCTCACAGCTTGGCTCGCCTGGTCCACTCCCAGAAGCCCAATCCAAGGGAGCTGCTCCCGTTTTCATTAGAAGAAAATACTATTCCTGAAAAGCCCTGACTCGGTTTCACCTTTCCCCCAAAGCCTCCCTCAAGGGCCCCCAATTAAATACACCGCGATTCTAAGGGTTTCTTCTGTGTCATCTGCCACTCACTGGCATCCCTGTTGCCTTGAAACTGTTCTCCAGCCATTTCTCATCTGTGAATCTAGTCTTTCTGTTTCTCTTTGAGGGCAAAGACAGGTCTTCTGATCACAGGCTTAGAGACCTGCAGAGACTCTGAAAGATCATCCGTCCAGAGTTTTGCAAACTCTGGCCTGGGGACCCAGGGAGAAGGAAGATATCTCTAGTTTGGAGCAGAATGAGAAGTTCAGGATGAGGAAGGGGTTTTGTACAGCTGAAGCCAGTCTCCCGTCGCAGATTATGCCCTTGATGCATTTCACTGTTGCTCTCATTCATCAATGCCCTATCATTTCTAAAATGATAGCAATGATATCTTGTTTGGCAAGAGAAAGAGTTAGCAACTCTGCTAACTGCATTTTTCCTATAAACCACAAATCTGAGAACCACTAATGCCATGAAATCTTTCCAGTTCTCCCCACCCCCAAACTCCATTTCATGACACTTAGCTTTTAATGAATGCTATTTAAATTGACGGCAGATTTGTAAGCTAGACTGAAAGCTTTGAAAGACTATGGATAGTGATGTAGTCTACATGTTGTGAGAAGCTACTGATGCCACAATAATATTTTCATTTTCAAATCCACACACATCCCAACATCTCTTGGCATTAGACTCCTGGTACTTGATTGCTTGCATTTTATTGCAGTTTACCCAGACGGGTGCCATCTTTGGCTCCACTCTGGCTGTGCAAAACAATGAGATTTTTTTCCCCCCCAGGGAACCACTTAAAGATATTAGAACCTAAGATCTTTCATGATGCTTCAAATAAACAAGAACCTTCAAAATTGGTCTTTGATAGATGGAGGAGAAGTTGTGACCCTGAAATATCAAAAGCATCTTTTCATTTCACTCTGTTGGCTTCAGAGGAGAGTGAGTTACAGGCTCTTTCATGATCTAGATGTTGCCCAGGCTCCAGTGATTAGAATGGCAATTCTTTTTGTACTTCACATAGTGTTTCCTGGTCCATGATTCAAGCAGATGTACAAATTTGACACCATTTGCATGGAAACTGACAATTCTCAGCAACATATATCGAAATGTCCATTGAGGAAAAAAGCACCTGGCTTAACATCTGTCCTTGTTTATTTGAAGAAAACTCTGATTAGAAATGACTTAATAAACTCAGTTCTTTTCTTTATTCTTACCTTCCCAGTTAATTCTTAGTGGAAGTTTGCAGTAGGGGATAGGTAGGGAGATGAGTAGAAGGCGGGAGAAATGAAGCTGCTATTATTATTATTATTATTACTACTACTACTACTACTATTATTATTTTAGGCTGTGCCGCACGGCATGTGGGATCTTAGTTCCCCGACTAGAGATTGAACCCACACCCCCTAAATTGGGAGCGTGGAGTCTTAACCACTGGACCACCAGGAAGTCCCTAAGCTGCTATTATTGTTTTAATCTCTTCATCCCAAAAGGACATCAGAGAGGGTTTTTTTTTTTCTTCTGGCCTTCCATGAGCTGCAATTAACAAATATCTACATCATGGGTATATGTGAGTATTTTAAGACTAAATGATGAAAGAGATTTGTTTTGACTGTAAAAACAATATTACCCCAATGTAGATGAGATTTTTGAAGATGTCCCCATTCCCATACGTCCCCTGATATTTTTTGCATCTGTAATAGTAAAGAGATTCCAATTCCCATGCTAACCCAAGCAGCATTGAAATTACCTGCCCAGCGTTTACGATAAACCACCACAGGTGTTCATTACAGAAGCAGAGGGGTCCCAGGGAAATTTCTTCCTGTCCTTGACATCTACTGAGGCACCGACTCCCATTAACTTCCTTTCCAGAGACTGCCATGGCCAAATAAACACAAATCTGATTTAGTAGGTGTTATGAGTGCTTGTGAGTTCTGTAATTTCAGGGAGGAGGTGGCCTAAAGGGCTGGGTTTGTGATGGCCAGGAAACCTAGGCTACTGCCAGGAAAGATGGGATCTGTGTGCTCATATTTTCATTCCTCCAACAAGGCAGCTGCTGGAGACATTGCCTGGCCTCAGATGCCAGCTCTGCTTCTGATTAGCTCTGTGACCCTGAGCAAATCACTTAACCTCTCTGAACCTCAGTTCCATCTGTAAAGTGAGGACAAAACTAGCACTTACTGCCTAGGATGATAGTGAAGATTCAGATGAGAAGAGAACCCGTGCCTGAAACACAGTGAATGTTCAGTATGTGTTCAATATATTTTGATTCTGGCCTGCTGCCTGTAAGGACCAGGCTTCCTAGGCAAGCCCTTCATCCTACTTCGCTCACCTAGAGAAGATCATCTTGAACACAGAGTGGACGTGGCAGCACGTCTCCCTGTAGAAAGCCATTCTGTGATTCATCCCTGTGGACCACAGGCTGGGGACTGAGGCGGCCTCAGCCACAGACTCAGCCTTCCCTTTTGCAGAGAAAAGAGACCCAGGAGGACTGGGCAGGGTAGCTGAGGAGAAAGGAAGAACAAGAGGAAGTGAGTTATCTCAGTGGGGCTGAATCATCCAGTAGCTATTTGAACCCATTTCCCCAGGGAGCATCCTTGCCTCAGACAGGCACCCAGCAGAGTTAGAGCTAATGACATGGGCGTCAGCTTTGGCTTCACTGGAATGGCTAACGTGGTCACGTCCCCAAGCCCTCCCAGCTGCCATTTATACAAGGAGAATGAATCCTTGGCCGCACACCACGAGAAGGAAGAGTGGCTTGGTCTCCCCAAGCCATTAAAGAGTTTCCAGTGCCTCAAAAAGCAAGTAGCAAAGAAGCACTAAAAGATCTGCATTGAAGGTCACCCCTGCCCGGGAGCTGCTGCCGTTAGCCCTGGCCTTGTAGCACGTGCACAGAAAAACACAAATAAACACACAAAAAGTGGGATTCTCTACTTGGAATCCTGTTCCCCACTTCTGGAAAAAATGTTTGGGGTCTCGGTTACAGTGTCAGAACTGAGGCTTTTGGCTGTGAAAAAGTAATTAAAAGCTTATTATAGTTGACAAAGAAATGACATTCAAGAGGAATTTTAATTTACTTAAACACGGTAACTTTGTGAATTCCAAGGAAACTCAATTACACAAACTCGAGAAAAGGAGAGATTCCAAGAGTTTCTTTCAATTCACATTTTAGTTGGGCCAAAGGAAATCTTGCTGCTAAGGCTTTTGCCTTCTCTTTCTTTCCTTAAATAACTGCTTTAGGATGGTGGAGATCAAGATCGTAAAGAAGAGGGATTTTCGTTAGTATTCATTTTATTTAAATTGTTGCTGGACTTCCCTGGCGGTCCAGGGGTTAGGACTCCACGTTCTCAGGGCCGAGGGCACCGGTTCGATCCCTGGTTGGGGAACTAAGATCCCACAAGCAGTGGGTGGCACCACCAAAAAAAAAAAAAAGTGTCGCGTAAGGTGTCCGTTCCCTCTGTACTGTTGAGACATGTTCTAGAGGGAGAGACCACCCCTCTCCGTGCATCTCCACAGCTGGCTGGGCTCAGGCTGGTGTATATTCAGGAAAGAGCAGATGCTTCCCATTATTCCCTAGCAGCCAAGAAGTAAAGAAAGCGTTTCCTTCTTTCTGTGTATGTGCTTGTTAAAGTTGCAAAAACAAAGCATCCTTTCACTTCACTTTTTTAAAAGGGTGGATAGAGTTTCAGGTAAAATATCTCTCCAGAATGAGCATCTCTAGTTAGGCATGGGTGGGAAATTAAATTCTGGTATTGATTGATTCTCGCTGCTCCTGTCACAACAAGTTATGATAATTTATTATGAAATGATTCAGTCTAGGAGTAAATCCACTGCCTGTTGGTCTCCAGCCCACTGACACCATTAATCTGATAATTAGAGCAGTGATCACTGAGGGAATCCAGGGATGGAGGAACAGGCAAGGCCTGGCTTAATTCTTTCGTCTTGCACTCACTCTGACTCTGAAGCAGATATTGCAAAATGCCACAAGCCCCTTCCATTCTTCCTGACAGATTCCCTATTCCTCAGTAACAGATTGTCCTTTCTCAGGTAAATTCTGAATGTCTTTTCCTCATCTGTAAAATTGGGTTAGTGATACTTATTGCAGGGGATTGAAAGGCTTCAACGAGAAAATATCTGTAAGGCCCTTGGCAATAGGAAGCGGCCAGTGACTCTTCTCTTCTTTCCGCAGCTCTGCGCTGTGACTGCCCTTCCTGCCTGCGGTATTAGAATCACCTCCTGATGGAATTGCTGCGGGCAAGTCAACCGGATCCACATATTCGTTATAAATGTGATTGTTTGCTACCCCGGGTAGCTCTTCCTATAAACTAAGGGGGCTTTGATTTGGGGTTTCTTTGTTTAAATAAAACATCCACTGAGACCAGGCACTTCTGCAAAAAGAGCCAGGGGTTGGTTGGAGCACACTGGGAGCAGGTTTTACTCCAGTAAACTCGTGTATAAGGACTTTATTGGATTCGATTTAGAGAAGGGCCCACCAGGGGCAGATCAGATAATCACCTATTAGCTGGCGAGCTGTAGCCACCTGAGACAGAGGACCCCAGGCGGACAGACGCCACTGCAGCTGCCTTTGCTGCAAAGCGGTGACTCACATGAGCATGGAAAGCCTCGGCAAGAAGGGACAGAATCCATGAGTCTTCGTCTCCCACACCCCACACAGCTTAGGAAGAATCTCGTTCCACCTTCATCAGCCTCAGGCACGGGCTGGAGAAAGCTGCCGCCTCACACCAAAGGCAGCAGTCACCTTCTAATTGGCTTCCCTAATTTTACACTGTCTTGACCTTTCCTAGCAAACGCATTTCAGTCTACAGATTTTCTTCTGCATACAGCTTTCCCCCTTTTCCATAGATACTAATATATTTTCATTGCCGTTGACTTCTTAACTGTCTGTAATTTTAGTTTTGATTTTTCTTTCACACATGAAATATATTGATCTATATCGAAAGATGTAGAAGAATATATAGTACTCTTACTTTTCACGTGGTGAGTTGTTTTGGGCTATCCCCTTGTTACTTTCTAGTTGTAGTGAACCATAGTTGGAAATGGAGCCTGTATAATAGAATTTAGTGACATTTACTGTCTAGCCAAGTATATGATTAACTACATAAATATTAATGGTCACTTGTATATGGATACAAATTTCTATGTGTGTGTATATGTATGTATGTATGCACATATATCAATATATGTGCACATACATATGTAGATATAAAATTACCATTTTATATATGTACAGAATTTTCAAGGTTTATATCTGTATGTTATGTATGATACTTATATACATGAATATGTAATCTAATTGTAAAATTGCCATTTAAATCCTCTATGTTCACTGGAATATAGCTGCAATACCAGGGATTTTTGCTTATTCTTTCCTTTGCTCTATAGAGCAGTTCCTGAAACATGATAGGCATCTAATAAATATTTACCTGAACGCTAAATATCCATATAGTTTCTGCTCTGTATGTCTGTCCTTGAGAGAGAGAGATTAAAATGTCCCATTAGGATTGTGGCTTTGTCAAAGACTGCTTGAATGGACAAAATGTTTGTGAGAGAAAGGAGCTGACAACCTTGTTTAAAAAAACTAAACAAAACTCCTGATTGATTCAGCAAAGATTTACTGTATATCTCTTGTTTGCCAGGGAAAGAGAGTTTAAAGATGAAGAAGACTTCATGCCAGAGCTGCTGTTTTACATATTTACGTATTTCCAGAGGCACCATCCACAGCATGAGCTGAATATCTCCCCCTAGCGGTGAGCCCTGCACCCTGCACAGCTATACAGTAGGGCCCTGACTCTGCCTGTCCTCAAAGGGTCTTGAAAATCTGTTAGGTGGCTCAGAGGCTTGAACCCCAGGAGGGGACAGCCCACGCCCTGGCGTCAGGAGATTTAAGAAAGATGATTGAGTTAATGGGAGTCACGTGATTTAGGGGGCTGGTTTACTCTATGGGAGTCATGCGATCCAAGGGGCTGATTGAATCAGCCAGAGCACCATCCCCCCAAGGGGGACAGCACCTATGTAAAAAACTGTGTATATAATATGTGTACCCAAAGGAACTTTGGGTACACAAAATATATATACAACTGTGTACGTACTATGTGTTCACAAAGGAACTTTGTGTACACAGTGCATATACACAACTGTGTACACCAAAGGGCACCAGGGCCACCCCCCCACGGGGGACAGCCCCTTCCTTGGCTGTACACCAGGCTGTGCATGTGCACTTCAAGAGGTGCAGGTCTACCTTAAGAGGTGCACATCTGTCCCAAGGGGGGCATGTCCACCCTAAGGGTTCATGTCCACCCCAAGTGTGGCAATTTCATCCCTAATGGTGTACGTCCACCCCAAAAGGTACATCATCATCATCTGATGTACACCAGGGAGTGAACGGGCACCGCACGAGGCACCCTAGCACCCCCAAGGGGGACACCACCCTCCCTGGCTGTACACCAGGCTGTGCATGTGCACTTCAAGGGGTGCAGGTCTACCTTAAGAGGTGCACGTCCACCCAAGGGGTACATGTCCACCCCAAAAGGTACGTCGTCATCATTTGATGTATGCCAAGGGGTGCGGTCCACCCTTAGGGGTACATCAGCATCCTTTGATGTACACTGGGGGTTCACGGGCACCCCAAGTGGTGCACGTCACCACTAAGACATGCACGTCCACCCCTAATGGGGCACGCCCAGCCCAAGATGGGCATGACCACCCTGAGGGGTACACCATCATCATCTGATGTACACCAGGGGTGCACGGTCACCCCACAGGCGGCTCATCCGCCCCCAAAGGGGGACAGCACCACCTTCTCCCCCGTGCATTGCGTGTTTCTAAAATCTAAACGGGAACGTAGCATCTTCCCTCCTTGTGTTGGTGGTTGAAGGCATGGCGGTGACCGGTGGGCATCAGCCCGCAGTGGGGGCTCACAGCTGGGGGCCCGCATGTGCCCTCACTCCACCGCCCTGCCCTTGGTCGAGCTGCTGCACCCTGGGGCTGGGCTCTGTGCCGGGGTCTGCGAAGTGCAGCGCCCCTGGCAGATGCTGGTGGGGGGCGGGAGCCGGGAGACCTGGCACCTGCTCGAGCCCTACAGCCCCGCCCCCCTGGGGCCTGGGACCCTCCCTCCAGGGCGGGGGGAGGGCTGTGGGTGTCCAGGGGCTCCGACTCCGTCGCTCAGCACTTCACCCGGGAATGACGTCACACTGCCACTGGTTGTCACACAGACCCTCGGGGGTCCAGTGGGAAATCTGGGTGACAATTTGATATTTCAGTGTCGAGTCTGAGAGGTGCAAGCTCTGAAGTCACAAGTGTGGTCTGTGAATCAGTGGTTCCAGGGGGGCCGCATCCAAGAGGCCCCTGGGGGCTTAGAGCCCCACTGAGGCGTGACGTCTGGTCCCGCAGATCCGGGATCTGGATTGTCAAGCCCCCCGGGAGATTCTCACAGGTGGCCAAGGCTGAGGACCCTTGCCCTGGTGTCAGTGGACAACTGCCTTTGAGTTGCCTTGAAAGCTTAACCTGTGGTTAATACCGGGAGGAAAAGAAGCTGGACAGCGGGGCCAGTGGCGATGGCTGAGTGCCGAGAGGGGGCGTCCAGTGTGGACGCTGTGGCTTCCCTGGTCCAGAGGACGCGTCTCCACACCACCCGGATTGGAGATGCCTTCAGTCAGTCGCTTATTTGTTTTAAAATGTGCTCTGTTTTTTAAAATGTACATTTTGGACCTGGGAGCTGGGCAGGGTGGACCCTAATTGTAGCAATACCATCAGAATCCTTCCCTCTACATCCCCGTATGTCACACGTGACCTGGTTCTGGTCATTTTGAGGCATTAGCTGGCCTATGTGACTTCAGCCAGGGCCTTTGGCAGCACGAGGGGAGCGAATGTCATGAAGGGCAGGGAGATTGGAAGTCTGAAGGCCCTCCTGTTCTAAAATTCTGCCTAACTGTATCCTACTCCTGCCAAGGCCCTTGTGACCTCCTCCAGCAAGACGTTAAAACTCATACAAACTCATTAATCAGTAGTTCAGCTTCCTGGGGGCAGAGTGAGCATTCGTGGGCTGAACTCGCCTCCTGATAACCACGTAGGACCTTTGAGAAAATGCTCTGGGTTCTAAAATAGCTTTCTAAGCTAATGTTAGAAGAAAACCCTTCTGGGGAATTCCTTGGTAGTCTAGCGGTTAGGATTCCAGGCTTTCACTGCCATGGCCCAGGTTCAATCCCTGGTAAGGGAACTGAGATCCCGCAAGCCACGCGGTGCGGCCAGAAAAAAAAAAAAAAGTAAAGTTACAAAAAGAACCAAATGGAAATCCAGGAGTTGAAAAGTACTTGGAAATAAAATTCATATTAAAAGAAAAGAAAAGAAAAGAAAAACCCTTCTGTAAATTGGGGATTGCCAAAAGGAACAAACATTTACGAATTCTGGTTCAGGAATGGGTGGAGGGCTGAGAGCGGCTTTAACCGTCGAAGAGAAGCAGCAGTGCGACACACTTGGGCACGATTCTGTGCTCATTTTTTTCACAGGCATGATATCTTCTCTGAGAACTTGATTTTCCCATCGTTCCCGTGAAGGCCAATAGCTGTGGTATGAATTTAGAGTTTGCCGCCCACCCCGTGCGTCTGTAACCGACCCAGGCCGCGAATCCTGTGTGAGCAAGAGGGGTGGTGCGCAGAGGACGGGGGGAGGGCGGGGAGGGCCGTTCGCAGCTGCGCACACCATCCACGGCCCCGGGCCTGAGGGTCGAGAGCAGCTTCGTACACCCGCCAGAACCCGGCATCTCTGACTTAGCTCTAGGTAAGAAGCAGAGCAAGGGCAGTGCCCACGGTCAGAAATGTGTCTTGTTTTCCTGCTCAAGAAAATAACATTTCTTCCCTCCCGGCTCCCCTTCCCTCCTGGCTCTGCAGCCAGGGCAGTTGAGCTAACCCTCTGGTCAGCCTGACCTGGGTGACCTCACCGTTTTCTGAGGACCTGACAGACTGACCAGGCCTCCAAAGCTGGGCATTGGGAATGAAGCCTGAAGCCTGAAGCCTGGGTTTGATTCCGTTTTCAGCTGACTGGCCTTTGCCCCTGGCAGTCACTTCTTTCACAATGACCGACTGAAGCAGCCTGAGGAGCGGGACCACATGTGCACCCTCAGCTTGGTTTTCTCACTTTCCAGGGTATGACCTTGAGTGGACATTGGCCTACAGAGCGGTCCTGTGTTTCATGGAGGCCTGAGTCATGATAATGTCCAAGCTTGCTTTCAGTTCTGGAGATCTGGGAGATAGTAACCTTGGGGCCCTGAAGACCTTCACTCCATCTACAGGAGCCAGAAGACCTCTTGAGGTGGAATTATTCTTAGGGCAACTACAATGATAATAATAACTTTCGCTTTAGAACTTTTTATTTGAGACCATGCTTTTATATACTTCATTTGATTGTAATAACCACTCACAATGTGGGTTGAATTGTCGTAATTTTTTAGATGAGGAAGTGAAGGCTCTGAGAGGTGGATAAACTCTAATTGAAGAAGGAGCCAGGTTTTTTGGTTTTTTTTAAAATTAATTAATTAATTAATTTGTGGCTGTGTTGGGTCTTCGTTTCTGTGCGAGGGCTTTCTCTAGTTGCGGCAAGTGGGGGGACACTCTTCATCGCGGTGCGCGGGCCTCTCACTATCGCGGCCTCTCTTGTTGCGGAGCACAAGCTCCAGACGCACAGGCTCAGTAGTGTGGCTCACGGGCCTAGTTGCTCCACGGCATGTGGGATCTTCCCAGACCAGGGCTCGAACCCGTGTCCCCTGCATTGGCAGGCAGATTCTCAACCACTGTGCCACCAGGGAAGCCCAGGAGCCAGGTTTTGAAACCAGCTGGTCTGACTTCGGTCCAGTGATGGTTTTCCTGTGATGTGCTCCCTCACAGGGGAAGCAGGGACCATATTTTTCTCAACCAATCAAAGCAATTAAAGTAATCACTATACCAAACCCAATCATATGAAACTTTCAATTTAATCATCACAGCAGGACTGTTAAATGAATAAAACAGTAATATCTTCCTTTTTTTCCAGAGGCAACATTATAGCATGAAAGGGCACAAAACCATGATACAAGTCAGAAATCCTGACACCTAGTGTCTCCACCTGACTTTTCTCATTTATAAAATAGAATCAATAACATTTACTGTTGGGACTTCCCCGGTGGTCCAGTGGTTAAGAGCCTGCTCTTCAAATGCAGGGGGCGTGGATCCCTGGTCAGGGAACTAGGATCCCACATGCTGCATGGTGTAGCCAAAAAAATTTTTTTATTATTTCCCATTACAGGGCTTTTAAGGTACACGTGAAGGCACTTTGAAAACTGTACCATTATTTTTTAAACTTCTGAAGTCCCTTCACCCCAATTACAATTCCTTCATCAGCTTAGATGCTTTTCAAGATGTTAGAAGAAAGAGAATATATTACATTTGCTCATGGAGGCTTTAAACACTTAGCTGAAATCATTTGAATTAATAGATCTGGAAAAAGAGGTTTGGAAGAAGATGTTTTCTTTTGATAGAGTGAGATGAGCTATTGTCGTGTTGAGTCGTGGGTGTATATCTGAGCTACCTGGAATCCAGCGTGCATGTCCAAGTCTCTGAGTGCCGCCAAGTGAGCTGAGATGTTTGGGACTCAGCCGTCTACCTGGACGTTGGTGCCCTCGATGGCAGTTTCTATGCTCTGAGACCCAGAACACAATCTGATGCAACCAGTTAGCTATGTTCTTAGAAGCTTAAAAAATAAATTTTGGCCTCTTCAATATATTTTATAGTAAAACAAAAATTTTGGAAGGATCTAGACAGGTTACAAAAGACAGAATAACAAAAATTGGGCAGTCAACACGAATAACCCTGCCAACCTGATAGGTGATCAAGGAAACTCGAATTGAAAACAGTTATACACTTTTTAACCTATCCAGCTGGAGAACATTTTTCCAAAATATTCAAGGTGAGTGTTGGTGACGTGAGGTGAAACAGACACTAGTGGGGAAGTACACTGGTACAGCTTTCTGCAAAGACATTTGGAGGTATATGTGGGGAGCCTTACAATTATTAATGACCTTAGAGCAAGTAATTCCAATTAGAGGATGTTTTCTTATGGAAACAATATAGTTATAGGTCACACAAATATTTATTTGTGAGGATATTCATTATGGTGTTAATCATAATTGCAAAATATTAAAAACAACTTAAATGTCCAATAGTAGGGGAATGGTTAACAAATTATTCAACAATATGATGGAATAGAGTCGGCCATTTAAAGTCATGTTTTTGAATAACATTTTAATGGTAAGAAAAATGTTAATAAGGATGAAAGTGGGATGCAAACCTGTTTACTTACACATATAATTTATAGGTAGATATGAATAGATACCTCTATATCTCAAGCTGATAGTAATCATCTTTGGGCAGAGGAATTATTTTTCTGTATACTTTATTTACCAAAAATTTCTACAATCTGAATATAACACATTTTATAATCAGAAAAACGTTACTTGAAGAAAATTCAGGGGATTCAGGAATGCCTTCATTAAATTCAGATCTTTTAAAATGTAAAATAAAATTTTAAGGTATTAAAATGTAAGGTATTACAAATAAGAGTCACAGTACCATTTCAGCAAATGAATGAATAAGTTAGGCAGATTGCCAAGAGGTTATTGATTTAAGAGACAAAATGGCAAACCACTGTAGATAATATTCACGTTTTTCCAGTAGTTATAAAGAAACCACTGATTTTCTAAAATAGCAGGTACTGAGTTGGAGACTTCTAAAGGTATTTAATTTCACCACCTATTTTTTACATAGTGCCTGTATTTTAAAACATGGAAAAGTTAAAATTTCAGATAGAAAGAGAAATTTGTTTCTGAATATCACTTGAAATTTTGGTGTTTCTGGAAAAGATTTAATAATTGCTGGGAATAAGTACCTGATTGATTTACTCTGAAGAGTGCATTTTCTTAATCAGCATTCTGAATTAAATGGGGCTGTTCAGATGGATCGTTTTACTTAAATTTTAAATATTTATGGTCAGACTGATGCCAGATAATATATAACATCTTGAATATGCTTATGAAACACTGAACTCCTGCATTTTATTTTACAGTGTAGCTCTTGCAATATATTACCACATCAAAAACAGGTACGTGGATTTTGATTAATTTTGTGCTAAAAACATCACACATTATCTGTTACATTTTTCTTATTACGTTCTAGTTGCCTCAGCCTTTGAGTTTTATATTCTTAACTCATTTTCATAGAATCCCCAAAGTTAGTATAATTTACCCACACTTCCCAGGTAAGTGCTAAACTGCTTCTGAGCCAGAGGAAACCAAATGAAGCCAGCAAAACAGAACAAAGTTTCTTGACAATGTTCAGCCTCCTCTTGACTTGTTGTCTGCATAGTTTGCTTCAACATTCTATCTTTTATAAAATATTTTAACAGTTTTCTGTGTCCAACTTACTTTTCTTTTCTTTTTCTTTTTTTTGGTGCCAAAACCCGGGAATGAATGTGTGCAACTTTAACATGAAAAAAATGGTTATTGTTTCAATTCAGTAGAAGAAGTTTTGTTGTAAATTTAGTCATAAACTGTTTTAATGTAGTAGAAATCTTCTCTCTGATAGGAGTCTGGAGATAGTTCAATTAATTTTAAAAGTCAATTAAAATAGGGAATCATAGAAAAATCATTTAAAAATTTACCTTAAACATTTTAATTCAACATAAAACAGGTAAAAGTACACTCATTTGCCAATTTTATGCAGCGTCAGGACTTTTTTTTTAAACATCTTTATTGGAGTATAATTGCTTTACAATGGTGTGTTAGTTTCTGCTTTATAACAAAGTGAATCAGCTATACATATACATATATCCCCGTATCTCCTCCCTCTTGCATCTCCCTCCCACCCTCCCTATCCCACCCCTCTAGGTGGTCACAAAGCACCGAGCTGATCTCCCTGTGAAACGCAGCTGCTTCCCACTAGCTATCGATTTTACATTTGGTAGTGTATATATGTCCATGCCACTCTCTCACTTCGTCCCATCTTGCACTTCCCCCTCCCCATGTCCTCACGTCCATTCTCTACCTCTGCGTCTTTATTCCTGTCCTGCCCCTAGGTTCTTCAGAACCATTTTTTATTTTTTTAGATTCCATATATATGTGTTAGCATACAGTATTTGTTTTTCTCTTTCTGACTTCCTTCACTCTGTATGACAGACTCTAGGTCCATCCACCTCACTACAAATAACTCAATTTCGTTCCACTTTATGGCTGAGTAATATTCCACTGTATATATGTGCCACATCTCCTTTATCCATTCATCTGTTGATGGACACTTAGGTTGCTTCCATGTCCTGGCTATTGTAAATAGAGCTGCAATGAACATTGTGGTGCATGACTCTTTTTGAATTATGGTTTTCTCAGGGTATATGCCCAGTAGTGGGATTGCTGGATTGTATGGTAGTTCTATTTTTAGTTTTTTAAGGAACCTCCATACTGTTCTCCATAGTGGCTGTATCAATTTACATTCCCACCAACAGTGCAAGAGGGTTCCCTTTTCTTCACACCAGAGGGTTCACACCAGCATTTATTGTTTGTAGATTTTTTGATGATGGCCATTCTGACCGGTGTGAGGTGATACCTCATTGTAGTTTAGATTTGCATTTCTCTAATGATTAGTGACAGCATCAGGACCTTGAGCACAGGGCTTGATTACTGAAGTGCTGTCCTTTGTTAAGCCATACCTGTAACTCATCCTTTCCATAGTGGGTTTGTTTTTTCTGTTTTTTTTTGGTTTTTGTTTTTTGGGTTTTCTTCTAATCAATAGCGAGAAAACTTGTGACATTTGCAAAACAATCTGAGTGTAGAATCTTTCAGGTTTTGACCACACCTGATCTACAGCAAACTGATTTTCAGTGACTTCCTTTTATTGGGTCTTTCCAAAGCACCCTCCTTCATTTTCATGAGAACAAAGCCCCTCTCATTGCAGTTCTATTTCACTGACTAATGTGACATTTACGTGTGTTATATGAGTATAGTAACAAGTAAAACTGGTGTGAACCAGTTCTGGGAACCAGCAAGGTCACCTTCTGGCTAGCGTGGGTCTCAGCAGTGGGGACCACAGCCCTGCAGTCTGTTTTACGAAGGGGACAAGGGAGAGTTGTGACAAGCGGTGAAGTGGAGGGTACATGACAGAGCTTGTGATGGACAGGTTATGGGAAAACACAAATATCGGAAGCAAATGCCTGGAAATCTTCCCTTGTCCTGTGACATCAGCTGGTGGCTTAGCAGGGGATTAGCGTACATACGTGGTGGTCTTGCTGGCTACAGCCTAAGGGTGAGCAGCTTGGGGCCCGCACAGCAAGCCCAGCTCCGCCACACTCATTCTCCAGGGCCTGCTTGGTTGGCCGAGTCAGCCTGGGGCCTGTGGGCAGAGGGCAGACAGCTGTGTGCTCTGAGCGAGCCCCATGTATGATGATCCTACCCTTCTCTCCAGTCTCTGCAGGTAGAAGCAGCCGTTCGCAACAGGTCCGGTCTAGAGCTGGCAGAGCTGCGTCTCTCTCGGCCTGTCTCCTGGGCCTTCTCTTGGCGACGTGCCCGGGGGGAGGCGGGGAGGCCCACGGTTAGCTCTGCCCTGCTGCCCACAAGGAACCAGCCTGCAGCTTGCCTGTGGAAGGAGCTTCCAGGACCTTCAGCCACTCGCTCCTGGCTGTATCAGGGAGCACCAGTCACGCCAACCCAGCTGGGTCCCCCTCGAGTGGCCTGGCAGGTCCAGCCATTGCTGCATGGCCGTGAGGGCTGCCACTCAGCCCCTGGACTGCAGCCCCAAAGTGCATCCCAGAGGCTGGTGATCTGATGGTGAGGCCACCTGCGGAATCTATCCATTCTGACCCCGAAGACTCCCTTTTTAGGTCACGTTAGTGGTTTCTCAGGAAGTCAAAAGCTGTTGTTCAGATGGTGTCCAGTGACGAATCCAAATATCTCATTCTTGTGCTCCTTCAAATACCAGCAAATAAGAAGCGCTGTTGAGGTCCCAGTTGGCTAAGCTCTGGGTACGAGAGTCTAAGATGAACGGACCCAGGGCTGCTCTTTAAAATCCATGGAAAAATTCCAGCATCATCGGAAGTTTGGTCACATGTATCCTGGATTCCGTGAGTTTGCATTTTCTTCCTCCCCCGTGCCTTTAACAGTTTTATTTTGTACAGTCAACTGAATGCTCTTTGTAGCTCAGTAAGTGCTCACTAGCCTGTATTTCCTAGAGACTCCTGAGGATGGTCCTTCTTATGAAATTAAATCTGAAAATTTAATTGAGCAGGGGTGTCCTATTAGCAATGGTCTAGGGAATGGTGTTCAGAAAGAATCAACTGTCTATTCTTTTATTTGGCAGAGAATTAAAATACCCAGGTGGGAGTTTACTAAAGAAGTTGCAGCTGAACCTTTTTATTTTATTTTATTTGTTTATTTTTTTGGCTGTGCTGTGCAACTTGTGAGATCTTAGTTCCCCGATCAAGGATAAAACCCAGGCCCTCGGTGGTGAAAGTGCGGAGTCCTAACCACTGGATCGCCAGGGAATTCTCACAGCTGACTCTGAATATAGCTTCACTGGCAAGTTCTGCTAAATTACATGCTATTAAGTGGCACTTATTATGAATGCTTTATCTCCCAACATAACAAGTGCCTTCCCTCAGTAATGGAGTGTATTTTCATATCTAATTCCTTTAGTTAGCCCTAGTGGAATATCAGACATGGTAGATGCCCATTATTTTTTTCAAACATTATCTTAAATATTATCTAGTGTACCTATTAATATCTACCAACTATGGTAAAGTAAGTAAGAAGAAAATTGAGTAGCCTTCGTTTTGTACTGAGTCAGTGAGAAGCTATTTCATTGGGGAGCTTGGAGAGGTCTGTGTAGCTCGTATATATAAAAGAATAGAGTCTTAGGGATCTGGGTGAAGATTGTTCATAACAACTGCTTTAAAAAATCGGGAGTTAAGTCCAGCCTCAGTTTTCTGCTCTTAGTACAGTTTTATTGTACTTTTTTTAAAAAAAGAAATACTCTATTTTATTTTTATTTTTTCTTGGCCGTGCTGCACAGCTTGCAGGATCTTAGTTCCCTGACCAGGGATTGAACCTGCGCCCTTGGCAGTGAAAGCTCAGAGTCCTAACCACTGGACCACCAGGGAATTCCCTGTCATACATCTTTTTGATTCTCCCCTTGGTAGAATGAGAATAGTCATCAACCTTTGTAAAATATGTAGTCTGGGGCCCTGAGGTCGGTGTCCAGTTAAAATTCCACTTGGCCTGGCCTGGCTCTTGACCTGAAGAATTACAATTTTCACACAAATAAAAATAATGATCTAAAACATTAGCTTACTCTTCCTGCTCATTGACTATAACAAATGCCATTAAAAACTAAAATCTGAAAAGATGGAAAAGATTACTGAGCTCTGTTCAGTGACCTACTTTTTCCACCAGTGGTTGTCACAAACCAGTGCTGTTCCTGTCCCTGAGAGGCATTCGGAAGCGCCCACGAAGGTCCACACAGTGTGGTTGGAATGCCACGTGTCGTCGAAATGGAGAAGGACCCTGTGGTGCTTCCCCCGACCCCATGTCCTCTGCCTGCCTTTTGTCTGTGGGAAAACTTTAGCCGAAGAATAAGTTTAATCCGAGAAGCGAGAAAATGCAGAAGCAAAGGAAAACAGTCAAAGGGAGCAAATAATAATAGTTTAATCACTAAGCATAGTCAAGGACCTTTAGTTCCTCCTCAAGGGCTATGGATACTAATCTGAGCCCTATCCTGTGAGCTGTCTTAGAGATCCTGAAACCCCACAGGTGGAAGAAGTTAACTACACGATGACCAGACTGTAGCCATGACATAAGCTGCCACAATTCCGAGACCTGAGGCCAGCACGCAGGGGCCACGTCCTGACCCAGCATCGTGCTTGATGCTGGGTGCACGGTGGTGTGAGAGCCGGGCTTGGTCTTCAGAAGACCTGTGGTTTCCTAGGGGGAGAGACAGGTAGGAAGGCAGCCACGGTGCATTCAGAGAAACATAGCAACAGGGCAGAGGGGAGGGTCGCCCGGGCTAATTTGGGGGGGAATAAGGTAGACTTGCCCAGTAATGGTTTCCTGTTTCATTACCTTTCGGGAAACTTAGGACCTCTTGGCCACTTATTGGCTATTTTGTCTTTGCGATTTGAAATATGTTAGCCATTTCTTTCTCAGGATTTTTATTTTGTCTTTAGTACCGTGCCCTGATCCATTCTGAGGAACACCTGGTATCTGAGATGAGCCATAAAAATCTAGGTTTTTAAGACTGAAAAAATGGACTTTTCATTAGTAAAGCACTGAAAGCAGAACAATAACCTTTTAAGAAAAGGAACCGTTATTCATGTTTACTCATTTAGCAAACAATTGAGTGCCAGCCCTCCATCTGAAAAGGCAAAGCCGCTGTTTGAGTGGAAAAGGCACGCAGCGTGGCGGCCCCCTCTTCAGACCTCCCTGGGGCTTCACCATCGGCCCTGTTTTACAGACAGCAGGCTGGTATGGACTGGCCAAGGAGGAAGCTTCTGCCGCTTTGGAGGGAGCCTTTTTTTTTTGTAATTTTTATTGGCGTATAGTTGATTTACAATGTTCTGTTAGTTTCAGGGGTACAGCAAAGTGACATGGTTATACATATACATATATCCACTCTTTGTTTAGATTCTTTTCCCATACAGGCCATTACAGAGTATTGAGTAGAGTTCCCTGTGCTATACAGTAGGCTCTCATTAGTTATCTATTTTATATATAGTAGTGTATTAGTTATCTATTTTATATATAGTCAACCCCAACCTCCCAATTTATCCCTCACCCCGCCCCCCATTCCCCTGGTAACCATAAGATTGTTTTCTACATCTGCGACTCTACTTCTGTTTTGTAAATAAGTCCATTTGTACCCTTTTTTCAGATCCCACATATAAGCGATATCATATTTGTCTTTCTGTGTCTGACTTACTTCTCTCAGTATGACAATCTCTAGGTCCATCCATGTTGCTGCAAATGGCATTATTTCATTCTTTTTTATGGCTGAGTAATATTCCATTGTGTATATGTTGGAGGGAGCCTTTGACCCTCCCTCTGCCTGTGGTTTAGCGATGAAGGGAACCTGGGGAGGCTCTAGGGAGGGACTAGGTGTGCTTCCAGCCAGTGGTCTGACTGCTCTTCATCCGCCCAGAGTTTGTTTCCATTAAGGATCATTCCTCCTCCCCCCTCCCCCCATTCTTTTTCTCCACCCCCTGTTCCTACCCACTCCTCCCCTGTCCCTCTGCATCTACACAGTCACTGCCTGAAGGGTCCTTGCTGCTTCGATGTTATTTTTTATCCTCGGAAAAGACCACTTCAGTTTCATAATCCCACATGCCCTGTGTAATTCTGTAAGCCTAGCCCAGGCACTTACAAACACCCAGCTTTGCCCTGTAGGCTCTTCTCCAAACTACGGCAAGACTTTCCAAGAGCAGAACTTACCAGATTCTGTTCCTCCCTCTCCTTGGCTGCCCCACCATCCTCTCCAGCTGTGAAAACAGGAGAGGCTCTCGGGGCTCTCTCGCCCCTCCCCCCAGGTCCTCAGACCCGGCCGGCAGCTTAATTCTGTTTTTATGTCAAGGACTCTCGAATTTCTATCTTGGCGCTGTTTCCTTTGAGCTCCAGACTTGCACGTGCACTGCTGACGTGCATCTTCTGGGACGTCTCAGACAGAAAATGTCCAGAGTCGGGCTCTCTTCCCCAGTGCTCTGAGCCAGAGGGCAGCACCCGTCCAGATGCCCACAGTGGAGCCTCGGGGTCTCCCACGGCAGCCCACCCTCTGTGTGTGTTGGGGTCACTTCTCAGAGACTTCTGGGATGTGCCTGCTGGCCTCCACCGTCGTGTCCCCAGTTCACGTGCTGGTTCCCTGTCAGGAATCCTCCAGTGACCTCCTGTGGCCTCTGGCTGTCACTCCCAGGTCTTTGAGCTGGGCTCACCTTGAGCGCAGCCCTCTGTGTTTTTTTTTGTTTTTGTTTTTTAATCATTTTACTTTTAATTTTAGATAACGACCCTGAATACTATGAAGTCAGAGAATGTTGTTTACCTTCCAATTTTTATCTTACTTACTGTACACTCATTTCATTCCATCTGGTCAGTCCTCAACCAGCTGAAGTCTGACTTTGGTTCTTTTTTTAATTAATTTTTATTGGAGTATACGTTGCTTTACAATGTTGTGTTAGTTTCTGCTGTACAGCAAAGTGAATCAACTATATGTATACATACATCCCCTCTTTTTTGGGTTTCCTTCCCATTTAGGTCACCATAGCCCTCTGTGTTGAGACAGTGCAGGATGGATTGGGTTCATGTGTTTGAGCCACTTCCCGTTTACCTGTCTCATCCTGGGTCTTTCTGTTGTTTAATTATTAGTCTGCTTCTGGCATTATCCTGCCCTTCTACTTACACATTCATGTCATTTAACAAACTTCTCCCAATCTGATAATTGCCCTGTTTCCCAAGGACTTTCTAAAGTTCAGCCTCTTCCCCAAAGCCCTAGAGACATAACAGGCATGGATTCTTCCTTTTATTTTGTTTTTTTAAACTTTTCCCATCCTATTTATGAGCAATGATATTGTTTAACTGAAAATAATCTATGTTTTATTTGTTCATTTAAACATTTTCCTTTCCATGCATGCCTTTTTAAAAAAAATTTCCTAATATCTAATACTTTACAGACATTATAAACTGTGAATAATTCTAGAAGTATTGAAGATTAGTTAAATTGTTTCTGATGCAGTAGTTTCACTTTGCAAATATATTTGATAAAAAACTATGGAAGTAACCATTCCATGGTTCAGAAAAGTGTAAAACATAACCAATAAACAGATTTTTTACAAAGAGAAACTTCAAAAGGCGTTTGTATCTTGTGACCCAACTTAAGCAACGGGCTTTGTGGGTATCTCTGATGTCTGTCTTCAAACTAAATTACAGCAATTTATAAATCCTGTATTACATGGTTTCATTTTACAACTTCAGCTGGAATTATTTCATTTAAAAATACCACTTCACACCCTTCAGGATGACAATAATGTAAAAAAAAAAAACCCCAGAAAACAACAAGTGTTGGCAAGGATGTGGAAACATTGTAACCCTTGTGCCTTGCCGGTGGGGACGTAAACGGTTCAGCTGCTGTGGAAGATAGTATGGTGGTTCTTCAAACAATTAAACATAGATTATGATATGATCCGGCAGTTCCACTTCTGGGTGTATACCCGAAAGAATCAAAAGCAGAGGCTCGAACAGACGCTTGTACATCAGCGTTCACAGCAACATTATTCACAGCAGCCGAAAGAGGAAACCACTCAAATGTCCATCAGTGGATGATGGATAAACAAAATGTGGTTTGTGCCTACAATGGATCATTATTCAGCCTTGAAAAGGGAGGACATGTTGACACATGCTGCAACGTGGAACGTTAAGCTCAGTGAAAGAAGCCAATCACAAAAGGACAAATACGCTGTGACTCCACCTACGTAAGGTAGCTAGGGTAGTCACAGTCATGGAGGCGGAAAGCAGAAAGGTGGGTGCCAGGGGCCGGGGGAGGGGAACTGGGGAGTTGTAATAGGTACAGAGTTTCAATTTGGGAAGATGAAAAACTTCTAGAAATAGAGATGGCCGGTGGTGATTTCACAGCACGGTGACTGTTCTTAATGCCACAGAACTATACACTGGAAATGGTTAAGTGGTAAATCTTATGTGTATTTTACCATAATAATGAAAAAAATAGGTTTATCAACACTGCCTATAAATCTACAATTACCTCAAAAATAAAAAGTTTAATTTAGAAACAACTACAGATGGAAAAAATCGGTTTCTTCCCTTCACACACTTTTGTTCTCCTTGTTGGCTCGTTGGTGGTTTGTTGAATGCCTGTTGATGTCACAGTTGGTAGAGTGAGAAATTAACCCGCGGCTCCTAGAACACGTTCCTGCCCCGGAGTCCTGAGGTCTGGCCTCATCCACACGTCCATTTACGGAGTGTGCCTCTCAGCCCATTTTGCCTCAGACTCGTTGAGCCCTTTGACTTCTTAAAACAAGTGTGATCAGGCCGTCAGCGCCAGTTTAAAGCTGAGCTGGGGGAGTGCGGTGAACAGCTGGGAGTTGGTTTGCGTGTGCTGGCGGGGGTGGAGCAGGAAAAAGGCAGGTCACCGGGCGCTGGCATGCTCGTGTCTTCCAGGTGTACCTCGACAGGCTTCTAAGGTACGCAGAGATTGACATCTGTCCGGCCAACTGGGAGCGGATTGCTCTGGGGGCCATCCTGCTGGCCTCCAAGGCGTGGGACGACCAGGCCGTGTGGAACGTGGACCACCGCCAGATCCTGAAGGACATCACGGTGGAGGACACGTGAGTGCGGCCGGGGGCCTCTGCGGAGGAAACCCGACCCTTTGTGGACGTGCACAGCGTGGACTGAGTGAATGTGACTGCATGTCTGTTGTGTGCTGGCCGAGGAAGGACACGGTTGTGGATAGGATGTGCAAAAACCTGTATTTCTCATCCTGTGGGTCCCGAACAGGTACTGGTGACACCTTCTGGTTTGTGAAACTGGTCACTGAAACTGTATTCTAGGCGAACCTTCCTTTTCCTTCCTGCTCTCCGTCTGCGGTGAGGTTCATCCCAGCTCTGTACACACTGCAAACCGATGACAGGCAGCAGATGGGCTAAAATGTTACCCGTTTCTGTTCAGTTTCAGAGAGAAGGTTTTGACTGCTTTTGTCACATTTTGCAAGTTCACCTGCTTAAAATGAGTGTTCTGTCCCCGAGGTCCCCCTGTGCCTCCTGGTCAGGCTGCGTGTTCTCCTCTCTCAGGGCACCATCCTGAGCTCGCGCTTAGCTGCACCCCGGGGGCTGGGTGTACAGGACGTGGGGTCAGAGCCTCTCGGGAGAAAGGAGCTGTTTTGGAAACACTTAATCAGGTTGAACTCCTTATAGTTCCTTACGGTTTACAGGCCTTTGTGACACGATTCTTGCTAATATTTTTCTGGTCTTGTTTGTCTGGCCTCCTTGAGGAAGCTCTGAGCTGCAGCAGGTTCCACTGTGTCCCGGCCCACGTCCAAGTCCTTGGACTCAGTGACCACTATGGGCTCCTCCTCAGCCTGGCCCCCGCTTCCTGTGGTTGCTGGTTCGCTGGGCACCCCATTTTTGTGCTGCCCTGGGAGCTCCTGTTTGTGTTTTGGGTCTTTTGCCAGAGCCTTGTCCTGCTGCAGACCCGTACGACTCCTTCCTGCATCTGTCATTCTTTATTATAAAAAGTAAGACAAATAGGAAGTTTTTGATAGTAAGAAAAATAAAATAAAAATATTAAAAAAATTCTTGATTATATTTCAAGGTGAAAACAGTTGCTGAGATAATTGTCATCCAGACAGTAAGTAGGTTGCTTCCACCTTTCAGCTGCTGTAAGTAACACTGTCGTGAACATGAACACGGGTGTGCAGATACCTCCCCGAGGCCCTGCTCTCTGTTCTTTGGGGTCTGTGCCCAGAAGTGGGATTGCTGCTTGGTGGCTGGTCTTTAAAGTGAGCCCATTTTTCTGGAAAAGCCGACAGGCCATTAGGTGATGAAAACAACTCTCTGTACCCCATTTTAGAGCTCCATTTGCAAGTTGCTAAATGGCATCAGTTCAGTTGGGTTTCTTTACAATGTTGAGCTAAAATATTTCTGAAATATTTTTTGTTTATTGACTTGAATTTATTTATTATAGAGCTTTACATCAGGACTATTTATTCGTAATTATCCCCTCGAGGGCGGTAAATCCATCAAGCCCGTTCTCTCTGCATCACTGTTAGTTTTCTGATGGTTTATCACATAACAAGCTGTCATATGTCCCTGGGGGATGTACTGCTGCCATTTGAAAATTCAAATTTGAGGAATTATTTTTATTTTCTAAATCTTGCCTTAGTTTGAAAACACAGCAGCTCTAAAATCTTTATTCCCCCCCAAACTTAAACAGAAACATTCAAGAAAGCAAATATTCAGAAAGGCTGTTTTTTCCCTGAGGAACCCTGGGAAACCGTCACCTTGTTCCAAATCAGATTCCTCTTGACTTTAATCCTAGTTATACCCTCAACAAGAGACAGTGGCGTCTAGATACCATTTGGGGCAGGAATAGCAGACTAGTTCTCTTAACGTTTATACTAAAAGCAAGGTTTTCTTCCTGGCATTGGAGAATGGGATCTGCAGTGGCGCCTCTTGGCCACAGGGTGGCAGTCGGTGCACAGGCAGCTCCCAGGTCGTCCAGGAGAGAGCACTTCTGCCTTAGCGGTATTTTTGACACACCTTGTTAAAATCTTATCTGGGTTCCAGTATTTCACAGGATGACCACTTAAGTCTCACGTAAAGGAGGAATAAAAGTCATTAAAAGTGTAAAGTTTAGCACAACACACACATTTGGGGCTTTACTCCTTTCTCGAAGCTGCATCGAAGCAGCCCCTCCGATTAAATGACCTGAATGCGACGTCTTGGTCTCTCCCTCCGAGGAGCTCAGGCCTTCGATAACGACTTGCTGAGGTTTCTCACTTCTGATCTGCCTGGGAGCTTCCGTCGGGGAACCAGCCACCCTGCTCACCTCCCGGCCTCCCGGCCGCCTCAGTGCTCCCGCCCCTGTTGTCATAGCAGCGCTAGACAGTCTCGGACAGCTTGATGGGGCCCCTGGCCGGAAGCAGACGGGCTGCCCCGCCCCCCCGCCAGAAGCAGCCCGCCCCCACCTGGCTCCTCCCCGCCGGAGCGGATCGCTTCCGGGGCTCAGGTCAGCTCTCACTTCCGGGAAGCCTTCCCTGGATCCCTCCGCCCAGAGCTTGGTCCGCTCCTTTCAGTAACAGTTATTATGGAGCACCAACCGCATGTGAGGTGCTGAGCTGGGGCCAGGCTGCACCATCAGCTGTCACGGTTTCTGGCTCCGAGGAGACAAGACGGGGAGACTGTGATAAAGGACATAAGTGGGCCCGGGGTGCTGCCCGGAGAGGTGGCACTGGAGCAGTGCCCCCAGACAGACCTGTCGCTGAGGACGCTTCTCCCCCGGCAGTAACTACCGAGAAGTAGGCCTGAAAGTTTTCAGATGCGTATTCTGGCCGCCCTGGTTCGTCTTCATCCAGCTGCTTGGCTCCCCTGTGGACCAGGTGCTGTCGCTGAGTAGTTCTGAGCGGGCGGGCAGGCCCAGCAGCAGCAGCTCGCAGGAGTGTTGGAGATGCACGTTCTCGGGCCCACCCAGACCTGCCGGATCAGACGGGTGGGCCCAGCAGCGGCTCCTCACATGCCCTGCAGGTGATGGGTGTGTGCTGGGGCTGGGGAACCGCCTCCCCTCCCGCGGTCCCGAGGAAAGCCGGTCAGCGCGTCCCCACCTCTCCTCCCGGGAAGGGCGCTCCTCCGGGTCTTGGGGAGGCCTGTCCTCCAGGCTGCTGTCCGCCCTCACTGGACTCCACTTGACAGCTCTCGACTGCGTCTTCTGCCCCCTGTTTGAGCCGATGGTTCACGCGGAGAGGTGAGGCCAGAGCCTGCCGTGTATGTGCGTGCGCGCACGTGTGTGTGTGTGTGTGTGTGTGTGTGTGTGTGTGTGTGTGTACGCATGCGCACACAGACGCGCTCAGTCTCAGTGTCAGGGTCGCCCTGAAGCACTTTCTGGTGATCATCCCAGTTGATCAGGCCTCATCCTTCCGGGCACTGGACCCGGTGGACTTGGCTGTGTCCAGCAGCCTGCCCGGGCGGCCGCGGGTGGGGACGGCGGCTGAGCTGTGCGTTTGTGTCTTTCTCTGCAGGAACGAGCTGGAGCGACAGTTCCTCGAATTGCTCCAGTTCAACATCAACGTGCCCTCCAGTGTTTATGCCAAGTATTATTTTGGTCTTCGTTCTCTGGCGGAAGCCAACAACCAGAGCTTCCCCTCGGAGGCCCTGAGCAGGGAGAGGGCCCACAAGCTGGAGGTAAGAGACGTCGGCGCTCCGCGGGTGCACTGCTGCCAAGGGAGCTGTGCCTTCAAGGTCGTTCCCGCCACTGCGTGTCGTTGTAAAATAATGACGAGGTGCCTTGGATTTCGTTTGTACAGCCTCGTATTTTTTTTTTTAAATTTACTTATTTATGGCTGTGTTGGGTCTTCATTCCTGTGCGAGGGCTTTCTCCAGCTGTCGTAAGTGGGGACCACTGTTCATCGCGGTGCGCGGGCCTTTCACTGTCGTGGCCTCTCTTGTTGCGGAGCACAGGCTCCAGACGCGCAGGCTCAGTAGTTGTGGCTCACGGGCCTAGTTGCTCCGCGGCATGTGGGATCTTCCCAGACCAGGGCTCGAACCCGTGTGCCCTGCATTAGCAGGCAGATTCTCAACCACTGCGCCACCAGGGAAGCCCCAGCCTCATATTTTTAATAACTTTCCTAATATCAGTTTTTATTTAATGTGCATTGATTCTATTTTTTTTTTTTTTTTTTTAGGGAAGGATTATTTATTTATTTATTTATTTATTTATTTTTGGCTGTGTTGGGTCTCCGTTTCGTGCGAGGGCTTTCTCCAGTTGCAGCAAGCGGGGGCCACTCTTCATCGCGGTGCGCGGGCCTCTCACTATCGTGGCCTCTCTTGTTGCGGGGCACAGGCTCCAGATGCGCAGGCTCAGTAGTTGTGGCTCACGGGCCTAGTTGCTCCGCGGCTGTGGGATCTTCCCAGACCAGGGCTCGAACCCGTGTCCCCTGCATTGGCAGGCAGATTCTCAACCACTGTGCCACCAGGGAAGCCTTGATTCTAGTTTTTTAAATCAAGCAAGTTTTTTTTTTAAACTCCTGTTTTAAAAAAATGAGTCCACACAGAAAAGTGTTTCCCAGCATGCACTTTTGTAAGGAAAAAGATACCAGATGACCCTATGATTGGGAATCCAAAAAAGGTTTAATTCTGCTTTTATTTTTCATTTTTTCTAAGTATTTTCTTCACAGCCCTGTTAGATCTGGGGCCAGCCCCATTGGTCTCGGCCTGGGTTTCGGGCTGTCATTGTTAAGCTGTGTGACTCTTGTGTCTTATACTTGTGTGTAGCTCAGCTTTGCGCGTGCACCTAGCTCTTCCCATCCGACTTTTGACGGCTGAAAGTGTGGGGACAAGGAGGCTCACAGGTGAGAGTTTCTGCATCTTCATCCCAGCACCGCACGGGAAGCGTGGTTCCTGCCTTGGTACCTAACGAAGGGAAGGGCTGGGTGCTGGTCACGGATCAGACCTGGGAAGGAGCGGCCAGCACGAGGGCACGAGACAGGGTTCTCGCCACGTGACAGCCTGGAAGGATCTTCTCTTCCCCTGTCAGTCGTTTTGATTGGAGATTATCTGTCCATGAAGTTAGTCAACACACCGAGCATCTGTATCTACCAGGCTTCGCCCATAATGGGGATAGATCAGGACTCAAACCCGTGGCCCCTGCCCTCGTAAAGCTGTATTGCTTTGGTCTGGACAATGGTTCTGACATGACAAGAAAGTAGACACGTGTCTTTATCACGTCTGGGGAATGAAGCAGAGTCTCTGAGCCTGTCTCTGGAGAGAAGAATGTGTAGAAGGTGCTTCTTGAATGTCAGTTCATGGGGCTCTACAATCATTTAGTTAATGTCATACTTCAGTAACTTTGTAGTATCTTGAAACTAATGTGATTACTACCAGGAAAATCTAGGAGAAGCAACTGGAAAATGGTTACTAAGAATTCTAATGGATGGCAGGTACAAGATCACTATACCCAAATTGATAGTTTTCCAAGTCACCGGCAATAACCAATTAGAGAATATAATAGAGAAAAGGTGCCATTCAAAATTGCAACAAAGTATAAGCAACCGAAGAACACAAGCATTGTCCTAGCAATGTGCCCAGCGCAACTGAAGCACTTAGCATACGTTTCTCTTTCTTTCTTTTTTTTTTTTTAGCATATGTTAACTCACGTAATCTTCACCGTAGTCTGAGGGGGTAGCTACTATGATTATTCCCAGACAGGAATGCGTAGACTTGGAGAGGAGAACAGCCTTGCCTGGGCCCACTCACAAGGCTGTAGAGCCTGGAAGCCAGGAAGCCAGACCGCAGAGCTTGTGTTTAACCACCGCACCCCAAGGCCTCCCAGTGCCCCTGCTCAGGAAGAAACCTGTCAAGAAAAGTGCTATAGTGTCTGGGTCTTACCCCCCGCCGCAAATTTATTCCAGTCTCAGACCTGCAAGTGTGACCTGTTTGGAGAGGGGTGTTTGCAGATGAGGTCGCACTGGATTAGGGTGGGTCCTGAATCCAATACCAGTGTCCTTCTAAGGAGACGGAGACCAGAGACATGGGGACAGGGCCACACGGTGACAGCAGAGACTGGAGTGGGAGAGGCAAGGAAGGGGTCTTCCCTGGAGCCTGGAGAGTACGTGGCCGGATGCCTTGATTCCAGACTTCCAGCCTCCAGAACCATGAGAAAGTCAAGTTCTGCTGTTGGAAGCTATCCAGCGTGTGGCAATTTGTTGCCGCAGCTCCAGGAATCTCAGAGACGTGCAAAACCTAAATACAGAAAATGCTCAGTGCTCCTTGGAAAAGGACTGGACGGGATGCACCGTGTTCCTGATGTAAACACATCCATCTGCACCCCCTTTCCACTGCCCCCTCCATCCAGGGGATTCCTGTCACCCAGTCCTGTCCCGACTGAGGACCTTTCTCTGCGCTGTGATTTCTGTCTGGCACATTTTCCTCACGGATTTGCATGAGAAACTCTTCTCATTCCGATGCCCCTCAGATGTCACTTTGTCCCAGAGGCCTGCTGTGGCCACCCTGTGGAAGGCAGCCCACCCTGCTGCCCTCACAGCGAGGACCTGGCATGGCCCTTGGCGCCTCAGCTCCCTGGCCCCTGTCTTCACATCCCCCCGCACCCCGAGTGTGGCCCCGGAGGGAAGGAGGGAGGTCAGAGAACCGAGACAGAGCCGGCCTTGAGGGTGACTTAGGGAAAGGAATGTGTGTGGGATCTGGGTACACATGGAGAAGGAAAGGGGTTCCACTCAGGAATCCTGTCTCTCCTCCCCGTGCCTGCCCTCCCCATCAGCCCTCTCCCCCTCCCCCCTCCATACCTCCTCTCCCCGCTCCTTCCTTCCGTCTGGGCATTGCTGAGGCCCAGCGCTAGGGAGACATTCCCCTCGGTAGAGATGCACATGCAAACATGAAAGAAAGACTTTGGAAGTCAACCAGGGAAGTCTGAACAGTATCTCAAACATAGCTTTTCCCCCAGAAACATAACGCTGCTCCCTCATATTAGGTGCTTCCAACTCACAGAGCTTTCTTCTCACCCATCCCCTGGGCAGCTCCCTGATGGGATGGAGCAGACCTGGTCCCCACAGTTTCCAGATGGGCTGAAGTCAGGAGGGCAGAGTGACTTGGTGAAGGTTGTAGCATCAGCCCCAGCCTGTCTCCAGCTGCCCCTAAGACTGTCTCGTGGGCAGGTCCCACCCATCACCGGCATCTCCAGAGCATTGTCCTTGGCGGGGAGACAGCTGCACTCTTTGAGCCTTTTAAGAAGGCTTAGCAATACCTACCAGCATGAGCGGCATATAGGACTGTTATTTTTATAGCTGCTAAATCCAGATGCCACACAAATGGCGGGCCCAGTCTGCTCACAGCATCCTGCGGACTCCAGGCACGGCTGTTTCGAAGCGTTGGCTCGGCTTCCAGTGGCGCCCTTCCCATCCGGTCTCAGCTTGAGTGCTTTAGAGAGTCTGGACTCTGGGGATTTCATAGGTGGCCCCAGCCGTCCCCTCCCCTGAGGCCACGGCCTGTCCTCTGGCCGGCAGGGGTCCTGCTGGACCGTGGTTTTCTTTTTCTGTACTTTCGAATTCTCATTTTTAAGTCTGAGGCACATTTTCTAGCTCAAAATATGCCCAGGCTATGGCTGTCACTGGGTGTCTCAGTATGGCTGCTTCTTCCTCATGATTCACGTCTCAGCTCAGAAGTCATCCCTTCAGCGGCTTTTTCTGCCGCCTCCTCTGGAATCGCACTGACCCCTCCCTGCCACCTCAGCTTGCTGCTGGCCTTCATGTTTTGGTCATTTCTCTGCCTGCCATCGGCTGAGAGCACCTGCTGCTTCTGTTGGGCTTAGAGCCTACCTCTCCCTCCCGTAACAGAAAACGGAACTTGCTGCGCTCGGGAAGGGACAGCTGCCAGGGGGCGTCTCTGAGCAAAGGGGATCTTGCCTGGGGTGTCAGAGAGCATGGGGCTCAGGGATTTCAGTCCTTCTTGACCGGTGAGAATGGGTCCTAAACCAGTTCTGATGAATCCTTGCTGCTGTGGCCAAATAACAACCAGAAGCTGTTCATCCCCTCCCCGCTGTGAGCTCTCTGAAACAAAGGACCTTCTGTCTTGTCCGCCTCAGCACTGGCGCCAGCTTCTCCTGTGCTGGGAGGGCCTGGGGAATTGAACTCTGAAGGGTTGAGTGGAGAAGATGGAAGGTGGGGTAAGTGCCACCTGGGTTCCAGAGGGTAGGGCCTCAGCCAGCGGTCAGGGCCAGTTCCACGGCCGGGGGTTTCTGCTCAGTCTAAGGAATACAACCTTGAAGGGTGGCGGCCACGTGTGGAGATGTCAGCCCGGCCGTGGATTTGATGGGGAAGAGCCTGACTCCTCACCAGGTGAGCAAGGCCCTGACCCTCGGAGACCTGTGGGCTGGAGACAGATTTGCTTTCTCTACTGAGCCGGTGCCTGCCCACCTGCACGTCTTCCCACTGTTGTCATCAGAGTGGCAGAATCAAGGCCTCTGACACCAGCTCCTATTCACCGTTCGCAAAGACACTGGTAAGAAGTGTCCCCCCTCCTTGCCCCAGGCCTCACTGCCAGCGTCAAAAGGCCTAGAGACCAGGGACTTCCCTGGTGGTCCAGGGGTTAAGACTCTGCGCTTCCACTGCAGGGGGTGCAGGTTAGATCCCTGATCAGGGAACTAAGATCCCATACGCCTCTGGACGCAGCCCCTGCATGCTCACGCCAGCTGCCGTCCACTGTAAACGACCTGTTCCCCCCTTCTCTGGGTTCTGCTAGGGATTTTAGAGGAGCCCCCGGCCTGGATGCCTTGCAGCTCAATTCCCAGATCCCGAGCACCGGGCACTCGTGTGGAAGTGTGCTGTGTCTGTGTGTGCCGGGGACCTGCTCCACATCTTCTGCGTCGGTGCTGGGCCTGGATGCAGGCAGGGGAGTGGGAGTTCGAGCACAGAGTGGGGTTCGGGTGCTCGGGCCGAACCCCACCTGGGAGTCTGGTATTGCTCGCTGTCTGGAGCCCATAGATTCTGTCCAGGTCACCCACTGGCGGCGACACAGTCTTGACAGAGCTAGTGGTTTGGTAGCAGCACGTCGTCCCTCCGGCTTCCAGGCAAAGGTCTTCCTGCCCCGTTGGAGCATTTACCCATCTCTGAGCCGGGTCTGGGCGGGCGGGACGCACAGATACGCTGACACTGACCCGCCGCCCTCCTGGCTGAGGAGAGAAGCCGGCTGGCTCCATCCTGTCCTGGGCCAGACCTGACCACCTTCCCCCTTAGCTGCTGTTCTGCACATGTGAGCATAAAACAACCCTTAGGAAGGGCCTTAGGGAGCATCTTGTCCAACATACACACTTGACAGATGAGTGACTGAGGTCACGAAACTCTCTGGGAGAAAACTAGGATTGATTGATTGATTGATTTCATATGCAGTGTTTATTGACAATTTTAAACTGAATCTTCCCATTAAAGGGGTTGAAGAAATTTACAAAAAGTCATATGCGGTAGGACTTATAAAACAGAAAATAAATAAAGTGCACAGAGAATATAGGGGAGTTGTTATCTCAGAAAACTAGGCTCATATGGTTACTACATTTGAGCATTAACTTTACCTTTTTTCAAGTCTTGGTTAGGTAAAGGATATATGTATATATATATGCACATATATAATAATAATTTTTTCCAATTTTTTAAAATTGAAGTGTAGTTGATTTACAATATGCTAATCTCTGCTGTACAGAAAAGTGACTTAGTTATACACATATACACATTATTTTTTCCTATTCTTTTCCATTGTGGTTTATCTCACGAGATTAGATATAGTTCCCTGTGCTATACAGTAGGACCTTGTTGTTTATCCATTCTAAATGTACTAGTTTGCATCTACCAACCCCAAACTCGCAGCCCATCCCTCTCCCTGCCCCCTTGGCAACCACAAGTCGGCTCTTTATGTCTGTGAGTCTGAAAACTAGGATTTTGATGGTTTCAGACACACCCCATCCCCGAGCAGCACTTTGCCTGCTGAACCACAATCAACTTCAGTTTGCACGCGTGGTTGTGAGATGGAGGAGAGTGAGTCTGCGATGTCCGTGGTCCGGGGGCGGAGGCCTTCTCCGCGTCTGCCAGCTCTCCTGCCTGATGCCCTGGGGCCAACGGGCTGGGGCCACCAGTGTGACCCATGTTTCAGTACTAGTCCCAGCTGCCCTGTCCCTGCATGCTCATGCTAGGTGGGCACGACAGTGGCTGTCACTGTCTAATGCCAGCTGCATGGCCCTTTCCCACGACTCACTCCTCTCTGGAACCCCAGTGTATGTGGGACGGAGACACAAGGATGGGTCTGCTTTAGTGGAAGACATTCCACCCACTTAGCAAGCCCTGAAAAACCGCCATCAGACCTTAAGGTTCAAAGAAACAAGTTTGAGCCTCACGTCTTGCACTATTTTTCAAATTCCTCAATTCTCCTATGCAGTGCTATTATTTCCCCCAGTTTCTAGTTGAGGAAACTTAGATGAAGAGAAGTTTGTGAACTTGAGGGTGATACAGCAAGGATTCAAAACTCAGGCTGGTCGGATTCTTAAATTCTTGCTCCAAATCCCTCTACCCTCAGGAATTCCCTGGCGGATCAGCAGAGAAATGCAGTTTGGGGTCCACAACCATGGTGAGGCTTGTGCAAGACCCTGCACAGCAAAGGAAGGAGGATGCTTTTATAGGGAGGAAAAGGAAGTGGGTGTGGCGGCTACAGTAAACAAAGAATCTGTGGCTTCTCATTGGCTGAGCCCTGCCAGGAAAGAGGCGGAGTCTTTCTTCTTCCTGTTGGTATCTGCTATCGTCGCTGGCTGTGAGAGCTCCCCCTGCTGGTCTCCTGGTTCCATTCGATTGAGGCTTCTGTTATTTATTAATTTTTTTATATTCTGTGTGTCCTAATCTCCTTTCTCATAAGGACAGCAGTCAGATTGGACTAGGTCCCACCCCAATGGCCTTATTCTAACTTAATTGCATCTTTAAAGGCCCTATCTCCAAATTCAGTCACATTATGAGGTCCTGGGGGTTAGGGCTACAACATATGAATGTCTGGGCTGGGGTGTGGCGGGGAGCGGACACAATTCAGCCCATAACACTTTTCTTAACTTCATTACTTTTGCTCTTTGATGTCTGAAGGCGTTGAGACGGTGACTTCTGACTCCTCTCTGTCTACGGATGCTGCCTGAGAGCGTGTGCCTCTCTCTCTCTCTCTCTCATGAGGTTATAAATACTTAGATGGCACTGCCCATGGTGTTCTCTTTCTTCATGTATTTCCCCACCTGAAGATACCACCCTCCCCTTCCACTGTCAGCTGCTGGTGTTGCCACTGGCAAGGTTATCCCAGCTGGCTCCTCTCCGCCTTGGACTTCAGAATGGAAGTCAGGAACTGAACGGCGCTCATCAGGGCCTGAGCCCAGCCATGGCGTGGCCGCTGTGTGCTCCAGCTCCCCCAGGGCACAGGCATCATTCTCGTGAGGGTGCCACCGGTCGCAGACGCGTTAGAGACAGGAGGCACCGGCATACCCCTGCTCTCTTCAGATCCTCGTTCTGAGGGTATGGATCAGAAAATGCACCCACCCCCGCAGGTACAGAGCGGCTCCCACATCTTCAGTGATCCCAGCCTTAGTTTAGAATCAATGAGTTTTCTCTCCTTCCGAGCTGCTCTCACTAAGGAGAGGGGTGGACCGACCAGGAAGATCCAGCAAACACACGTGTTGGTGGCTAAAAGAAATTCTTGCTTGAAATTGTCCTTTAGGGAAGGCTTTTCTTTTCTCAGCTCCTAATAGAGAAAGCATTCATGTAGCTAATGTCAAGCTCATGCATGTATTTGGTCACTTAAACTGCTGCCAATGGCCATGTTGAAATAGCTGTACTTTGAGACATCGTTTCACATCTTCAACTCCTGGTCTGCCTTAGTGACCCAATTTAACAAAAAAGGAGAAACAAGAAACAACTAGTTTTAGATTTTGCTTGTCCCTGAAAAATGGTAGAAAAACACTCCCAGGAAATTCCCTGCAATTCCCAGACTGTTCAGTCCAATTGCTGAGGCTTTTTACCGAAGAAGGGCACTTTTTCCCCCCACTAAGCCGAAAACAAACAAACAAAAAACTACAACGTCAACAAAAAAAGCACATTAAATTTCCAGCTGTCTTTTGTCAGAAAAAATACCATCACTTTTGATAACTAGCATAACTCTAGCAACTTTGGCAACAGTATGGGTTTTGTTTCCAAAGAGCTAAGTCTGGAATGCAAGTAAGAAATCAGAAATACAAGTAAGAAGGAATAACTCAATCCCTGTTGTCTTTTAGGATGGGTTATTTACTGCTGTCGTAAACTACACGCAGTGAGCCGTTTTTGCTACGGAAGCTGAGAGGAGCCATTTTGCCTTGACTGTATTATTCAGCGCAGCTAGAACACTTATTTAGAAACAGGCTCAAGTCGCAACCGATGTCTCCAGCACTCAATACCTCTTCACTCCAATGCCAAAATCCGTTGTCTTCATTTGATAACTTTGCATTTTTAAAAATTTATTAAGTTAGAATATTTTCACTATCACCATCACGTTTCACTGTCTTATTGTAAGGATTTCTTTTATTTATTTATTTTTGGCTGCATTGGGTCTTCGTTGCTGCACGCGGGCTTTCTTTTTAGTCGCAGAAGCGGGGGCTACTCTTCTTTGCGGTGCACAGACTTCTCATTGCAGTGGCTTCTCTCGTTGCAGAGCATGGGCTCTAGGTGAGCGGGCGTCAGTAGTTGTGGCACGTGGGCTCAGGAGTTGTGGCTCGCGGGCTCCAGAGCGCAGGCTCAGGAGTTGTGGCGCACGGGCTCAGTTGCTCCGCGGCATGTGGGATCCCCCCAGACCAGGGCTCGAACCCGTGTCCCCTGCATTGGCAGGCGGACTCTGAACCACTGCACCACCAGGGAAGCCCTGTAAGGATTTCTTACCATAAATATGCCCTTCCTTGCAAAAGGGAGAAAATGCAGTGATTCAAAAGACATATTTTGGCCCCTTTTCTAGCCCCTACTGCTCACAGCAATCCTGGTGAGCCTCAGGGCTGAGGCATAAGTGTTCTTATTCTTTTGAAAAACTTAGTTCATGGAGATGTAAAGTTCTTGTTCTTTTCCTTGTCTGTTCTTCTTTTGTAATTTATTTTCCTCCTCTTTCTCTTCCCTTTGCTCTTCCTCCTCTTCATTCTCTCGCTTTTCAAATCTCTTTCTTCCCTAAGAGTACACAGGTCGGCTCCCTAGGTGGTTATACCCAGGTTTATCTATCATTTTCACGGCCTGGTTAGAATGCTTCAGGTGAAGTTGTTTGCAGAGCCCTGACAGCAAGTACACAGCTCCATATAGCAAGAATAGATGAAAGATTAATGGGAGGAAAAATCTTGCTGTTTCTCTATGTCCTCAGGGTAAAGGGAAATTGGGGTCAAGGTTGACACAGACCATTAAGTAGGGTTTTTGCCCACAGTCATGACAGAATAAATGATACTGGACTAGTCCACTCACTGTAAGTAACTTAAAAAACTGGATGCAATAGGTGAAGTAAAAGCTTTCAGATGTTGAAAATAGACAGCAAAGGACTGTGGTCCCTGACGTAAGGGAAACAAATGAAGTCGCCCTGATGATTCTTCTAGCTTTTTGTCTGGAGGCAGTTTTTGGACAGCTCCCAGGGGAAACCTAAGCAGATCATGGAGGCCTTACTGAGTTGAGAAGACAGATTAGAGGAAGCTATATAGAACCCCAGAAATGTGCATAGAAGTTCCCTGAGTCTTTGACTGAATACTGAGCTCTACATGTAAAGAGAAAAACTCTATACAGTCAGGAAATAAGCAACTTCAAGGAAGCTTTTTAAGGTGAACAATTCCTAGGTCTCACATAGGATAGGAAGACATTTAAATTCCATCCAGCCAGAGTGAGGATACCTTGTTAAACCCCTGGGTAATTCAATAAAGACTCTAGAAATGTAATACCTTAGTAGTAGGGCCAAACTGAATTCACTCTAACAAAGCTTAAAATGAGTCTCAGAAGGAGATATGGGGATATATGTATATGTAGAGCTGATTCACTTGTTATAAAGAAGAAACTAACACACCATTGTAATGCAATTATACTCCAATAAAGATGTTTAAAAAAAAAATGAGTCTCAGAAATATCAAGCTAATCCTCAAACAACTCAAGTGTCAGTCAAATCAAAATTCAACATTTTTGAATGAAGATAAAATCCAGACATCTAACAATGTAGCATACACAATGTCCAGCATTCAATAAAAATAATTAGACGTGTGAAGAAGCAGGAAAAGGTGTGACTCATAATGAAGAGAAAAACCAGTCAGTATCAATAGACCCAGACATAGTAGTTCCAGAAGATGGAATTAGCAGACAAGGACTTTTTTTTTTTTTTTGGTATGGAAAAGGTCTCCAATTTATTATTAAGCAAAAGAGCAAGATACCAGAACATAAAATTTAGTGCAAATCTACTTTTGTTAAAAATTCAACATAGATGGAAGCAGCACAGTGAAGAACTTACGGCATGGGCTTGTGGAATTCTGTTGACCTGGGTTCAAATGCCTCCTCTATGGTTGCTTGATGTTTAACCTTGAGAAAATTGCTTTCTCTCTGAGCCTCTATTTCCTTCTCTATGCAACATACTTAGGAAAATATAAGTTCTCTTGCAGTTTTGTGTGAGACTAAAACGGAAAACCCCTGAGATACACTGAGGACTATGTCCGAGGGGTCTCCCTATGTTGACTTGGAGCCCAGTGGAAGGGCCATGGCCTGGGCACCAGGCTGACGTGGGCTCAAGGCCCGGGTCCAGCATTGACAAACCTGCTGATTCTGGGAAGGCCACTCCCTTCCTCTGTTTTGGTTTCCTCTCTTATGAAGCATGATTCCACTTTTCTGTGTCTGCTGTGAGTTTTAAATGAAGGCACAGGCTTGTCAAGGACACAGAGTGAATGTTGTGATGGTCAGAATCAGTGGAACCATTTTATGTTGATATTTGCATTAACTAAGACCTGGCAGGATATAACAGCCAAAACTTACACAGAAGCGTCTGTTTGCCACACACCACTCTAAACACTTAAAAATTAACAACACATTTAATTTTCACCACAGCCCTCATAAGGCATTATTACTTATCCATGTTTCTAGACAAGAAAACAGAGGCACAGAGATGTTTAGTAACTTTTCCAAAGTCAAACATGGTATAAATGATGAAACTTGGATTATGAAGCCTGGCACATTGGTTTCAAAATGTATTTATGCCTTTAACCACCTTACTAGATCACCTTTCAATTGAAATGTTAACACCGCTGGGAAGGGAGGAGTGCCTCATCTGTCTGCCTGGGTCTGGGGTCAGCGGTGGGGAGAAGGGAGAGGACAGGCAGGATTAGCTCCCACGTCAAGAATATAATCTTTTTCTTTCCTTTCTTTTTTTTTCTTTAACATATTTATTGGAGTATAATTGATTTACAGTGTTGTGTTAGTTTCTGAGGTATAACAAAGTGAATCAGCTATATGTATACATATATCCCCATATCCCCTCTCTCTTGCGTCTCCCTCCCACCCTCCATGTCCCAGCCCTCTAGGTGGTCGCAGAGCACCAAGCTGATCTCCCTGTGCTATGCAGCTGCTTCCCACTAGCTATCTGTTTTACGTTTGGTAGTGTATATATGTCCATGCCACTCTCTCACTTTGTCCCAGCTTACCCTTCCCCCTCCCCGTGTCCTCAAGTCCATTCTCTATGTCTGTGTCTTTATTCCTATCCTGCCCCTAGGTTCATCAGAACCATTTTTTTTTTTAGATTCCATATATATGTGTTAGCATACGGTATTTGCTTTTCTCTTTCTGATTTACTTCACTCTGTATGACAGACTCTAGGTCCATCCACCTCACTACAAATAACTCAATTTCATTTCTTTCTATGGCTGAGTAATATTCCATTGTATATATGTGCCACATCTCCTTTATCCATTCATCTGTCGATGGACACTTAGGTTGCTTCCATGTACAGACAAGGACCTTAAGACCAGTTATTCTAAATATAGTCAAGAATTTAAGAGAAAACAAATATAATGAGGAGAACGGCTATATTAACACCAGAAAAATATACTTCAGGAAATGGAATATTACTAGAGATGAACAGGGACATTTCACAGTGATAAAAGGGTCAATTCGTCAAGAAGACATAAAAATCTTAATATGTATACATCTGATAACAAAATTTCAAATTACATGAAAGCAGTCAACTAGGAAAAAACAACAGTTGTAGTGGCTGTTTTAAATTAAAAAGGAAAATACTACACAGCTATTTGCAAGGTCATCTTTATCACCATAGATTGATTGAGTAAGGGAACTACCCTGGGACGTTTTTGGGGTGACAGGAAAACAGCTTAACAGATTTGACCTCAAAGCGCTCACAATAGGGCTGAAATACAGAACACGTACACACAGATTAAAATATTAAGAGGTATGTCTTATGTATTTTCCTTAAACTTCTGCCTTTCAATTTTTGAATCAAATAAATCATTAAGCTCTTGTTGGCTGTTTTCCATCTTGAAGGATTAGTGCTTGACCTTACAAACATCATAGTAACTGCTTAGTCATCCCGGCTATGCCCAAGTGGCTACCTGACCATCCCCTCCCAGGTTCAGCTAGAACCCACGGAACTGGAGGAGGATCACTGTTAACATGACATGAGACCAGAGATCAGCGCTGGGGTCCCAAGAAGGCTTGTGATGAGCTACTGCCGGCCCCTTGCTTTCAGCTCTTCTCGAAGCAGGCTGTGAGGCATCAGTGCACTCCGATAAGGAGAATAGTTATCAAAAAAGAAAGAAGATTCATTCTCAGGGTGATTCACACTCATTATGGTTAATTAAGCCAGTAAGGGCCCCACTTAAGATGAGACCAGAGCCACACCTTGGGAAAAATCATTTTTAAAGATTCACTTTGTACACACAACTCAATCTTTTCAAGGAAACTGCCTGGAGGTAGTGCTGGGATTAGAATGGATTACCCCCTAAAAGAGCCTTTCCAGAAATCCCAACTCAGCTAGCAGGAGGGGCTCTTTGTTGCCTTTTAATAAATGATTGAATTTATTTATGCCACTTCTTTCCAAGAAAGATGAAAGTAGCTCACCAAACAAAACTTCTATGAGCTTAGCTCGTTCCAGAAAGGAAAAGCAGAGGCCCAGAGAGATGTCTGTTCTGGGCTCGGCTGAGAGTGAGAGCTTCTCTTTGGATCTTCCCCAGTTTCCCAAGTTGTTCCCAGCTCTGTGTCACATGGAAACACCAGGGACTTTGGGGTCAAATAATGTGGGATGGAATCCCAGCCTTGCACTTACACCGTGTGGTCTTAGGCAGTCATGAGATGTCACAGAACCCTATGTTCTTCATCTGTAATGTGCCTCTCTCTCTCCCTCTCTCTCTCTCTAGTGTCTGCACACACACGCATATACACACACACACATGCACACATTGCAGATATTTGTTTTCTCTTTCACACCCTCTTTGTGCCTCTATTACAGGCCCATCATTCATTACTGTTACTTGACCATGTCTTAGCTCTCTTGGGATCTGGAAAGTTGGTCGCTATTCTTACGGGTAGAAAAGTCCTTGTCTCTGTCCTTGAAGGAAAGGGCTGTGTCTTACTCACCTACATCCCTAAACCTGGCCCAGTGTCTGGCACGGAGTAGATGTCAATATCTTATTGTTGGATGAAACCCTCACTCTTTTTCAGAAGGACTCAACAAGCTCTCTAGTACCTTCTTTAGAAAACAAAACAACTGCTCCAGCTTCCTCTCGTGGCCCCTCCCAGAATCTGTTCTCTCCTAGGCTGAGGCCATCGCACCTAAGGGGTGAAGGGCGAAGGGCTTTGATATCGGGCCCTGCGTTGAGTTCCAGCTCCTGCACCCACCAGCTGGGTGACCTTGCGCCGTCCAGTGAGGGAATGTGTGCCCTGGCCGGAGCGGGCCTGCCTCCTGTCTCTGTGATAACTCCGCTCCTACCCGGATCACACCCTTAGATGTAAAGTGGTCCTTTGCCGTCCCATCCCGCTCTGCTGTATCTCCCATCACTCTGTCTACCCTCCTGTCCATTTTCTCACACTGACTTTCTCTGCTTTGTGGTCTGTCTTTGCTTTCACAGGTGAGTACAGTGTGGTCATGGCCTGGCCGGCTTCCCCAGAGGTCCAGGCGGAACCAACCACACCGCAGCTGATGAGACGCATGTTCCCTCCTTCCTTAATTTCTCCCTTAGGAGAAAACTTGACCTGAAAACACTGTCTGGGGAGACCCCTGTGTCTCGCATCGCTGGTGGGTGGGGAGGACCTCGGCTCAGAGCGGAGTTCCCTGTGTCGCCTGCCTGTCTGGGCACCGCTGTTGGGGGTTTCCGAATATATCCTTCACTCAACGGACAGGTTCAGCACTCGTCCCAGATTAAAGTGCTTTGAATGCTTGGGGCTTAGCGTTCAACAGTTGTTGAGTTTTAAAATAGATTGAATTCCTTCATTCCCCCTCCTAGCATTTCATGGTCGAGAACAGGCAGAGACACACACAGAGGGGAATGGGGACGGGTTTGTGCTCCTGACAAGACTTGTTCATCTAATCCTGGATGCACAGTCACAGCCACCCCGTGTCTCCCTCCCTCCCTCCCTTCCTCCCTTCCTCCCCACCCCCACCCCCACTACCTAAAACATAAGAGGAAAATACGAGCGCTAACGAACCTGAACTGCTTGGTAACGTGGCAGCGTGTTTATGACACTCCGTTGACACCTCTTCCCTAACTGAGGTCCTCACCTTCACAGAAAAGCCTGCTTCCAGGACCGGTGCTTCTGGACTCACTCTCTAGTGAAGGTGACTGGTGAGGATTCATGTGTTGCCTCTTCCAGAGGCTTTCATTGTCATCGCTTGTAGAAGCCAGAGGACGGCAAGCATTTACCATGTGATACTGAACAAGAGGTAGAGGTGTCTGAGGCAGGAGGTCCTACTCAGGGCCTGAAACTGCCTCTCAGTTATCCAGAGAGAGAAATCATTAACACAGCTATCTCTCTCTTTCTTTCATCTACCTTTATTGGAGAAAAACAAATGTAAAAATAAAACAATTAAAAATTCGTGACTCAACTACTGAGCCCGCGTGCTGCAACTACTAAAGCCCATGCGCCTAGAGCCCATGCTCTGCAACAAGAGAAGCCACCACAATGAGAAGCCCGCGCACCTCAACGAAGAGTAGCCCCCGCTCGCCGCAACTAGAGAAAAGCCCGCATGCAGCAGCGAAGACCCAACACAGTCAAAAACAAATAAAATAAATAAATTAAAAAAAAAAATCGTGACTCAAAATGTTTTCAAAGACAAAGCACACACTTGTTCCAAACCCAGAGACAAGCTGGTCATCTGTGGGACATTTGGGGCCCAGTGTGGTCAGACTCTGCCTTACATGCAGGTGGCACAGACATAGGGCTGGGTCAGCATGCCTTCTGGAACAAGTCTGCTCCACACAGCGGGGCTTCCAGTGGTGTCGGGGGAACCTCAGGGCACAGGATTCTGTTTTCTCAGAGAAATGATGCAATCCACAGTGGCTCTGGGCCATTAGGATCCGGACAAACTTCAGGAGCCCTAAAGCTTCTGGCCTCAACACAGGAAAGTTGGGGCAAAATAGTTCATGCCAAATGTCTGATCCCAAGGAAAATTCAGTCAGGAAGAGCTCAAAGTGCAAGACACAACCTCTGGTGTGTGGTGAGTCCCCCTGTCACTGAGCAAAGGGAAAGAACCCCTCTGGCTCGTTGCCCACGCCAAAAAAGGGCCAACCCTTTACGCAGAAGATGGACGATTGAGAGAAGTAGGAGAGGCAAGAAAATGTGAACTTTGAGCTACCATCATTGACTGTTTCCACTGCGTCAGGCAGTTTACATGGTTTAACTCATTTAATTTGATTAACGACATGAGAGGTTGATGCTATTATTACCTCTGTTTTACAGCAGAGGAAATAAGACCCAGCATCAGTGATGGGACTAAGACTCAAATCCACATCTTTTCTTGTGTTCTCTCTTCTGATCCTTAAGGTGAACTGACTCCCAGCCCAGAAGCAGAGGGTAAAGAAGGCTCAATGGCTGGCATCTGGCTGTGTCTGCCGGGCCAGGGTGGTGATGGCGGGGTTGGGGAAACCAACCACTGATGATGTCCAGGGTCCCAGCCATGAGAGGAGCACGGATGCCATGTGCGCACCCACTAGGGCACCGACCCCGATCTCGGCGAAGTAGAAGGAAGTCTCTGGAAACCAGCCAGAGAGGGTAAGACACCCCGAATGGAGGCAACAGCTGTGGCAGGTCTAGAAACAGCAGAGATCCCAGGAGCTGCCTGAAGGGTGGGATGTGGGAGTGGAGCAGGCCTCTGGGGCTTGGTGGGCACAGCTGGACCTGGTCCCAGAGGCGATGGGCCACTGCAGAGGGAAAGCAGTAAAAAAAAAAAAAAAAGTGTTTCAAGCAAGTTGAGGCCTGGGATTTTGGCTCGGGTGAGATGGATCTTGGTGTCACTCACCCAGAGAGAGAACTGGGGAAAAGCTCGGTCTGTTGGGACATGTGAGTTTGAAGTGTACGCTCTCCAGGTCTGTCCAGAACGGAGCTCCTGTTTTCCTACCCAGCGCCTGTCTGCAAATGCGCGTTCCATTCCATATGGGAGAGATCAATACCATCTTATTGTTCCTGGAGTGTTTTAAAAAAGGAATCCCTAAACATATTTTGTGTTTAATAGGCCCTTCTCATCTTGATCTTTCTCCTCTAGATTGAACACAGCTAACTGGCTGAGGTCTAAGTAACTCTTGGTGGAGGCCCGAGCATCTCTCTGGTTCTCCCCAGGGACCCCACCTCTGGCTCAGAACTTTACTTCTGGTCACTGTTGTATCGCTTTCACTTTCCAATTTTCCACTAACTTTTCCAAAATAGTAAGGGCAAGTCATGAACTTGGGGAGGAATTTGGTGACTAGCCTCACAACCTGCTTTCAGATCCTGGCTACCTGGCTTCTTCCCCCACCTCCCCCGGGGTGGGGGTCTTCCCTGAACCCTGGGAGTAGGGTGCCCTCTTGTGTTCCCCCAAAGCAGCCCCCATCACGGTGCACTGTAACTGCTCCTTTACTGCTTATTTATTTATTTTTAATTGAAGTACAGTTGCTATGCAATATTATATGTTACAGGTGTACAATATAGTGATTCACAATTTTAAATGTTCTACTCCATTTACAGTTATTATAAAATATTGGCTGTACTCCCTGTGTTGTACAATACATCCTTGTAGCTTATTTTATACATAATAGATGGTACCTCTTACTCCCCTCCCCCTACTTTGCCCCTCCCGCATTCCCTCTCCTTTCCTGCATTTTCAAATTCTCTTTCTGCTGAAGCAGGAGCACATCACGGTATAATTGATTTACAGTGTTGTGTTAGTTTCAGGTGTACAGCAAAGTGAATCTGTTATACAAATACATATATCCATATCAAACTACCACTGGCATTTTTCACAGAACTAGAACAAAAAATTCACAATTTGTATGGAAACACAAAAGACCCCGAATAGCCAAAGCAATCTTGAGAAAGAAAAACAGAGCTGGAGGAATCAGGCTCCCTGACTTCAGACTATACTACAAAGCTACAGTAATCAAGACAGTGTGGTACTGGCACAAAAACAGAAATATAGATCAATGGAACAGGGTAGAAAGCCCAGAGATAAACCCACACACATATGGTCACCTTATCTTTGATAAAGGAGGCAAGAATATACAATGGAGAAAAGACAGCCTCTTCAATAAGTGGTGCTGGGAAAACTGGACAGCTACATGTAAAAGAATGAAATTAGAACACTCCCTAACACCATACACAAAAATAAACTCAAAATGGATTAAAGACCTAAATGTAAGGCCAGACACCATCAAATTCTTAGAGGAAAACATAGGCAGAACACTCTATGACATAAATCACAGCAAGATCCTTTTTGACCCACCTCCTAGAGAAATGGAAATAAAAACAAAAATAAACAAATGGGACCTAATGAAACTTAAAAGCTTTTGCACAACAAAGGAAACCATAAACAAGACAAAAAGACAACCCTCAGAATGGGAGAAAATATTTGCAAATGAAGCAACTGACAAAGGATTAATCTCCAAAACATACAAGCAACTCATGCAGCTCAATCTCAAAAAAACAACAACCCAATCCAAAAATGGGCAGAAGACCTAAATAGACATTTCTCCAAAGAAGATACACAGATTGCCAACAAACACATGAAAGAATGCTCAACATCATTAATCATTAGAGAAATGCAAATCAAAACTACAATGAGGTATCATCTCACACTGGTCAGAATGGCCATCATCAAAAAATCTACAAACAATAAATGCTGGAGATGGTGTGGCGAAAAGGGAACCCTCTTGCACTGTTGGTGGGAATGTAAATTGATACAGCCACTATGGAGAACAGTATGGAGGTTCCTTTATAAACTAAAAATAGAACTACCATACGACCCAGCCATCCCACTACTGGGCATATACCCTGAGAAAACCATAATTCAAAAAGAGTCATGTACCAAAATGTTCATTGCAGCTCTATTTACAATAGCCAGGACATGGAAGCAACCTAAGTGTCCATGGACAGATGAATGGATAAAGAAGATGTGGCACATATATACAATGGAGTATTACCCAGCCATAAAATGGAACGAAACTGAGTTATTTGTAGTGAGGTGGATGGACCTAGAGACTGTCATACAGAGTGAAGTAAGTCCGAAAGAGAAAAACAAATACCGTATGCTAACACATATATATGGAGTCTAAAAAAAAAAAAAAGAAAAAAACATGGTCAGAAGAACTTAGGGGCAAGACGGGAATAAAGATGCAGACCTACTAGAGAATGGACTTGAGGATACGGGGAGGGGGAAGAGTAAGCTGGGACAAAGTGAGAGAGTGGCATGGACATATATACACTACCAAATGTAAAATAGGTAGCTAGTGGGAAACAGCCGCATAGCATAGGGAGATCAGCTCGGTGCTTTGTGACCACCTAGAGCGGTGGAATAGGGAGGGTGGGAGGGAGGGAGATGCAAGAGGGAAGAGGTATGGGGACATATGTATATGTATAACTGATTCACTTTGTTATAAAGCAGGAACTAACACACCATTGTAAAGCTGTTATACTCCAATAAAGATGTTAAAAAAAATACATATATCCACTCTTTTTTAGATTCTTTTCCCATATAGGCCATTATGGAGTATTGAGTAGAGTTCCCTGTGCTATATAGGAGGTCCTTTTTAGTTATATATTTTATATATAGTAGTGTGTATGTCTCAATCCCAATCTTCAATTTGCATTCTCAAGACTCGACAGAGTTCTCAGGAGGGGCCTCAATACATTTGGAAGGAATGAATCCTCAACTCCGTGAAGAGAAGAAAACAAGCTCAGATGGGTTAGTGTTTGCTCACGGTCAAACACTGGTATGTGTTTGGAACCAGGTCGGAACCTAGACCCTCTGACCCGGAAGTCTGTACTCTTTCCCTAATGACCTCTTTGACTACCGGCGACTGTTTTGATGACGAATTTTGAACTGTCTGGACATGATCTGGAAACAAAAACCCCCCAGGTGTATCTGTGGCAGGTGCAGCGACCCCGTGCTGGATGCCGGGGAACAGCTCCACTGCGTCCCCGGTCCCTGCTCTGCAGTGTGGTCCCACTGCTTCACCCTCGGACCCACATGTTCAGTGAGGGTCCTGAGAGGTTGCACTGTGTAACATGGTGCATACACAGGCCCTGGAAAGGATTGGGGGCCATTTAGTAACTTTTGCTACGTAGGCCTGGGTCTGGGCAAATTAGAAAAGAGAGTAGGGATTACGAGGACTCCCTCCCTCCCCTGCCTCAGTCTTGGTTCAAATGTGCCCTCCTTAGCGAGGTTGTCTCTGGCCGCCCTACTACTCCTGGGCATCCTTTACTCCCGTCTCCACTTTATTCTCCTCTCCAGCACTTACCACCATCTAATTAGTAATTTACTTTGCTGAAGATGCCTCTCTTGTTTACTGTCAGTTCTTTCCACTAGAATGTAAATTCAACGAGGGCAGCAATTTGTTTCATTCTCTGTGCCGAGAACAGTGCCTGAGACATAGTAGGTGCTTAGTAAATATGGACTGAACTGTGTTTGTCACACTAGCAATCATATTTTAAAAGGCACCCATAAGTCACAGCACATCAATAGTAACGAGTAAGAGGATGCCTCCCTCCTGCCTGGATGGTGAGAACATCTGTTGGATTCCATTTCAGCTGATATCACAGTGTCTTATTCCATTTGGGCTGCTATCACAAAATGCTATACACTAGGTGGCTCAGATACAATAGAAATTCATTTCTCACAGTTCTGGGAGAATAAGCTTTCTCCGGCCTCTTTCAAAAGGGCACTCATTCCATAAATCACCTCCAAAGGTCTTACCTCTGAATATCATCACCTCGGGGGTTGGGATTTCAAGGTATGAATTTTGGGGGGACACGAACATTCAGACCACAGCACTCAGGAAGGGTGTTCTGACTGACTGCCCGACACCTGGGAACAAAAAGCAAGCTGGTGGTGGAGACTTGTGTTTTCTTCATAAGGAAAGCCTGATTCTAAGTGACTGTTGGTACCCGGGCATCCCTTCTACCCATATTGTCTGTCCTGCCCGTCCCGTCTGCTTAGATTCCAACGGTGTCTTAGAAAGACTTCCATGAAAAAGTTCAAAAAATACAATTTCAAATACTTGAAGTGCTAACATTGTACTATGCAGATAATTGAATTTCTTTAACATTCTGGAGAGTTGAAAACTTTTTTGTACTTTTAATGTTTCATGGATCAAACATTCTCTGGGACACTGAGAATGGTTTGTGGTTTATGGTTTTCTCAGGGCAGGGACACCGAATGTCATGTAAGCGCTCTGCTGAGGCCGGTGGTCTGGGCCATACCTTTAATTTCAAGATTAGGAAGATTAGGAAGGGGGCTGAGTGGATTTTAAGGTATTTTCTAAATCTGCATGAATCAGCAAGTCTGTGGAGAATGGAATTTGGGGGGTTTTGTATTCCCCATGGGGACCAGTCTGTGCTGTCTTGTGGGTGATATGGTTTAGTGGACAGATGCACATCTCAGAAGTCAGTATGGAAAAAGGAAAAAGAAAAGGAAAAGGGGGAAGACGGAAGTGTCCCTGACTCCTGCTGGGTTTCTTTTCCACTGGGCCGAGCACAGGACTCCCCTGGATATTCGCTCCACCCCACAGACACACGAATCAGAGTTCCCCGTCGATTCTGGGGTAATTTTATGGAGGGAGAGGTAGTATCTGATGCTCCAGTTACAGCCCCTCCTCTCTGTCCCCATCTTGTTTCTGGCAGCCACAAGGGGTTAGTATTTCCAGGAAAAGCAAGAATGCCCTCTAGCAGGAGAGGAAACAAAGCAGAGAGAGGAAGAAAGACAGAATGGGGACCAGGTAGACTTAGAGGAGGGAGGGCAAAGTGATGAAGGAGGGGGAGGGGACAGGCAGCCAGAAGATGCTTTGGGAGCAAAAGGAAAGGCTGAGGGTGGGAACCCAGAGGAGCAGACCCTGAGATGCACCACCAGCCACTCCCATGCGTAATTCTTTATATTTTTAAACCATTTTCATGCCTATGATCTCACTTTGCATGTCACAGCCACTCTGTGTAGGTAAGAGGCACATTTTTTTTTTCTACTTCACTGATGAGAAAACAGGCATGAAAAGCCCTAGTGATTTGCTCAAGGTCACAACATTCTAATTGAATTCCCATGCAGAATAGGCTATTTATATCATACAGCAAAATTCAGTCATTGCTTTCCTGGTCTTTCCATTTTTAAGCCAATAACCTGAACGGTCTATTAGGAAGTGAAGATACTTTCCTTTATTTTATACTTGAACCCTTGAAACAAGTACTTCAAAATTTTAATGTGACTACAGTTTCTCTAAATTTCATTGTTCGTGTCAAAGCGTTTGACTAAAATATAGCAAAACTACTGTTCCTTTCAAGGGGGTCAAAATGTTTTCTGTGGGTGGAAACGTGTCCTGTGCATGAAGATGAAAGCATCTTTGTTGTACTCTTCCTTGGGGACTCTTTCTAGGGTTATTACTAAAGTCAAGAATAGATCAGAAATGGAGAAAAGGTAGGATATCAAGAATAGCTTTCATGGAAAATTGAAATCATTCCTTTTAAAGTTCACAAATTCCACTCTGAGGATAGACCCCCAGCCTTGCAGGATGGGCTCTTCCCAGATAGAAAGGTGGCAGCCACGAGAGGATTTTGATGCAACTGTGATTGATGTCAGCAGGTCCAGACGGTGATATTTTATGACAAATTTAATGGACATTTGTTAAGCTGATTCAACGGCACCAGCCCTGGGCTCGATGGGGCCGGGAGATACAAAAGGAGGACATCATCTATGAAGGTCTTTGGGGCCAGTTAGGGATGGAAGTGCCACTGATTCGAGTTTTGCACACCCTCTGCATGCTAGGTGCTCTTAACACCATCGTTTCATGTCTGTCTCCCACAAACCCCACTGCAGGACAAGGCTATCGGGAGATTCAGTGACTCCTGGTGACCAGGTGGCTGCCCCCAGTTTTGCATCCAGGTCCTTTGTCTCTGCGTGAAGGGCTCTCGTCACTAAGCCAGACAGGAAGCAGCTACGGAATGACTGTGTCACAGCCTAACGCTGGGACACGCATCCCAGGTGCAGATTCCTGCTGGCACCCATGGTATAGGAATTCAGAGTTGAGGACAAGATCCTTTGGGGCTCGAGTTATGGTGGGTTATGCTTCATAGAAGAGACGAAATATGGACATTTTAGCGCTTCTTTAAGCAGTGAAGAAGTGCGTGTGGAAATGTTTTCAAGGAGGAAACGCCTTTTTAATAGAGACTTGGCTGGTTAACAGAACTTTTCTTTCTTGGGATGAACGTCATTGCTTCTCCTATATCCTGAAGCATCAGTTCTCCTGGTGGAGACACGTGAGCACTGCCAAGGGCCTGGAATGTCCCAATAGGGTAAGAATAGCCACGATGAGAGACGGCTGCTTCTGGCCTCTGGGCACTGCAGTTGTCAGGAAGGCTTTGCCTCAAACAGCTCGGCACCGTCTCAACTGGAGACAGAAGAATGACCTTGTGCTCCTGGGCTTGAATCTTCCCTTTTGTATCTCCAGCTCTCACCTGGGAGTCTTTTGTAGCTGAGATACATTTTTTCCTGCAAAGACTTGCCACCTCCTTGGAGAACGCAGGCTCTGGAAGTCTGCAGCCACCTTGTCTGTGACCCCCTGAAAGCATGGACCAGCTGGACCTGCTGGGGTTCCTCGTAATCACCCTAAACTGCAATGTGACCATGGTGGGTGAGTAGCGCCAACCCCTGCAGAACACTTGTTCTGCCTTGGGTCACTTTTCCTGGCCCTCCCCCATGAGTAAGGCCTGCCTATCCCTGGAGGACAGGGAGCCATGGCTCAAGCTTTCCTCTAATTCTCCATTATTTAAGGAGGCTCCCCCATCCTTTAAGGATGTCTTGGGAGTGAGCGATGTTTCTCTCAAGGGGAGTCTTTTTGCTGACTTCGGGGGCTGAGCAAATGGGAGGGGTATTTTTGTGTAACTCTTCTCTGGCTACGTTACTAGGAAAAGGAACAATACAGTCAAAGTTAGAGAAATTCATGCCTTGAGTAAGCTTTCTTGTTCATCTTTTTAGGGTTTATCCTTGAAGCTCCATTTGTAAAGATTAGTAAGTTCTCTGTGCACTTTAAACCAAATCCCAATTTTAGTTTAGTTTTTATTTTTTTGACAAAGAAAGTAATACGTTTTCTGAGTTTGGTGTAGCCAAGTTAAATTTTCAGAGAGGTATGGGTATCCTAGTAAAGGGGATTGAGAAAAGGATTAAAATATGTCTGTGAAGTTGTTGATATTTTTCTTCTTCATTGCTTTTTAGACGAAGCCAACTTGGTTTTAAAAGTTTGAGTTAATGAGTTTATCACGTAATGGTCACACAGTCCTTGAGTTGAACTGCCTTCATTTATAAGAGAGTTTAGTTTTTCTGATGTCAGGTGATGATTTCTGTATCTCCTCACAAAACAAAATATTTACAGATTATTTTGACTGGGTCTTCAACACCAAAATAGTTGACTCATGAAATGAAAATAGGACTTGGAACTTATTTTGATTTCTATGTTAGCCTCATTTATTCATGATAAATTGAAGAAAGACAAACTTCAATTCATAATAGCTGGAATAGGGGGAAAGGAGTTCTGAATTATTGAAGAGTCTAAAAAACTGAATGTTCTTCAAGAAATTCGATTTCAAGGGCTACAGAGCCCACCGATTACATAAAGATTGTGTGGACTCTTACCATAGAGAAAGCTCACTGAAATTAGTAGCTTGTATTTGCTCTACACAGTTACAGGAATGCACTAACATCCTTGAAAAAGTTTACTCTTTTTAAGAGGAAGACTTTATTTACATCCGCCCAATTTTCTTTCTAGAACTTTCAGCCCAAACTGTGAACTATCCGAACTAGATTAAACATTTTAGTATCCATGCTTCTTTAAATCTGCCAATTTCAAAGCATTTTACAAACACGTACAGGCATACCTCGTTTTATGGTGCTTCTCAGATACTGCATTTTTTTTTTTAACAGTTGAAGGTCTGTGGCAACCCTGCCTCAAGCAAGTCTATTGGTGCCATTTTTCCTACAGCATTTGCTCATTTCATGTCTTGTGTGTCACATTTTGGTAATTCTCACAATATTTCCAACTTTTTCATTGTTACTATATTTATTCCGATGTGCTGTGATCAGTGATCTTTGATGTGACTACCACCAGCGCCTGAAGGCTCAGAGGACGGTTAGCAATTTTTAGCAGCGAAGTATTTTTTACTTACGGTATGTGCATTGTTTTTTATCATGCTGTTGCACGCTTAATAGACCAAGGTATAGTGGAAACATAACTTTTATATGCACTGGGAAACCAAAAGATCCGCGTGACTCGCTTTTTGGGGGGTGGTCTGGACCTGAACCCGCAGTATCTCCGAGGTGTGCCTAGTTGAACACACTGTCTGACACAGTGTAAGTGCTCGTTAGACATTTGTCCAATGAGCTAACAGGCTGATACTGTTGCTGTGACTAAAACACATGCTTACACACTTAGTTCTCCAGGCTCAGCACCAGTAAAGATTTACAGCTGTTGCTGGGAGGAGATGTGCTTGTATGGCTGTGATGGTGCCCTCCCCGTTCCCTCTTTCCAGGGAAGATCTGGCTTATCTTCATGGTGCTGCTGAGGATGGTGGTGCTCATCCTGGCCGGGTCGCCGGTCTACCAGGACGAGCAGGAGAGGTTCGTGTGCAATACTCTGCAGCCCGGATGCGCCAACGTTTGCTACGACATCTTCGCCCCCGTGTCCCACCTGCGGTTCTGGCTGATCCAGAGCGTGTCTGTTCTCCTTCCATCCGCAGTCTTCAGTGTCTACGTGCTGCACAAAGGAGCCGAGCTGGCGGCACGTGGATCCCGCTGGCTGGGTGATGACTCGGTGGACCACGACGGCCCCGAACTGACCCCTGGGGCCAGGCGCTGCCTGACGGTGCCGGACTTCTCCTCGGGCTATGTGGTCCACCTCTGCCTCCGGACCCTGACGGAGGCCGCTTTCGGTGCCCTGCATTACCTCCTCTTCGGATTCTTGGTCCCCAAGAGATTCTCGTGCACGCACCCTCCTTGCACCAGCGTGGTGGACTGTTACGTCTCTCGGCCCACGGAGAAGTCCATCCTGATGCTTTTCGTCTGGGCGGTCTGTGCGCTGTCCTTCCTGCTCAGTGTCGCCGACCTGGTCTGCAGCGTGCGCTGGAAGACGCGCAGGCGACCCGGCGGGGCCCGGAGGAGGCCGTGTCAAGGGGCGGGGGGTGCGGCGCGGGAGGGACACGGGGCGCACGGGGGACGTGGGGCGCGCGCTCGCCGGGGCCTGCGGACTGGAGGGCAGGGCGCGTACAGCCCCGCAGCGGAGCCCACCGAGCCGGGGCACCCGGAGCTGCCAGGGGAGGACGAGAGCGACGCGCTGTCCTCAGCCAGCGACCAGCTGCGCGGGGCCGGGCCCGGAGCGGCGGCCCCGGGGTGGGAGGAGCGCCCCTGCGCGCCGAGCGCTTCGCTCCCGGGCCCCAGCAAGTCCGAGTGGGTGTGAGCGGCCGGCGTCCCGCCCCGAGAGCGCGGCGACCCGGACCGAGAACATCGACCCGCGGAAAGGTGAGCTGGCGGGACAGACCGACTTCCCGAGAGGCTCCGGTGCAGCGCAGCAGGGATTTAATTTAGATAAAGCCTTCCGGGGAACACTAACCTTGGCGTTCAAATGCGGATGGAAGCTTCAGGGATTAACCGGAGAGCATCAGGTCCATGAGTTTGTCGCACTCTAGCTCTATTGTCTTATTTACCGCAGTATGGGCTTGAAAAGCACGTTCTTTGGATTTGCAGAGCTCATGACTATTTTAATGTTTTCGGGTGAATTATTTTGACGGTTTGTTGTTGTTGTTTGTTTTGGTTTGTTTTTCTGCTTAGCCAAAAAGGGCATCTGTTATGCACGTCATCCATAGAGGGATATTAGTTTAACTTCTCCAAACCCCTTTAATAAAATTAATGCTGATTGTGTTGCCATATCACACTTCCTACTTCACTGTGTTAAAGGAGAAACCACAAATGCAGGAAATATGACTAAACGCTTTGGGGTCTTTTGGGGGGCATCTTGGGTTATTGCACGTGGGTGTGAGGTGCACAGGATGAAGGTGGCCGCTGGCTTGCTTTAGTGTCGCTGGGTGTGTTGGCTGGGTGGCTGTCCTCACTGAGCAGAGGGGAGCCCTTTGGCTGCTGATGACAGGCCTAGAGTTGCCACACGGCTTGCAGTGCCGGCTCTGTGTCCTTGAGACAGTCATACAGTGAGGGCTGCCCTGAGGGTCTTCATGCCCCAGGGAAGCAGGTGAGGAATGCTGCGGGCGTTCCAGCCTTGTGGTCTGTGCTGATGCTCTGCGCGGGGGGTGGGGGGGGGGGTGGGGGGGTGGGGGGGGGTGGGGGGGGTGTACCATAGAGACACGATAGTCTCACCTCTCAGGGGAGCTCCTCTGCTCTCCTCCGCTCGCCCTGGTTTCGGTGCAGGTGCTGTCCAGCTGGAGTGCGCGTCTGTTAGAGCTTCCGTGCTGCCTTCAACTGCCACGTGGAAGACACAGTGCAGCAGAAAGATGGGGCAAGCCTGCCCCTCTTCCGGCGAGGAAGAGCCACTGGGTGTCCCCCCAGAAGGGATGAAGAACCTCTGGTCCCCAAAGCCCCAATGCTGAGGAAGAGGAACTGCCCTCCATGCCAGCAAATAGTAAAAAAAAATGTGAACCAAGGCACCCAGGGAACCAGTGGGCACTTTTAACTGTTCTAAAGATGACTTTGACAGTGAAATATCAGCCGGGATGGGGAATGACATCCTCCTTGATCTATCTACGGAGTGTCAAAGCCATTGGTTAAAACTTAAAAAAAAATCATCCAAAATTGGTTTTGGCATAAAGCTCTTTGAATGAATGTACCTGTGTTTAACATATGCAGTAAATCTCTCTCCCACTCTCTGTCTCTGTCTCTCTCTCTCCTCTCTCTCTCAATTGCTCCTCAGTCCATCGATAACTGCGAACCATGACTCAGACCCCTTCCTTCAGTATTTGGATTGATGTCTGGCACATAGCAAGTGCTCAGTAAGTGTGATTTCTGTGCCTGATATTCCTGAAGTATTCAGGGCCAAATCTGCTTCTTGTCCCTTGCAGCATGCAGTTCTGGTGGACTTCCAAGGTTGGCCACAGTCTTAAAGACATAAGAATTCTCTAGGGGCTTCATTGCTATTTTAAAAATAAGTTCCATAGGCCCCTCAATACCCCAGTGTGAGCCTTGATAATGTTGAGTGAAGAAAAGAAATCAAATTAACAAATATTGGTAGGTGTGCCCATGCAGGGCTCCCAGATGACAGCTAGGAAAGGAAGGTGGTGAGGGCTGAGTGGGGACTCCCTCCCAGCCGTGGCCCCAGAGAAAACTGGGCCCTGTTCTCCTATGAGTCTTATGAGTCCATGCTTGGGTTTGGGTTTACAAATGGTGCCTGTATTTGGGTGGCACTGGGAAGGGGTGCTTTGGCCTCTCTGCTGATGTCCCAAATCCCACTATCAGAGGATCAGAGCCTTGAAGTTTGTTCCATGGAAAACTGTAAAATCCATTCAGAGTGATGGAGGCCAAGAGAGGGGGAGAGGTGTGGAGTCAAGGATAAGACATGTGGGTTCTGCCCCCATGTGCATCATTTCTTGGCAGGTCACTCCCTTCCTTTGGGCCTCGGTTTCCTTCTCTAAGGGATGAGGGCCCAGACTAGATGCTTCCTTAGTGCTCCTACGTGGTTAGGAATCCACCAGTGGTGGGTGCAGCTGTCAGTCCTTTTAATCTCAATAGGGGCTGGTTTATTAGGCCTGTCCATCCTCTACCTGCCTGAGCACAGGTTTCCATAAATGAAAATGGTCAGAACAGGAGAGACCTGCTTGTCCCGGGGAGAGCTGCCATGGAGAGAGATGCGGACCTCATGAAAGGGGGCTGTGAGGACGACTCACCAGCTCCCCACTCTGCTGAGAGATGGCAGAGGCTGCGTGGACAGACGTGGGGTCATCTGCTGTGACCCCTCACTGTGAGAGCAAGGTTGCAGAAGAGGCTTCAAGCGTTCTGGAGCGTGGTTGGCCGTGTCAGCATGATGGTGGCCACCTTGTCAGAACACGCACAGGGGGTGACCCTCCTCTTCTCTTTGCTCTCACAGGCCACTGTACATCTCCCCTGGTTCAGAACTTAGGTTTTGAAGCCTTTGAAGGTCTTTTCTTTCTTTTTTTTAAAAAATTATTTGTTTACTTTTGGCTGCGTTGGGTCTTTATTGCTGCGAATGGACTTTCTCTAGTTGCGGCGAGCCAGGGCTACTCTTCGTTGCGGTGCGCGGGCTTCTCATTGCGGTGGCTTCTCTTGTTGCAGAGCACGGGCTCTAGGCGCACGGGCTTCAGTAGTTATGGCATGTGGGCTCAGTACTTGTGGCTCACGGGCTCAGTAGTTGTGGCTCGCGGGCTCTAGAGCGCAGGCTCAGTAGTTGTGGCACATGGCCTTAGTTGCTCCGTGGCATGTGGGATCTTCCCGGCCCAGGGCTCGAACCCATGTCCCCTGCATTGGCAGGCAGGTTCTTAACCACTGCACCACCAGGGAAGCCCAGATCTTTCCTAGTCATCTAAGGGGAGGGGAAAAAAATCTCAGACTGTATCCAAAAGGTAAAAAACAGCGAAAATCATGTGGCTATCATCCTCCTTTCCAAGATTTCGGTCTGCCTCTCTGCATCTGTGGCACGCTGGGTGAATGCAAGATGGTTCACGGGCTTGTGTTCCTCCCACAGAGTGTTACTGAGTCACCCACCGCCCAAGGTAGAGGCAGCAGGAGTTAAGGTAATTGTAGCTGCTGCAACAGGTCACCCCAATCTTAAACATTTAACACAGAAGTTTCATAAAGTACAGAGCCAAGTTTTCTGATTGATGGGCAGCTTTCCTCTGTGTGGTGACTCAGGGATCCTTCCATCCTAGGCTCTACCATCTTCCATCTGCTGTGGAAGAGACCAGACTTGTTCCAAGACCAGGTCTGGAGAGGGCACAGGGCACACCTGGCTAGAACTCGGTCCTGACTGCTTGGAAGGCTGTGAAGGGTGGCCTACTTATACAGCTGGCCCTCTGCATCTGTGGATGGATTGAATTCAACCAACCATGGATCTAAAATTTAAAAAAAAAAAATCCAGAAAGTTCCAAAAAGCAACACTTGAATTTGCTGCATGCAGGCAACTATTTACGTAGCATTTAGATTGTATTTACAATTATTTACATAGCATTTATATCGTATTAGGAGTTATAAGTCATCTAGAGATGATTTAAAGCGTAAGGGAGGATGTGCTTGGGTTATATGCGAATACTAGGCCATTTCATATGCGAGACTGGCGCACCTTCGGATTTTGGAACCAATTCCCTGCGGATAGTGAGGGATGACTGTCCGGGAAGAAGGAGGACAAGCTGGGGCCAACAGCTGGCCAGCATTTGCCTCAGGCAGCACCCATGCCCTGGGTGCCTGCCCCGTGGGAGGGATTTAATGCATTCTCAGTGGCCCACGAGCCAGTCTCAGGAGGGAAGCTAAGCGAGGACGTTGGCTCGGGTCCCTGCACCGGATGCACTGGGCCCGCAGAGAGGAGAAAGGAGGTGACGTGGATGAAGAGAAGTCATGGGAAAGGGCCTGGGACCCAAGTCTCTTGTACTGGGAACTGCCCTCTTAGATATGTGCATTTCAGACGAGAAAGGATCTTCTTAGTGGGTGTAAGTGCACAGCGATGGTCTTTGCTCAGGATGAATGGCTCGTTAGATGGTGTCTAAGTCTAGCTTTCTAGGTTAGATTTCCAGAAATCTTCCCGGTTGGTGTCCTGGCCGCGGTGGGCACCAGCTGGTGGAGCCCAGGTCTGAACCACCACGCCTGACCCTGGCTGCCCCTGAGACAGATGCGCAAGAGAGCAGTGAGCTGACGCGCTCGGCCGAGAGAGGGATTGTTTACGGAATGAGTAAACACGACTCTTCTTTTGTAGGATGCTAAAATCCACTGCGAGAACCTACGTCGAATTTTCTGAGTGTGAATCTGGTTTCTGGCAGGAAGTGAAGAGGAGGCCGGTGCTTTGCAGTGAAGGCTTGTCCGGGGTCGCCCCCTGCCGTGGAGATGCCGCCACCACTAATTCGGCATCCCAACTGCAGGGCCCGGCTGGCGGCCGAGCCCCTGAGCCCTGCCAGCTGTGTTTTGGTTGCTCTGTGGGAGAAATGTTTCCTAGAAAGGAAACAGTTGTCTCTCGCCCCCCCCCACATTGGAAATAGATGAATGTATATTTTTCCTCCCTCCTGTCATCATAGGGTGATGGGCGACTTTCCTCAGGCAGCTTTCTCCTCTGCGCTGTGACCCAAGAGAGAGATGTGAGTGGCAGAAAATCGAGCCGAAAGAAGTGACTAAGTTTTCTCAGAAGCTAACTCGGATGAAATGCGTTTCATGGAGAATTCAGGAAATTCAAAATCAAATGCGAAAACTAGATTTTAGTAAGAGTCTCCTCCTTCCCCAGACAGGTGGAGCACAGAAGTACATGACCCGTGTAAAGGATGCAGCGATTGTGTAGCATGTGCCTCTGGCCGACTGGTGTCCACATCCCAGGCTCCCAGCCAATCGCCCTGCCCAGAGGTTGCTTGTGGGGGGGGGAGGGGTTCTTCTCCCTGCAGCCCTCCCTCCCTCCTCTGGCGGGTGCTTCCTGCTTTCCACACAGCCCCTGTGTGTGCTTTATCAATAGGCTGAGAAATGAGATTTCAAATCAATGGAGCTACGTTGATTAACCAGTATTTATTGAGCATCAGCTCTGCATCTAGCATTTAATCTCTTGGTTTTGTTTCTTTCTATGAGGCTAAGAGAAAAAAGAAAATCAGCTTATCACCTGAGAGGCCAGCAAACTGATGGGAAGAGTTCTAGCTAAAGGCCATTGTTCCGGTTCAAATAACTCCTCCAATTCCTGTGAACTTTTGATTTTCTCTGCCCTGAAAGGAGCATGTAAGGACTGCCTTACTTTGTGGGCTTGTGGGGAAGTTCAGATGAGATCGTGGAAGTGGATGCCCCCCCGGCAAGAGAACAGAGCCGTGTGTAAGGTGTGTCCGGGGCGGTGGGTTCACCCATGCTTGACAGATGACTCTAAACGGGTCTCTCCAGGAATTTGTGCTGATACGACATTTGCATGAGGAGGAAGATGTCCGCAGACTCAGGGATGCACCCAACCTCCTCCCCACATCCTTTCTGACCAGCAGAGGCCTCTCGTGGACCATATTTAGGGTGTAATATTTCTAAGCACCAAAATGGTAATTTATTTCTGGTGCTGGTCTCTTGACCATTTTCACTCTGTTCTGTTCTTGCTTATCCCCGCCCAGAAAGAGCAGGGTTTAAGAAATCTCAGCAGCAGATCTGGGAATTGTATTAGGTTAACTTTGGAGAACAGGGGGTGAGAAATTAGGGCTAATGGAGAAACTGTGGGCACTCTGGCCTCCTGGGAAAGAGATAATTCAACAAGACAATGATTCATCCTCTTGGGGTTGAGAGGCAGCCCCTTATTTCTAATTTACTTTATTTTTGCCTACGGTGTCTGATTGTCCACTTCCCTGGCTTTCACGTGATCAGGCTGCAAACTGCAAACGTTTGGCCTGAGATGTGGATTTGTAATAAAAGATGACAGCTGAGACCCTCAGAGGTGGCGTTCAGGGCGGATCCTGCAACCCTTGCAGTGTGACTACCCAGGAAGCTGTGTAGTGCACGTGCCAACAGATGCAAATATCTCTCTTCGTTTACTATTCCTCCTTCCAGCTGCTTGCTAAACAGCCACAAAAATTGCCTTGCGGCTGTAACTTGTCAAATAAGGTATCTGCAAAGGTGCCTGAGGTTTTTTTCCCCCTGGGTTTATGAAATGATGTGTTATTTTGCGTTTAAGGATTTGTTTTCCTTTTCTTGTGCTTTAGAAGGTTAAAGTGCTTTTGACCTCAGAAATAGTATTTGAGAGGCAATTAAATGTCTATAAATTGGTCTTCTTCACCTGGGATATTTGATCCGAAAAAAGCCTCACGCATTATTAAAGTTTACACTGAGCATATCTAGGGCCATTTCCTTCAGAAATGAAAATTCAGTCATTTCATAGAGGTGGTTTGCGGGATTGGCTGTTAGAAAGAAAGAAAGTCTTATGCTAAAGCAGGTTCATCAGATTTTGTTCTGTGCCTGGAGTGGTTCTTCTGAGAGCAGTTGAGAACATCATTAAGCCTGTACTCCAGGGACAAGGAAATGTTTCCATTCTCCCACCAGCTGAGGGCTCTAGGAACAGTAGCTTTTTTTGTTTGTTTGTCTTTGTTTCCTCATCTATTAAAAAAAAGTGTCACCTTTCAGAAGTAAGATAAATGTAAATATGGAAGATGACTTGTTATGTCCACGTATTTATTGAGCATCTTTAATATGTCTGGTACTTGTACAAGGCAAGAGATGAGTTACAAGAGAAAGATAAGGAAAGACCATCCTTGATTTGGAGGATGTCTTTTGATGAGACAGTTGAGGAATAAATGCAGGCAACATATGCTTAAAAATTAAATTTCATGGTTCAGACTTGGATATTTCATTATAAAATTTCTGTTGTTTATAAATAAACCACCATTGAGCTGAATGGCAAAACTTCTCAAAGTAGAGGAACTGGGCCACCTCCGTTACTCTCGTGGTGGCTGGGCCTCGGGTGTCAAGCTACCGCACCTTCCTGGGCCCTTCAGGTGCCCCTCCCTCAGGTACTTGCCTCCTCACTGCCCTGCTGGCCGTGGCTCCTCACCTACACTGCACCCCCAGGAGGCCTCCGAAGCCCATTCCCTCCAGCATCTATCTCATCATCTTGGAATCTTCCATCTGCCAGGGACCTTAGTGACTCAAACTTAACGAGCTAATTTTACATCTGGGTAAATGAAGGTCCAGGAAGGTGAGGTCACTTATCTAATATAATCTGGCCAGCTGGTGGCCAAGCCTTCCCACTCCCAGCTGGTTTTGGTCCTTCCATCGCTCCGGGATGCCTTCTTGAAGGCAGTCAGACAGAAGGGGTTATCGTTCACAAAGCTGAACGTTCACAATAGCGTAGGCTTTCTAGGAGGTTAACAAATGAACAGAGGGTGCACGGTCCCCATAGAGTGAGTCCTACATATATATATTCACACACACATACGTATATACATATTCTTTGTCATATTCTTTTCCATTATAGTTTATTACAAGATGTTGAATATAGTTCCCTGTGCTCTCCAGTAAGACCTTGTTGGTTTTGAGTAAGTCTTGAATAGTGGTATTTGAGGCCGTATGAGAGGTCTACAGTAGAAGAAGAACGCAACTGGTGTCTGATTACAAGTTAGAGCGGCAGACATTTCTTGAAGTTAAAACAGTTATAATGGAAATATAAGAACATAGAAGTTTTGTAATAATGCCCCTAGCCTCCCTCTATAACACAATATCATAATCTGTTTGTAGTCTTAGCTTCTCAGGTGTTAAAATTTATAACTGCACTTGTAATACTATTATTCTGCTTTTCCCCCTTGCTCACCAATCATACACATTGTTCATGATTCTCTGATCTTTATCAGCCGTTTGAACGGGTGCAGAATAATCCACCAAGTGACGGTGCTGATCATCAACCCCAGCCTCTGCTATGGAACATTCAGATTGCTGTTGAATGAAGTGCTTCTAGCTTTTTGATATTAGAAAATAAAATAGCATGGGCACACAGGCCTTTTCTCTTATTGGATTATTTCTCTACGATAAATTTCCAGAAAATTTTTCTTAAAGTTTGCATACATTCTCAACTTTTTTTTTTTAACTTTTGGGTTTATTTATTTATTTATTTATGGCTGTGTTGGGTCTTCGTTTCTGTGCGAGGGCTTTCTCTAGTTGCGGCAAGTGGGGGCCACTCTTCATCGCGGTGCGCGGGCCTCTCACTAGCGCGGCCTCTCTTGTTGTGGAGCACAGGCTCCAGACGCACAGGCTCAGTAATTGTGGCTCACGGGCCTAGTTGCTCCGTGGCATGTGAGATCTTCCCAGACCAGGACTCGAACTCGTGTCCCCTGCATTGGCAGGCAGATTCTCAACCACTGCGCCACCAGGGAAGCCATACATTCTCAACTTTTTTTTTTTTATATAGTAAATCAGTAGTGCTTATTTTTTTTTTAATTAATTAATTTATTTTTGGCTGTGTTGGGTCTTAGTTTCTGTGCGAGGGCTTTCTCCAGTTGCGGCGAGCGGGGGCCACTCTTCATCGTGGTGTGCGGGCCTCTCACTATCGCAGCCTCTCTCGTTGCGGAGCACAGGCTCCAGACGCACAGGCTCAGTGGTTGTGGCTCACGGGCCCAGTTGCTCCACGGCATGTGGGATCCTCCCAGACCAGGGCTCGAACCCGTGTCCCCTGCATTGGCAGGCAGATTCTCAACCACTGTGCCACCAGGGAAGCCCCCATTCTCAACTATTAAACCACTTTTGACTCCAGGCAGACCATTTGTGATGCTTCCATAATTTCGTGGGTTGAATTTAAAATGCTAACCCTAAAGATGACATTCCCCTGTCATGCTTTGTCTAGAACTTGGGGGAGTTCCCTCCAGGTAGATGGCGTGTCTGAGACCCCACTAAGTCTGTCAGTGAAGTTGACCTTGGGCATGGAACTGAGTCACAGTGACACACGTTAGTTACATTTTAGTAATTAACCAGTTAGTAAAATAGTCATCCTTACCTATTAGAGAATTTAAATCCAATAAGATTTACAAGTTGGGCCAACTTTTCAAAGAACTTGATCAGCTAGGTGTGTTTCAGTGCATTCCAGGTTGTAATTATTTAAATCATGATTTTCCCCCATGCTTGAGGAAATTGCCTTTCCGGAATAAATTTCAGTCCAGATTAAACTCAAAACCACAATTCTATGTTTTTCAGCTTGTGGCTCCCAGCTGTCCTGATTAAGAGCTGGTCTTGCCCGGTTCCCAGGCTCTTCTGCCCCTCTACTTTATTTCAACTTGGAAGCCCCCAGACCCAGGTATGCCTGGAAGTAAGGATGCTGAGGGGCTGTCTAGAGGCGGTGGAACCTGCACGGCTCTGACGGGTGGGGTTGGGGAATGAGGAAGAGGGATGAGGTCCTGGGTACTTGGTAACTTTCACCAAAGAGGAAACCCTGGTGGAAGATGGATGCTGATGGTTTCTGGTTTGGAAGTGCCGAGGTTGAGTTGTCTGTGGAGCGTTCAGGAGATGCCCAGCTGGAAGTTGGTCTTACTGGACCAGAGCTCAGAGATGTTTGGCAGGAGACAGATTTGGGAATAATCAATGTAGAGCTGCTATCGGGTCCTTGGGCATTCGTGCCCACACTCTACCCTCTGCTTCAGGCAACCCCTAAGGGACAGGGAAAGAGCCAACAGTGTCAGCAAGGCTATCAGGATCCCTATGGTCACTTCTAAGGGAGCGAGTCCCTTGTCTCCTAATAACAACCAGGCCTCATAGCAAAGCAGCCCCGATTATGCACCCTGAGCAGGGTCTGAGTCAGTGGGACAAACAGCGGATCTGCAGTATTCCAGAAGTTGTCAAATATCTGTGCTTGAGTTTATATATTCCTTTAAAACTCTAAACTCTTTCCTTCTGTGTCCTCCTTTCTGACACCACCTGGGTCTCCACCCAAAGCCTCTGATGAGATGTATCATATTTACTACACCCCAGGGGGGCCCAATGTGCGCCGTGTCCCCCATTCCTTGTATTTCCGTGTCATTGGCAGGGGGAGGGGTCTGGCATCCTGCACCTGATTTGGTGGATAGAGCAGAATTACTTACTTACTTAACATTATTTCTATAGGCATGAGTTGATATCAAACCTGGTCTTTCGTTTAAGTGTCCTTATGCTGTTGCTTCCATTGTTCTTGTTGCCAGATTGTCTTTTTCTCAGATGAAATTTACCTTTTTTTTGGGGGGGGGGGAATATTATTTAAATTTCATCATGCTGATATCTTTTATTGCCAGTTTTACTTTCCAGACACACATGGACATGATGCCCCAGCAATGGTGGGTAGAGTGCTGGGGAGAGAAGAGGGCCAGGGCGGTGGCCTAAAGGGGCTGCCCAGTGGCTGGCCTTTCTGGAGAGCTTGGTCCAGGCACCCAAATTGGTGCCACTATAAGTCACAGTCTCCAGCAGGGTCCCCACCGCTGTCCCCCCGACTCCATGTTTTCCTAGTTAGCTTCCCATCAACCATTTTAAACTCTTCTTCCCCACGCCCACCTTAGCTGGTGACCTTGCTTACTGCCTGCCCTGCCTGGATTTTCTTTTTTTGGCTGCTCCATGTGGCTTGCAGGATCTTAGTTCCCTGACCAGGGATCGAACCCAGGCCCTGGCAGTGAAAATGACGAATCCTAACCACTGGACTGCCAGGGAATTCCCCTGTCTGGATTTTCTGATTGAATCTGTCATAACCCCCCTACAGGATAGGTAGTGGGGCTCAGTGTACAAATGAAAAAGTTAGAGAAGGTCCAATAAACTCCAAGTTCCCCACTGTAGCCCCAATATAGGGCATAGTGTCTGGCGCCAGGTAGGGGTCCAATAGGCAATTTTTCAAGTTAATTTTAACATAGGAGAAACTTAAAACTATGGGGAGATGGCAGCACAGAAGGAAGGTTTGAAGACATGAGATAAAGAGGAATCAGTAACAGAACAGCTATTCGACCTGATGGAGGATCAGACAAAGAATGCAGGTGAGGGGATTGGCCCTGAGTGGAGGGGAGATGTCTCCTTGGAGACCAGAGGCAAAGGGGTCAGGGCGGAGCAGACGGGATGCTCACGGGAGGGTGGGGAGTGTCTGTGGGCAAGTGTGTTTGGAGAAAGTCTGGAACAGCTGCCATAGGGAACGGAGAAGGAAGCTGACCAAGGACGCGCACAAGAGATCAGCCTGTGTCCCTCTGGCTGGAGGAGAAGGGCATTAACTGAGTGTCTACTGCATGCCAAGAGCACAGGTCAGGCCAGTTGATCCTCTCAGTAGCCCTGAGACAGATTTGACAGATAAGGAAACCAAGGCTCACTGGTAACTTTCTCAAGGCCACACAGTGAAGGAAACTGCAGCAGGAATTTATTAATAGATCTGACTCCAAAAACCTGTGTTCTTTCCCATACCCCACCGCCTCTTGCAAGGTTTTGGCTCATTATGGACAAAAGCCCTCCCTAAGCCGCAATCAACTCTTGGCCGGCTCGAGGCTTCTTAATCACTCCTTTTCTGGGCCAGGAACAGAGAGGACGCTTACGGTCATGGAGGTACTACCTTTGCCAGCTGCTGATTTTTCCATGAGGAGAGAATTTCTCAGCTGCTTGATGAACTCACTCTGTGTGCCTCTCCCACTGGGTATGCAGCAGTCTGTTTGCACTTGACCCTTTGATCAGATGCCCGACTGCTCTGCTCAGGGCATAAGGAACCTCAACCATGTCTTCTTACACAACTTAAAGTTCAATGGTGATATAAAACTTTTAAAATTCACTTTTTATAAACTGAATCCAACAAGTCTTTAAAACAGAGGTGTGTACACTACTATATATAAAATTGATAAACAACAAGGACCAACTGTATAGCACAGGGAACTATATTCAATATCTTGTAATAACCTACAAGAAAAGAAAAGAATCTGAAAAGTTATATATATATAAAAGTTGTATATACATATATACACATATATATGTATATATGTGTGTGTGTGTATATGTGTGTATATATATATATATATATATATATATATATATATATATATATATAAAACTGAGTCACTTTGCTATACAGCTGAAACATTATAAATTAAGTATACTTCAATAAAATAAAAGCCCCAGAGGCGTGACATATTTCTATAACTCTTGGAAATTTTTTCTAGTTGGATGGGGCCCATCCATGGCTGATGTTTGAAATTACTCATCAAGATTCAGCTCTTGAATTAAATATTCAAGCTTGGATACCTTTGAAAGTCCCAAGGCTTTGGGAGAAACTGCTCCCTGTATCACCTGGTAGCAGCAATTACTTTGGTGATCATGACAGATCAATGATTGTGATAAGAGGAGGAGGAGGAAGATGATAAGTTCAGGGAAGGGGGGGGTGGACTTCTTGGGGATGGAGGGGAGAAGAGGTTGGTACCCAAGTGGGAAGAGGGAGAAAAGGAGGAGAGACTAGAGTCACAAAGATGAACTTTGTGTGAGAGACACCAAGGGACGGAGAAGGGAGCCCAGGCAGGGAGCTGGTGCTTGAGGAGATCAGGGCAAACACCAGGATGAAGGGCCAGAGGCAGAGTTTAAGGCCCCATCATTGTGAGGCTGGGTAACAGCATGTGGGGATAGGGTGCAGAAGGAGCCTAGTGGCCTTGGACATTTGGGAAAGCGGAGGAATGGTGACTTGCCTTTGTGTGTGTGGGTCAAAGAGGTCTAAGGGCCTCGCTGATCTGTTGGTAACTCCACATCTCTAAATAGGGCCAACAGAGGCCCAAAAAGACTCCCTTTAGAGAAATGGAAATAAAAACAAAAATAAATAAATTGGACCTAATGAAACTTAAAAGCTTTTGCACAGCAAAGGAAACCATAAACAAGACAAAAAGACAACCCTCAGAATGGGAGAAAATATTTGCAAACGAAGCAACTGACAAGGATTAATCTCCAAAATTTACAAGTAGCTCATGCAGCTCAATATCAAAAAAACAAACAACCCAATCCAAAAATGGGCAGAAGACCTAAATAGACATTTCTCCAAAGAAGACATACAGATGGCCAACAAATACATGAAAGGATGCTCAACATCACTAATCATTAGAGAAATGCAAATCAAAACCACAGTGAGGTATCACCCCACACCTGTCAGAATGGCCATCATCAAAAAATCTACAAACAATAAGTGCTGGAGAGGGTGTGGAGAAAAGGGAACCCTCTTGCACTGTTGGTGGGAGTGTAGATTGATACAGCCACTATGGAGAACAGTATGGAGGTTCCTTTATAAACTAAAAATAGAACTACCATACGACCCAGCCATCCCACTACTGGGCATATACCCTGAGAAAACCATAATTCAAAGAGAGTCATGTACCACAATGTTCACTGCAGCTCTATTTACAATAGCCAGGACATGGAAGCAACCTAAGTGTCCATCGACAGATGAATGGATAAAGAAGATGTGGCACATATATACAATGGAATATTATTCAGCCATAAAGAGAAATGAAATTGAGTTATTTGTAGTGAGGTGGATGGACCTAGAGTTCGTCATACAGAGTGAAGTAAGTGAGAAAGAGAAAAACAAATACCGTATGCTAACACATATATATGGAATCTAAAAAAAAAAAATGGTTCTGATGAACCTAGGGGCGGGACATAGAGACTGGACTTGAGGACACGGGGAGGGGGAAGGGTAAGTTGGGACGAAGTGAGAGAGTAGTATTGACATATTTACACACTACCAAATGTAAAATAGATAGCTAGTGGAAAGCAGCTGCATAGCACAGGGAGATTATTAGCTCAGTGCTTTGTGACCACCTAGAGGGGTGGGATAGGGAGGGTGGGAGGGAGATGCAAGATGGAGGGGATATAGGGATATATGTGTACATATAGCTGATTCACTTTGTTATACAGCAGAAACTAACACAACATTGTATAGCAATTATACTCCAGTAAAGATGTTAAAAAAACAAAACAAAACAAAACAAGACTCCCTTGAGTCAGCCCAAGATGAGGGAGTGCATGTGGTCTCCTTGGGGTTATTGGGAGACTCTGTCCAGGTATATCTCCCCAGGGGACCTTGCCAATAACCCTGCATGTGTTTCTAACACCAGTGTTTCCTAATAAATTGTTATTCATTAGTTGGGTCAGAAAGCATGCTTTCTATATTACATTTTATTTTTGGCTGTGTTGGGTCTTCGTTGCTGCGTGCAGGCTTTCTCTAGTTGCGGCGAGCAGGGGCTACTCTTCCTTGCGGTGCACGGGCTTCTCATTGTGGTGGCTTCTCTTGTTGCGGAGCACGGGCTCTAGGTGCGTGGGCTTCGGTAGTTGTGGCATGCAGGCTCAGTAGTTGTGGTGCACGGGCTTAGCTGCTCTGCGGCATGTGGGATCTTCCCAGACCAGGGCTCAAACCTGTGTCCCTGCATTGGCAGGCAGATTCTTAACCACTGCACCACCAGGGAAGTCCCATAAATTACTTTTTTTTTTTTAATACCTCCCAGAAATTCTGGTTTGGATGGGGCATGTACTCTGTTTTGTATTCTTTTCCTTGGAGCCTTGTTGGGTTTGATTGGTGAAGAGATCATAAGGAAGTTCATTGTAAATAAAAGGAAGCAGGATGGAACTTCGTACCAGAGAAGGAAACATGGATGTCATCAAAGAGGAGGACACAGAACGAGGGTGGAGGGACCCCAAAGACACACTTCCTCTACTTCTCAAATGGGTGCTTGCCCCCAGCCCAGCAGGGTGCCTCCGGATGGGGGCTGGTCCAGTGGGGGTGTTGTGGGAGATTTGGAGGCAAAATATAGGCCCAGAGACTCACCTAGAACTGGGGTTAGAATGGCACCCAGGTTGTGTCAGTAGAGTTTTGATTGTGCTGGGAAATCACACTGCTGATAATCCAAATGGAATTAACACCTTTTGTTGTTAACTTGACACTTCTCACCCAAGCTAATGAACAGCTTACTGTAAAACTAAATTGGTAACTTTAGGGGCCTGGAAAAGAGTTCCCGACTTTCCGCAGACCCACCCTCACTTTATTGAACTTGGAAACTTCTGTGTTAGTCTTGCATTAATCCTTCTTGAGCTGGCACAACACGATTGTGCTGGGAAGTCATGGAATTCACCACATTCATCCTTTAATTAGAATAAACTTGGATTTAAAAGCTTCTATGTGATTTGGAAAAATCCAATCTTTGGTCTCAGACTGCTAAATCCTCTGAGAATTTTGAAATGCAAATATACAAAGCATAATACAGTGTTAGGTTCTATTAATCTGAAGAGTATGTGAGTCATTTTAAACCTAGAGTATTTCAGACTTAGTCATTTCCTTCATATGAAATCCAACTTTCCAGCATAAAAGTTATGAAGGGCAAGGTTTTCCAGCATATAGAACTACATACACATCTTCAGGTGGGAACTGGGTATGGAGGTAGGATTGCTAATGGGCTTTGCAGCATTTTATTGCAACTCTGGTTAAACTTTTTTTTTTTTTTTTTTTTTTTGCTTCATCCAAACTTTGCTTCTCATAAACTTTCTTCTCTATTTTTCTCTCCTCTTTATTCTTCTTGCTGTTTAGCTCTACTGGGTGTTTATTTTCTCCAGTGAGTTTCACATGAAGAAAGTGTCTGCAGCAGAACACAGTGCTTTGAATCCCCTCCCATATCATGGTGGTTCACGGAGATGCTGAAGTGTAATTCCCAGTTCTCTGCACAGTAGGTGCTCGACAGACATGTGCTGAATGAATGGATTTTTAGAACAGCATAAAATTTTTAAAAATGATAGAAATTCTCTCTTCTGAGTGGGTTAAAACACTGACATTTAACCATTATAAGGACACTGGAAGTCACAAGCATCTCATTGAGGGGTTTATACTTATATCTTGATTTTTCTTCTTTTTCTTGTAAATAGGGATTTAAAATATACTGTTTTTCTCTCGATCATGTCATTTGTTTCTAAGAATTGTGTGAGACGGATAGAGTGATAGTACATCAATTATACCTCAACTTAAAAAAAGAGAAAAAAAAGAAGGAAGAGCCATGCAATAATTATTACCCTCATTTCATGGATGAGGAAAATGGAGTCCAGAAACACTGATAATAAAAACTAGGGCAAGAACACAGAAATTCTTAGTCCAGTTCTTTTTGTATTTTACTTCCCTCCTTTCAGGAGAAGGCAGACTTAACTGTGGTGAATAGTCTGTGGGGAGCTGTGGTGGTCGTTACTGCTATTCAATAAATATTTCCAGGCACATGGTTACTTCCCTGCACCCTTTGGGGTGTAATATGGCCATATGATTTGCTTTGGTTAATGACACATGTAGAGATGACACTGCCATTTCCAGGCAGAAACTTTAAGAATCAGTGGCTATATCCCTTCCAACCTATGCAGGGAAAATGGAAGCACATGCCAAGATAAAGCTTTCAGCAACCTGGCATCTAAGGTGGAAAGAATCCCTCTACTGACACATACTGGACAATGTGTGTAAGTGATAAATTATTATCATTGCTTTATTGAAGTATAATTGACATACAATATAATATTAGTTTCAGGTGTACAACATAGTGATTTGACACTTGTATACACTGGGAAATGATCCCCACAAAAAGTCTAGTTACCATCTGTCACCCTACAAAGTTCCAAGTTTTCTTTTCTTCTTGTCATGAGATCTTTTAAGATTTACTTTCTTAGTAACTTCCAAATTTGTACTACAATATTATTGACTATAGTCCTCATGCTTGTACATTACACCCCCATGATTTATTTATTTTATAACTGAAGTTTGTACCCCTTGACCCCTTCACCCATTTCACCCACCCCTCGTCTCCCTCCCCTCTAGCAACCACCCATCTGTTCTCTGTATCTTTGAGTGTTGTTTTGTTTGTTTTGTTTTTCAGATTCCACATATGAGTAAAATCATATGATTTTTGTCTTTCTCTGATAAATTATTTTTTGTTGCATTAAGCCATTGAGATTTTGGAGTTGTCTGTTATTGTAGCAAAACTTAGCCTCATTTTGATTGATACAGAAACGAAGGAGCATACGTGGGTAAAGAATGCGTGGGTCACTGGGTGGCTGGGTGATGAGATGAGTGAATAATCACTTGTGACTGGATAAGGTCCAAGGGATAAATCTCTTCTCTTTGTACCAATGTCCTAAGTGCATAGATTCAAATAAAGTGTAAACCACAAGGATCGAGGAGGGTATTTTGAATGAGGGCACACATATGTTCATTTTCACAAGCTAAGTGTCTATAGCTACATCCTGTATTTCTAATCCCAGCGATGTTATGAAATGATACCTTTTGTTTGGTTCTAACAGATCCTTTTAACAACAACTTCCATTTTAGCAACTTCCAGTTTTTTGGTCCCCCAAAAGTGTCTGTGGCCGGATTCCTGGAATTAACTTCTTTTTGGTTCCTATTAAGTATAGCCAAGGATGCTCTTTAATGGTATTACACAAAATTTGTATCCTGTCTATGGGTTTGACCTATGACCCTCTGCTTAGACTCTTTCTTACAGAAATTGGATGAGGTCTGACAGTTAAGATTTAAGATCATACGTGTTCTGTAGACTCAGGAAAACCTCAGAGTTTACTTGTGGAATGAATCTCACTTTCTGGGTCTTTGGTCAAGGTCTTATCCCTTCTTTCAGGGTACCTGGAGAAAGAGTAGATTTCTGCACTGAATAAACGTTATCCGAAAAATTCTAAAACTTGAGCAAAGTTCCAGCATCAGGTAAGATAGTATGAGTTTACTTTTAAAGATACACATGGTGACATACATTCAGGATCACAGCCTACCTGCCTCTAGGACTACAGGGTGACAGGTCACCTGGTCTTGGAAAGTCACACCCAGCTCAGGTCACCACAGGATGAACCTTCATTTCTAGCTGAGTTGGTTTTACTAAATAAACATTTACTGAAGAAAAAGAGTATCTTTAATTTTAATAGCTTCTACTAATAATATATCGACATGATTGGGTCCTTCTAGGTTTACAGGTTGGGTTTAATTTCTAGGTTAAAAGACTCATTCCCTGTGTACCCAGTTTTTGGTTGTTTCATTACAAGTGAAAGAAAAAGCAGGGTTGTCTAAAACAGCCCTGTGTAGCGAGAGCTTCCGTTCAAAACAACATAGCATGAAGTTCTCCCTTTGGACCAGGTGAGGGCACCCTTGTCCTCTCCCAAATATTTACTCAAGGTGACAAAAAATAACCACTTCCATTTAAATTAGTTAAATTGGATGACAAAAGCAGTTTGCTTAGTTAACTTCTAGTTGTATTTTGTTGTTTCACTTTAGATCATAACGTCACCTTCAATTGCAGTTCGCTGGCTTTCAACTCTGCCTACACATGAGAATCATTCACCTGGGGTAGTCTGAGAAAACTTTGAATTCCCAGATTCCATGCCCAGAAGTTCTGGTTCAGCTGGTCTGGGGTGCTGCCGGGACATGGTGTTTTTAAGAAACACCCCGAGTGCTTCTAGCATGTAGGCAGGGGTGAGAGCTACTGCCAGGGTGTTAGTTAATTAGAAACAGGTTTGTTAGAGGATGAACGTTGGAAAGAGTTTTTCTAATTTAAATTAGTGTACGGTTCACCTGCATTAAATAAGGTGCTATAAATAGGTACCTTTGTCCTTGGTGAATAATGGTTCTCCCCAAGGCTTGGAAAGCCATTAAAACGTGGTCATTTAGTTAAAATTTATCCTGACTTTGCTCTTGCCTGGCCGGTCCTCCTTCACTCCATCCTTCTCTGGCCGCCCCATTCCGCGTACCACCATCCTCTTGGGGCACCTCCTGGAGCCTGTGGTTTAAATCAGCTGAGCTCATCTCCCTTCCCGCTGGTCCTCTCCCTCCAGAGGTTTCCGCGGGGCTCAGCCACACTCTCTGTTTGCTGCTCCGGCCCGGCTCTTCGGCACCCAGCGGCTCTGCTTTTCACTTTCTTCCTGGAGGCTCCAGGCCTCTGCTGACCAGGGCACGGTACTCCCACTTTGGGGCCCTCTCCCCGGCGTGACTCCATCAGCCGCTGACCGCTTCCTTCCTCCCAGTCACTGCAGCTCCTAAGTAGCAGACAGACTGTGTCCTTGGGCCTTTGTATCAACTAGGAAAATGTGAACTTGGCCACTTATCGTGTTACTGTGAATGCGGGCAGTGCAGAGCAGGTGAGCTGGCCCGTGTCAGCCAGGGGCCGGAGAGGCAAACGTTCCCGGAGCTCTCCGGGCAGCCTCTCAGGCTGTGTGTTCGAATGTTCCTCTGTAGGTCAGCACCAGACCATGGAAAACCTGGACTCTGGTAGGATTCTGGGACTGGCTGAACACGGCCAGGAGAGCTGATGTCAGGGATGGCTGCACATGGTGGTTGGTGGCCTTAGGGACTTACACAGACACCAGGGCAGCGGGAAAGGCCTAGGGAAATAGGAGGGACACGTAGGATCTGTGGCTTCTAAGCCCAGCTCTGCTCCTGGCTGTATGACCTTGGGCAAGTCCAGTCCGCTTCGGGCATCAGCTTCCTGGCCTGAAAATGAGGCACTTTCGTGTGCGTGCTGAACGGCTGTGGATCTGGATACAGCACAGCTTCCGATTCCACATTCCATCACATATTCCTAGGTCACGCTGCTTCTCCTTGTTCACAGAGCAGCAGGGTTCTCAATAACCCCTTTAAAACTCCAGGATCGCACAGGTGACCTAAGATCTTTGGTCCCCTTCCCCTTGACCAGTGCCGCCCCCTCCCACCTGGCCCTACCGGTCACTCTGATCCTCAGGAGCAAGAAGCCTTCAGACATGGGCTTCGTGAAGCTGTCCCTTTCTATATGCACTCCTCGCAGGCCTGGTCTCCCCACACTGCTGTGCTCAACTATTCCAGAACGGACGCCTCCCCCTCTCTTCCCTTTGGCTGACCTGTATCCTGGCACGGTTTCTATTCCGTGGTGTGCTTCCACGAACACCTGGCTAGACGATGGGGGACAGCCTGCGTCCCTCTCAAGCCAGCAGCGTTTGTGCGCGGCATTGGAGAGCATCCACTGGAATCCACAGATGGACTTCATGGTGGGAGCCTGTAAGGCGTGTACTGAAATGAACAAGCCGACTGCATGGCCCCCCTCCAGATGGTCTTCACGATTTATTCTTTCTCCCATTAAGTTTTGGTGTGGTGAATCTTTGGTGAGCTGCTCATTCTTGAAATAAAAGTAACTCAGAAGACAATTTTTTAAAAGACCTATCATTGGATTTCAACCCAGCCTAGATTCTTCGCATAACTGTTGTATCGAGAGTTTAATTCAACTGAGGTCTCTTGGGGCCTTAAACGGATGCAGTTTCGGGAATCTTTTTCTTGAGAGAAGGAGTTCAAAATTATGAATATAAATAGCTGCAGGCCCTCTGTGCAGGGGTCAGGCCGGCACCGCGGGGGGCTCAGTAGTTGAAAGAATTGAAATGAGGGAGCCCGCCCATCCTCCGGTTCTGGAACTTTGCAGCATCGCCAGGTGGCAGTATTGTATCAAGTGTGGAAGTTGATCACCGCGGGCGCTGTGTGCTGCATCTCAAGGGACTATTTTGTAACTATGCTTTCAGTCGCATCCTGTGCTCACAACTGCGTGAGGCTCCATGTGTGACTTTTCTTTTGGCAAAACAATCCGATTTCCTTCCCTCAAACTTTGAAGACTTACAGAAACCTTTAAGGTCATCAATGCAGGTGACATCAATACAGGTGTCACTGTAATGGTGACAAAGTTTGCTCCTTAAACTTCTAATACACTTTCCCCTCTGTTTTGTGGTACTTTCAAGTTGCGTTCATTATAAAGCAAAAAGAAAGTGTTTCACATAACTTCTGCCACAAGTACTTTTAATGAGCTTTGGCTTTTCTAATGCTTTTAACCATATTAGACTTTATTTACATTGATCTTCTAGCCACACAGTAACCTTATCCCCTCCTCGTCCCCCCGTATTTGACAAGGTTTTCAGAAACTCATACTGGCTCCGTGCTCTGGTGAGGGATCCATCTATATTCATCTAACACAGATAGCCAAATACTCTTCCTCCCTTTTCCCACCCCTCAAACCAATTTGGAGTTTTTAATCCCATTAATAGATACCTTTTGGGTACTGGCAGCTTTGCAATTCAAGTTCTAGGTTTAAAGGCAAGGAACTAGCGCTCTGTTTTAATTCTCAGTCTCTAAAATCAGCCTCTGCGATGACAGGTGCAGCTTTCTCCTAAGAGCTGTTCTCAGAATTGTAGCCATTTTGTAAAAGTGATCAAATGTGGCATTTTACAAGGCTATACTGAAGAATTAATAAAGGAAAAAACTTCAAAGTTGACCATTTCCCACTGTCACATAGTTGAAAATATGTCAATAGTGAGACTCCTGCTAAATTTGGAAACCAACAGGCTAGTTAGTCTTTTAACTGTCTCTCCTTCTCACATACGTGATAAAGACTGCGGGAACTGCCTGTAAAACTTTACAACTGAAAGTGTAAGTTTATGGCTGGTTTATGTACACAGAGTACATGAGAGTCACCCCATGGGTTAGATGCAGGCCACTCACTGGTACCCAAGTTACAAAATAGTAATTCTTTAATATAAACTGCCAGGAGGTGAAGATTTTACAGTGGTTCTGACTTTAAAAAAATAGAATCGGCATGATAGCTAAAGTAGGTGTTCTTCCCGTATATCTAATTTTAAAAATCCAATTAACACCAAGAATGACTCTGGAAAGGATTTGCAAAATGTTTCTACCAAGAAACCCTCCTTAAAAGCCTCTTACATGACAAAGATCAGTCAAAGAAGTAGTTTTCATCCTATTCATTAAAGGAAAAAAAAATCTGAACCACTATATATTCCTATTAGGAGAAGTAAAGAGAACAAACTTCTTAGCAGGATGCAGCGAACAAGTCCCCACCCAGACCCCAATGTGTGATGCCCCCCATCATTAGCAGGGTAGCTGCCCATTTCTTATCTTGATTGACAGGTTAATATGGGACCTGGGGCTATCTTTTCAGTCTGAACACACAACCTTACCAATTACTTTTAAATTATTGCTAATCTGTCCGAAAATAACAAGCAAGAGGAATAAAAATATCTGAAAAAGAGAAATGTCTGCTGAAGAAGTTTTACTTCCGGTGCTTTAAAAGGTTCGGTTCAGAAAACTTGCCAGAATTTAGTCAATAGAATTTAGGAACTGAAGGTTTTCTTTTTCTTTTTTTTTTTTTTAACGAAAAACTTGTAGTTTATAATAGTTCATTGGTTCAATTAGGAGCGAAAAAGAAGGGAGTTTTGTAATGCAATTGTCCAGCAAAGGAAAACGCTTTAAATTGGGGGATTATGTGCGCAGACCACCTGTAGGGCATTCAGAGCCCTTTTCTATAATGCTTCAACCCATGCCTAGCTGCCTGCAGGCTGGCTAACAATGCCGGGGAAAGCTGTTTAAAAGGCTGCGCGCACTTGTGCCTCTGGTCTTCACTAACTGTTACAAGTCTTCCTCTCCGTCGCTCTCTCTCCTTTTTAAAGTAAAAGTCCCACATCCCTTTAATGGAAGAACTTTAAGGCTCCGCGGTGGCCAATTGGTCTGCACCAAGAGGAGCCGGGCCGCAGGGAAAGAAACTTCAGACTATACAGCACATTTGGAGAGGAGAAAAGATCAAAGTTTTTCAAACTCAAAAGACCAAGTTCCCTACAGATTAACCCTATTCATTTGGCTCCTCTTAAAGGAATGGTGTGCTGAGCCACTAGGCAGACAGGTAAAAAGTTCAACAATTGCCAAAGCATTCTTCTGCTAATTCAACAGCCTCTGCTCAAATCAATTAGCTTAGTCTTGACAGAGGAACAATAGCTTTTTCTCTAGGAAAAGCCGCACATGTGATATACACAAGCCTGGAAGGTTATTAAGATGTTAACCCGTTAGTTTTATCCAGTAAAGAGCGCCTGCTCTGCCACCAAATTGTCGAGTGACTTACACTGTAAAGTGTGATCGATGGTTTAAAACATTAACCTCTACCCTACCCTTCCGCAGTGTGTTCAGTCCTGGAAGAGCTGGTGCTTTCAGAATCACAGACGTGAGAAATGAACGTGGAGTTTGAAGCCTTTAGTGATATACAAGATAAATAACAAGGCGGAGTGGAATTAGTGCCTTGCAAAAGTTCCGTTTACAGACACTAAGGTGAGTGTCCTTATCCATGGATCAGAAATGAGCTTCCATTCAAAAAACACCACCTTCTCGGGAAAGGTGCAAAATCTTAATCTTGATTTCAGTTCAATAGTGATATTTCAGCTTTGCTAACAACTTAGGAACTAGAGTTTAACAGGTCATTTTCTCCATGCCTAAGGGCAGTGTACATAATGAGGAACTCGCAAATGTCCGTGTTTCCAACGGGCCCTCAGCAAAAAGCACTTTCAAGGTTTAACAGTTTAGGAGAGGCAGGGGGAGAGGGCAATGTTTAAATCATTTATCAAAAGTCGTTTTATTGCCAAAATAGAATACTTATATTTGTTCTTACAGGGGTGGCCTCTAAACTTTTTACAGAAAATGTACAGACTGTATATCTTTGGATATGTACATATTTTACACATTTTTACAATTTAACAAATAATTATATAAATACATCCTCTAATGTAAGAAACCCGTATTTACTTGGGGTGTATAATTAAGACATTTCTTGTTTGTTTACTTAAGGCATCTGCCTGGTCATTAAGAATACCCAAACCGTGCAATCCCATTAGGTCGCGGTCATCCCTCCTCTAGGACGTGTTAGGGGTGAGGGTTTACGCAGGGAAGAGTCGAGGGCGGAAACTAGGTCCCTCAGGTGAAATCTGTAGGTCTGGCTTCAAGCTCAGCAAATGGCAACCAGCGAGGGCTCCAAACCTTGGGTCCTGGAAACGCGGCAGCAGAGCTCACGCTCCTCTGCCAAGACAAATTAACGCCTGGCGGGAGGAATTCCTCGCCCGTCGGTGGAGGAACGGGGGCTGGGTCTGGGAGCCTTCAATGCCAGGTACTTTGTTCTAAGCGAGTCCCAGCTAATGGATACCATTAAGAGTTCATTATCATGCTAATAGCAATCAACACGGTGAAGGGGGGGACCCTCTGCCTCCGAGTGTCCCCCCCCCCGGCAACACTCGGTCTCCTCGCCCCCTCCCCAGCCCTCCCGGGCGCCCCCTCCCCTCCGCTCAGACCTGGGACAATGGCATCTGCTTTGGATAAGACACGGAGCTGGCCGTGCCAGACCGCCACGTCAAGCCGGTGCTGACGTCGCTGTACAGGGAGCCCGCCCCGCCGCCCGGCCCCCCGCCCCCGCCGGCCCCCGGGCCCCCGCCCCCCGGGCCGCCCCCCGCCGCGCCCGCGCCCGCCGCGCCCGCGCCCTTGCTGGCCCAGCAGCAGCGGGTGCACAGCGCGCGCCACGACTCGAGCGTCTTGCCGGACCAGACCCACACGCCCGACGTGATGCCCACCACCAGGCACATGAAGTACTTGAGCATGAAGACGGCGTAGTCGGGCCGGCGCGCCTGGTCCGGCTGCAGGTCCCGCAGGCACGGGCAGTTGTGCGTGGCCTCCCAGCGCGGGCGGTTGTGCTGCTCGTAGAAAAGACAGGCGACTACGACGGCGGCGGGCACGGTGTAGAGCACGGTGAAGAGGCCCAGGCGGATCATGAGCTTCTCCAGCTTGTGTGTCTTGGTGGGGCCGCCCTGCTGCTTGATGACCGAGCGGATGCGGAAGAGCGACACGAAGCCGGCCAGCAGGAACATGGTGCCGATGAAGAGGTAGATGACCAGCGGCGCCAGCACGAAGCCGCGCAGGTTGTCCAGGCTCTGGTTGCCCACGTAGCAGATGCCCGCCACCGGGTCGCCGTCCACCGAGCTGAGCGCCAGCACGGCGATAGACTTGACGCTGGGCACGAGCCACGCGGCCAGGTGGAAGTACTGCGAGTAGCCGGCGATGGCCTCATTGCCCCATTTCATGCCCGCCGCCAGGAACCACGTGAGCGACAGGATCACCCACCAGATGGAGCTGGCCATGCCGAAGAAGTAGACGAGCAGGAAGACCACGGTGCACAGCGCCGGGCCCGTGGTCTCGTAGCGTACGTGCTGCTCCACGGCACCCAGCTCCTCGTACTCACCGCGCCCGCCCGGGCCGCCCGCGCCCGCGCCCGCCGCCCCCGCGCCCGCCGCCGCGCCCCCGGCGCCCCCCGCCCCGCCTGCGGCCCCGGCGCCGCCGCTACACGCCACCTTCTCGTGGCCCGCCACCAGGCGCACCAGGTAGCCAACGGACACGAAGAGGTAGCAGGCCGAGAGGAAAATGATGGGCCGCTCGGGGTACTTGAAGCGCTCCATGTCAATGAGGAAGGTGGAGACGGTAGCGAAGGTGGACACGAAGCAGAGCACCGACCACAGACCTATCCAGAAGACGGTGAAGGCGCGCTCGTCCTGGCTGAAGAACGGGTTGTGGCAGGGCAGCGCGCAGTTGGCGATCTGGCCCGTCTTGACGCGATTATAGAGAGGGTGCCGCTCGCTGGACACGCTCACCATGGGCGCGCGGCACTGGCAGCCCGGCTCGCAGGGCGCCGCGCCGCCGCCAGGGGGCCGCGCCTTCCCGCCTCCGCCGCCACTGCCGCCGCCGCGCGCGGGGGGCGCAGCCGCGTCCCCGCCGCCGCCCCTGCCGCGGGACGGGGGCCGGGCCCCGGGCGGGCGGCCGTGGCCGCTGCCGGAGGGCGGCTGCTCGCCGGGCGGCGGCGGCGGCGGCGGCGGCGGGCGCCGCGGCGGGCTGGGCGCGGCCGTGGTGAGGTCGGTGCGGTTGTAGTCCATGCACAGCGTGTCAGGGTTGCCCTGCTCGGGCAGCCTGTCGCAGCGCATGCGGTCGGGCCAGGCGAAGCCGTACTGGCGCATGAGGGGCGCGCAGCCGGCCTTGGCGCGCTCGCATACCGAGCGGCAGGGAGGCAGGGGCTTCTTGTAGTCCTCCAGGCAGATGGGCGTGTACATGCTGCACAGGAAGAACTTGAGGTCGGGCGAGCACTGGATCTCCACCAGCGGCCAAAATTGGTGCACCTCCAGGCCCGCCTCGTCCTGCGTGTCGTGGTTGAACTGGTTGGGCATATAGGTGTAGTTGTAGCCGATGCCCTTGCATAGCGGCACGGTGATCTCCTGGCACGCCAGCTCCTTGGCCGAGGCGGCCGCAGCGCCGCTGGAGCGCTGCAGTAGCGCCAGGGCGGCCAGCAACGAGGTCACTTCCAACAGGTAACCCCACTCCATGCTGCGCGCCTCGGCCACGCGCCTTCGCCCTCCGGGCGGCGCGCGGAGGGGCGCTGGGGGATCCTGCAAGAGCGCCGGAGGAGGGGAGAGAGGGCGCCCTGCCGGGCTCTCTCCTGCCTCTCACGGGAGCGGGGTCTGCCGATAGCCTGGTCCCTTCGCGGGACGCGTCCTCACGGCGCTGCGGGAGACGAGGGTGGCTGCCGGAGGGCACCCCGGTCCCCGGGTCTGCCCCGCTCACTCCGGCCGGGCTCAGCCCTCGCAGGGCAGAGTGGCCGGCCCCCGGCTCATCGTCCCTCTCTCGCTCGCTTTCTCCGCGCGCGCCGGTCACTTTGCCGGGCACCTAGGGCGGCGGCGCAGCAAGTTTCCTCTCGGGCGGGTCGCTGTGCGCAGTCAAGATGGCTGGGCCAGGCCGCTCCGCGCCCGGTTCAGCCCCTGCGGCCCCCTTTCGGCGTCCCGGGGCTCATGCTCGCCCCTAAGGCCGCGCGGCTGCCGCCGGGGTTCGGGGCCCGCCTCCACCGAGGCCACCGCCCTCTGTCCCCGGCGTCGGTCCGTCGGTCCGCCGCCGGGATGACGGGCCCCGCCTCCGGTGGAAGTCCGCGTCGCGCTCCGGCCGGCAGTAGGGCGAGGTGTCGGCGGTCCCCTTCTCGCTGGACTCACGGAGCTAAATTCAGGCCGGAAGGCGGAGCGGACACCTGAGCGGCGCGCCAGCGCCCCGCCGCCGCCTCCTCCTCGGCGGGAGCAGCGCCCCTCGCCAACTTCCCGCTCCGGCCCCGCTGCGCCCCGGCCGGCTCATGAATATTTATACGGCGCGGACTCGGTCTCCGCCCGCGGCCGGCGCGCCAATCCCGGGCGGGGGGCGGAGTCTGCGCGCTCCCCAGGCCCAGCCTTCCTGGGGCGGGCCCGGCTGTCCGCGCGGCCGTGAGCGCTGTCTGCGGCCGGAGTTTGGATAACCTTGGGATTGACCGCAGAGACCGAGGCTTTGCCACGACCGTCCCCACGGCGCTCAGTGGGGCTGAGGTCGGGGTTCCATTTCCCCGAGCCTGCGCTTGGGGACTGGGGACAAGGCTTTATGCAGTGAGCGCTTTCGGAGGCCCGTTTCGAACTAGTCAAGCCCCCGTTTCCTACGCTCCCCAACGTGGGCGACCTGCTGGCGAGGGGACCGCTCGCCCCTCCGCGAGCCGGCGAGGGCGCGGGGACGTTGCGGGGGCCCGGGAAGGGGTGCCCTTCTTGGGGTTCTCAGAACGATGGTCTTGGAGGCTTGGCAATGCGGGACGAGTGGAACGACTGCAGTTCATTCTGCCTGGTGGGGCTGGACCGGGGGCAGCCCTGGAGGAGGTGCCCGGGAACCCAGCGGGCGCGCGAGCGGCGCGGGCCCGGGGGCGGGCCCGGGGGGGGGGTCTCCTCCCGCCTCCGCTGAGGGACGTAGGGGAGCCTCAGTTTGCTTACCTGGAGAATGGGGTCACAGTACAGATCTCAAAGGGGGTTCAGCTAATTAGGTGAGGTAAAATATCTATAAAGCACCCGGACGCAGTGAAGAAGAAGAAAGAAAGAAAAAGAGAAAGGGAGAAAGAAAAACTTGTAAATAGGCCAGACTGGAAACTCTGCGGCTGGATTCTCCGTCTTCACCTCGTGCTTTTGGAACATATATACATCTCTCCAAAGTTGACATGTTTCTGCCCGAGCCTCCTCCTCCGCCGTGGGAGGCGGCGCCGGGACCTGGCGCGGACGCGCGGACACGTCTCCGCGGTGCGCCCGGGGCCGAGCGTCTGGGGACCGCGGCCAGCGAGCGCGGCCCCCGCCAGCTCGCAGCCACCTTAGACGGGGAGGGGCCCGAGGGGCGGGCGGCCTGGCAGGTTCATTTACGCTTGTTAGGACGTCCCAGGGGGTTGTCTTTCTCCTGGAATGGAGTGTTTATTTTTTAATTGATGTGCTGTTTCATTTAGCGCTTGTATGGAACTCACGCTGGGGCTGTAATTACTGTAATCTCGGGAACAAGCATTTCAGTTAGCCAGGAGGGTGGCAACAGACGTCTCTCTCTCTCTCTCTTTCTTTTCCTCTTCCCCCTCCCTTCTCCCTCTCGTTCCTACCTCTCCTTAGTTTTTCTCCTCTTTCTCTCTTTCTCTTTCCAGATTTTTGCTATTTGTCAGGTTTCATAGCAGGAACGAGTACAGCCAGAAAACTAAAGTTATTGAGGATGTGGGGACGAAGGAGAAGCAGAACTAAAGGCACGTTTGAGGCCTGGTCATATTTTTGGGGGTGTGCGGGACGGTGGTGGTGGTAGTTGGTGGTTATCTGTTTACAAACAACTCGTCATGAAACAAAAATAACTAGCAGCATCTGTATAGTATAGTCGCTGCTATGCAGATACAGCGTGGCAGAAACCTGTGTCTTCCTCCTACTGTTGCCTCTGGCTTAGTTTAGCAACCGTATTCTAAATAGAAAGGCAGAATCTCCCCCACACCCCAACCCCACCCCTGATTTTTGGCAAGTTCTGTATTTTCACCAAGAATTCTAGGCATATCCAGCAGGCAGTGGTTATACCCCACTGTCTTTCTCTCTTTTCTTTTAAATTGAAGTCTAGTTAGAACCTCTTTGTACTAAAACAAAACAAAACAAAACACTTCCCATTTTTGTTTTAGAAAAACTAAACTCCGTAGGAATCAGAAATTCTAAGGCTTCAGAAATATTAGCTGATTCAGTGATTCAGCAGAAAATGATCTCGAGTTTTCAAAAATGCAAAGACTCAGCTGTTAGTTGGTCTTTTTATGGATTTCTTTCTCTTCTCCTCCTAATCAGAATTCCCTCTATGGTTTGTTGAATGTAGAAAGTCACCTCTCTTCTGTTGGTACCCTGTTCATAGATGGCCATCCTCCAGAACATTCAACTGCAGAGAAACAGCAGGTCATACCTGGAGATAAGATTCTAAGCACAGCAGGGAAGGCAAATCCCCCATATTAAGAACCAGCCTGGGCTCTGCCTCACGGTGACCACAGATAGGAGGGGCTTGGTTCCAAAAGCAACATAGAGGGTGAAAAGTTTCTTTTGATTTTCTTCAGCAGGAAGTGTCAAATAGTGGAGTTTAGAATTACACTATATAAATTTACTAGAATTGGGTAAAAACCAACTGACATTTGAAAATTGAGGCTGAAAATAGTTGATTTTGGCTTTTAATTGGCATTTAAATTTTTTTTCTTTATTCTTTTGAGAGAAGATGAAAGCTTTGATGATGTGGAATGTGGAAATTTGGGGGAAATATATTAAGCTTGCAGGAGAAAAGCAGACAAAAAGTTCAGAGCTTTCAAAAATCATGTTATAAGCTATTGGGGGTGAGATTAAAACCATTTACATAAAATCATTAAACATTTACTTTCAATTGAGAGAATAGAAGAATCGCATTTAAATTTTACTATTAAATTAAATGGCTACTTGGCAATCTTTGAGAGCAGAAGAGGCTTAGGAAGCCAATTAGTGTATAAAAGGCAATGATGGGTCAGCGAAAAGAAACTAGAATCATTTATCAACATTCTGGCCAAATAATGATTTTTCTTTTGTATATAAAGCAGCTGTTTTTTAAGGGAGGGGAAATAGCTTTAGCAGTGACATAAATAATGTAGGAAACTTTCTAGAGGGATTTCTGAAAAGATGTCTGGTTACTGACTAGCCCAAACAAGTTGAAGGCATGAATCTAACTCAGAGGAGGGGATTTTACAAAACATCAGCTACCTGGTGAGACAGGAGACTATCAATATATCGTAAGTCGTGAATTTAAGAAACTTTGGCAAAATTATGTTTCAGTGGATTTTAATTTAAAAGTCCAACCTAAAACTCTTGATCCAAGAGTGTGCCTAACATATACCAAAAAAATGATACGTTCCGGAGGTTAAACAGAGAACTCTTTAGTAACTAATAAAATGTCTCAGGCATTATATAAAAGCGTCTTTCAGGGAAACGATCCAAGTCTATATTATTAGAGAATATTAAACTCTATCTAGTAATATTGGGGTTTCTTGCTATTTTAGAATCTGTCTTTCAAAGGATTATGTCTTGAGTCGCCCAACCATAGACGGATGGAAAGGTAGAGGTTAACCGGTCTTGCTTCAATCTCTGTTAGAAGTAAAATGGGTGAGATTACTTTTATATCCTTCCATAATAATAATAAACTCCATTAAAGAGCTTCCATTGTCTCCACCAACAGGAAAAGGACTTTGTCAGGAGGAAGTACTCCTTGCTGTGTCTGCTGTAATGAGGCTAAGTTGTAAATGGATGGAGGTGACTGAGGCAAACAGGTGCCACTAGCCAGGAATCAGATTCCCACTTGACATGCAGCTGCCATTTTGGAAAATGGCAGCTGCACTGTCATTTAATTTGATGATTATTGTAAGATATGTTTTAAAAATCAATCACTGATTTTTTTTTCCTCATTCACACTGAAATATTGGCCAGATGCTGAAACTCTTATGAGATAGGATGCATTGTGCATGAGTTTGGGAACTTTCAGGGGAATAAGGACTGCCTGAGTAAAACTGGCAGAGCCAAGAAGGACACAGCTAATCTCACATATCAATACATCTGGAAGCAGGGAGTTCCATCATTGGTTCACACTGGGACAGTGGTGTTAGGCCTGCAGGTCTGCTCTGGTCTCTTGGCTTCCCCTTGGGTGGCATGGGGCCTCCCACTGCTGAATCATCATCTTTCACAGGACAGCAGCCAAGGCTGGAAGAGTGGCAGGACCTCCCACTATTAGAGAAGAAAATCCTTCCCTTTAGGTCACACTGGTCTAAACCTGTCACACCACTCGTAGCTGCAAGGAAGGCTCTGCAGGGGAGGGTCTGGTGGGCAGCCCATGGTGGACAGGCTCTCGTGGCACAAAAGCCACAGAGGGGAGAAGGGCCATTGAGCAGACACAGCAGTCAGCCACATGTTACTATTTGAAATGAACTTTCAAGCAATATCATTTACCAACACACCTAGTCTTCCAGAGTATTTTGTTCAGGGCTATGAATTAAGTATGATCTAGATCCAAGAAAACCTTGATATCTGCGTTTTCTTTTCCTTTTGAAGTACTCTGTACAGTGGTGTGAATTAAATGTCAAACAGTTTACTACTTGTTTTATTTATAATGTGTATAAACTGTGCAGTGTAACTCCTTAGTTCCTTTTTGTTAAGCCCCTCCCCTCCCTTTTGGAGACTTCCTTAAAAACATGAATACAATTCTGGAACTTTAGTTTTTTTTTTTTTTTTTCTTTTGAGTCTTATATCATGTAACTTTTCTGATATTGACAAACTTAATATGGGAGAAACTGTGTTGAATCCCACTTCTGAAGGGCTTATGGATGTGAAAGAACCTTTGTATCAAAAAAATTTTGGTGCAAGAGTTTACTTCTGGTAACACTGATCCATTTAAAATGGTGGTCTGAAACGATAATAAAATTTACATTAGTAGTACAAAGGATAATTATCCGGACCCTGAGGGCATGGAGGTGGTAGAGAAAACAATGACATTTCTTTCTATTTTATCTTTGACCCGATCCAGGTAAACAGATGTAATTTTTATTCAAGAGGTGACAGCACTTGATGTTTCTTTTTTTTCTGGTATGTGTCTTGCTGGCTCTTAGAAGCACATGTCCTTATATAGCTTTAACCTTACAGTTTATAATAAGTGTAACAACTTAGAAAGATAAAATAAGAAAAAATTGATACATCAGTGTGCTGTGTATTGCAATAATATCACATCATTAATATGAACTCCTGGTGTGCTTTTTCAAAACAGAATCCAGTAGGGTTCAGTTTGAAAAATCCTAGTCTAGAATGTGTTCAAAATACACCGTTAAGTGAAATAAAGCAGGATATAGAACTATACGGTATGAGTCCAATTATATTGTTATATATGAATAGAAAAAAGACTAGAAGGAAATTCATCAAAATGTTGCCTATAGTTGTATTTGAATTGGGTTAACTAGGAGTCATTTTTATTTTCTTTTTTTATAATGATCTGAATTTTATGCTGAGAAAAAATTATCTTGACTTAGCACTTAGCACTTATTACGTATTCTTTTCTGCTGTTCTTTATTTTCTGTATTTTGTGTTTCCTCCTTATACGGATCAAAATGACCAAAGAGCAAGGACTAGATCTTTGTTACCTCTTTTTCCTCACACAGATGCTGTACAATTAGGAGCATATGCTGTCAAAATATGTTGCAGCTGATTCACAGATTGACTTATTGTCCGTCCTTTTGGTTGGATGCTCTAATCTCAGTGCCCCAGAGCTGTCCTTCTGATTGAGAATTGTGGTTTTTGAATGGGATGTGGGGGAGGAAAGAGGAAGGGAGTTTGTCATTGGAGGGCCACAGAATTGGCATTAGCAGTAGAATTCTAGATGATGCCAGCTTTGCCTGTCTTTGGAACAATGTCCATTTTTGCCCTAGGCTGATCCAGCCTGTTGTCCATGACATGAGGTCATCTCCGTGGTATTTACTTACTGAGATACCTATCTCAATAAGCATTTCTATCTGAGCATAAACTATCTGAGCATTTCTGTTTACTGGTTATGGATAAAGTAAGTTACTGTAGAAGAGCGTGTGCAACAGTGGAGGAGATGAACTTTGGATCAGGCAGCCCTGGGGAATTACAGCTCAGTTATTCCCTACCTGTGTGGACGGGTAACCTACAGCCTCTTTGAGCTTCACTTCCTTGTGCATAAAGTATGGAATGACAAATACAAGAGTCCTCACAGGTCGTGAGGGTTAGATGAGCTAAAAGCTAAAAGCTTGGTGCAGCACAATGTCTGGACTTTGATGCATGAATTGAGCTTCGAAAGAGTTTACTCTGAATGTGCAGAGTGATAGGAAATGTATCTATGACCACAGAAGTGACCACAGAATGAAATTATCCTCATCTTTTTCCAGAAATTTTTTTTCATTCATAAATTCGATAAATATTTATTTAGTACCAATTGTTCTGGTTGCTACTTTTTTCTTTAGTTTTAATTTAATTTAATTTTTTTTATTGAAGTATAGTTGATTTATGGTGTTGTGTTTCAGATATACAGCAAAGTGATTCAGTTATACATATATCCACTCTTTTTTAGATTCTTTTCCCGTATAGGTTATCACAGATTATTGAGTAGAGTTCCCTGTGCTCTACGGTAGGTCCTTGTTGTTTATCTATTTTATATATAGTAGTGTGTGTATGTTAATCCCAACCTCCTAATTTATCCCTGTTCTGGTTACTATAGATGCATAACAGTGACCCCAAAACTTGGTGGCTTAAAACAACCATTTTCTTTTGCTCACAATTTGGAGGGTCAGGAATTTAGCTTGTCTAGGCATATGCTCGGGATCTCTCCTGTGGTTGCAGGCAAATATCCGCAGGACAGAAGGCTCAGCTGGGTTAGGACCACACTGGCCAACGACTCACGTGGCTGCCTGTTGAAGCTGCCAACCGGAGCGCCACCTGGTGGCAGCTTCCCAGTAGATGGACTCCATATGTGATGGGCCATTTCCCAGCGTGAGCATCTTAAGAGAACCAGGTGGAAACTGCACGACTTTTTTTGTGACTTAGCTGCAGCACGTCTGCTGTACTCTGAAGGCTGGAGCTGTAAAGCCAGCTCAGCTTCAAGGCCTTCCTCAAAATGGAAGGAATGGCAAACATTTTAGGGGTCGTATTTAAAAACTGTCACAGCAACTAAGCGTCGGGTCCTATATGAAGTGTCAGGGCTGTAAGGATGGATACGGCATTGTATTGGTGGGAGTTCTCCAGAGAAACAGAACCAGTGGGATATAAATGGCTTATTATGAGGAATTGGCTCCTGTGATTATGGAAGCTGAGAAGTTCCACGATTTGTCATCTGCAAGCTGGAGGCCCAGGAGGCCAGTGGTGTAGTTCAGTCCAAGTCTGAAGGCCTGAGAACCAGGGGAACCGATGGTGTGAGTCCCAGTCTGAGGGCAGAAGATCAATGTCTCAGCTCACACAGTCAGGCAGAGAAGGGGCGAATTCTCCCTTCCTCTGACTTTTGTTCTATTCGTGCCCTCAATGGATTGCATGAGACCCACTCACATCGGGGAGGGCACTCTGCTTTACCGAGTCCACTGATTCAAATGCTGATCTCATCCAGAGACACCCTCGCAGACACAGCCATAAATAATGTTGAGGCAAAAATCTGAGCACCCCATGATCTTGTCAAGTCTGCACATAAACTTAACCATCACAGACATTCTCCTTCACAGGCAACACACACGGGTCAGCTACAGATACACAACCACAATGCCTTTAGGTGAAAGTATTTACAAAATACACAGAAATAATATTAGGGAACGACGAAATGTGCCCAAGAGAGCTGGAAAGGCCTTCACAGAGTTTTTGAAGAGTGGTCAGGAGTTTGCTTATTTGAGGGAACGCAAAAAGTTCGAAGCAGGTGACAAAGCACTTACAGATCTCAACGATGATAATCGCCTTTGCATTGCTTACATTTGTTCGTGGAACAGCAAGAACCATCCTTGAACAGAAACATATTTATTTGTATTCAGTCAGTTATGACTGACACAATGTGCACCTGTGGTGAGGTTACATCTGGGCCTAGAGTTCAGTGTGTTTTACTAAGTTTTCAGCTTCTAGTAACAGGATGCTTGCCAAAGTGGCCCGGAAGACACGCTATCTCACATCGCCAGGATCCGGAAAGGGGTTGGCTGCCGAACTGATTGATGCTGTGACTCCGTGATGCCATCAAAATCTGGGTCCTTTCCACCTCCTTGCTCTGTCCCCCTCCTGGTTCCAAAGTAGCTACAGATCAAAGCTCATGTTTTCATATACCAATATCGAGAGGCAGAAAGAGGGACATTCCTCTCCCTGTGTATCTTTGCAAGAGCCAAGAAGGCTTTCCTGGAAGGGACTTCCTCCTACTCCTCATGGGTCAGAGCTGGGTGACAGGCCATGTCAACTGAGCCCTGGCCTGGCCAAGGAGGGACATTTGAGCAAAACTGGGGCTTTGCCAGCGAGGGAAGGGGTAGGGGAGTAGGCTTGGGTGGGTGACCAGGGGTGTCTGCTGGAACCTGAGGCCTGTTGTAGCTGACATAAGAGGCCAGTGTCTCTTTAAGTCTAAGGCCTGCTGCCCAAGGTCAGATACTGATAGCCTGGTCATCTCTGGAGAAGATGCTTATGCCCTTTGTGTGTTAATTGTCAGCAAAGCTGGAGCCCTTTCTCCTCCTTCTCCCAAAGCCTCAGGCAGGTAGGATCTGTCAATAAGGTTCTGGTTGTTTATTTCACGAACAGTGTATTTTGCTTGAGCATATAGTGTGTTCTGCATTCAGAAATCCAGTTGCCTTCAGGGCCCGTCGGCCAGGCTGGGGAAGCACTCTGTCTGGCAGGACGAGCTGGGTGGTTTGTAGTGTTTGCTCATGTCCTGGTCTCACCACGAACTCCCTCCAGGGTAATTACTTGGAGGAACACCTTACTAAACAGCTGGGAAGCATGACTATTAAGGAACTGCCAGAAATGAAAATTTATTTCTCACCTGTGCGGTTTCCAGAGCCTCGTGGCACTGAGCATTGAGTGGCTTCCAGTAACCTGTGGAGAGCACAGAATCCAGGGGGCCAGATGGTGTTTCGGGCTGTGGTTGTGCTGACTCCCTGCCTCTAGGGCTCCAAAGAAACCACCTTCTAGAGAATTACACCCCCATCAAAGTACTAGTTTACTTGTTCTTCATCTTTTCTATTGCATTTTGTGTCTTTACTCACTTTCGGTACATTATTCTTCTCTTGACATCACTCCCAGTTCTCAGGAAGACCCTTGTGGCATAATGATGGAGCACACCTCTGGTAACGATCTTGGTAGTTGCCTTTCTGCTGTAGATGCTGGTTCAAGAGGTTCCTTACTCACCAAATCCTGGCTACAAGCCTTTGTGTGGGAAGTGGTTCCTGACCTGCTGGGACAGGCTTCTCTATGGGAAGAAGTGGCCCAGATTCACCGAGGTGACTTTTTACATCACACTTTAGCCCTCACTCCCATTCACAAGTCTCTGCCTCGGCAACTGTCACTCTTGGGAAAGAACCTTTTCTTCAGATATGTTGGCTTTGTCAGGTACTGCTCCTTTGTGGGCTAAAAAGGAAAGATTCCTATTTTTACCTGTTAGTCTATTACCCTGTTGATTATTAAATCATTATGTTTCCAGTGGGATCCATGTGGTCTCTGAATTCCTATTTCAAAAAATGTCTGTCTCCACTGTGGCACTTCATTTTGTGATGTCTTGTCCTCCAGTCTTAAAATAAATAGAACAGAAAGATTCACTTTATGTTGTATCTGTCAAAAATCTGAAAGGATTCATTTTCTATTAGGATTCTATTGGAGTTCGGTTGCCTTGTGGTAATAAAAGACCAAGGTTTCTGCTGGAAGGTAATTCATTGAGATTACACATCCTAATTTTTTTGATTAGAGTAAAAAAATGTAGGTATCACGAAGCAGAGTGAATCCCAACCTATAATTCATAATTGCACAATGATGAATGTGAGTCTTGTTCCTAGATCCCCCAAGTGAGCCATAAAAACTGTGCTTAGAAAACAAAGTTCAAATTCTATGCTAATAGTTACTACAGGGAATAGTCCCTTTGCTTAAGAATAGAAGTGACCAGAATAAGGATGGAAAGTAGTTTGATCTATGTTACATTGGTGATGTATCGGAGGGTAGTGAGAGGAGCCTGGACGGGCAAGGTCAGAGTAGAATAATAATGTTAACTACTATTTTTAGCATGCCTTTGATGTGTGAGGCTCTGGGCTTGACCTTTTTCATCATTTGGGACGTTTTGGCAACTAGCAGCAGTTAACCCTACAAAAACTGGCTTACGCAAGATGGAAATTTGTTATCTCCCGCAGCAAGAAGTACAGAAGTAGGGTAGATTCCCAGGTTGGTTGGTACAGATTGTCAAAAATATTATCAAGGGTTCAGGTGCTTTCTGTTTCTTGGTCCTGCCTCCCTGAGGGTGTTGGCAGTGGTGACCTCAGAGTGAGAAGATGGCTTCATATCCAGAGACAACATCCCAATGAGGTACAACAAACAAACAAACAGCGGGGCTATTTCATTCCTTTTCTCTTTCTTAGGAGAAGGACACACTTCCAGAAGTCTCCTGGAAGACTTCACTGGTTGTATTGGGCTGAATCCCCACTCTTAAACCATTGATAAAAGGAATGGGATTACCACACTTGGCTTAAGGAAATCTCCTGGAGCTCAGAAGGTGCCTGGCTGGGTGGAGGAGGGTGAAAGCTGAATACAATTAGGGTTTATAAGAAAGAAAGAAGGAAAGTGGGGATGGATGTTGGCACGGCAACCAAAACTCTGCTACGTGACTGTATCCATCTCTATCTTTCTCATGTCTAAGCCTCATGGAAAATCTGCAGGATAGATATGAATACTAAAAGTCATGTTTTCCAGATGGGGCTCATTTCAGTATCATGTATTCTATTACAGAGTTTTTAAACAGTGGCATTCTTTCTTCCAAGTGAATCTTGCACCAAACTACAACATATAAACAGATAAAAAAATATATATATATGTTCAGATGATGAAATGGACAAGAAACTCAATTTTAAAACTCCAATAAAGCTTTTGAACACAAAAATTTGAAAATATCAGTTATGGGTGATATTTGTGGCGTCGTATGCGCACCTAAGTTCAGAAAAAGACCAGTGCTGACCTACACCTTTCCTAACCAATGTCTCAGAAGAAGGTTAGATGCACGCACGGAAATGACAAAAGCAGCTTCCTTCAGCACGCTGCACGTAAATGCTGATCTCACAGCACAATTGCTGTGTTGAGGGGTTTCATTGCATTACAATTGTATAATATCATAATTTGGGGGACGGTCTTTTCTGATATTTCCTTCTTTGTGAAGCATCTCCATTGGCACAGTGCCCCTGGCTGCTCCCCACCTGCTCGCTTCCTCCTACTTAACTTAGCTGTGATTCCGGAGGCCGTGGGTGTGCACTGCCCAGCCATCCCTCTCTCCTCCGCCCTGTTACCCCTCTGGCCAGCTCTGTGCCTGCAGAGAGAGCCCCGCTTCTCCCTGGGACAGCCAGCGACCCCCGGGATGAGTCTGCTTGGTGCCAGCATTCAGTATTAGGAAACAGCCCATAAATAAAAGCGTTTTCTAATATCACCTTTATTGGTTATAAAGGTGTATTTTATCCTCCATTGGCTGCCTCATACCTTAGTTTTCAATTTTTTTGTAATCCAGGGAGTAATATAGTTTCTGTTTATCCCCCCACCTACCACCCTTGTCATAATACTTTGATTTGCTTTCTTTTTTTTTAAATTTGTTTTTTACTTTTTAGATTTTAAAATTTTATTTTTTTTTTTAAATTGAAGTATAGGTGATTTACAATGTTGTGTTAGTTTTTGGTGTACAGCAAAACGATTCACTTATACATATATATATTCTTTTCCATTATAGGTTATTACAAGATATTGCATATAGTTCCCTGTGCCCTACAGTAGGGCCTAGTTGTTTATCTATTTTATATTTAATAAAACTCCAAACTCCTAATTTATCCCTCCCCTCTTTCCCCTGTACTTTGATATGCTTTCTTTTATAAAACAAAAACATTGTGTTATGCAATATTTCAAACGTATAGAAAATACAGAAAATGCAACAAATACACAAGCCATATTTAATGTGTTATATTTTGATGTGATTGTTTCAGATCTCTTTTCTTTAAATAACTAAAACTTTACAAATACGGCTAAAATTCCACACCTCATCCCTCTTTCTTCCTAGAAGTAAACACTGTCCTAAAGAAGCTGTGACTTGAACCCTTGGATGGTTTTGCACCAATAGTATATATAGTAGTATTGTTTTGAATGATTTTTAAATATTTTACAAGTGGTATTGTATCTGTCCTTTTATAAGTAGCTTTATAAACTCAACATTATATTGCTTAACTATGATCTGCTTAGTTTTTGAGCTGATCATGTATCCATTGTATGAACGAGCCACTTTTTTATTTACTGCACTAGAGACCAGGGTTTGGTGATTTTCACTAGCGTACTTAATGCTGTAGTGAACATCTTTGTGTATGTCCCCTTGTGCACGTGTCCAGGAGTTTCTCTAAAGAAGATACCTAAATTTGTAAAGTGTAAGTGGAATGGCTGAAGGGTAGATTCTGCTTAATTTCAGATTGACGAGGAATTGCCAATGCTCTTCATGGTGGGTGAGCCAACTCACACGCCACAGAAAGCATACAGGAGCTGCTGACCCTCACAGCCTCACCAACCCCTGGGAGACGAGTCTCTACCAGTCACGTGAGTTTACAAAGGGAGCTCATTGTTTTAATCTGCATTTCTGATTACTAATGGGATTAAATGCATTTTTACATGGTTTTTTGACCATTTGGGCTACCATTTCTGCAAGTTACCTCTTCTTATTCTTTGTCCATTTTTTGTTTTCTCCTGCACTGATTTGTCATTTTTTTTAAATAAACAATTATTTTGTTGTAAATACAGTCATCCTGGACCAGGGCTCGAACCAGTGTCCCCTGGGTTGGCAGGCGGATTCTTAACCACTGCGCCACCAGGGAAGCCCCAGATTTGTCATTTTTGTTTTGAATTGGGGAAGTCCTAAAAATATCTTGGATATTCATTTTCTGTGCTTTCAAGAGGTTTTCTCTGCTGAGTGTGTGGTTTATCTTTTTGTTTTGTTTACTGTATCTTTGGTAATAGATTGTGTGGTCATAATATATAGCTATATATAATAGATATAATAGAGTCTTAAAACTTTTAATCTGTTCAAATTTGTCAATTTTTTTTATGTTTGTTTACATCTTGCTTCAGAATTCCTCCTTTAACATGTTATAAAGTTATTATGCTATATTTTCTGAGGCTTTTCTTGTCATATTTAAGTTTTAATCCATATAGTATTTATTTTTGTGATTTGTGTGAAGTACATTTCTAATTTTATTTCTTCCCATATGCACTGCCAGGTAAGATGGTAGAGTGATTGAATATTCCATTCTTTCTCTTCATTTTAATGTTCATAGGTTTGTTACTAGTTCTATCCAGCTACACTGATCTACTTTCTATCTCTGCATTAATAACGCATATTTTAATATTTAATTACTATGGTTTTATAATCCTTAATTTCTTGTAGGTGAAGATACCTTGATATTCCTTTTCAAAATTGTCTTTCATATCCATTTCCCTCCAAGAAGTTCAGGACCACTTTGTTGAAAGTTCTGTGAAAACTCTGTTGCATCTATGGTTTTGTTTCTTCATCATTCCTAATTTGTACCATTTGAATAGTTTCCTTAAATAATTTTGCCAGAAGTTTGTCCTTTTTTTAGTCTTTTCAAAAATTTGTTTTTGGTTTTGTTGAATCTTTCTAATTTGTATTATAATTTCTTTTTTGAACCAGGAAGTATTCAGAATTGGTTTTTTAATTCTCATTTTTATTGCATTTTGGTCAGAAAACATGTTCTGTAAGATGTAGATTTTTTTTTTTTGAGACTTGTTTAGTGGCTCATTCTACTGTCAATTTTTGTAAATGTGCCATGCGTGCTTGCAAAGAATATGGTTTCTTTGTTGTCTTCAGGGTTCTATAAATGACCATTTAATCAGTTACTGAGAAATCTAAGTTAAAATCCCCTACTAAAATTGTGAATTTCTAGGTTCTTTCCAGTAAATCCATTTTGTTTGTTTGTTTGTTTGTTTGTTTGTTTGTTTTGAGACTATGTTCCTAGGGGCATAAAGGTTCAAAATTGTTATATTTTTTCTGGAAAGGATTGTTCCTTTCATTATTAGACAATAAGCCTCTGTGTCGCTAATTCTCTCTCCCTCCCTCTTAAAGTTGATTTTACGGATGATTATATGTTTATATGAGGCCTTGCTGCTGTTATTGTTAGTATTTTTCAGATATTTCCTCCCCCTCAATTCTTTTACTTTCAATTTGTCTGTGTCACTATGCTTTAGGTGAGTCTCTCGTTAACAACATATAACTAGAAATTCAATATACAATCTGTAAGTCTCTGTATTTTATTTGGGAAGTCTAGTTTCTTTACATTTTTTATGATTACCGTTATACTGTATTTCATCAAATCTAAGTTGCCATTTATTATAAGGTGCAACACCATTTTAGTTATCATTAAGAAACAGAAAAAATTTTGCAATTAAACAGTGACACAATGCTTATTTGGAACTTATTAAAGAGGTATTTTAGAATTAATTATAAATACTTAAAAATCATGTATTAATCTTATGCATAAATATAAATGAAATAAATCAATTGTTATTTCTAAAAATTGTCACATTCAGTGTCTAACTCTTCTCAATTAGTTTTTGACTCAGAGTCACCAATGTTTGTGCTTTTCCAGGCCCTATCACCCTCCATGCTATCAAAAGCAGCAATTCTCAAAAGAACTAAAAGCCATTAGGATTGGCTGTTAAGCTGGCTTTGCAATTATGTAGAACAAACCTCTTTTGGAGTCTAGCTTTGGGAATGTTGTTAAACCTGTTTTATTCGTCACCTTCTCACTCCTTCCCCACAACTGTTTGGATCTTAAGAGTTAAAGTACTGCTCCACCGTTGTTTTTAGGCTTTTCTTCTGAGATGCTGACATCCATTCTGCAAGTTTTGCTGCTGGCTCTTTTGATGTTCATGTGTGTAGTCATTGGCGTCCACATCACAGGTCCTGCATGGCCAACAGGGATTTAAAAACACCATCAGTTGAAATATGCATTCTGATTTCAAAGATGTTAAAATGTGAACACATGTGCACCTTAGAAATGATGAAACATTTTATAGTTTATTTACATAAAGATATAAAAGTTATTTTTATGCTTTATTCTGCTTTCTCTTCGACATACTTTTTTTTCTGGAGTATTTCTACCTCCTTTCCTGCCTTCTATTGGATCAAGTTTTCTTCTTTTTTTAATTAAAAATAATTTTTTTTATTGGAGTATAGTTGATTTACAGTGTTGTGTTAGTTTCTGCTGTACAGCAAAGTGAATCAGCTATATGTATACATATATCCCCTCGTTTTGGGATTTCCTTCCCATTTAGGTCACCACAGAGCATTGAGTAGAGTTCCCTATGCTATACAGTATGTTCTCATTAGTTATCTATTTTATACATAGTAGTGTGTATATGTCAGTTCCAATCTCCCAATTCATCCCACCCCACCTTTTCCCCCTTGGTGTCCATACATTTGTTCTCTACATCTACGTCTCTATATCTGCTTTGCAGATAGGTTCATCTGTACCATTTTTCTAGATTCCACATATATGTGTTAATATATGATATTTGTTTTTCTGATTTGCTTCACTCTGTGTGACAGTCTCTAGTTCCATCCATGTCTGGAAGTTACACATTGTTTTTTACTTTTAAGTAAACTTTACATTTTTAGCATCAATATTTGACTTGGTAAAGTTAATCAATATCTCTATTCAGCTCTTTAATAATTCACTAAATTGATTGCTTTGTCTCTACTCCCTCCTCATCTAATGTGTTATAGTTCTCTAGTATTATAGTTCCAACTTGTTTTGAACTGGCCAAGTTGGTGGTATTCATTACTAGTGTTGTGATTTTTATGATCAATACTCACTCAGATTGACACCTTGAAGAGTGTTCTTCCTTACCTTTGCTCTTTATGTCTGCTTCTTCAAAACGTATTGCTTCTTCCTTGTGAATACAGTTTCCTTCTTCCTGAGATACATCTTTTAGTTTGAAAATGTCTGTATTCTGCCTTCACTCTTAAATGATAGCTTAAATGGATGTAGAATTTTGGGGGGAGAGGGATATGTGATTTCTGACACCAGGTGTGTAGTGTAAATGGGGTTCTAATCCCTCCCATGCCCTCAGTTTGCAGAACAAGCTCATTATTGCTGTCTCCTGTTCAGGTCAGCAGGCAGGGCTTTCTCAGTCCCTTTCACTGAGATGGAAGCCTTTCCATGGCTCTGGCTTAATTCCACATGTCAGTCCCACTGGACACGTGGAGTCAACCCACTTCCTGGCCTTCCAGCCTGCTCACCCCTCCAGCTTTCAGGCCCCTCTTTATTGCTTGCTGTTGGGAATTTCTCTTTCTGTCTTCTGAGTTCAGGTCTGCATTACATTTTTATCTTGCATTTCTAGGTGTATTGTGGCAGGAATGTTTTACAGTGGCCCTATCTGACTTTCCATGGACGCTATGAGAATACTGCATTTTTCTTTATACAATGTATTTTTAAAATATTAAAAATAGTTAAGATTATATTAAAAGGGAAATTCAAGTGTTCAGTTCAACTTCTGGTTCCCTGGAACCTTGGCTTTCTATAAAATATGGTCTTTTAATGACTGCCCTATTGTATGATTTTGAAATCCATAGTTAAGTGGCTGTTTGGGCATGAGATCCCAGACCTGGAGTGGAGAAAACAGACTTCAGGCAGGACGTCTCCCCTTAAGGTCTACCAGCCTACGGCAGACACACACCTGAGGTATCAGAAATTTGCTCCCCATGCAGGCTCTGAGTTGTCACTCCCAGAGCAGCCAGTGCACTTCTCCAGGTTATGACTTGTAGCTTCAGAGAGGCTAGATTAGAAAAAAAGTGGTCTAAACGACAGAACAGTTAATTATTATGCAGAAAAAAAACCTTTTTGTATGCTTATTGGCTAGTTGACTTTCTTTTTCTTTCATACTTCCTTATTTTTCTATGATGTGATATCAAGGAAATGAAAACTGTCCTAGCCCACTGGAGGAGTATGAAATGGTGTAGCCAATTGGATCCCATCTCTTTCAGTCAGTTAGCTTTTGGTGTGTAACAAACAGTTGCAAAGCTTAGTGCTTTAGAAACAACACACATGCTCCACGTGAGCTCTCATCCTCCATGAGACTTGCCCAGGCTTCTTCCAACAGTGATGTCAGCCTTCCGAAGAGCAACAGAAAAAAAGGGAAGCTCACTGCACAAGCCCTTGTCAAGGCCCTGCTTGCATTATGTTGGTTAATGTCCTGTGGCCCAAAGCAAATCATATGATATGCTTTGAGGAGATGAAAGTCACATTGCAAAAGAGCATATGTGTAGGGATGGAGGTAACCTTTAGGCCACTGTTGTAAACGGCCATTCTATAAAATAAATACACTCTTTTTGGTGTCTATGCCTATATGTTAGACATCTACAAGGGTGTTTATCTCACTGTCTCTTTGTATGATAGAAAAACACTGGGAACTACTGAAATGCACATTGGCTGGGGAGTGATAACAAAAGCATCTGTGCTATTGAATACCATAACGCAGTTGAAGAGCATGTGATAGATTCGGGAGTACTATCCTAAGAAGACATATCTTTGAATGAAAAAAGCCAGTGGCTGAACCATACAGACTTCACACCTCCCACCATACACAAAAACTAAATTCCTGCAGATACGTTACATCACGTCATGCATGCGCATGACAGAATGTCAAGAAGTATACCCTCTAGATGGAGAATAGCAGTTACTGCTATGGAGGGGGTGGGCTTGAGTGCCGGTCAAGGGGAATTTTATTTATTTTTGGGGGGTATCACTTGAATTTTTTTACCAAATGAATGCCTTCACATGCTGTTTATTTAACAATGAATAAAATTTGAATTTGAACTTAAACAAAGGAATAACGGTATGATTCTCACCAGCTGGGCTTCGGTCTCATCATTCAAGCAACCGTGGACATGGCGGTGCTCCTGGGCCCGGAGACTCTCTTCTCCTTTCCTCCTTCCCTCAGCCATACTTGCTGCTTGGTGGGAGTGTTTCAAGCTTAGTAAACCAGATCCAAGTCAGGGCAAGATTCTGGAACTTACCCTCTTCAAAATACACCATTCAGCCTAGTCATCATGGTGCCCAAAGTGACAGCCAGCATAAACTCCTATTGTGTAGTTTTGGGGTCCTGGCTTCAGATGCCAGGCAAAATGTAATTTTGCTAGGCAAAATTTTCTTCTAAATGATTTCAACATCATCTGAAATAAGTTGATCACTACTTTTTTGTGAAACATTAGTGTCTAGTGAATTATAATTTTGAGGCTGACATAACCAGAGATTTAATTGTTGACATATCCTGTTCATCCCAGTCAAAACCTTTATCTTCTAGAATTTCTGATGTTTCCAGTGTAGTGTGTAGTTGGTCCACTGTCCGCAGGGACTGACTGACTATTTATTATTCTCTATCTGTCTACACCACCCCTTTGGGGTTCTGTGGGAAACGAGTAATGCCAGACAAAATACCAAAGGTATCTCTTTGACATGCCCATAGAACTTACACAACGCAGGGCGAGGGATGCTCTATCTTACTGACCAGTTAGAATAGAAACAAATAGAAAATAAGAGTAACAACTCATAACAGTTATAACTATTAGTTTCAGAAACCACCGCATGTCGGTGACGATAATTACGTAGTATTTTTTAAATTGATTCTTTGTATCTGTGCCTAATGATATGATTACGTTATTGATTTACTATCTTGAAGAGAAAATTTAAAACTACCTTGACAAAACACAGTTTTTAAGAAAGTCCGTGTCAACTTTCAGGTTTTAAACTTCTGTGTTCCTTTCCTGTCCTACTCTTTTTCTCGTGTCTAGGTATGTACCGTTTTACTGTAGAACTCACACACACACACACACACACACACACACCATTATTCACTAGAGCTCTAGAGAAGACCTGTTTCCCATAAGGATAAAGCAGGTGTGCCCTGCTCATTGACAATTATGACTCGTGTCATTATTCTACATTTGGAGGGACTGTCTAATCTCTGAGGAAATGTTAGCCTCTTAGATTTTTTGGTTTGACATCACAGAACCAATGATACTAATTGGGTGCGGACACACCTGTGAATTATGAGACGTAGCATGTAGGTGATTTCCATAAATCTTCTTGAGTGAGGGGTGTGTGTGGGGTTCCTATTTCGATGATAACTCTTAGAGCATCATGTGTCATTTGTAAGTACTGGAGTTCTTATTTGGTGAAATAATACTGCAGCCAATGCCGTTGGTATTTTGCTGTCAATATTTAAAAATTTCTTCTACACTAGATAAAATAATTGGTTAAGAATCAGAAAACTATTAAAACATTTCACAAATTATAAGATGACTATTATTTATTGGCAGCAACAGAAAGCAAAGCAACTGGTCTGACAAAGAACATTCTGGACAAGCAAAGTCAGGAAAGTGTAATTGGTCAAAATGTTTCTTGTATGGCAACGAAATACTAATATATACATAAAACTTTCCTTATTAATAAATTCATTTATTGTTAAATATTTGGATGTTATAGTGAGAGTTCTGTAAATATTTAACTTTGAAGTCTACTCAATTTGCCTAAAAGTGAATGAGATTATTTTATAGCCACATTTTTAGTCCAAATAAATGAATGCAGTTTAATGTTTATGTCAACTCCATCACTAAAAGTTTCAGTTAATACTGACATGTTAGTTTCTGGGCGGGTGTTTATTCTAAAGGTCCAAATTTTCATTCAGGAAAGATGTTCCATCTGGTAGATTTTGGTTGACACTGGTTTCATGTTTAAAGTGTATTTCATCCAATAATATGACATTTAAAGAGTATAGAGTTGTGCATGTAGGAAATACTGGTTCTGAGGTTCTTCTCTGAACTCCGTTCATTATCTTACATACTGTACTACTGACACACAGCTATCTGTGTGTGATGACTTCCAGCTCTGGAATTCCCCCTCACTTCTGTTTACCTCCTCCTGGGTTTATTTACATGTGGGCATTGCTGCTAATTAGTTTTGGGAGGGAGGAGAGGAGATTTCTATACATCCTCTTGGTGTGGCCCCATGAAGAGATGGTCCTCATACCTGGAAGAGCTTCATCTTTCACTCGTTACCTTCAGTAAACACAGCCCGTCCCTTTAGTGACCAGCTGCTGCTTTCACAGCTTCTAGTGAAGAGTTGAGCAATTTGCCAAATTAATTTTCTCCCCTTCCAGGTAGTTCTTGCTGGGTAATGCCTATGTATATACCCTCTTAACTGGATGACTTCTTAAAAGTATGCTTTACAAGATGGAAAAGTTAACGATAAAAAAGGGCCATCTTTCCTGCCCCTTCATGACTGCTTTTTATAGTTTATTGAAAATTGAGTTCTTGGGGTTACATTGTGGGAATGTTTTTTAAGACCTTTGGCCAGTTTTGAATTCACTGAAAGGCAGATATATTGACTTGTTTACGCTTGAGGGTTTTTTCTGGTCACCTGACTGTAAGGAGGAAGACATTAGGTTCTGAAAACATTCTTTCTAGGCGTTTCCAGAGAGAACAGTCCTGCCACCATGTTCTCACTCACAGTGTTTGGGTTCCTTTCTGTCTAGACAGAGTTCTCATGGTTGTAACATCTAGGCGTTCCTATTTAATTCTCCCCTCCACCCCTCCCCGGCAAAAGCTGTGATGAATTTTCCCGTAAGTCAGCACTGACTAGGTGAGATTCTGTGTCTCCATGAGCTTCCTGGGAAGGCTAACACACGCTGGCTCTTGAAATCTCTTTAGGGCAGTCACAGGAAGTTTACTCAGATTTCCTTCCACATACAACATCAATAAATATGGAAATGAAGGCTGCAAATCTCACTTCTGATGAAACAATATGCTGCCTAAATTCAGTTAATTGTAAGGTACTTAGTGTTGAAAGACAAAGATATGCTAATCTTATTAAAATATGCCTGGTTAAATTTAGCTATAAATTCCATTCAGGGTCTCCTGCTTTATACATTGTTCCAAGTCAGAATGTCTGGAAAGAAACCACCCACTATGCAGGATACAGAGTTAGTAATTTGGAAAGGTGAAAAGTTTAATTATGAGTCTATCTTCTGGGGAAAAAGGGAAACAAGGCTGAAATCTTAAAATTTTTTTTTGTTTGTTTAGATTAAACCAATTGAAGGGCACTCTCACATTGTTTACATTTATATTACTCTGACAGTCAGAAAAGCTTTTAACATTTTTTCTGTTTCATTTGAATTGAGGTTGTTTTTAATATATACAAATGAGGGAAAGAGCCTTAACTAGAGTTCAACACTGTTTAGACAGACTTGATCAATTTTTAATTTTCCAGACAATTAAAGAGTAGAGCATATTGAATTGTGGCTAAAGGCTTGGCCACGGATTTAGAGACCAGGGATTTCAATCCTGACTTCTTTGCTCATCGTGTAACTTTGTAGGCATTACGGAGCCTCTCAATACCCCAGTTTCTTTGTATGTAACCTGGGGTAAAATAAGTTAATAACAAGTTTCCTCGCCATCAGAAAGAAGAGCGTTCCCATGAAAGCTTTCGTGAGCTGAAATGGCATAAATTGAGAAGCAATTACCTCAGGACACATCTTGCTAACAAATGCACAAAACAAATGGAGATCAGGCACAGATGCTCACAGACCCAGTTCAGAGCTCTGGCGGCTTAATGCTGAGTGTGATTCCCTGGAAGGAGCTTGGCGGCGCTGCTCTTAGCGCCTCTGTAACAGCTCGCTGCAAAACACGTGCCGAACGGTATTTTTACTTTTTGCTTTTTCTCCTAAAAGTAAAAAATCCTCCTAGAATTTCTTTCAGTTATCAAAAACCAGTGCTAGTGAGGTTTTTTTTATAAAAGCAAAGTGGCATAAAGTGAACTTCCAAAATGCAAGGGATACCTGTATTTAAAAAGGGCTTTTATTTTAATTTATTCTTGTAAAATAAATATACACTCATATATAGAGTATATAGAGTATTTACAAACATTCACATAATAACATTTATAAAATTTGGATAAACACAAATATATATTTATTTACACAAACACACAGACACACAGACACACACACACACACACACACACACACACACACTCACGCATGCACCACTACCATCCATAATCCAACCATGCAGATATAACCTCTATTCCATTTTGGCTAGATTCCAGCCTCTTAGCCATCCATCCTATGCATGCAATAACAAATATTAGATTTTTTATAACCTATTTTTTATAACCTTCTGTATCCAATTACTATGTAATTACTATGTTTGAGCATGTTCTGAAAGCAGTATATTTTTACCCCCCTCCCCCTACATTTTATGTTTTTGATGTCATATTTTACAACTCTTTATTTTGTGCATCCCTTAACTAATTATTGTACATATAGATGATTTTATTACTTTTGTCTTTTAACCTCCATACTGACTAGAGAGATGGGTTGATCTACTACCTTTACTGTATGTTTGCCTTTAGCAGTGAGATTTTTCTTGCATAAGTTTTATATTTATATTTATGGCTTTTTCTGTTTAAAGAAGTCCCCTTAACATTTCTTGTAATGTCCGTTTACTGGTGTTGAACTCCTTTACCGTTTGCTTGTCTGGGAACTCTTTGTCTCTCCTTCAATCCTGAATGATGATCTGGGCAGATAGAATATTCTTGATTGTAAGTTTTTTCCTTTCAGCCCTTTGAGTATCATTGTGCCATTCCTTTTTGATCTGTAAAGTCTGCTAAAAAGTCAGCTAATAGTCTGCTGAAGTCTCCACGCTGCTTTTAAGTTTCTCTCTTTATCTTTGACTTTTGACATTTTAATTATAATGTGTCTTGGTGTGGGTCTTTAAGACTCATCTTGTTTGGGACTCTCTGTGCTTCCTGGACCTGTGTATCTCATTCATCGCATTGGGGAAGTTTTCAGTCAATATTTCCTTGTGTACATTTCTACCATTTTCTCTCTCTCCTTCTGGGACCCCTATAATGAAAATGTCAATATGTCTGATGTTGTTTCAGATGTCCTTTAAACTATCCTCATATTTTTCCATTTGCTGTTCTGACTGGGTGATTTCCACTAGTCTGTCTTCCAGATCACTGATTTGTTCTTCTGCATCATCTAGTCTGCTCTTTGTTCCCTCTAGTGTATTTTTCATTTCAGTTCTTGTATTCTTCCACTCTGACCGGTTCTTTTTCATATTTTCTATGTCTCTACTGAAGTTTTCACTGTGTCCCTCCATTCTTCTCCTGAGTTTGGTGAGCATCTTTATGACCATTATTTTGGACTCTTTATCTGGAAGGTTGCTTGTCTCCATTTTGTTTAGTTCTTTTTCTGAGTTTTTTTTTTTTTGTTCTTTTGTTTGGAACATATTCCTTTGTCTCCTCATTTTGTCTAATTCTCTGTGTTTGTTTCTATGTATTAGGTAGGTCAGCTACATCTCCCGTCTTGAAGAAGTGGCTTATGTCCAAGGTGTCCCGTGGGGCTCAGTAGTGTAGTTCTCCTTGGTCACCAGAGCCTGGTGCTACAGGAGTGTTCCCTGGGTGGGCTGTATGTACCCTCCTGTTGTGGTTGGGCTGTGATTACTGTAGACATCCTAATGTGTGGGGCTAGCCCTGGCTCAAGTGCCTGCAAAGTTTGGCAGTGACTATTGTGGGTACTCTGATGTGTGGGGCTGGCCCCTGGGGTGGGAGCTGCTTTGGGGGGATACTGGCCTTGTCTGAGGACACCCACAGGTTGTCGGGCAGGGGGCCACTTGAGAGGGGCTCCAGCACCAGCCAAGGGCACCCACTGGGTCTAGTGTGGCAGGGGACCACTTTGGTGAGACTTTGGTGCCAGCTGAAGGCACCCACTAGGTCTTGGGGCAGGAGGCCACTTTGGAGGAGTACAGGCTGGGGTGGGTTCATAGGTAAATGTGGGGTGGAGTGAACAGTGCTAGTAGGGTAGATGGGAGAGTCAGAAATGGCACCCCTCAGTGACAGGCAAGGTAAGTAGAAGGTGAGCAACCCCCCCGCCCCAAAAAAAAACTGGCACCCATCAGCACCTCTGTACCCTCAACAAGTCCCTGCCTCTTGGTCACATACCCTAAAATTAGTCAATGAATCTCCTTCATGTATGATCCAGGCATTTTTCAAACTGCTGCCTCTGTGCTGGGGCTCAGAGTGAGTGAGTTTTTGCACACACCGTTTAAAAGCAAAATCTCAGTTTCCTCCAGCTCTCCCCTCTGGCCCTTCAGGAAGTAAGCCCCCTGCTGGTTTTCAAAGCCAGACATCATGGGGGCTCAGCTTCCCGGGGCAGGTCTCCTGGGCTGAGGAGACTGAAGTGGTGTTTGGACCCACTGCTCCTTAGGGTGGATGCATGAGGCTGTGACATCCCTCCCACCTGTGAGTCACTGCACTGGCGAATGGTTCTGACCAGACCACATCTCCACCCTTCGTACCCTTCTCAGTGTGGCTTTTTCTTTTTATCCTTAGCTGTGGAAAATCCTTTCGGCTAATCTTCTGGTCCTTCTCAGAGATAGTTACTCTATATGCAGTTGTAGTTTTGGTGTGTCCGTGGGAAGAGGCGAGGCTCAGTTAGTTTTGTGCAGATGTAATCTGATGGTGGAATCACTTCAGCCCATGACTTCTTCTGTCTGTAGTCTTGGAGCTTCCTGAGTGGGTACCCAACCGTGGGACCTGCCTCACACTCAGGCATAAGCAACCAGGGAGTGTGTGTGTGTCGGGGGGGAGGAATTAATGGGGAGTCTCACCTGAGGGGCCACCCTTGGCCAACAGGGGCAAAAGCCACTGAATAAATGTTTCCCTTTCCCTCCCCCAGGCAGACAGTTCTGACACGCATCTCAATAAGGCTCTTCAGAAGGTTCTGGCAGAATCCAGCACAGTTGCTTGCAGGAGTGGCCAATTCAATTACACATCCCTCCAGCTGCCGTCCTTTCGGCCCTATTTCATCCTCCCTAATCCTTCCCTTCTGTGCCCTGAGATCACCTTCCAATTAGACTACCTGCCCACCAGCCTTTGTCTCAGGCACTGCTCTCAGGGACCAGGCTGACGGGGGCTGCCACAGTTTCAGGTTTGAAATATAGGGAGGGAGATCTCACACTCATACTCTGGAAAACTACAATTTTCAATAGGAATGGAAACAATATGGAAAGGAATTTGGTTGTAGTGTTATTTCTCCCTTTTTGAAGACTTGGCATTCATGGATTTTTAATAATGCCTAAAGAAAATAAGAATTATTTTGCTAGCCTCTGAGAAAACACTTAAATGCTTTATAGATTTGGTTGCCAACAGGGATTCTGTTGTCGATGTCTTTACGTGGATTTATTAAATAATCATGTATACTTGTGGCAAGTGACATTATTTTGTTTTGGGGGTTTTTTTGGTTGTTTACTTTAGGAAAGTCTTATGTTGACTATACGGGTGGATTCTAGTTGAAATGTTTTGATTCAGGAGGGAATATTGATGAGTTTATTCAAAATTTCCAAAATGGTTAGGCATCTAGATACAGCTACAATCCTAAGGATTTATCCATCCAGTCACCATAGTAAATTCTTATATGGCAGGCACCGTACCAGGTACTCAGGTTACAATAGAAGTAAGACATGGCACCCGCTCTCGGGTGCTGCCAGGTTGCAGAGAGACCTCCTTGTAATAAGCAAGTGTGTGAAGTCCAGCAGGTATTGTACAGAATGGGGCATGATGCACCCGGGGAAGTGGCTGATTTCACTGGGCAGTCGAGAGTGGGAGGGGGAGTAACTCATGAAAGCACCCTAGAAAAGGTAACATTTGGGTCTCTTCTTTTTTTTAAATAATTTTTAAAATTGAAATATAGTTGATTTACAAGGTTGTGTTAGTTTCTGGTGTACAGCAAAGTGATTCAGTTATACATATATATGTATATATGTATTCTTTTCATATTCTTTTCCATTATAGTTTATTACAGGATATTGAATATAGTTCCCTGTGCTACAGAGTAGGACCTTGCTGTTTATCCATTTTATATACAAAGTTTGTATCTGCTAATCCCAAACTCCCGATTTATTCTTCCCCTACCCACTCATCTGGGTCTCTTCTTAAAGAGAAATCAATATTTCCAAGGATGGTAAGCAGTGGAGGGCAGTCAGGATGAACAACATTGTAAACAAAGCCCAGAAATGGAGCTGCCTTGATGACCAGGCGCAACGTCAGAGAGATGGTGGACCATGATTTTATAGGCAGACCTTAGAGATATTTGGGGGGTCACTTCCTGTCCACTGCAATAAAGCGAATATCTCAATAAAGAGAGTCACACGAAATTTTTGGTTTCCTAGTGTATATAAAAGTTCTGTTTACACTATACCGTGGTCTGTTAAGTGTGCAAGAGCATTATATCTAAAAAAACAATGTACTTAATTAAAAATACTTTATTGCTAAAAAAATGCTATCCCTCATCTGTGCCTTCAGTGAGTCCTAATCTTTTTGTTGGTGGAGGGTCTTGCCTGGACGTTGACGGCTGCTGACTGATCAGGGTGGTGGATGCTGAAGGCTGGGGTGGCCGTGACAATTTCTTAAAATAAGACAACATTGAAGATTGCTGCATTGATTGATTCTTCCTTTCATGAATGGTTTCTCTGGAGCATGCAATGCTGCTTGATAGCATTTTACCCACAGTAGAACTTCTTTCAAAATCCTCTCAAAACCTGCCACTGCTTTATCACCTAAGTTTATGTCATATTCTAAATCCTTTGCTGTCATATCAAGCATCTTCACAGCATCTTCACCAGGAGTAGATTCCATCTCAAGAAACCACTTCCTTTGCTCATCCATAAGAAGCAACTCCTCGTTCGTTAAACTTTTATCATGAGATTGCAACAATCAGTCACATCTTCAGGCTCCACTTCTAATTCTAGTTCCCTTGCTGTTTCCATCACATCTGCGGTTACTTTTTCCACGGAAGTTTTGAACCCCTCAAAGTCATCCATGAAGGTTGGAAACTTCTTCCAAACTCCTGTTAATGTTGCTATTTCGACCCTTTCCCATGAATCATGAATGTTCTTAATGGCATCTAGAATGGTAAATCCTTTCCAGAAGGTTTTCAATTTACTTTGCCCAGATCCATCAGAAGAATCAGTATCTCTGGAAGCTATAGTCTTATGAAATGTATTTTTTAAATAAAAGACTTGAAAGTAGAAATTACTCCTTGATCCATGGGCTACAGAATGAATGTTGTGTTAGCAGCTATGAAAACAACATTGATCTCATTGTACATCTCCATCAGAGCTCTTGGGTGACCAGGTACATTGTCAATGAACAATAATATTTTGAAAGGAATCTTTTTTTATGAGCAGTAGTTCTCAACAGTGGGCTAAAAATATTCAGTAAGCCATGTTGTAAACTGACGTGCTGTCATTCAAGCTTTGTTGTTCCATTTATACAGCACAGCAGAGTAGACTTAGCATAATTCTTAAGGGCCCTAGGAATTTTGGAATGGTAAATGAGCATTGGCTTCAATTTCAAATCACTTGCTGCATTAGCACCCAACAAGAGAGTCAGTCTGTCCTTTGAAGCTTTGAAACCAGGCATTGACTTCTCCTCTCTTAACTATCAAAGTCCTAGATGAAATCTTCTTCTAATAAAAGACTGTTTCATCCACATTGAAAATTTGTTGTTTAGTGTAGCCACCTTCATTTGGATGACAAAGTCTATGCATTAAATATCTGAAATCACCCACATCCATTTGTTAATAAGCAGATATTAATAATCATTTTGAAGCGTGTTTTCAAATGGTACACATAATTTATTTTCTTTTAATTAAGCTATTTGAGTAAAAATAAAATTAACTGTGTGTTGAGTTTATTGCTATAAATCCAGATGTTAATCAATAATCAATATATCCTTTTTTTAAAAGAATCTCAACCTTAATTTTTTATAATTTTGTTTTCTCTCAAGCTATAATATTCACTATTCATCCAACACTTTATGATCTGTAACTTACTTCAGGATGCATATACGTAATGCCTTTTTAGTAGTTTATCTCAAAATTAGGAATAAATTATTGATTTCCACATATAAGGATGAGGGACCTCTAGGGAAAGATAGCACACTAAAGTCTAATTACATGCTAAATTTTCATCAGTGCCAAGTGATGTGATTAAAAGATGGTGGGCAGGTAGGGAACTGTCAGAATGTTGCTTAGAGCAATTAAATAAGGAAATGCATTTAACCTTATGCCATTAAACTTCAGGGAAGGCAGAAGGGAAGAAACAAGATATGGATGAGGATGGCAGGGCACAAAACACTACCCTGCCCCGACACAATATAAAATGAGTGGTAAAAGTTGTATAACTTCAGCCCCTCCCCAAAGAAAAAAAGACTGCATTTGACAGCAGATAGATAGTTTGAATAAAAATCTAAGAAATGACCTATGGAAAATTCCATATATACCTCACTTAGACTTCATGAGAGATACCAAAAAATTTCATTGGGTTGCTATCTTTTAGAGCATTATACTGAGTAAGAGGACAAGGCTTATCAGAGTTGGATACAAATTCATTCTGGGCTGAGGTACTGAATGTTTGTGAGATTTCCTTGAAAAAAAAGAAAGAAAGATAAACCTAGGTTCCCAGCAAGATTTCCAGTGAGCACAAAGTAAATTCTTTTCTTTCTTCAAATTAAACAACATAAAAGAGGATAGAAAATAGTTCTCAAATTTTGCTTAAAAAGGAATGACAACCTAGATACAGATAATATGGTAATGGATTAAGAGAGAATTAAAAGCCCTGGGCAGAATTTGCCACATGGAAAATGAGAAAAAACAAACAAACAAACAAAAAGCCATGACACTCGGGCATGAATGGGAGAAAAGTAAGGAGAAAGAAGGAAAAAATTAAGGAACACTTATGTAAAAGACAGAAAAAAACCTCTTCAAAATAACAGAAGAATGTAGGCTCAAATAACTTGCAGTATTGAATTATGTAAAAAAAATGATTCAGTGAGACATGTGGTCATAGCAAGATATCTTAAAATTCAGAATAAAATTTCCGAGCTAATTTCTGTCGTTTTCTGAGCTAGAGATATCAATTGAGACTCAAAATATTATATAAAATTTTAAAGTTACATAGAATAAAATGGATGTTTTGAATTTCTTTATACACAGCCACAGGATGTAGAGACTAATATTTTAATATAAGTTAGTACAACAGCCAACAAAAAATAAATTTGAAAGAATTCCACTGTCATTCTCATGGATGCCCTAAAACATAGCAATTGAGTAGTAGTATCTAACTGGCAGTAGGAAAAAATGTTTTAATTTAAATAGAAACTAGAATTTTTGTTATTATTATAGCTACTGTAAGAGCAAAAATGTAAAAATATTGTTTTATTTCTCTTCCTTCTCAAGATTTAGAGAATGATCATTTTCAAAGTGAGTTAACTCATTATCCCCTGTGATTTCCTTAATCACTGGTATTCACTGTAGCAGAAACAGTTGTTTTAATTTTCTAACAGTAAAGTCATTACTATTTTCAGACGCTCATGTGTAACTAAATGATGCAGATCTTTTATTACTAACCCTGTTAAAATCTTAGAATCTTAGAGCAGGCATCACACTTCCAGACCCACAATACTTAGGGTGGGAAAAAGAAGATATAAGGGAAAGTAAATATTAAAAAGGAAACTGAAAAAGATTGATCAGAGGTACAGGAAGACAGCCAGAAGAGACAGCTAAAGGAGGAGAAAATGGCTAGAAAAGAGTGGTCAACAGGGTTAAATGCTGTTGAAAGGTTAGGATGATTCTGGAAAATATCAATTCAGTTTGACAGCATGCCGTCAGTGATCATAGCCAGAGTAGGTTAACGGTGTGTGAGAAATATCACGTTGCTGTGGGTTGGACAGATAAGTTGCAGGAGATCAATGCATACATGCAGCTGTCCCTTTGAAGAACTTGGCTCTAAGAAATGGTAAGAAAGGGTTATAGCAAGAAGGAGATGCTGAATCAGCTGTGCTTTTTAAAATTTATTTATTTTAAGATGGAAATATCTTCAGAATATTTAAAATTGAAGGAATCAGTAGAGAGACAAGCATAGTAAGAATAAGGAAATAAGCATGTTTAAAGAAAAAGACTGCTGTGGGTAGAGAGTGATTTGTTGGAGTTTAAGATTTTAGAAATGATTCAGTTATGGGAGACTGAGATCAGAGTGTGAGTGTAGGAGGAGGTTGCTGATAGAGATTTAGGAAATTTGAAGGGTGTTGGCTGGGTTTTCCACATGGATATTGAAGGACATTTTCACTGGATGTGTAATTATACGTTGACAATAATATTTTCTTTAAGTATATTAAAGATGTCATTTCATTGTCTTATATATTGTTTTTCTCTGAGTTTCAGCCATTTGATTATGAAGTGCCTATGTGTTTTTTGTTTTCTTCTTCTTTTGTTTAAATCCTGCTTGAGGTTTGCTAATCTTGGATCATGAATTTTGAAAAAAATGTGGAAAATATTTATTCTGTACCATTTTCTCACTTTTTCTGGGACTCCAATTACATGTGTTACAGAATTACCCCAGAGGTCTCTTATGCTCTGTTCAGCTTTTTCACTTTTTAATCTGTTTTGAGTATTTTCAATGGATCTGTCTTTGAGTTCACAGATCCTTTCTTATGCCATGTCAGTCTGCTGTAAGCTCATCTACTGAATTCTTCATCTCAGATATTACATCTTCAGTACAGAATTTTTATTTGATTGTTTTAAAACTTCTAATTCTGCAATAAAATTTCCTATCTGTTCACTCATTTTATCTGTATTTTTCTGTAAATTCTTGAACATTAATCATAATTATTTTCTAAAATCATTGTTGGCTAATTCCACCAGGAGGGTCAGTTGTGGGTCTGCCTCTATTGACATTTTCCTCTTGATTATTGGTCAATTTCCTGCTTCTTCCCATGACTTTAATTTTTAAATGCTGGAAATTTTTTAAAAATCAAAGGACAGTGGAGGCTGAACTAGATATTTTTTGTTTTGCTTTATTTTTTCCCAGACAGGGTATTATTTCAGTTCCTCTGTGAGACAGTTAGGATAAGTTATGACCCTTCAGATCCCACCCTGGATCTGACGAGCTGGGGATTAGGTACAGCTTTACTCAGTTTCAGTTATCTGTGGCTTCAAATGAGATTATAGAGATTTCTCTTTGCCCTTCAGATTAATTTACAACTTCCCCTGCCACCATAGGGAGACTGACTTATCTTGCTGATATCATCAGGATTTGGGCTGGCAGGGAGTTGGGTTCCAGCTTTAGTTAGGTTCAGTTTACCTCTAAACTCAGTACAAGTAGGGACCTGGAACTTAAGCAATGAACGTGACTATAAAATCTTTTTCTACTTTGCAGTTCTACTCCTATGACCACTTATTCAGCAATATTCCTGCTGTGTAGAATAATTAGGCCAATAGACTTATTTTATATTTGGTCTCTTCTGGAATTCATTCTGTCATGGCCGCTCCAGTTGTTCTTAAAAGTTTGGTTTGCTTCCCTTTCTGCTTCTGGCAGGTCCTCATCCTTGTCCACTCGTACCGGACAAGGCAAGACCCAGTCCCAAGTATGGGGCCCCTGCTGAGCTTTGCTAATCTATGAAGAGCTTGCTTCTCTCTGAAATTTAGTTCATTTAGTTTGCTTTGGAGTCACTGATCATTAATGACATGCTTCTAGTTTATCAAATGTATTCTTTTTATAAAAGGAATGAAGGTCTTTCATGACATTTCTACATCTTAACTGAAAGTGGAACTCTTCCGTTTGGACACTGATGCCATGCAACCATGATGGTAGATGTTGGGATGGAACAAGAAATTGAACCAATGCCAAAGTCCTTAATAAATGTATGAGTGTATGGGTGTGTGTGTGGGGGGAGACTGTGATGGTTTTGATGGATCAGTAGATGACTGTAAAGAAAAGGAATGGTGTGATGTAGCCAGAATCCATCAACTCAGAGGAGAAAGGGAATAAGACACAACAGTGAGGGTAAAAGATAGTTTATTTACAATTAAATAAAAGGTCCAGAGAACACTGTGCAAACAATGGAAGGAGAATCAGCAGAAGCTGGAGGGTAGGGGTAGGTGGGAAGAAACACAGTTTGGGGATGATAATATGTGAGAATATGGTTGACGAATTTCTTGCATTTTGGTAAGTGGGCAAGGCTGGAGACAAGGGGTGTGCCCGGAGTCATGGCTCATGAAGTGCAGAGTCAGTTTCCAGCATTGTTAGAGGTGTTTTGAGGCTGGCAGATGGCAGGCTTTTTTTCTCCAGCATCGAGAACCTCTGCTAGTGACTGTTGAAGAGCATTCTCTCTTCACAGGTCATTAAGACCCTGACTATTTGTGTTGTTTGCTGCCTGCAGGCATCTCTCCCTAGAGGCTCAGAGGTATAGAGGGTGGAGATGGTGAGGCCAAGATTTGCTTGGAGAAAATATCCAATAGAGAACTAAATTATTTTCTGTTATTCTTTCCATTTAAAGGCTATCAACAGCATTTATTGAGTATTATGCTTGGGCTAGGTGTACAAAGACACTAGTCTTACTTCACAGCATGCTTTATTTTAAAATCGTGTCTTAGTCTTTCATGGAAAGATTTCTATAGTCGGTTACTCTATTAGTAACTGAAGGTTTCCCATCGCTTTTAAAATGTCAGTTGAGATGTAAAGCAAAAATCTAGGTATCTCAGGTAGAAAGATTTTATATTTTAATTAGAAATAGATGGATAATTGATAGAATAGACTGATGAATAGATTTTGACTCAAAAGACATGGGTTTGAATCTCGGCTCCAATATTTCCTAGTTGTGTGGCTTAAAGCTTATTCAGTATCTTCTTTCTGCCTCCATTAAAACAACTGTAAAATGGAACTACAAATCATATAGATTTATAAAGGGCATTAAATAATATAATGATTATAGATGTATGCCTGGCATATAGTAACAATACAAAAACAATTTTTTTTGTCTTTCCTGGCATTATTCAGTCCTCTTAAATTTCATCTTTGCTTTGTATACACAAAGAGATAGTGTTCTCAGGTATAGAGAACAAACTAGTGGTTACCAGTGGGGAGAGGGAAGAGGGGAGGGGCAAGATAGAGACAGGGGATTAAGAGGTACAAACTACTATGTATAAAATAAGTAAGCTACAAGGGTGTATTATACAACACAGGGAATACAACCACTATTTTATAATAGCTGTAAATGGAACATACACCTTAAAAATTGTGAATCACTATATCGTACACCTGAAACTTACATAATTTGTACATTAGCTAAACCTCAATAAAAAAAAGGAGACAGTGTTCAGAAAACATTTCTAATTTCTAATATTTCTGTCTTGAAATTTAATTACTTAAATATATTAAAAAATTTACAATTACAGTCCCTTTACTCTAAGTGCTTTCTTTTTCAATGGGCAGAAACATAAACAGACTTTACCAGAGTACAAGTCCCATGGAGAGAGCTGAAAACTCCCCCAGAAGAAGTAGAAAGAGCAAAGATTCATTTCAAACTCATGTTTTCATCTCCTCCTTGGACTCTGAGGAAGAAACCAGTTACCCGGAAATGAGAGAATCATTGTCTTTAACAGTCTTACTCGGCTTAACGTACAGGGGTAATGATTTCTAGGTCATGGTCCTAATCCCTCTTTGATAAATAACCTTGTGGGGAGAAAATTGCTGCCCCAGACTTTCCTAAAAGCCACCAGCCATTTTGTAAGTAGAAGCTTTATTCAAAGGGGAACTGCTGGAGCAAGAGTGGTCAGTGTAGGACCTCATTTGCGAACATGAAAGCAACTCAAAGGCGAAGTGTTATTAGTAGTGTGTCAACAAAGTCATCTCATGTGTTGGAGGAGTTGTAGAATTCAGTGATGCTTAAATTTTTATCAGAATCACCTATTGTAAAATGCAGTATGCTTTACCTCCTTTAATTCATGTGACTTCTCTTAGGTAAGAGAGTTTTGTTGAAAAAAAATGAATGAAAAAATTTTTTGTGTCGATCACCATTTTCCAAAGATCTCAGGTTTGGGAAGTAAGACATTCAAATCAGGGACCCTATTTAGATAGGGGCTTTTATTCTTCCCACTGCTTAGCACAGCACCTGGCATATTGTGGGTGCTGAACAAATACATATAATATAAACGGAAGGCAATTTCCCCCCTTAATCCAGACACAAGTGTTTGAAATATAGGTGTTTAAAGTAGACCTAAACTTTTAAGCATTACAATTATATACACATTACCATTAGCTTAGAAAGAAAACGTACATAAATTGTCCTTAGTCTAAGCCACATGGAGTATCACTTTTCCCTAAACGGAATTGATGTATTTCACCAATAAAGTTAAAGTTAAATAATGATGGTCATTTTCCACACTGGCTGAAAATAGAATAGATGAATTTTTTTCTAGGATTAAATTTTTCTCTCATGAATAGATCATCAGTTTTTGGCATAAGCCACTGCTTGAAGATCACAGCTCTATACTATGGATGAGATTAAAATGTTTTTGCTTCAGCCTTGATCTACAGTGTGAAATAAATGCTTTACTTTGAACTTTGTAGATACTGCCACTGGAAAACTAACACTATTTTCTGGACTCTATTTGCTAAGTCTTTGCATAAGCATCAGTTTATGAGGTGAAGAATTAGGCAATTAGTACAGTAAGTTGCACCCAAACCACATTTGCCTGAAATAACACATTAAAAAAAGAAGGTGGGATTCAATTTTGTTATTAAGTTAGCAGCTCTTCCCTTCCCTTTCATGTGTAGACAGAGTGAGAGGGACGGAAGCTATGAGCGGCACTTACCCGTGTCCACATGGCATCAGTAGGACCCAGCCCTGCAACAAACCAACGTATGTTTGTAGATTACGTGGTGATTTTAAAGTTCTGTCTCTTCACCAGCAGCAGTGGCAGCGGCAGCAGCAACAACAACAGCTGTGCTTTTAAAAGCAAATCCCTGGTGTGAACAATAAAGCTGACAGGTATCCTCGTTTGTAAACAAGTAGTTCTATTTTAGCTTTGAAATAGGTGACAGCGTGCTGTCTAAACACATCGTTGTTGGGGGATTGGATTTCCTGCATCTTGGGGGTTCCCAGACTCACAAACTTAAGGTCTTGTGAACAAGGCTGGCTTCACATTCTTACTCATGACACATGAATAGGAGTCAGTATTTTTAGTATCTTAAACTCAAAATAATTTGAATTGACAACAATACCATGCATGTAGACAAATTCCAACCATATTACAACGATGACTTGGATTGAGGACTTGCTTTGAGCATGACACAGTGAACTTTGGCATTTTCTAGACTGTAGAATACTTATGATTTCATTTTTTAAAAATTAATGAACTTTGTTGTTTAATATTTTATGTTTTACGTTAGTTTTAGGTTCACAGCAGAATTGAATGGAAGGTACAGAGGTTTCCCGTATACTCCACATACGCACAGCTTCCACCATTATCAACACTCCCCATCAGATGGCACATCTGTTACGGCTGATGAACCTATATTGACACATCACGATCACCCAGGATCCATAGTTTGCAGTAGGGTTCACTCTTGGTGGTGTACATTCTACGGGTTTGGACAAGTGTATCCATCATTAGAGTATCACAGAGTATTTTCACTGCCCTAAAAAACCTCTGTGCTCCACCAGTTCATCCCTCCCCTGCCCGACATCTGACAACCACTAAGCTTTTTGCTGTCTCCACAGTTCTGCCTTTTCCAAAATGTCATATAGTTGAAATCACATAGTATGTAACCATTTTAGATTGACTTCTTTCATTTAGTAATATACATTAACGATTCCTCCATGTCTTTTCATGGACTGATTGTTCATTTATTTTTAGCGCTGATTAATATTCCACTGTCTGGATGTACCACAGTTTATGTATCCATTCACCTACTGAAGGACATCTTGGTTGCTTCCAAGTTTTGGTAATTATGTGTAAAGCTACTATAAACATCTACACAGTAGGTTGTGGTTTATGTACAGGTTTTTAGTGGACATAAGTTTTCCATTCATTTGATTGGAATGGAAGGTACCAAAGGTACTATATCTAAACCCATAAACTAGGTCACTTATATTTTCTCCTATGTTTTCTTCTAGCGGTTTTAAGTTTTACATTTAGGTCTATAATCCATTTAGGTTAATTTTTGTGAAGGTGTTAAGTCCGTGTCCGGATTCATTTTTTGGCAGGTGCATGTCCAGTTTATCCTGCACCATTTGTTGAAATGACTATCTTTGCTCCATTGTATTACCTTTGCTCCTTTGCCAAAGATCAGTTGACTATATTTATGTGAGTCTACTTCTGGGCTCTCTATTCTGTTCCACAGACCTATTTGTGTATTCTTTGGCCAATACCACCCTGCCTTGATTAGAATAGTTGATAGTAAGTCTTGAAGTCAAGTAATGTCAACTCTCCAACTTTGTTCTTCTCTTTCAATATTGAGTTGGCTATTCTGCATCTTTTGTCTCTCCATATAAATTTAGAATTAGTCTATCGATACTCACAAATTACCTTGCTGGGATTTTGGTTGGGATTTTCTTTTCACTTATACGTAAGCATATTAAATACATTGTTGCTATTATTATTTTGAAAAAAGTTATCTGTTAGATCAATCAAAAATAAGAAAAATGAATGTTTTAATTTTACATTCACTCATTTGTTCTTCCATATTCTTCCTTTCTTTATGTAGATTCAAAGTTCTGACCTATGCCATTTTCCTTCTCTCTTTAAGATCTTCAAATTTCTTGCAAGGTAGATCTACTTGCAATAAATTCCCTCAATATTTGTTTTTCTGAGAAAGTCTTTATTTCTCCTTCACTTTTGAAGGATAATTTCTTATGTTACAGAACTCTAGGTTGATGGCTTTTTCCCCAACACTTTAAATATTTCATTCCTCTTCTTGCTCACATGGTTTCTGAGGAGAAGTCAGATGTAATTCTTATCTTTGCTCCTCTGTAAGTATTTTTTCCTTTGACTTCTTTCAAGATTTTTTTTCTTTATCTTTGACCTTCTGAAGTTTGAATATGATATGTCTTGGTGTAGTTTTCCGAGTACTTATCCTGCTTGGTGTTCCCTGAGTTTCCTGGGTCTGTGGTGTGGAATCTGGCATTAATTCAGGAAAATTCTCTGTCATTATTGCTTCAGATATTTATCCCATTGTTTTCTCTTTTTTCTTTTCCTTTTGGTATCCCCATTTTGCATGTGTTATACCTTTTGTAGTTGTCCCACTCTTCCGGGGATATTCTGTTCTGTTTTTTTCCAGTTTATTATTTTTTTTCCTTTGCTTTTCAGTTTTGGAAGTTTCTATTGTCATATCCTCACGCTCAGAGATTCTTGCCTCATCTGTGTCTAGACTATTAATGAGCCCATCAAGGGCATTCTTCATTTCTATTACAGTGTTTTTGGTTTCTAGCATTTATTTTTTACTTTTTCTTAGAATTTCCATCTCTCTGCTTATATTATCTGTCCTTATATGTTGTCTACTTTTTCCATTAAAGCCCTTGGCATAGCAGTTTTAAAAATTACTAGTTTGATAATTCCAACATTTCTTCCATATCTGGCTCTGGTTCTGATGCTTGTTCTCTCTTTTCATACTGTGTTTTTTGCCTTTTAGTGTGCCTTGTACTTTTTTTGTTGAAAGGCAGACACGATGTACTGGGTCAAGGAACTGTGGTTGATAGTCCTTTAGTAATAGAGTGGTGAGGTGTGAGGGGAGGGGAAACAATTTACAGTCCAAATAATTAGATCTCAGTCTTTCAGTGGGCCCATGACCCTAGACTGTGAACTTCCCTCCTGCTTCTAGTTTTTTTACCCCCTTTAAGTGGGACAGGATGACTCAAGTGGGTTGGGGTTGGGTACTTCTCTTCCCCCAGGTAAGTTAGGCTCTGATAAAAATTGCAGCAGATTAGGCTCTGGTTAGCTAGTTTTTCCTGATAACAGGCCTTATTGAGAATATGCTCTGGCATATTTCAAAATGTTCCTTGCTTCCTCTCCCTGCTGGAAGTCCAAGGGGATTTTTATCCAGTATTCACTGTGAGGACCTGGTAGTGCTCATGGATGTAAAAAACACAAAAGCATGGGGGTTCTCAAAGACTGTGTTCCTCTGGAATTTGTAACTCTCACACTTGTTTACTCTGAGTCTCCAGAAATCTGTGAATTACAGTTCAGATCTTCCTACGCTGACACTGGTTCTGGGGAGGTTTCTGCTCTGGTAAATGGTGATTTCTCTGTATCCACTTGTTTGTCTTCCAACCTGGGGGACAGCAGTTTGTCCTGTGACCTTGCCTCTCAGGCAGATCTAAGACGAGTTGTTCATTTTTCAGTTTGTTGAGTTTTTAACTTGTTGTTGGGATGGAGCGGCAACTTCTAAGCTCTTTATGTGCTGGGCCAGTAACTGGAAGTCACTTCTATGATTTCATTCTTGGAGGGTTTATTTTAAAAAGCAGCTGACTTATATTGTCAACATATCTGTATAGAAGAACAAATGTACAAAGTTTATACCTGCATGAAACGTCACATTGCTCGGTGGTGGGGAGGAGGCCAAGTGACTGCTTTGGGAATATGTAACAACATGTATTAAAGCTGACGTTTGGGCTTCCCTGGTGGCGCAGTGGTTGAGAATCTGCCTACCAATGCAGGGCACACGGGTTCGAGCCCTGGTCTGGGAAGATCCCACATGCCACGGAGCAACTGGGCCCGTGAGCCACAATTACTGAGCCTGCGCGTCTGGAGCCTGTGCTCCGCAACAACAGAGGCCGCGATGGTGAGAGGCCCGCGCACCGCGATGAAGAGTGGTCCCCACTTGCCGCAACTAGAGAAAGCCCTCGCACAGAAACGAAGACGCAACACAGTCATAAATAAATAAATAAAAAAAGAACGTGAATTTCTTTAAAAAAAAAAAAAAAAAAAAAAAAAAAAAAAAGCTGACGTTTGATTCCATCACGGAGAGTTCAGCTTGGTGTAGATTTACTTATACATGACACAAAGCATTCTCGGTTTATATGACATATTTAGGGGTTGAAAGAGCTTTGGCTAGTTACACTGTGTTTGTGCATTGATATTTACATGTATACTTAAATTAATTTCACGAATGAAATGGGCTTACTACAGATTTTCAAAAATATAAACAGACGTGTGCCACGGAAATACTTTAACATTCAGTGAGTATGTTACTTAAAAAGAGTTCAAGTTACTTCAAGAGTAATGTTAATTTAGAAATTCTAAAATCACTTCCATTTTCTTTCAGTAGAGCTACAAATCTCTCCTGGAGCTTTTTTTTGAATGTAAAGTATGATGGAATTGATTAATGGTAGATGTGGAAATGAGCTGATTAAAACCTGGAGAGTTTGAGAAGGTGCCTGTGTAGTTTGTGTGCATTGCTTGTAGGGCTGTTTAGTATGCTGTTCAGGAAGGAAAAATTCACATTTCCTAGTAGTAGACTTGCTGACCTTGACTGCGAAGCAACTTCAAAAGAGTTCAAGCACTTACTCTTTATATTTTAGCTTTTTTCCTGAATACACAAATAATATATGCTTGTTATAAAAAAGTTCAAAAGAGCACAGAAATGTGTAGCACGGAGATTAACAGGCTCTGGTGATCTTTTCTCTGCCAGCTGACTATGTATATCCTGCCAAACTTTCTCATGTACGTTGCAATAGATACTATAGTTATAATTATTATTGATATACATTGATATATCACAAATACATTCTGGCACTGATTCTTTCACCAATGATATTTTGTACATTTTTGGTTGGTCTGTATACATGAATAAACTCATTAAAAACATACTGCATATTATCTTGCTTATTTTAGCAATTGCCCATTATTGAGTAATTGTGCTGCTTCTAATTTTTTCACTCTTAGAAACAATGCTGAAAAGAATATCTTTGTGCACTCCTGAGAGCACTTTCTTAGGAAAAATTCGGTAAGTAGGATTGCTGAGTTAAAGGATGGGCATCTTTTCAATTTTAAGAAAGTGCCCTCTAAAAGGCTTGTACCAATTTAAAGCTCTGTTTACCAGTTTGTTAGTCAGTCCTGGTTATTATCTGTCTTCTAAAATCAGTTTGATGGGAAAAAATTTCTTATTGTTTTTGAAGCATATATATATATATATATATATATAATATATAAAATTACTATTAGTGAGGTAAAGTATTTTTTGATATACTTGTTTGTAATTAAAATAATATTGTAATGAATGCAATTTCTAGTTAGTTGAATACTTTACTGACTTGTTAATTTAAATACGATTTTATAGTTAACCTTTTTTCTGACACAAAAATTTAAAGAAGGAAATTTAGTTGATTCTTAAATTAAATAGACAAAGTGATGTAATTGGTCTTATTCTGGTTTTGGTTGGCACTATTTTGTAGATACCTGTAGCTGGTGAGTCTAGTTGAGAACCATAGCTGGATAAAGCTTAATTTATCTGATAATTTATGCGATACCAACATAACATCCCCAAAGTTATGAAATCTTCATTCTAATGGTGTTGACAATTTGCTAAACATCTGGATGTAAAGTGAAAATTCAGTTTGACAATCTATATACTAGCAAAAAAAAAAACCCCTGGATTTTGGCTTTATGTGGGCGTGTCACTTCTTTCTTCAAAATTCTTTATCCTCTTTCTGTATCTACTTGTCCCTAATTACTGCAATGTTCAATGTGTTTGACAGGAAGTAATATTTATATTTTGTTTTTCTTCCTCCTTATTGAAATTTCTTTAAGTTTCAGGTTTAAGATGATTTTTCCTGTCCGGATTGAGTAACTATTGACATATCGGTCTTTCGAGAGAAAACTGAGGTGGACGCTCCTCATCCCTATCCTGTACTTAGTTTCTTAATATGGTCTCAGTGCCGATAACCATTAGCTGTAATTGTTTGAAAGTTTATTGAAACTGGTAAAAGTTCCAGTGTACATAGGGGTCTGTTCCCCCCTTGCCCCCAAACAGCTGGGGCAGCTAGTTCTACCTCTCCTGCGTTCATGTGCAAGGTCATTTGCAACTCTGTACTCCCTTCTTTGTATTCACAGTATCAGCCAGCTTCCTCCGGGCCCTGGTTACCTAAGGAGCAAGGTGGGCTCGCCTTCCTTGCCTCCACCTCATTCGTTCCTAACTTAGGTACTAAGATAAGCATTCTCCTTGGATGTTTGCACTGGCCACTCCCTCCGTTTCCATATCAATATCCAAACTCTTGGCTCTAAACCTCTACTTCAGTTCTTACATCTCATCTTGCATCGATGCTGATTGCCCAGGTAACCCGTTCCCTTGGTCATTTCCTCCATGTAACACGTCCTTGTGCTTCTAGAGCTTCAGAGGTGGCCATTTCTCCTCCTTCAACTTCATTCAAAAACCCCCTCCCATTGAAGCATATTCATAAAGGGCATCCAAGGAAGGCCTTGGGTCCTGCCCTAGATCCACACTCTAACCCTGAACCAAGCCTCTCTATATCTGTTCACAAACCACTTAGCATGTTAAATCATCCCTGTTTCTTATTACCTACTTTTTCACTACAATTGCCTTTTTCTGTATGGACTCATTTGTTCATGGATTCATTTATTCCTAAGAGATCTGTTAAGCTCCAGCAAGGTACACAAAGCCCTGTTAAGTGCCAGGAGTAGAGGGAGGGGGAGAAGTTATCTCGCCTTTCTTCAAGGAATTTGCAGTCTAGACAGAGACCCAGGCATTTATTTGCAGAAAAGTTGAGACTGCATATGATTAAGTGACAAATGTTTGGTACAAGTTGGTACAAGCAGTATGTGCCTTGGGACGTCAGAAGAGAGAATAGTTTCCTTTGATGGGAGGATGGGGTTGGGAGGCAGGTGTGTAAAGGAGGTGGCCTTGAAGTGTGGATAAGATTTGAGAGGCGGGGAGGGTAAGAGAACCCCTGGGAGGAAGGAGCTGCAGCCCTGATGGAACGGACAGGGTGTGCAGAGATACAGCACCCCATCCCCCCAGCCCGACGGTCATTTGTTTGAGGAGCACCTGGGCGTCAGTCACTCTAGCCCTTCTTTTACTTTCTACAGCACGATTTTTAATAGAAACACAGAGACAGCGATGTTTCCTTCTGCCTCTTGATAAATGTTAAGAAATTTAACATGTTTATATACCTGCGATTTTCTATTGCTCTGAAAAGTTAAGTCTCCACAAATGTTCTATCACCTCCCAGGGGGGCTTGTCTCCCTTGAAAAGGGCCCTGTAGGTCTTTCATGGTCCCACCTTGAGTTACTCTCTCACATACTTGGAGATGTTTCATTGATACTTATGTGATGTCTTCAGACTTCTACCTGAAAAGATGACGTGTTTTATTTTCATTTCTCCCTCCATAGCAGATTGATATACAAAGTACAGTTCTTAGAGTTAGCTGAGGTTTGAAGAAGTTCAGTCTGTCTGATCCTGAGAACTTGACCCTCATTTCTATCTATCTAGTTGGCTGTCATCTCTCTTTCTCTCTTCCATCTTTCTCTCCCTCTATCCTTATCCCATCTCTCCATTGATCCTCTATCCATGCATATATGTATGTAAATATATAAAAACTATATCTTTAGTTTTAGGGAAAATTGGATTAAAACGGTGCTTTTTATCAGACTGGTGATAAAGTAACCTTAATAGAAATATGTGAGAACAAACCACTATATACAGAGAAAACCGAGATCAGCACAATCTGCAAAGAGTTTTGGAATAATTGCAATTTAAAGTGTCTTGGAATTATCTCCACACTCAAAATAAAAAATTTTTTTTGCTTTGAAAAGATTTGGTAGAGGGAAAATTACTCCTTTCTCCCTGCTCTGTAGTTAAAGAGCTATCCCTTCTTTGGCCATTTGCCACAAATCCTGGCAAATAAGCCATGGATTCTAATGCACGTCAAATTCCATGAGTTGAAGAAAATTAATACAACTCAGGATTTTGCTTAAATTGGGCAAATTACCATTTACATGGGGAGATGGCAAGGATGATCTTACAGTGTTTCCCTGTAATACATGCTCTATTTAAACAGCTGATTTTTTTTTATTGGTTTTATGTGCTCTTCATAGCATTCATTTTGTGTTCATTCTGCTTCTTGAGTTTTTCTTACATCTGAATTATAGACATTTTTTTGCATCCACCCTGATTTCTCAGTGAAAGCTGAGTTCTCAAGTCCTTCATCCATCCTTTCTCTCCTTCCTCTCACCTTCACCCCCGGGCCTAATTATGAAACAACTTCAAATAAATACAAAAATTTTTAAACAAAAAGCATTCTGCTTCCTGTGAACAATTGACTGGTTTTCCTCTTTTCCTCTGGAGAGTTCTAATTCACTTGGAGTGCTGTGCAGTTGGCTAGGCCTGAGATTTCTGGAAGCTGTAATTGTGTCTCATTAATTCTTATAGTAATGAAGGGTTAACTATAAGGAACACGCAATTAGTGGGCTGGTCAATGAACAGAGCAGTTAATCAGCAGACAAAGGATGGGGCTCAGGGCCCATTAGGGTGAAAGGCAGTATTAGTGCCGTCCCAGGCTCCAGGAATGGACACGAACATGCCTGCCCATTGGACAGGCTCAGAAGACGATGTTTGTCTTTTTGCTAAACCAGCTCTATTTTTTTAAGTTGGTGTGGTATGTGTTTATTCAAACACTTGAGAGATTCCTGAGTATCCTGCCATACTACACCGTGCATTTTTCTCACCTCCTGTTAGCTGGCAGAGGCTTTTTTTTTTCTCCCACTATGCAAATAAACCCCCAATACACACACAACAAAAAAGCAAAAACAAGCCAAAAACCAACCAACCAACCAACCCTCAATAATAAAAAAGGAAGGGGAAAAAAAAAGCACAGTACTGCTTTAGTGAAGCGTATCAGAGATAAAGGTCCTTAGCTGATCCTTCTGTCATCAGAAAGTAAAGGAATGCAGAGACCAATACCGTTTAAACAAGCCCTTGTGTTGTCCTCCAGTCATAGTCTCCATATTCAACTCTATGAAGTGGACCTTTATACTCTGAATGGAGGTGTCTTAAGTACATGTAAATGTATGCAGATGAGCATGAGTCTTAACATGTTGCAGGCCTTATAGCTATTAAAGCAATACAAGTAACCTCAGTTGTGTGTTTTCTGTGAGAAAGCCTCGTCAAATTACTTAGGGGCTTCAAATGCCAGAGTTAACCCATCAGAATAAGGTTGCTTTTTCTGGGCAACACAGAGGACATGGTCCCCTAGCTCCGTGAAACTTACCGATGGAATCCTGTGAACTGTTATAAATGTGGAGTGATGATTATTAAGAAAATGGATTTATCAATAACCCATGACCCTGGGGTAGTTCTGAGCTCCAGCAAACAGTTCTTCAAATAGAATGACATCCTTAAGCCTCAGTAAAGCATACATTTGGAATAAAGAAGGAATGATTACATTTGCTTTTTAAAAATGAAACTCACTTAATAATTAACTTCTTTCCTGAGTCAAGTGCAGGCCTGAAAAGAAAGGGAGGGTTTTTTTTTTCTTTCTCCAAACATGTCTGCTGTTTTATCTTCTAGGGATTCACAGTGGAAACAAAGAAATGTTCAAAAAATGATTCTCTTAGGCATTATGTTGGAGATTCAGCTGTTTTTGAATAATTAGCTTCATTTGTTAAATATTTGAAAACCTCTTTACTCTGAGGTAAAGAAGAGCATTGTGGAAGATGAGAGTTACCAACGACATGCATTTTTCAGAAGAGTCCTTCTTATTAATTAATAAGGAGTAAGCCTATTCTACCTCCTTTTTCTCTTATTTAGATTTTCTTCTCTAAAGAAATAGTATTTTTATTGAAAACATCGCAAAGTTCCCTCTTTCCTTGAGTGACGTGCTATGTATTGTTTCAGAAATTGGAAGCTTGGGAGGGAAGGTGGTGTTAGTCTCAGATCTGAATTAACTCTTTGTGTACAGCCTGGAGAGCCACCCTCTGAGCCTCAGTTTCCTCATCTGTAAAATGAGGATTTTTAATCTAGGTGATCTCCAAGGTTCCTTTTAACTGTGCTCTTGTGGACTTTTTTGGATGAACAGTGAAACTATTTCAAGTGTTCCTTGTGTCTTGGAAATTATTTCCCCTTTACTTATTTATTTAAAGAATTTTTTTTTTTTTTTGATGTGGACCATTTTTAAAGTCTTTATTGAATTTGTTACAATATTGCTTCTGTTTCATGTTTTGGTTTTTTGGCCGAGAAGCATGCGGGATCTTAGCTCCCCGACCAGGGATCGAACCCGCACCCCCTGTGTTGGAAGGTGAAGTCTTAACCACTGGACCGCCAGGGAAGTCACCTACTTATTTATTTTTAAATTGAAGTATAGTTGATTTACAATGTTGTGTTACTTTCAGGTGTACAGCAAAGTGATTCAGTTATACATACATGTATACATACATGCATACATATATAGATATATATATATATTCTTTTTCAGATTTTTTTCCATTATAGGCTATTACAGGATGTTGACTATAGTTCCCTGTTGTGTCTTAGAATTTAAACAGGACCTACAAGCCCTGGAAAGCAGGCTTTGGGTTTGCTGCTGCTGGAGTGGGCTATGGCATCCTTCAAGGTTGGCAATGGTTATGAAAGGGCTTTCTCTCTGTTCGCTTTTCCCTCACTGTCCTGATTTGCCTAATTGCCAACCATCTACCTTGCTTCCTAATGAATAAGATTCCTTCAGCTCCTGGAGATTGTTTGAATTACCTTGGCCTTTTCCACAGCCTGTTGTCTGCCTGCCTGCACCTGTGTGTGGTCTCTACTGGGCTGGTTTTGAATCCAGTGCATCATAAACCAGCGACGAGTGGACCCAAGACCCTCACTAGACTGGTCAGCGTTGTTGGCTGCTCACCGCTTTGTAAAGCAATCTGCTTGTGGGACACATCTCACAACTGTCAGTGTGTCGCTTCTCATCAGGAAGGGTTTGGTATCACGTCAACCTCTTACTCCTTTCAGGAACAGAGTTGTTCACATACAGGGCGGCCCACCCCCTCTTGGCTGGAATTCCTGGTCCTGCTCAGCCCTGTGGTCAACTCTGTCCTTTTGTTTCCAGGTCTTAATGGGATCACTCCCCTCCTCCAAGTCTTTAACAAACTTTCAAATTCTTAGGGATCCTTTCTTCTCATTAGATTGTACTGGGCAAAACAATCTTTCCCTTTTTTTTTTTTTTTTTTTCTGCCAAGATTTTCTTTAGGATCAGTGTGACCTTTAAAGAACATGAGAAAAATCAGTCAATGATAAATATATTTATTACTTATTTATAGCTCAAGTACAGAAACTCTTATGCCAACATGGGCCGGGCAAATCAGGTAAGAGTCCAGTGAGCCAGACAGAATATTCCAAAGGTGGTGGAGGCAATGGAGCCCTCAAGAATCCAGCCTCTGCTAACGAGGGCGACCTGCACTCATTCCAACCAGTTGTTACCATATACAGGGAAGAGGCCTGGTATTGTCAGAGGTTCTTATATTTAAAAAGAAGATGTGGCAGCCTGGATGGGAGGTGAGTTTGGGGGAGAATGGATACAGGTATATGTATGGCTGAGTTACTTTGCTGTCCACCTGAAACTATTACAACATTGTTAATCGGCTATACTCCAATATAAAGTAAAAGATTAAAAAACAAAACAAAACAAAACCAAAAAACAAACAGAAATAAATAAATAAAAAGAAGTTGAAAATGCAGATTTTATGTGAACTCTCCCAATATTTAAATACTAGTTCATAAAAGTCTACACACTGTCTTGGCCAAATCAATTACATCTATGTCCAGGTCAGTCCCCGGGCTGCCAGCTGGTCCCCTTGGCACCAGACGATCACAGGGACTGGGGCTGTCTCCTTCCATTAAGAAGTAGATGGGGAAGCTGACTTATTTAGTTATCTCCTGTCCTTCGAGATTCAGATGCTCAAGATACATTTATATCTGTTTCATTGATTAAATAAACCCATTTGACTGAATTCTTGTGAAGAAGTTTGAATACTCCACTCTGGAGGGAATGTGCTTTCTCCTATATTTCAGTGGGACTTCAACTTTACTATGAATATCCTATGGTGGATACTTGACTTCATGGTAAATACCAGGGCAGATGACAACTGGTTGGATTTTAGAGAGACCTCCCAACCGGCGTCTAGCAACTCAATTCTCCCAGAACTTATTAAAAGCCTGTTACATGCTGAGCACTAACCAAATGTGAGTGAGAGTTATTCAACTTCAGAGGTGTCTGCAATGATTAAATGTGTCCTCCCCAAAATCATATGTTGAAATCCTAGCCCTCAGTGTGATGGTGTTAGGAGTGGGGCCTTCAGAAGGTAATTAGATCATGAGGGTGGAGCCCTCATGAATGGGATTAGTGACCTTATAAAGGGATCCCAGAGAGCTCTCTCCTGCTCTCTTTCCACTACGAAGATACAAGGAGAAGTCAGCAGCCTGCACCCTGGAAGAGGGCCCGCACCAGACCTGACTGTGCTGGCACCCTGATCTAGGACCTCCAGTCTCCAGAACTTAAGAAACAAATTTCTTTTGTTTATAAGCCACCCAGTCTCTGGTACTTTGTTATAGTAGCCTGAACTAAGAAAGTGTCTCTTGTTTAATTAATTAAAGAGGCCATCAGACTGAGGTGGTTCTAATACCTTAGCACCTATGCAAGCAAAACCAAACCCAAACCAGCCACTCAGATGGTGCTTGCTCAGCTCTGGTTATGGAGCCTAAATGTTCTTTGTTATTCCGAATAAAGAAGGAAACCCTGTATGAACCAATCTTTGTTTGCCTAGTTTAATTTCCTTGTTCCTGCTTACCCTGGGCTAGGGAGCTCCTTTCTGTTTTCTAGACCAGATGCTTCCTGATAAATGGAATCCCTAAATAAAAGTCAGCTAGGTCTGAAAATGTAAGTGTCTGTGAAATTTTCCCTTAACACTCTTTTATTTTTTTAATTTTTATTTATTTATTTATTTATTTAATTTATTTATTTTAACAACTCTTTTTTATTGGAAGTATAGTTGATTTACAATATTATATTAGTTTCAGGTGTACAACATAGTGATTCAATATTTTTATAGATTGTACTCCATTTAAAGTTATTACAAAACAATGGTTATATTTCCCTGTGCTGTACAATATACCCTTGTTGCTTCTCTATTTTGTACATAGTAGTTATTATCTCTTTTTTTTTTAAACATCTTTATTGGAGTATAATTGCTTTACATTCTTGTGTTAGTTTCTGCTGTATAACAAAGTCAATCAGCTATATGTATACATATATCTCTATATCCCCTCCCTCTTGCGTCTCCCTCACACCCTCCCTATCCCACCCCTCTAGGTGGTCACACAGCACCGAGCTGATCTCCCTGTGCGATGCAGCTGCTTCCCACTAGCTGTCTATTTTACATTTGGTCGTGTATATATGTCCATGCCACTCTCTCACTTCGTCCCAGCTACCCTTCCCCCTCCCCATGTCCTCAAGTCCATTCTCTACATCTGCGTCTTTATTCCTGTCCTGCCCCTAGGTTTTTCAGAACCTTTTTTTTTTTTAGATTCCATATATATGTGTTAGCATATGGTATTTGTTTTTCTCTTTCTCACTTACTCCACTCTGTATGACAGACTCTAGGTCCATCCACCTCGCTACAAATAACTCAATTTCGTTTCTTTTTAAGGCTGAGTAATATTCCATTGTATATATGTGCCACATCTTCTTTATCCATTCATCTGTCCATGGACACTTAGGTTGCTTCCATGTCCTGGCTATTGTAAATAGAGCTGCAGTGAACATTGTGGTACATGACTCTTTTTGAATTATGGTTTTCTCAGGGTATATGCCCAGTAGTGGGATTTCTGGGTCATATGGTAGTTCTATTTTTAGTTTTTTAAGGAACCTCCATACTGTTCTCCATAGTGGCTGTATCAATTTACATTCCCACCAACAGTGCAAGAGGGTTCCCTTTTCTCCACACCCTCTCCAGCATTTATTGTTTGTAGACTTTTTGATGATGGCCATTCTGACTGGTGTTAGGTGACACCTCATTGTAGTTATGATTTGCATTTCTCTAATGATTAGTGATGTTGAGCATCCTTTCATGTGTTTGCTGGCAATCTGTGTATCTTCTTTGGAGAAATGTCTATTTAGGTCTTCTGCCCATTTTTGGATTGGGTTGTTTGTTTTTTTTGATATTGAGCTGCATGAGCTGCTTGTATATTTTGCAGATTAATCCTTTTGTCAGTTGCTTCATTTGCAAATATTTTCTCCCATTCTGAGGGTTGTCTTTTCATCTTGTTTATGGTTTCCTTTGCTGTGCAAAAGCTTTTAAGTTTCATTAAGTCCCATTTGTTTATTTTTGGTTTTATTTCCATTTCTGTAGAAGGTGGGTCAAAAAGGATTTGCTGCCTTAACACTCTTTTAAAATGAATTTCAGTAACATTTTTCCTTTCAGCAGTCTGTTATTTGGATATAGGTGCAAGGATCAAAATCTTCCATTTTGCAAGTCCTAGAGAAAATCGTGCATGAGATATCATTAATTACTACTTATTTCTGGTAATAAAACTGAAAGGAAGGCTGATTATATTAAGATCTTTCTGCTGTGAGGTTTTGGTTGGGAAGAGAAGGCAGAAATCCATCTCTGATACTATTTCTCAGAAAGGTTGTTTATTAGGTTTACTCTTTCTATAATGTTCTCAATGAACTGACTTGAAAGTCACCAAGTGGAAATGGATTATGTGTCTCAGAGAAGATACCGTTGTGGCCAGTGTAATAGTCAGGACGTTGCCGGATCGCCAAGGAGGGTGGGGTGAGTTACACCAGAGGCGTCTGTAGAGGGACAGAGTTGCAGATTAGAGCCTCCTTCAGGGCTGGTGGTTCATAGCAGTGGTATGCCAGATGCCCCCTCACATTGGGGTGGAGCTCAATGTTATCTGCAAGATTTAATAAAAAGGGGAGTCCTATTGAAGGATACACTGTGTGGTTTTAATTTGTGTGGGAAGCAAACATGTGAAATCTGGAGCTCTGGAAGGGGCCACGAGGAGTAGAATTTCAGGGTGAATTTAGCTCCAGGAAAAGCGGGGAACTGAGGGGTTTTGGAAGCACGGTCCTGCCAGGTGAAATTTGGTCCTAGGGCCAAGATACCTCAGCTTTCCCCTGACATTTCTTCTCTCGAGTGGTCAGTAGCACGTGTGCATCTCAGGTTGGAATGTCGGTAGTGGAGGGTTACGTATCCGTGTACCGTGTGGGGAGGGCAAGGGCTGGCTCTGACACTTTGGTGTCAGGAGCAGTTTGCTGCAGTTGGTCCCCACCATCCTCACAGGCGACCTGGAGTGCAGCCCTCCCCTCTCCTTCCCCGCCATGCCTCTCCTCCACCCTTTCTGCTTTTTAAAAATCCTTTGTGGGTCCCCCACGCAAACCACGATGGTACTGATTGATACCAGAAATTCATAAAACGTTTTTTTTAGTTCTTGTGCAAGGAGTTGTTTTATTTTTGAAAGCTAAAGGAGAAAAAGATCTTCAGTTTTTTGATTAGTCGAATTGGTTTGCTTATTTCTTTAACTCCGAAGAGTTGGGTGAACTATAATGCATTGCCCATGTAACCTGCAAAAGGGTGAAAATATTATTTAATTATACCAGGATTTACTAGGCCAATAGGGCAATTAAATGTCAGATTTCTATTTATTTATTTTGTGGCCTTTAACTCTCACACCACCTTGTGATATTCTTACAGTTTACTTGTGTAGAAACCAGGACTTGTTGCAGAAATAGTAAGAGCCGGGTCCAAGCTCGAGATCTCCTTGACTCCAGGGTACAGTATGCGCTTAACCTTCCCTGCAAAGAAGTCTGGTCCATGAACTCAAAGATTCTCCAGGTTGACCTTCCAGGATTCCATACTGGATGATCACCCTCAAAATAACACAGTCCCTTCCTATTTTAGAAGAACTGTAATTTTAAGAAAGTGAAATTTTGTTAAATACTTGGTTGAATGATCTCAGAGCAAGCTTAGAGAATTTCTTACGCCTATTCTGGAAGGAGGTCTTTTCCCTGAATCCTCCAAGAATAGAAAGCACATAGGGTGGGACTTACTGCTTTGGTTGACAAGTGGTCACATTCTGTGTATGATTTGTTGGGTTGCCAAGAACCTCCTGCCACTTCCAAAATAATTCCATCCCCATGCTGCCACATGATTAGCCATTCCCACCACTAGACATTCATCTCTCTGGGTTAAAAATTGTCTCTAGAACTCCCTTGATAATCTACAGGTGGTAGCAGACTGCCTGAAATGACACATTCAAGCTTTAGCCTGAATGATTTGATGGTATTAGCAAAACTTTGAAATAATAGGAAAAAGACAGATACATGATAATGTATTTAATTTAAAAGTATTTAACAGTGTCTAGTATCTAGGAAAAAACAGCCAAACACTGTTAAATGAATGAAAACAAGGGATGGAATTTTGGAAAGGTGGGAAAGCAGAAGCAAGGTGTAGATGGGGTGGTGACCCTGCTGGGAACAGGTCGTCAGAAAGGGGTAGGGAGGGAAAAGGGGAGAGTGGGACAGATTCAATCAGTCACAGGGGCCAAATTCAACTGGTACCCGCTCTCTGTTATCAGATCAGAAATCAGGCAGCAATATGCTCATGACCTGATTCTTACAGGCATTCTTCCATGATCTTGGAACACAGTTTTACTTTCTTTGTTTAAACTTACACATTTCAGACACGATGATCACAAGCTTAAGGAAACTAAAGAAAGAAATAGATGAGATACTAAAAACAAAGGAATAAAAATTCTGAACTTCTTCCATTGTGAAATATGGAAGCCGTAAGCCTACAAACCCCAGTTCTGGTGAAATCAACTACAATGGGTTATTCAGACAGTGTGAAATTTATGGGCACCTCACGCAGAGGATTATTTAGCTTCCTGTACTTCCCGTTTCCAAATACTGTTTTTAAATTGAAAAATGGTAGAAAGAATAAATTATGTGATAATGAAAACTTCCTTCCTATTTTATTTATGATCAAGAACTACTGTTTGCATCTGTGTCACAGAGCTACTAGAGCAATAGACCAAATATTGGCAGACTTCAGGCTCATGCACCTGAAAAGACCCAGAGCAAATATGAAGAAACCGTTAAGAGGAAGCTTTAGGAAGAACAAGAGATACAGACTTGTGAACCTGGATCTTTGCAAAACGTGCCCCTACAGGGCTGAGCACGTAGTAGTTAATGAACATGACTGAGATCGGTAGATGCAACGAGGTTCTCCTGTGCATGATGCAGTCTCTGGTCCAATCTGGACCCATCAGGGGCTAAAGGAGACCCCACTGTCCCGGGAGCTGTGCGCCCAGCTAGAGGGCTAGAGTCTTAGGTGGGCTTCGGGGTGGGGGGTGGGGGGTGTGTGGCGGTGGTGGTCCACAGCCTCCTTCTCCCATTCCCCTCTCAGGTACAAACTTTTCACCGGAAATGCTGTGTATTTAAAGACTTTCCAGAAATTGAGCTTCAGTGGTGGGAGGAGGAGTGAGTACGGTTAACGCTGAATCACTGATTCAGGATGTTCATCAGAAGGGCCCCAAACCCTGGAGATTTATCTTCACTTCACAAGCCTCAGTCGGCTGCCGCTGTAGGGAGCAAGTGTAAGGTCAGGAGAGCCGGGAAGCGGAAGGCTGGCTCCCTGCCTGTTGGAAACAGGCAAGACAGTTGGACCGTCACCCCAGGCAACACAGGGCCAAGGCAAAATTACATATGTGTGGATCTTGGTCTTTCCAACGTCCCCATATTTAGAATAAAAATGTATACAGCTATATTGTTTGTTCCCAAAGTGGAAGGGCCACAAAAGTAAGCTGGCAATTCAAGATCAGTTTGGTGGTCAACTGGATTCTTAAAAGGGGTGGATTCCAAATTTGGACCAGATTACAAATGTCGCCCCTACCTTTGGAAAGGCAAGGCCAAGGGGTGCGGCGTGGTGTGCACGGGGTGTAGGGCCCTTTCCTTCTCCTCGGGAACTGGAGTTTGTCCTGTCCCCGAGGTTCAGCGAGTGGTTACTGCAATGAATACACTCTGGTACCTAATCAAACCCAGATGCATGCATCGTACCAGGCGTCGGGGTTTATAAATCCGTGATTGGAGTTGGAGCCTTTCAGGAACCACCACACGAAAAAAACAAGGAAGGAAAACCGATCTAGCTCTGCAGGCCTACTTTTCATTTTAATGAGTGGCTCTGAGAGCCGAGCAGGCTGCTAAACCATTTATTTTTCAAATAATACCAGGAACTGGCTAGAAATACATTCAGAAGGAAAACACAGTAATTAATTTGTCACTGAAACCTGAGGGGTCCGGCTCCACTTATAGGTGATAATGAATGTTTTGCATGTAATTAGCAAGAATAATTAGCACATTCCTGGTAACAAATAGACAGACTGGTACCCTGCAAACAGAATTAATTGTTGTGCTAACAGGCAATTGTGTCGCTTTATTGTCTGACAATGGCCCTTATTTGCACCAATACCTACTTTAGACCTCTGTGGCTTTGTGCAGATAGGAAGGGGAATCTATAAAATTGTACCTCTTCCATCAGCTTCTCAGAAATTTCGGGACCACCAGGGGACTTGTTTGTCAAAACTTGTTAAACAATTTGTAATCTTTGACATGTGTTTCACTGCATTAACGGATGAACCGTTCACATCTACTGACTGGTTAAGCCGGGAAAGCTACTCTAATCAATCAAATGTTGACATTTTAAACTCTGGGAACTTTTTTTTGTTTTTTTTTTTTAACTTTCCCTGGAAAAGGAATATACAAAAATATCGAAGTAGAAATGAGAGTGGGGAGAAAACTTCAAGTCTTCCTGAGATGACCTCTACCATCTGGAGGGCGGGGTCTGCCGGTGGAAACCTGCTCCTGTCTGTGGGGAAGGGCTCTGTGAAAGGCGGGATACAGGATGCATTTCACAGTCCTTTAAACCATTTTAAACAACATGGGAAATTTATACACACAGTAGGCTTCTTCCTCCCGCACTTTGAAACATGTTTTTTTAAACTTCTAAAGCTTGCGGTTCGGGAACATAATTTTAACGACCATGAACATTCTAGTGAATCTTAGGTTGCTCACAGCAGCTGAGACACACTTTAAAGAGGACCCTCCAACAGAACTGCGTCCCGTGGGTGCTCAGAAAGCCATCACAGGAACAGAGAGGAAACTCAATGTGGGAAATTCTGGCCTCGCTCTTGGGTGGGAGGAGGGCATGTGAGTCTCACTTGGATCTGACTTCTCCTTCTGGAAACTGTCTGCTTCCCATTCCTGTGACTCTGTTTCCCCAGGGCTCCCCTCCCATTGCCTTCAGCCCTTTGCAGCTTCTGCCCTCCTGCCAGACACCTGCCAGCTCTGCCCCACTCCCAGGCCCTAGGCTACCACCTTTAGGGCACAAAGGTCATTGTGTTATAACTCGATTTCCATTTTGGTCTCCCTGTCCAACTCTTTGTTGGCTACTTGGATCCAGATGCATCGCTTTCCTCCCAACACCAACACATTTGTCTGGAGCACACTTGATTCTCCTCCTTAACGTTTCCGTTCACGAATCTACCATCTTTGTTTCCTTCAATTCCAACCGGTTTCTAAGCCAGATCCAGTCTCTTCTGGATAATGTCTCTTTGTTCTTCTTCATCCCATCTGCCACGGCCCTGCTTATGCCCTCTTTGGGACAATTCTACAAGCCTCCTCAGTGACTTTTCTATCGTCAGGAATTCTATTCCCTGTTGCTTCCTTTGTTCACACTAACTTCCTAATGAGCTACTTTGTATCATGCCTTTTCCTGGCTCAAAAACGTGGGCCCCCTTAAAGTTCAAAACTTGAAGTCCTTCCCTGATGTTCAGAATTCCCCACAGTTTAATCCTAGTGGTTCCTGGGCATAAATGTGCTCCAGTCACACGCTGCTTTCAGACACATTCTGCACATTCTCACTGCATGAAGCCTCCTGGTTAGCTGTGCCCTGCCTGCCTTCTTCTCTCTTCCAAATCTATCCATCCCCCAAAGCCCGGCCTACTTTCCCTTCCTTGAAGAAGCTTCCCTGACCTCTGGAAGCCCTAGTAAAATTCTTATCTATTCTCTTCACCACCTTGGTCCGATCACTCAGTTAGGACTTGACAAACTTTGCCAAGGACTGTGTCATATTTTAAAGTTGTTGATAATTCAGTTTTGTATGAATCATGTTTAAATTTTTTTTTAATTTTTTATTTTTATTTACTCATTTTTATTGAAGTATAGTTGATATACAGTGTTGCGTTAGTTTCAGGTGTACAGCATAGTGATTCAGTCATATATATATTATATATATATATATATTATATATATATACACACACACACATACATAATTTTCCATTATAGGTTATTAGAAGATATTGAATATAGTTCCCTGTGCTACACAGTAGGTCCTTGTGGTTTACATTTCTATTTTATATATAGTAGTGTGTATCTATTAATCTCAAATTCCTAATTTATCCCTCCCCACCCCACCTTTCCCCTTTGGTAACCATAAATTTGTGTTCTATGTCTATGAGTGAGTCTGTTTTGTAATAAGTTCATTTGTATCAGTTTTTTAGATTCCACGTATAAGTGATATACTTGTCTTTCTCTGTCTGACTTACTTCACTTAGTATGATTACCTCTAATCATGTTTTACTTTGATTTCAAAGCTAACTTTATCATAAAAATTGTCCTTTAAGATAATTTTTCCCTTCTTTTGGGTTCTGTCTTGGTCTCTGGGTCTTGCTTCGTCTTTTGCTTTTCCAGATGTTGGGAGCTCTTGAGCAGGGATTTTAACTCCTGCAGGGGAAAGAACACTCATCCAAAGTTGTGTGTCCTCTGCTTCCATCAAGGCAGGGGTGGTTTGTTGGGGAATGAACAGAGGCTCTCTCATTGGCTGGAAGATTTCACGGGTCACGCCACTGGAAAGTGGAAAAGTGGCTACAAGTAGGGGTGACAGGTTCTCGTCCTTCCCTGCTGCTGACTGGCTGTGTGATTCTGAGAAAGCTGCTTTGCCTCTCTGAGCCTTGTTTTCTCACCTGCAAAATCCATTCATTCTTCGAGCATTCACTGAGCTCCTACAGTAAGTAATATTGACTAGGGGATACTCATATAATAGTGCTCATATAATGCATGGTTCATACCTATATTACAACTTATATCACATTGTCCTAAAATTAGTTCTATTTTTATCTTTCTTCTCAGTTAGTAAAAGCCTTGATGGAAGAGGCCACATCCAATCATCCTTGTATTTCCAGCAAAGTGCCTGTGGACCAGGGTTTTTTTTTTTTTTTTTTTTTTTTTTGAGTGAATGATCATGCAGAAGGGGTTGGGGCCAATCATTCCCAAGTGATTGAGTGTGGAGGTAAAAGGACAATTATTTTCCTTTGACTCTCCTTATAGGAACTGTTTTTTGAGCTCTTACGTTTGGGAGGTGAAGCAAAAATTTTGTGGAAATGTCCTGCTTTGGTAAATTGACCACCAACTTTATACAGAATAAGTTCCAGCTAATCTTCTGGCCCTTAGGCTTTCCTCTTATGTGAAAGCACCCTTGGGATTTTGCAGTTAGGTCTCATCTTGACCACGTCTTACATGGATGTCACATTTATCCTCAGGATTCCCATTAATCGAGTTGAAATGATCACATGCGTTTTTGGTGAAAATAGATCACAATGGGGTTTCTGTTCTTCAGCCGTCACTCAGGAGGAGGAAGAGTACTCCACAAGGGAGAAAGTGGCATAAGCCAGAAATTTAATAAGTGGAAAGAAATATTCACTCAAGATCTACTTCATATTGTCGACAAAACCGGTTTCAGCTTCCAGCTGGGGTCTTTACCTTCCAGACTGGAAGTGACTACTGGTTTCCTAACACAGCTGGATTTGGCATTTCCTGTCTCCTCACCATCTTGTTTGTAATCCTGATGAACTGAGAATGCGGCATTGGCTAAATTCTTAAAGTCAATACAGACATTTTATTAGGCTAAAGCATTACTTTCAATTATTTGACTTTCAGTGTTCAGTAAGGATGAGGGACTCAAGAAAGCTTTCTTTCCCTTGGGAATAATCTCCAGCGGGGCTCCCACTGGGTGTTCAGGAAAAGAAAATAAATATTTGGTTAGAGTTTTTTGGTATAAGCACTAAGAATTATAAGTATTTTGAATACATGTGATAATATACCAGCACTCAGCCTTTTCAGGGTCTTAGGTAAAATGCTAAGTTGAGAAATGCCTCCGGTGTGACTTATGATACCATTTCCATGTGACCTAGCTTGGAGTATGGATTTTTTTCCTTCTTCCTTAACTAGCCTCTCTTGTTATTTCCCTGTTGTGTGCCAAGACACGAGACAGGGAGTGTTGGTAGCCGTCTTGGGTGAGGGACTGTTTCGGGCTGCTCTGAGTTGCTGGGACAGTGGGGGGACTGTTTTCTAGCTTGGATTTTTGCACAAGGACAACAGGAATCCTTTCCACATTCTCAGTAGAAATGGAAAAGTCCACGTTATGGGTAACAAGACACTGTGGAATTCAGTCAGTGGAGAACAGTATATTCAGGGGTGTGGGAGTCCTGCCCTTCAGAGCGGAAACATCTTTCAGTCAGGAGTTTCTGGAAGTATGTGGATTAACCAGACCACCCTTAATCTGCATGCTATTTTGTTTTTTCACTTATGTTCAGACTTCGACTAAAAGAACACAGTGAATGAGTGGTAGAGGGAAATTAGGTGTAGAAGGTGAAGAAATCAGGAGGAGGATATCTTTACTCTTTGATGCATTTGAAATAAAGGATGCACATCTGTTCTGTTCTGGAAATTCGTGGAAGCAGGTTAGTGGTCCTTTACTTCTAAGAAGTTATAAATAGCAGCTGACTTGAATTTGAGTCAAAGAAGCTGCTGTTTTTTTGGTTTTTTTTTTAAAATGGTATCTCATTGTGGGTTTTTTTTTTAAAATTATTTATTTATTTATTTATGGCTGTGTTGGGTCTTCGTTTCTGTGCGAGGGCTTTCTCTAGTTGCGGCAAGTGGGGGCCACTCTTCATCGCGATGCGTGGGCCTCTCACTATCGCGGCCTCTCTCGTTGCGGAGCACAGGCTCCAGACGCGCAGGCTCAGTAGTTGTGGCTCACGGGCCTAGTTGCTCTGCGGCATGTGGGATCCTCCCAGACCAGGGCTCGAACCCGTGTCTCCTGCATTGGCAGGCAGATTCTCAACCACTGCGCCACCAGGGAAGCCCCCGAAGCTGCTGTTTTAATATTAGAATGCCTGTCCTACTAGAAAGTTCTTCATGGCAAAATTTTCGGTGAGTTTACTTTCAGTGAGAGTATTTTTAGTTGCTTGTACCTGATTCCTCTAGCATGTAGGAAATGCTCATTCTTCCCGTCTAAGTTCTGTATGAATGTAGTTTTCTAGTAAGTGAACTCCTAGTGTGATGGGGAAAACGTGCTCTTGGGCTATGGACGTAGTCAGGGGCCCCTCCCTTCCCCAGCCAAACAGTGTCTTGAACTTAACTTACGAGTTTGACTTTCCCTGAACCAGAGCAATGAACTCATAGAATGATTCTAAGGTTGAGTAATTATGTCTCCAGGTGTTTGACATATAAACCTTGACACTGAAACAGGAGTCTGGTCTCTCTGTATCCACTTATGATGAATGTCCTTGAAATATTCCACTTAAATACTCTGCCGTAGTCAGTCTGCACTTCAACTGTGGATGTCATTAGGAAATGGAAAAAAGGAGTCTTTCTTCATTAATGATTGGGAGGGCAGCCCGTCACTGGAAGCAGAGAGGTTTTCTCTTGAGCTGGCGTGCTCGGATTTTTCCCCTTTCCACTCCTCTCCCATATACACTGTCTCCAGTGAACACCGGTGAAACCCAGCAGTGGTGACTTTCCTTGTTGAAGCTGTCCAAAGGTTGATGGGTATTTAGGTACTGTCCCAATAAATCAGTTTCCAGGAGTAGACCTTTGTGAGGTTTCTTAATATCCCAAAGGGATAGGTCAAACCTCCTTGACTTTTGAATACAAATATTGTCACATTAATGGGCAATTTTATCAATTGCAGTAAATGACCTAAATAATTTTTGAACCAGGTTGAAATAAATATCATAATAGTGACAAGGCTGATTCTAGACAGTGGCCCTTCCTTTCCTTCTGAAAGTCTCCAGGGAATGATCTGCTCTAACGGGTGAGCCTCACTGTTTACTTTGATACCTTTTCCAGTAAACAGTAAAGTCCCTTTCTTATCGCTGTGTTAATCCTCTTCTGAGGAGAAACAGTTTGTTGTCTCAAGGACGACAACTATATCTTATATGTGTTTGGGACCCGTCTGGGCCACCTCTGTCTTCACGCAGGTCAAGCACGAGGCTTGGTCTGAGGATGCTGGTTCAGTGTGACCTGACCGGCCAGTTACGAGAAGGGTGAGGACAAAACTGGAAGGAATAGCTGAAGCCGCACCAAAACCAATTTAGAAGAAAAATATTAGTTTGGATGTTGGAGAAGTCTATAGCATCAGCACCAAGCCTTAAGTTCACCAGACTCTTCAGCGTTTCCATTATCTCATGTCTGTGTACCCCTAAGGGAGTCTCCTTGGTTTCCCAACTGAGTTTTGAGCTCACTGAGCAAACACTCAGCCTGCTTACATTATACTGATGCCAATGTGAACTTTAAATCCCTTTTCAAAGTCTTTTCTTTAGCTCTAATTTTACAGTCGTGTCCCAGGATGGTACCATGCCCATCAGCTACCAGCATCTGCTTGGCACTTGGCAGTCTGGACCCCCGTGGCTGTGCCCTAACCATCCCCCTCCCCCTTGACTGGCCCCTTTCAGAGCAACCCCAGGCGTGGAGCAGTAATAGTACCAGGTCGGCCATGAATGTACATTTTCATTTGATCCTCACAGCAAGCCTGAGATAAATGGGGCAGAGATGAAGAAACCCGGACCCAGAGAGAGGGATGTGTGGCCATGGCCTCTGAGGGGTGTGATGGGGCCAGAACCTCCAGTGCGGGGCTCCTTTCATGCCACTACTGATGAGAAGTTGTCATTAGTAGTTGAAAGAGTTTATTAAATGAGCATGCAGGATGTTCCTGGAAAGCCCCTGAGTCTATTTGCCTTTTAGTCACTCATCCCCACTGACTGTGTAGTGAAATCATCCTTGCTGACTGAGGACAACCATGGGTCACATTCTGGGAGAGTGTTTTCTGCGCGTGGACTTGTTTATTCTGGCAACAACCCAGGGAGGTGCCTGCAATCATCATCCTCATGTTACAGATGAGGAAACCGAGGCACAGAAGGGAGAAGTAACTGGCCCAAGTTTCCTCAGTCACAAAGTGGCAGGGTTAGGATGTGACCTGGGGTCTAGAACCTGTGTTCTTACGTCGGGAGTCCTCGTGCTTTCAGCCGGGGGTCCATGTGTTGTAGACTTCTGTCGCAAGTGCCTCCCTAAGGCTGTTCTTACCGGAAAACTAACACCCGCGGTTAAATCTTTCCGAGGGAATCCTGACCTGGCTGGGAGCTCCTGTCAGGGTGTGTCCCCCCTCCCTCCCACCTTTAGTGCGCAAATCCATCCCCCGCCTTGAGGACAGTACACAGAGGTCTGAGGAGAGGAACCCCCTGTCTCCCATGCCGTCCCCACCATACCTTCCTGCTCCCCCAGACCTGCCTTCTACACTTTGGTTAATCTTGAGTCACCTTTGGATCCCACCTGTGTCTTCCCATCCCCCTTGAGATGCGGAGACAAAAACTGGACTAAATGCCTTTGATAGTCAGTCCACCTCAGCTAATTGGAGCCCTGGCCGGTCTTCCTCACTTGCCTGTCATTCCCCTCTTATCATGTCCGGGCGCCCCGCCTGCTTTCCAGAAGCCTCCGTGCTCGCCATCAGGGGGTGAGCACTGTCATGGACGGGGCCTGCCTGTCATGTTAGCCTGGCCTTCTTGAAGGATGATTTTAACCTCAAAATAGGATGATTTACACTAAACTCTTGGACTTCATTCTGTTTTTGATAAGTCATTCCTCTTTGAATAACATTTTAAATATTTTGATAATATAAAACTTCTTTTTACTGAAAGAAAGGCTTTTGACAAAAGATGCAATCCCAAATACACTTTATAAATTATGTCATTTAGTGTAGAAGCCTAAACACAAAATGCCAAGACGGTACACTTTCTTGAGGTAGCTGATCTGTTGGAACACACACACACAGACACACACACACAGACAGGCAGACAGACAGACACACACATACATTGGAGAAAGTTTTCCCCAGTCCAGGCTAAATTATAGCAAAATCTATATGCAGCTTTGTTTTCTGCTCTGCTACCAAGGGAAGTGGTGAAAAGGCCAACTATTTTAGACTCATGACTGAGTTGGGAAAATACTAGAAAAGACAGGGAATTGCTATATATTGGCATAAAGACAAGCAGATAATTCAGAAAGCTGTTGTGGTCTGTTCTACAAGTGTTGGATTCCTTGTGCCAAAGATTTCCTATTCAAATTTAATAGTATTCAAGGGCTTACACAGAAATATGTTTTTTATTATATAGCTGTAATTTGACCATAAGTAGAATATAATAATGTAATAAAACATTTCACTGTCTGTTTAGAGAGAGAGAATTTTATAGTTATAAAATTATAATCATTGTATTCTCAAGGTACATAAATGAATTCATTACTCAGGACAGATTCAAGCGTGGAATACTATTTGAATAATGTGAGCCCTTAAGAATACACTTAATTATTCTTAAAATAAATTTAACATAGGTCGGGCTTGTTTTCATGATTCAAAAATTGGGAAGAGTGCAAGGAATATAAATATAGAATTAAAATAAAGCTACATATAAGGACATTTGGTTGTTGTTAATTGCTATGTTCAAATGATTATTTTGCTAGTAGGTATGTTCGTGTATGTGTGTGGTATGTGTGTGCACGCACGCATGTGTATGTGGTGTGTATGTGTACCTGTGTATGGTATGTGTGTTTGTATTGTGTGACCATACATGTGTGTATATGTGTGCACGTGTATGGCATGTGGCTGGCGTGCACACATGTGACCATACATGTGTGTGCATGTATGGCATGTATACACATGCAGGCAGCCATATGATGTGCAAACACGTACATGCATGTGTCTGTAGGTGTGTATGGAATGTGTGGTGTGTGTGCATGCATGCCACGTGTGCACACATGTGAGACCTTGTGGTTTGTGTGTGCGTGCGTGCACTGTGTCAGTGTGTGAATGCATTGTGCACATGCAAGCACAAGTGTGTGTGTGTGTGTGTGTGTGTGTGTGTGTGTAAGAGTGCACGTGCATTGTGCAGCCAGAAACAATGTGAGTTTAGGCATCTGCTCTGTCAGTTGGCTCTGCCTTCCTGGATCTTGCAGTGTTTCGACACTCTCTGAAACAGAAGCTTTATTGCCTGAGGGCTACTAATTGCACAGACCACATTTTTCTCTCTGGATTTCTCATGACATTGCTGGTGACACACAACATTAAGAACCAAACTCTGAAAAAAAATGTTTAATGAGACGAATGCACATACAGCTGCTTTCAGATACAGATGTTTTCTCCTGGTAACTATTGACTTCCAACAAGACATCCTGGAGGGATTGGAAAGGCAGGAGGCAGTGGGATGCTGAGGGGCCTGGATTCCCCAGCTAGGCCACCTGGGTCTCACCCAGGCCAGGTGCATCTCATCTGCCTAGTTTGGTCTCTTTGGCTTTGTTCAATTTTTCTGTTTTCTGTCCTTCTCACTGTTCACCTTCCCTAATTCCATTCACCCGTTCCTCAAATTCAAGGGTTTTTCACAGTATAAAACCTGCCATAGCTCCCTCCATTCCATGCTAATAATTTCTCTGTGTCCATCCTATGTGCCAGGCGTTGTCGTGAGCAGTTTTCATATTTTATCTCATATACTCCTACAATAACTCTATGAAGTAGGTAATGTTCCTATCTCAATTCTACTGCTTTAGAAAATAAACGCAGGGCTAAACATTTGCCCAGGATCACACAGATATTGAGCAGAAGATAGAGGTCAAACCATGTTAGGTCTGCTGCTACTGCACTGCACTGCCCCCATCCCCATTTTCTCTGTGTGCTTTTAGCATCTATATTAGTGATGCATATTCTAATTTTTAGTAATAGGCCATCTGATCTCTGGACCTTGCTTTCTTTGTTTCCTGTGACTAGATCCCATTTGTCCAAAGAGACCGTGATTGTCCCGTGTCTCTTAACTAGTGAATTTGTATCTATTCATCTTTGGATTTTTTTTTTTCTACCGTTTTATTGGTACTTGCTTGTCTTGCTTTTATTATGCTTCACCCACCCCCTTGCTTCTTGCTGTCTTATATTCCCCACCCCCTACTCCGTTTCCTTTCATCTCCTACTGTGTGGAAGTTAAATTTTATTTCTCTTATTTATTGGTTTCCTTTGAAGTTACGTAAAGTAGATGTAAAATGTAAAGTATATCAGTAATTTTCCTCCTCCTCTGGAAAAATACGACGACTTATAACCCCTTACGTTCCCCTCTGCTATTGCTGCCCAACCTTTGAGATTCACCCTCTATTTTTTAAACCTCACAAATTAGGCGTTACCACTGTTGTTTTTTATTATTTAGATTTTTTATGTTTCATTTCATACACGTTTACCAATTTCTTTGCTGGCCGTTTCTTTGCAAAAGTTTATTTATTTATTTATTTACTGGCTGCACTGGGTCATCGTTATTGCGCGTGGGCTTCCTCTAGTTGCGGCGAGCGGGGGCTACTCTTCGTTGCGGTGTGTGGGCTTCTCATTGAGGTGGCTCCTCGTGTTGCGGAGCATGGGCTCTAGGCGTGCGGGCTTCAGTAGTTGTGGCATGTGGGCCCAGTACTTGTGGTGCATGGGCCTAGCTGCTCTGCGACTTGTGGGATCTTCCTGGATCAGGGATCGAACCCCTGTCCCCAGCACTGGTAGGCAGATTCTTAACCACTGCACCACCAGGGAGGTCCCTGACCATCCATTTCTTTTTATACCATAGATTTTTCTTTTTTCTTTTTTTTTTCTTTTCTTTAACATCTTTATTGACATATAATTGCTTTGCATTGTTGTGTTAGTTGCAGCTGTATAACAAAGTGAATCAGCTATACATACACATATATCCCCATATCCCCTCCCTCTTGCGTCTCCCTCCCACCCTCCCTATCCCACCCCTCTAGGTGGTCACAAAGCACCGAGCTGATCTCCCTGTGCTATGCGGCTGCTTCCCACTAGCTATCGATTTTACATTTGGTAGTGTATATATGTCCATACCACTCTCTCACTTCGTCCCAGCTTACGCTTCCCCCCCTTCCTGCATCCTCAAGTCCATTCTCTACATCAGCGTCTGTATTCCTGTCCTGCCCCTAGGTTCTTCAGAACCTTTTTTTTTTTTTTTTGGTTCCATATATATGTGTTAGCATACGGTATTTGTTCTTCTCTTTCTGACTTAATTCACTCTTTATGACAGACTCTAGGTCCATCCACCTCACTACAAATAACTCAATTTCATTTTTTTTATGGCTAATATTCCATTGTATATATGTGCCACATCTTCATCCATTCATCTGTCGATGGACACTTAGGTTGCTTCCATGTCCTGGCTATTGTAAATAGTGCTGCAATGAACATTGGGGTACATGACTCTTTTGAATTATGGTTTTCTCACAGTGTATGCCCAGTAGTGGGATTGCTGAGTCATATGGTAGTTCTATTTTTAGTTTTTTAAGGAACCTCCATACTGTTCTCCATAGTGGCTGTATCAATTTACACTCCCACCAACAGTGCAAGAGGGTTGCCTTTTCTCCACACCCTCTCCAGCATTTATTGTTTGTAGATTTTTTGATGATGACCATTCTGACCAGTGTGAGGTGATACCTCATTGCAGTTTTGATCTGCATTTCTCTAATGATTACTGATGTTGAGCATCCTTTCATGTGTTTGTTGGCGATCTATACATCTTCTTTGGAGAAATGACTATTTAGGTCTTCTGACCATCTTTGGATTGGGTTTTTTATTTTTTTGATATTGAGCTGCATGAGCTGCTTGTAAATTTTGGAGATTAATCCTTTTGTCAGTTGCTCTGTTTGCAAATATTTCTTCCCATTCTGAGGGTTGTCTTTTCGTCTTGTCTATGGTTTCCTTTGCCGTGCAAAACTTTTAAGTTTCATAGGTCCTATTTGCTTATTTTTGTTTTTATTTCCATTTCTCTACGAGGTGGGTCAAAAAGGATCTTGCTGTGATTTATGTCATAGAGTGTTCTGCCTGTTTTCCTCTAAGAATCTGATAGTGTCTGGCCTTACATTTAGGTCTTTACTCCATTTTGAGTTTATTTTTGTGTATGGTGTTAGGGAGTGTTCTAATTTCATTCTTTTACATGTAGCTGTCCAGTTTTCCCAGCACCACTTATTGAAGTGGCTGTCTTTTCTCCATTGTATATTCTTGCCTCCTTTATCAAAGATAAGGTGACCATATGTGTGTGGGTTTATCTCTGGTCTTTCTATCCTGTTCCATTGATCTATATTTCTGTTTTTGTGCCAATACCATACTGTCTTGATTACTATAGCTTTGTAGTATAGTCTGAAGTCTGGAGGCCTGATTCCTCCAGCTCTATTTTTCTTTCTCAAGGTTGCTTTGGTTATTCGGGGTCTTTTGTGTTTCCAAACAAATTGTGCAATTTTTTGTTCTAATTCTGTGAAAAATGCCATTGGTAGTTTGATAAGAATTGCACTGAATCTGTAGATTGCTTTGGGTAGTATAGTCATTTTCACAATGTTGATTCTTCCAATCCAAGAACATGGTATATCTCTCCATCTCTTTGTATCATCATTAATTTCTTTCATCAGTGTCTTATAGTTTTCTGCCTACAGGTCTTTTGTCTCCTTAGGTAGGTTTATTCCTAGGTATTTTATTCTTTTTGTTGCAATGGTAAATGAGAGTGTTTCTTTTATTTCTCTTTCAGACTTTTCATCATTAGTGTGTAGAAATGTAAGAGATTTCTGTGCACTAATTTTGTATCCTGCTACTTTACCAAAATCATTGATTAGCTCTAGTAGTTTTCTGGTGGCATCTTTAGGATTATCTATGTATAGTATCATGTCATCTGCAAAGAGTGACAGTTTTACTTCTTCTTTTCCAATTTGGATTCCTTTTATTTCTTTTTTTGTCTCTGATTGCTTTGCCTAAAACTTCCAAAACTATGTTGAATAATAGTGGTGAGTGTGGGCAACTTTGTCTTGTTTCTGATCTTAGTGGAAATGGTTTCAGTTTTTCACCACTGAGAATGCTGTTGGTTGTGGGTTTGTCATATATGGCCTTTATTATGTTGAGGGAAGTTCCCTCTATGCCTGCTTTCTGGAGAGTTTTTATCATAAATGGGTGTCGAATTTTGTCGAAAGCTTTTTCTGCTTCTTTTGAGATTATCATATGATCTTGATCCTTCAGTTTGTTAATATGGTGTATCACATTGATTGATTTGCATATTTTGAAGAATCCTTGCATTCCTGGGATAAACCTCAGTTGATCAAGGTGTATGATCCTTTTAATGTGCTGCTGGATTCTCTTTGCTAATATTTTGTTGAGGATTTTTGCATCTATGTTCATCAGTGATATTGGCCTGTAGTCTTCTTTCTTTGTGACATCTTTGTCTGGTTTTGGTATCAGGGTGATGGTGGACTCATAGAATGAGTTTGGAGTGTTCCTACCTGTGTTATATTTTGGAAGAGTTTGAGAAGAATAGGTGTTAGCTCTTCTCTAAATGTTTGATAGAATTTGCCTGTGAAGCCAGCTGGTCCTGGACTTTTGTTTGTTGGAAGATTTTTAATCAAAGTCTCAATTTCAGTGCTTGTGATTAGTCTGTTTATATTTTCTGTTTCTTCCTGGTTCAGCCTCGGAAGGTTGTGCTTTTCTAAGAATTTGTCCATTTCTTCCAGGTTGTCCATTTTATTGGCATAGAGTTGCTTGTAGTAATCTCTCATGATCCTTTGTTTTTCTGCAGTGTCAGTTGTTACTTCTTCTTTCTCATTTCTAATTCTATTGACTTGAGCCTTCTCCCTTTTTTCTTGATGAGTTTGGCTAATGGCTTATCAATTTTGTTTATCTTCTCAAAGAACCAGCTTTTAGTTTTATTGATCTTTGCTATTGTTTCCTTCATTTCTTTTTCATTTATTTCTGATCTGATCTTTATGATTTCTTTCCTCCTGCTATTTTGTGGCTTTTTTGTTCTTCTTTCTCTAATTGCTTGAGGTGTAAGGTTAGGTTGTTTATTTGAGATGTTTCTTGTTTCTTGAGGTAGGACTGTATTGCTATAAACTCCCCTCTTACAACTGCTTTTGCTGCATCCCATAGGTTTTGGGTCATCGTGTTTTCATTGTCATTTGTTTCTAGGTATTTTTTGACTTCCTCTTTGATTTCTTCAGTGATCTCTTGGTTATTAAGTAGTGTATTGTTTAACCTCCATGTGTTTGTATTTTTTACAGCTTTTTTTTCCCGTAATTGATATCTAGTCTCATAGCATTGTGGTCTCAAAAGATACTTGATACGATTTCAATTTTCTTAAATTTACCAAGGCTTGATTTGTGACCCAAGATATGATCTATCCTGGAGAATGTTCCATGAGCACCTGAGAAGAAAGTGTATTCTGTTGTTTTTGGATGGAATGTCCTATAAATATCAATTAAGTCCATCTTGTTTAATGTATCATTTAAAGCTTGTGTTTCCTTACTTATTTTCATTTTGGTTGATCTGTCCGTTGGTGAAAGTGGGGTGTTAATGTCCCCTACTATTATTGTGTTACTGTCAATTTCCCCTTTTATGGCTGTTAGCATTTGCCTTATGTATTGAGGTGCTCCTATGTTGGGTGCATAAATATTTACAATTGTTATATCTTCCTCTTGGATTGATCCCTTGATCATTATGTAGTGTCCTTCTTTGTCTCTTTTAATAGTCTATTTTAAAGTCTATTTTGCCTGATATGAGAATTGCTACTCCAGCTTTCTTTTGATTTTCATTTGCATGGAATATCTTTTTCCATCCCCTCACTTTCAGTCTGTATGTGTCCCTAGGTCTGAAGTTGGTCTCTTTTAGACAGCATATATATGGGTCTTGTTTTTGTATCCATTCAGCCAGTCTATGTCTTTTGGTTGGAGCATTTAATCCATTTACATTTAAGTTAATTATCGATATGTATGTTCCTATTACCATTTTCTTAATTGTTTTGGGTTTGTTATTGTAGGTCTTTTCCTTCTCTTGTGTGTCCTGCCTAGAGAAGTTCCTTTAGCATCTGTTGTAAGGCTGGTTTGGTGGTGCTGAATTCTCTTAGCTTTTGCTTGTCTGTAAAGGTTTTAATTTCTCCATCAAATCTGAATGAGACCCTTGCTGGGTAGAGTAATTTTGGTTGTAGGTTTTTCCCTTTCCTCACTCTCAATATGGCCTGCCACTCCGTTCTGGCTTGCAGAGTTTCTGCTGAAAGATTAGTTGTTAACCTTATGGGGATTCCCTTGTATGTTATTTGTTGCTTTTTCCTTGCTGCTTTTAATATTTTTTTTTTGTATTTAATTTTTGATAGTTTGATTAATATGTGTCTTGGCGTGTTTCTCCTTGGATTTGTCCTGTATGGGACTCTGTGCTTCCTGGACTTGATTGACTATTTTCTTTCCCATATTAGGGAATTTTTCAATTATAATCCCTTCAAATGTTTTCTCAGTTCCTTTCTTTTTCTCTTTTTCTTCTGGGACCCCTATAATTCGAATGTTGGTGTGTTTAATGTTGTCCCAGAGTTCTCTGAGACTGTCCTCAATTCTTTTCATTCTTTTTTCTTTGTTCTGCTCTGCAGTAGTTATTTCCACTATTTTATGTTCCAGGTCACTTATCCGTTCTTTTATTCTGCTGTTGATTCCTTCTAGAGAATTTTTAATTTCATTTATTGTGTTGGTCATCATTGTTTGTTTGCTCTTTAGTTCTTCTAGGTCCTTGTTAAATATTTCTTGTATTTTCTCCATTCTGTTTCCAAGATTTTGCATCATCTTTACTATCATTACTCTGAACTCCTTTTCAGGTAGACTGTCTATTTCCTCTTCATTTGTTTGGTCTGGTGGGTTTTTACTTTGCTCCTTCATCTGCTGCATATTTCTCTGTCTTCTCATTTTGCTTAACCTACTGTGTTTGGGGTCTTCTTTTCACAGGCTGAATGTTCATCGTTCCTGTTGTTTTTGGTGTCTGCCCCCAGTCGGTAAATTTGCTTCAGTGGGTTGTGTAGGCTTCCTGGTGGAGGGGACTGCTGCCTGTGTTCTGGTGGATGAGGCTGAATCTTGTCTTTCTGGTGGGTAGGACCATGTCCGGTGGTGTGTTTTGGGCTGTCTGTGAACTTAGTATGATTTTAGGCAGCCTCTCTGCTAATGGGTGGGGTTGTGTTTCTGTCTTGCTAGTTGTTTGGCATGGGGTGTCCAGCACTGGAACTTGCTGCTCGTTGAGTGGAGCTGGGTCTTTGCATTGAGATGGAGATCTCTGGATGAACTCTCGTCAATTGATATTATGTGGGGTCATGAGGTCTCTGGTAGTCCAATGTCCTGATCTCGACTCTCCCACCTCAGAGGCTCAGGTCTGACACCCGGCCGGAGCACCAAGACCCTGTCAGCCACACGGCTTTTGGGAAGTCTGAGGTCTTCTGCCAGCGTTCAGTAGGTGTTCTGTAGGAGTTGTTCCACATGTAGATGTCTTTTTGATGTATTTGTGGGGAGGAAGGTGATCTCCATGTCTTACTCCTCACCATCTTGAAGGTCCTTATGCCATAGATTTTTCTTCTGGAATTGTTTCCTTTCTTCTGAAAGTTCTTCCATTAGATGTTTCCCAGATTTTTTGAAATCTGAAAATGTTTTGATGATTATTTTGTTCTTGCTAGAAAGTTTTGCTTGATACACTGTTCTACACTGACAGAAAATGTCTCACCATTTTGAAGATATTCCACTCTTGTTTATCTCCCACTGTTGCTGCTGGGAAGTCTGCTGTCTGTCTCACTGTCCTTTTGTTCATGATCTAGGTTTTCTCTTAGGATGCTAATATCTTTTCTCTTCTCTCTCTCTTCTTAAAATTGTTCTTAAATTTGACTATGTTTTGAAGAATTGATGTTTTTGTTTTGTTGACTTGTTTAGCATACTTTATGTTTACTTTCTTTGTCATTTCATGATTTTGATTGATTCTGGAAAATTTGTGCTATTATCTCCTATGTATTTCCTGTACCCTACACCCTTACTCTCTTTTGCTAAGACTCCAATTAAATGCACTTTAGAGTTTCTCATTTTTTCCTCCACATCTCACAACCTCTCACATTTCCCCCTCTTTTTCTCCTCTGTAACATCTCTTAGTAATTCTTCAGTTTTATATTCCAGCCTTGCTGAGGCATGTATTTAGTTTTCCAGGGTATTTTTTCAGTTCTATTTTCTTATTATCACACTTGTGATTTTCCTCTTACAGTTTAACCTCTAAGCTTCACTGGCATGTATGTATGTGTGAGGCTGGGAATGTTGAAATAAATGCAGCTGTTCTGACTTCAATAATCAGGCATGTGAATACTGGCCCAGATTTTCATCCTATGTAACTTCATGGGAACTCTCCCAAGACGTGATTCAGATGACTGACCTTAAACAACCACCTCCCTGTTCATCCATCAATCATTCACAGATCCATCTGTTTCTGAGTAGGTTTCTGCAATTGCGTTGGAATACCTAGAATCTACAGTCTCAGGGGAGATGTGTTGCAAGCCTCATCAGTGGTAATTTTCTTTAAGGAAATGTTAGCACAGAAAACAAGCCTTTCATAGTAAATTGTAAGTACATTTTCCATCATCTGCACTGCCTTCAACAGAACCAGGGACCACGAGGGTGACAACTGCACACAGTGGAGCTGGTATTCACCCAAAAAGGAAAATTTTTCTTGAGATGAAAGAAAAAGCTCTGTATTTCCCATCTGCTCATGCGTTGACTATAAATGTGCTGTTGTAACTTGTGCTTTGCTGAGTTTACTGTGCTTGCCTCAGTTTGCTGAGTTGCCAGTTTCCTTCAGTTGAGTCCATGTATCTTCATTCAGAAGATGCCTTTGGATGGAGATAGTTAGAAATGTTTCGTAATGTGGGAAGCTTATGTTCAGGGGTGTGTGTGTGTGATGTGTGTGAGTGTGTGGTGTATATGTGTTTTGGGTATTTAGGGACAGTGAAGGACACAGGAAGAAAGAATGAAAAAAATGTGGCTGTTGCTGTCTTCATCTTCACTTTCATAATTATGCGACTTCTTCTAAGTAGGATCTCATTTTGAAAACAAAATACAGCCACAATCCCAATCACAGCACCAACAACTTCTCTCAGGAGCACAAGAATCCACCATTTCTACAGGTACTGCTCTTTCCTCTTCCTCTATCATCTCCTTTACTGTGGGACACCCTGAAGCCTTTTGTATTAGTTTCCAGCACCTCCCTCTATAGTTCACTTCCTCAGGGAGATCATTCGCTTTCATGGTTTTCAATAACACCTTTAAGCTATTGATTTTCAAATATGCATGAACCCAGATGCTACACTGCATATGACTTACTGGCCATCTTCATCTGGATGTCTTTAGCCACTGCAAGTCTCACGAGTATAAAAGCAAAATTATTTGTCTTCCTCTTCAAATTAATTTCCCTCCTTAACTTCTTCACTCTTGGTAGAAATTTTGCAGTCATTTAAGACTTATCTTACCTCCTGTGCCTCAGCCAGGACTGATTAATCTGTTAGATACAGTAAGTACAATGCCTAGGGCCTATGATAGTTTTAGGGGCCCATGAAAATGTTTTAATTTCTTTTAAAATATGAAGAAAAAAATGTAGGTAAATAAATAATATTTATTTCTCATAAATAATACTTACATACCCATCTTTATAACAGTGAAGTCTTTATATTCACATAATGTATATATTTTATGTAATGTATTATATATAATACATATTTCATGGAAGAAGAGGCCTATGAAGTCAAAGGTGCCTAGCACTCAGTGACGAATCAGTCTTTGAGTCTTACTGATTCTTTCCTTGCATTTATCCCTTTCCTCTTCATTTCTCTTCATTGTGATCGGTTTAATTTGGTCCCTCATTGCCTCACTTCTGAGTAATCTCTGTGTACTATTGGAACCCTAGGATAATGGCTGAGACAGAGAGGAAGTCCTCCTTAACAGCTGAAACCCACAGAAGTAAGCAAGAGTAGATAGAACACTGGTCTTGAAATCCAGGAAGCTAGTCGTGGTGGTCTTGATAAATCTGAGTCTTGATTTCCTTGTAAATTTTCTTGTGAATTGGTTGAATAGTCACCCTACCTTCCTTACACTGTGGCTGACCGGAAGACAGGACGGAACTGAAGTAATCGTGTCAACTTGTACGTGCCATCCTGGGGCTTCCTTTGTGTGGCTTCAGGACTGACTTCAAGCCCTCCTCCCCTTCTTGCACCCTGTTCCCTGCAGACCCCCACGTGCTCATCTCTCTGGCCTGGGTCACCCCTCTGTCCACACCTCTGCCCCTGGCAGCCCCATCGTGGAGCTGCTCTTCACAGCCGCGTCTCATTCTGAAGTGCATTGCTAACTCTGTGTTTCTGCAACCAGTCTCACACTCCTCAAGGACATATTTTCTTCCCTTTGTTTATCCCACGGAGCCTGGAGTAGCGTCTTGCATCTGTTTTATGTAATTACTTGATTCCCATGCCTCTGCCTGTGCTATTCCTCCAGCCGCAGTTTCTTCGCCTTCCCGACTGCCTCTCTGCAGCCTACTTATCTTTCTGAGTCTCACCCAAGGCCTGAATTCTTCATAAAGCATTTCCACGACGGCACCCCTGGGACTTCTTTCTCCGCTGAACTTCGGTTGCACTTCCTGAATAGTTTAGCACCTGGCTACACAGCTAGAGCCTTTCTAGAAGTGCAGGAAGAGAATGTGCTTAGGTAAAAGCATTGTCCACCTTGTAAAGAGATTAAAGAACATTCTGGATTGGCATGTTGAGCCCCGTGTATATTTTTCATGATTAGAAATGACCAATGGAAGATTATCTTTATTAAGCAATGCAACATAAAGAGGAGCTAGGTGACCCCCATGCAGGTTAAAACAGTATTTTTTGTTGCGTGGAGAGTATAGCAGCTTAGTATTTAAATGAAAATGTAGGCATCTGAGCTCCCAATCTGGCCTTCGGAAAGCTGACTACCACAACATTCTGTGTAATCCCTGTGTGGTAACCTAACTCTGCTCCAGGAACTAGGAGCTGGCCTGACACCTCCTTTCCTGCCTAATTGCTATGATTAATTTTTGCACTTGTAACACAATCCTTGGTTCTGTACTATAGCAGGGACCCAAAGGTCTCAAAGCGGTTCAATTCCTGAGTAACTAAAGAAATTCATGAGTGACCTGAAGGCACGGGAACAGCCTTTATGAAGAGCAACGGGCTGTTTGGGTTGAACGTGAGATGTTTCTGGATTCCTGATGGTATAGGTATGGTGTGTGAATTCTTTCTGTGGTACGAGGGAAATATCTAATGACGGCAAATTGCTTATTTTGGACCGTTTGGAACCTGGTTTTAACATTAGGGGGAAAAACACACCACCTCTGCTCAGCAAAGAGCCAGACAAGGCATTTCATTACGTCTGGTCCCAGGGGGGCGAGAGCCGTGGGCCCCCAGGCCTGAGGAGCAGCGATGGCGAAGCTGCACAGAGCGGGTTCCCCCCAGGCACATGTCAGCACCGGGACTGGAAGCTACAAACGAGGGGGAGGGAGCGCCTGGGGGAGGAGATACGGGAAGGGGTTGCCATTGAACACATAGTGCCTGAGGCAACTGTAGATGGCAGTTTGGGGACGTTTGGACATTTTAAGTAGCAGGGCAGGACGTTTGGGTAAATGGGCAGCGTGGAGACATAGATCTAACCCCGCCCCCACCTGATAAATACTCTTATCTTTTTTTGGTTTTTGTTTTTTTGGCCAAGCTTCGTGGCATGCGGGATCTTAGTTCCGTGACCAGGGATCGAACCTGGGCCCCCTGCAGTGGGAGCGCAGAGTCTTAACCACTGGACCGCCAGAAAAGTCCCAGTACTCTTTAAAGCCAGCTCTCCTCTCTCTCCCGTCCTCTCCAACTCTCTGCTCTGCCTCTCAATCTATCTGATATACACACATACCAGAAACCCAGAGAAATTTCTGCTAAATATCTGCTAATGGACTTAGAATGAAGGAAAAAAAAAAAAAACCCAGATGACAAAATAATGGCCTTACTCCTGGGAGAACTATGGCATGGCTGTAAGCCAGAGTTGTGCCCACCGACACTGAAGGCTAAAGCCTGCTGCTTTAAGGTGAAAGCATCCTTACTGGGCACAGGTGGTAAGTGGAGAGGGGTTCACGGGACTTCTTAGGCTCCTCCTGGCCTTTATGAACCAGTAGCCTTAGGATCCCAACAGTTTTTTTGGCCCCTTCGCTTGGTCCTGACAAGGCTGCCGCGTGAGATGGAGACCTGGGCGTGGGGAAGCCTTCTTTGGGGATCCAGCTATTTCAGGAGATGAGCTTTCCTGCATTGGTTACGCTGCACTGTGCTCTACAAGGAGGCCAGGATTAAAGGCAGAGTATCCACCTTCAGACCACAGCAGAAGACAAGCAAGAAAACCCCAAACCTCCTCCCCAACCTCACCCCCAATAAAACCAGTTTATTCTGACTCAATTTCCTTTTTCTTTTCTTTTACTTTGAACCAGAGGTTGCTTTGTGAATTTGGAACACTGCCAAGCTTAACTTCTTCCTCTTCCTTTTTTTTTTTTTTTTAATACGGCAGACTGCGTACACAATTTATTTATTTATGTATTTATTTGGCTGCACCGCGCGGCATGCAGGATCTTAGTTCCCTGAACAGGGATCGAACCTGCGCCCCCTGCATTGGAAGCACAGAGTCTTAACCGATGGACCGCCAGGGAAGTCCCTGCCAAGCTTGACTTCTATTTGGCAATACTCAATAACTGGGACGCAGAGATGTCCCTAAGAACAAAAGGAACATGGGAAAAGCATGTAGCTACACTTTTTTGATTAATTTTTGAAGCGGTTGCATTTTTCTGCTGAAGAATTATTACAAGAAATGAGGAATTCCATGAACTCAGTGAATAGATTGCTAAGTGAAGACACTCAAATCAGTGTCACAGAAAGCAAACTTGAAGAATTATTAGAAAACACAAAGGAAAAAGATAAAGGAATGAAAATATAGGAGAGAAAACAATAATTATGGAAGGCATATATCAGAGATGCCGTCAACGGAAGATGCTAATAGACCAAATTTAATATAACTAATAAGAAAACACCAGATAAATTAGGAGTTTGGGATTAACAGTACTATATATAAAATAGAGAAACAACAAGGACCTCCTGTATAGTACAGCGAATTATATTCAATATCTTGTAATAACCTATAATGGAAAAGCATATGAAATATAAAGAATATGAAATATATATATAACGGAATCACTTTGCTGTACACCTGAAACTAACACAACACTGTAAATTAACTATACTTCAATTAACAAATATATTAAAAAAGAAAACACTGAAGAAAGTTTTCTTGATCTAAAGGAAGACATCAATGAAAATGTTTAAAATGATCAAGGTAGAATTAATGCAGACCTGATATCACTTATATGTGGAATCTAAAATATGACTGAAATGAACCTATCTATGAAACAGAAACAGAATCACGGATGTAGAGAACAGACTGGTGGTTGCCAAGGGGGAGGGGGTTGGGGGAGGGAAGGAGTGGGAGGTTGGGATTAGCAGATGCAAACTAGTACATATAGGATGGAAAAACAATAAGGTCCTACTGTATAGCACAGAGAACTAGATTCAGTATCCTATGATAAATCATAATGGAAAAGAATATACAAAAAATGTAAAATTTATGCAGACCCACTCCTACAGGTCATCCTGAAAATGTTAAACACTGAAGACAAAGAAAAAAATCCTGTAAGTGTTTAGGAAGGAAAGCCATGAGGCCATGAGGATATTCACAGATATGCCTTTAAAACAGTAAATGCCAGAGAGAGCTTGGCACTTTAGAGAGCACTTCGAAGGGAAATGTGCGGACCCAGTGGGGCAGAACCTGATAATTGTACCCCTGCATTCACTCTCCCTTTCTACCTTTAGGAAACAGAAACCCTCAGTTTTGGCAGGACCCCTGGCCCCCCAGCTAGACAGTAAGCTTCACAGGCTTGCTCCTACTTGGGCGTTGCCAGGTGACAGTGCAGGCCAGTGGAATGGGATCCGACTTGATGTGTCAAGTCATCTTCTTCAAGATGAGGCTGCTTGGTGGGGCTTTCTCGTTCCTGCCCTCAGAGTGGAAGGTCAGCCTGGACCATCAGGAGGGGGGCGGTTCCTGAGGAGGTGGTGGGCTGGGCACTCATGGGGCTTGGGTGTCTCAGTGACCCTGGGCCATGAAGCTTCCTAACAAGTCCTGATTTCTTCCTTTGGACTGTTACATGTAAGAGAAATCGACTTCTGCCTTGTGTGAACAATTTAAAGAATTACTATCTGCACTCACTTCCCAGGAGAACTCATTCAGTCTCATGACTTTAAATCCCATGTATATGCTGATGAAGAGGAGGAGAGAGGTTTGGTCTGCATTTGAGCAGTTCCTGGGAAAGCCAAGGCGGGCTTCCCATCACACTGATTGGTCTCAAAGGCTGGATGAACGACATCATAGAGGTCAAGGGTTCTTAACGTTGGCACCACTGAGATTTGGGACCAGCTCTTTCTCTGTCGTGGGGGTATCCTGTACAGTGCAGGATGCTTGCCAACATCCTTGGCCTCTCTCTACCCAACAGATACCAGCAGCAACACCCCGCCTCCCTCCCCCAGGTTGTGACAATCAGAAGTGTTTCTAGACATTGTCTAATGTCTCCTGGGGTATGCAGTTACCCTGGTTGAGAACCACTGGTAGAGACAATGAAAGAAGAAGGCTAGAAATAATCCCCATGGAGAAGGAAGAAAGCATGGGTGTGAGAACTCAAGAAATTGGGTCGATTTACCAATTAAATATGAAGAACATTAAATCTAGAGAAACAGGAGGATCCTGAGGCAGGGTTGTTAATCTTCTGACTGCAAAGAAATATTTTGTCTATAGTTGGTACCAAAGCATTCTTTAAGGAGAAATAGAAGGTCTTGAAGGGCCAAGATGACTGCTTATTTTGTATACAATTTCTGTATTTGTGAAGGGAGGGAAAGAGCTAAGTGGTTGGCGAGAGAAGTCACAATTCTAGATGTTCATTTGCTTGATTGCTGGCCCTCTTAATAATACTCTTTTTCCACTTAATATTGCCAAGTGAAACTGAGTATTCCTTATGGACTCATAATACCTAAGCCCGGGTCTCTTTTCAGCTCAGGTGGTATTTCTCTAGGGTCAATAGATATGGTCAGTCAGATCAGCTATTAATGCATCAATCACAAAATGGTCGTTTTAGGTCAACTGTGCAGGATTCGATGGGTCACTTACTGTCATAATAGCTGAACAAATTAAATTGAGGATTAAAGTTTAATTATACGGAGTCACTAAGATTCAAGGTTTCCCCCCTTTTGCTTTCCTTTCCTATCTCTCTTGTTCTCAGCCTCTGTTAATTTATTTTCCTCTTCTTTTTTATAGTAATATTCTTTTATGGATTCAGAGGAAAAGACAAGGAGTAGAGTAGTTAATATGGGGAGAAGGTAATATATTTTTGCCAGAAATTAAGAAGGAATTTCAGTGTTTTAAACAAATAAAACCCTGAACTCTCCGTATAATCATTGGTCTACTATGAAGGGAATTCTTTCTGGATTACAAAGCGATGATGAATTCTTGCTGTTCTTAATATTTATCTTTTGTAAATCTTATATTTGTCAGCCTGTGCTCTTATTATAGATTTTTTTCTTAATGTGCTTAGACTCACTGCTAAAGCAATCTGAACAATCCTGTGATTTTGCTCAGAGTTTCTGTGCCTTGTTTTACAGCATTTCCTATATTTAAAATCCATAAAATGCCTGTCTTTTGCAGTTTTTGTTGAACCAGTGATTACTTTTATCAGAACTCACAAGTATCACAATTCAACAGTATCAATCTGATTTTGCTCTCTGTACATTCAGATGGTTTTAAAATAAAAGGCAAGTTGGAAAAATGAATGTAATGCTACATTTATTATGACAACATTGGAAAAGAATGTTGAAAAGGAAGCAGGAAGTTTGAAAAAGTCTTGATTATGTTTCCATAAATACTTGTTCTGAAGATGCAGCAAATTCCAATATGCAAATCTATTAAAATAAACCTTTTCTTTGTTTCCTTCCTCAGGAGCTTTGCAAAAGTTCTAACTACATTTCCCCCCTCTCCATTCAGTGTTATACATTTGCTTGTTTTGAGGCTACCGATTTAACAATTGAGCAGAAGTAGAATACTAATGGCAAAGTTTTATGCCACGGACCACAGTTCTCACACATAGAAAGTTGCTGATGGAATTAGAAACACAATGGAATCAGTGTATTAGTCCCATTTACTACACCCTGATGACTTCTGAAGGAAGCGGTTCAGACTTCACAAATTCTTGTGAAAGACAAGAATATATTTCAGTTCATAAGATAAAAATGAAGCTTCGGGCACGTTTGCATTTATTTTGCTTAAGGGAATGGAATTGTGCTTTCAAAGATAGATTGAGAATCTGTTCTAATAATCAAATTCTCAACATATGGACTAAGGGCAAGACTTTACCCAGAAAAAAGGTAAGCGTCTTTCAAACAACTTGGTCAAACTCCTATGACCTTGCTTAATTTTTTCCCTCTGTTAAAATCCACTAGTTAAAAAGTGTTTTGGAGATCACAGCTGGGCATTTTCTTTGACTGAGGAACATCTTTCCAGGAATGAAAAGTTCATTGTGGAGGGAAGATCCCAAATCACAGATCTGCCCTGGTGCTCTGGAATCCCCAGTTAATTCTTAGGAAAGTTGGTGGACCTCCTGTGCCTCCACGGGCCCTTCGGACATCCCACACTGACTTCCTTTTTAAGTCACTAAGTGGGATGATGATGGCAAATGAGGGGAACTTCCAAGGGTGGTGAATTATTTTAGAGCTTTTGGTCTAAATTTTAGACCAAAAAGGTGTAGATATTTTTGCTTTAAACTTCGTTCTCTCGTTGAGCTTGTATTTTTGCTACAAATGAATTTCTTCCTCTGTCAAAGTTCCTTTTGGAAACTAAGTTCCAAAGCAAACCTAAATTCTCTGCTTTTTTCCTTCTCAATAGCCTCATCCTTGAGTTTTTCAGAAATGGTTATGATTATCGTTTTCTATTTCAACCTTACGAGAGAAGCATAAACTAGCTGCATAATGACAGTTTAGTAGAAAGTCTATGACTTGCTGATGTATCTTGTTACTACATTTTGTTGCGAAAGAGGTAAACAGTTTGTGGCTAAATGTGGTGAGACTCAGGATTTTGGCCAAAGACAGATTTTGTAGACTCAGAAAAAAAGGTGTTTGGTTCTAGCTCTGAATCCAAGCTTCTGATTGAATGGATGAAGGAAAATAAAATGGACTTTTGTATTTGTTCTTTCTGTTTCATCTCTGAGCTTTGCCTTGCTCAGGACACCTTACACTTGGGTTACGGCCTTCAACCTCCATGTGCTCAATTTTTTTCTCTGTGTCATTACCTAGACTCCTAAAACTTCACTTATTTCACAAAACCTTTCTCAACCAACTGGCTATGAATCAGTGCATTTCGATACCCTCTCCCCTTCTACTCCCCTTAAACCCTTGGTTTTGATCCAGGGATAGAATAAAAGAGGGAATAATACACTCATTTTGCTCTGAAGAATTTTCATTCACCCCAGTGCTTCTGAAAGGTTAAAAATCATTTCTGTGCCTCTTCTGCTTGGAATATAGTCTCATGAAAGCTGAGGAGAATGTCCTTGAATGTTTTAATTCAATTTTCAAAATGTGTGCTCTCCAAAATGAATTACCCTAACTCCCCATTTTTGCCTTACTCAATTTTCATCTACATATAAACTAGGGTATGGAAAAAAGATTCTATTTTTCCCCATGCAGTCATAAACTAGACAGTGCTGGACAAGATGTGAATAAATAATAACCATCTCAAGTGACTGCTGCAGGAGGGACGCTTGAGAGTCTTCGATAGGTCACTGCTGCCAAAATCAGAGGACCAGTTTTAGTTTCCACCTGGAAGCCAGAAGCAAGTCTTCTCTGTAAAATGACATTAACCACCCCATGTCATGGTCCCCACCAGCGCTGCTACCTGCTCCAACCCCTGCCAATTATTACCGGAGGGTAGAATCTGATTTGATGGATGGGACATAGAAACGTCAACATTACATTCTCCTGATAGACAGTCAGCTACAGCAACACAGGCTCAGAATTTCGCAGGGATATCAGAGGAGACCAGAGGCTTCCGTAGACATCCATACGTGAAATGCAGCCGTCAAGCACCCGTGGAGCTTGAGCACCTGCAAAGCCCAAGGTCATCTACCAGGCTCCTGGAATCAAGAAGCAGATATTTTAGAGAGACCATAGGACATGGACTCAGTCCTTGGTCATTGTGGAGAGATCTCACAGGCTCTTTCCTGACAGAGCTAGAGACAGATGTCAAACCCACTATAGATTCTTTAGGGTATATTGGCTATGATTGACATAGAGTGTATCTTCTAGTACCCCGATTCCTGAGTATGAGTTCAGTTATTCTCAACAAGTTTGTGTTGCCTCAAAAGTCCCTCATGAACATCCTAGGGACTTCCCTCATGGTCCAGTGGTTAAGACTCTGAGCTTCCACTGCAGGGACCGCAAGTTTGATCCCTGGTTGGGGAACTAAGATCCCGCAAGCCACGTGGTGTGGCCAAAAAACAAAAAAACACAAAAACCAAAAAACCACATCCTAGCATTAGCCGCTGCAACAAATAACTCGTTTCAGTAGCAAAACGTACTAGAAGTTTCTCACTCAGGGTACAGGCCGACGGAGGTGCTCCTGGCCAGCAGAGTCAGCAGGGACTCAAGGCCTTCTATCTGTGGGTCTGGCCTGACCTAGGGTTTCAGGCTCCTTGCACTGCAATGCCAGGTGGAGAAGCAATGTTTTCCCTGTATTGGTCTTTGTGGGGGACTCTTCATCGTCCAATACAGCCTCAGAAAATACCTCTGAGCTCATCAGATTTACTCTTCTAGTTTAGGGAAAGCCTATGTCTTAATTTGAGCTCCTATAACAAAATCCCACAGTCTGGGTGCCTTCTAAACAACAGAAATTTATCTCTCATGGTTCTGGAGGCTGGAACTCCGAGGTCAGGGTGCCAGCCTGGTGGGGTGAGGGCCATCTTCCCGGCAGCAGACTTCTCCGCACGTGTTGGCAGGGGCTGGGGAGGTCTCTGGGGCCTCTTGTAGAAAACCACTAATCCCACTCTTGAGGGCCTCCCAAAGGCCTCAACTCCTAATACCAACACATTGGGCGTTAGTATTTAACAAGAACTTTGGGGGCACACAAACCTTCAGACCACAGCAGCCTCTGAAACAATATAGAAAATGACACCTGAAAGTCAGACTGTTGAGGGACCTCCAGGAAGGGTTTTCTTTCCCTTAAGAAAGGGTCAGGAGAGAGTTATGTTTCCTTCTTTTCTCTAGACTGTTGTACCTGGAGATGATGCCAGTCGCTACTACCAGTTAGGGATACAGCCAATGCTAAGGTAGAAAAATGGAGAAATGTAAAGCAACAGACAGCTGACCTTATTGTCAGCCTGCTGGATCAACTTGGCAGACTCCTTACTTCTGAACTTCTTTTTGTTTGGGGTTTTTTGTTCTGTTTTGTTTTGTTTTTTTCCCCACCGCTGCGTGGCCTGCAGCATCTTTTCCCTGACCAGGGATCCAACGTGTGCCCCCTTGCTGTGGAAGCACAGATTCTTAACAACTGGACTGCCAGGGAAGTCCCTCTTTTTTTTTTTAATGTAAGAATTAGCAAAAAACTTAATTGTTGTAGCTACTTTGTGTAAGATTTCTGTTGTTTCCCATTTAAGGAAGGTTTCTAAGGAGCTTCTGTTTCGTAGTGATGAGCAGAAGTAAAATTTGATTAAATAATTTTTGTTTGCAGTCACTGCATGCAAGGCACTGGGCTCTGAAAGGTGATGAAATTACAGGAAAGGCAGAATTTTTTGTTGTTAATGAATTTCCAGGACATTTGAGATGAGCAACCTGGGATGCAAAGTTGCTGAGAATATTCATGTTTTCCACAGCCCTCTGGCACCGACGATTTCCGGTGAGCAGCTGTTATGTATGTTCTGATCTTTGTATTCAAATTTATCCCTTTGGTTTATGACTGAGAGTCATCTATTCTCAATGATAAGAACAGACATTCTAGAAGTGGAGCTGAAATGAGTCCAGGGACTTTTGTCAATTTTCAAAATATCATTTACCAAGAATATTTTGATATTTGCATGTAAAAAATAACGTGTTTGCTAATGACAAACCCACGACACATTACAAGTTCACTGTGCACGAGGCGTGACTTCATTCTCTGCTGAAGTAGCTGCTAAACTGAAATAGCTTATTTTGCATTCACTTTTTTTTGAATTTTATTTATTTTATTTTTTATACAGCAGGTTCTTATTAGTTATCTGTTTTATACATATTAGTGTATATATGTCAATGCCAATCTCCCAATTCATCCCACCACCACACCCCCGCCACGTCCCCCCCTTGGTGTCCATACGTTGGTTCTCTACATCTGTGTCTCTACTTCTGCAGTGCAAACCGGTTCATCTGTACCATTTTTCTAGGTTCCACATATATGCGTTAACATATGATATTTGTTTTTCTCTTTCTGACTTACTTCACTCTGTATGCCAGTCTCTAGATCCATCCACGTCTCTACAAATGACCCAATTTCGTTCCTTTTTATGGCTGACTAATATTCCATTGTATATGTGTACCACATCTTCTTTATCCGTTTGTCTGTTGATGGACATTTAGGTTGCTTCCATGACCTGGCTAATGTAAATAGTGCTGCAATGAACATTGGGGTGCATGTGTCTTTTTGAATTATGGTTTTCTCTGGGTATATGCCCAGTAATGGGATTGCTGGGTCGTATGGTAGTTCTATTTTTAGTTTTTTAAGGAACCTCCGTACTGTTCTCCATAGTGGCTGTATCAATTTACATTCCCACCAACAGTGCAAGAGGGTTCCCTTTTCTCCACACCCTCTCCAGCATTTGTTGTTTGTAGATTTTCTGATGATGCCCATTCTAACTGGTGTGAGGTGATACCTCATTGTAGTTTTGATTTGCATTTCTCTAATAATTAGTGATGTTGAGCAGCTTTTCATGTGCTTTTTGGCAACCTGTATGTCTTCTTTGGAGAAATGTCTATTTAGGCCTTCTGCCCATTTTTTGATTGGGTTGTTTTTTTTTTTTTAATATTGAGCTGCATGAGCTGTTTATATATTTTGGAGATTAATCCTGTGTCTGTTGATTCATTTGCAAATATTTTCTCCCATTCTGAGGGTTGTCTTTTTGTCTTGTTTAAGGTTTCCTTTGCTCTGCAAAAGCTTTTAAGTTTCATTAGGTCCCATTTGTTTATTTTTGTTATTATTTCCATTACTCTAGGAGGTGGATCGAACAAGATCTTGCTGTGATTTATGTCAGCGTGTTCTTCCTATGTTTTCCTCTAAGAGTTTTATAGTGTCCAGTCTTACATTTAGGTCTCTAATCCATTTTGAGTTTATTTTTGTGTATGGTGTTAGGGAGTGTTCTAATTTCATTCTTTTACATGTAGCTGTCCAGTTTTCCCAGCACCACTTATTGAAGAGACTGTCTTTTCTCCATTGTATATCCTTGCCTCCTTTGTCATAGATTAGTTGACCATAGGTGCGTGGGTTTATCTCTGGGCTTTCTATCCTGTTCCATTGATCTATATTTCTGTTTTTGTGCCAGTACCGTATTGTCTTGATTACTGTAGCTTTGTAGTATAGTCTGAAGTCAGGGAGTCTGATTCCTCCAGCTCCGTTTTTTTCCCTCAAGACTGCTTTGGCTATTTGGGGTCTTTTTTGTCTCCATACAAATTTTAAGACTTTTTGTTCTAGTTCTGTGAAAAATGCCATTGGTAATTTGATAGGGATTGCATTGAATCTGTAGATTGCTATGGGAAGTATAGTCAATTTCACAGTATTGATTCTCCAATCCAAGAACATGGTATATCTCTCCATCTGTTTGTATCATCTTTAATTTCTTTCATCAGTGTCTTATAGTTTTCTGCGTACAGGTCTTTTGTCTCCCTAGGTATTTTATTCTTTTTGTTGCAATGGTAAATGGGAGTATTTCCATAATTTCTCTTTCAGATTTTTCATCATTAGTGTATAGGAATGCAAGAGATTTCTGTGCATTAATTTTGTATCCTGCAACTTCACCAAATTCATTGATTAGCTCTAGTAGTTTTCTGGTGGCATCTTTAGGATTATCTATGTATAGTATCATGTCATCTGCAAAGAGTGACAGTTTTACTTCTTCTTTTCCAATTTGGATTCCTTTTATTTCTTTTTTGTCTCTGATTGTGTTGCCTAAAACTTCCAAAACTATGTTGAATAATAGTGGTGAGGGTGGGCAACTTTGTCTTGTTTCTGATCTTAGTGGAAATGGTTTCAGTTTTTCACCATTGAGAATGCTGTTGGCTGTGGGTTTGTCATATATGGCCTTTATTATATTGAGGTAAGTTCCCTCTATGCCTGCTTTCTGGAAAGTTTTTATCATAAATGGGTGTCGAATTTTGTCGAAAGCTTTTTCTGCATCTACTGAGATGATCATATGGTTTTTATTCTTCAATTTGTTACGATGGTATATCACATTGACTGATTTACGTATATTGAAGAATCCCTGGGATAAATCCCACTTGATCATGGTGTATGATCCTTTTAATGTGTTGTTGGATTCTGTTTGCCAGTATTCTGTTGAGGATTTTTGCATCTATATTCATCGGTGATATTGGTCTGTAATTTTCTTTTTCTGTAGTATCTTTGTATGGTTTTGGTATCAGGGTGATGGTGGCCTCATAGAATAAGTTTGGGACTGTTCCTTCCTCTGCAATTTTTTTGGAAGAGTTTGAGAAAGATGGGTGTTAGTTCTTCTCTAAATGTTTGAAAGAATTCACCTATGAAGCCATCTGGTCCTGGACGTTTGTTTGCTGGAAGATTTTTAATCACAGTTTCAATTTCATTACCTGTGATTGGTCTGTCCGTATTTTCTATTTCTTCTGGGTTCAGTCTTGGAAGGTTGTACGTTTCTAAGAATTTGTCCATTTCTTCCAGGTTGTCCATTTTATTGGCATAAGTGTTGCTTGTAGTAGTCTCTTAGGATGCTTTGTATTTCTGCAGTGTCTGTTGTAACTTCTCCTTTTTCACTTCTAGTTTTATTGATTTGAGTCCTCTCCCTGTTTTTCTTGATGAGTCTGGCTAATGGTTTATCAATTTTGTTTATCTTCTCAAAGAACCAGCTTTTAGTTTTATTGATCTTTGCTATTGTTTTCTTTGTTTCTATTTCATTTATTTCTGCCTGATCTTTATGATTTCTTTCCTTCTACTAACTTTGGGTTCTGTTTGTTCTTCTTTCTCTAGTTCCTTTAGGTGTAAGGTTGGATTGTTTATCTAAAATTTTTCTTGTTTCTTGAGGTAGGCTTGTATAGCTATAAACTTCCCTCTTAGAACTGCTTTTGCTGCATCCCATAGGTTTTGGATCATCGTGTTTTCATTGTTATTTGTCTCTAGGTATTTTTTGATTTCCTCCTTGATTTCTTCAGTGATCTCTTGGTTATTTACTAACGTATTGTTTAGCCTCCATGTGTTTGTGTGTTTTACCTTTTTTTCCCTGTAATTGATTTCTAATCTCATAGTGTTGTTAACGTCCCCCACTATTTTTGTGTTACTGTCGATTTCCTCTTCTATAGCTGTTAGCAGTTGCCTTATGTATTGAGGTGCTCCTATGTTGGGTGCATGTATATTTATAATTGTTATATCTTCTTCTTGGTTTGACCCCTTGATCATTATGTAGTGTCATTCCTTGTGTCTTGTAACATACTTTATTTTAAAGTCTATTTTATCTGATATGAGTATAGCTACTCCAGCTTTCTTTTGATTTCCATTTGCATGGAATATCTTTTTCCATCCCCTCACTTTCAGTCTGTATGTGTCCCTAGGTCTGAAGTGGGTCTCTTGTAGATAGCATATATATGGGTCTTGTTTTTGTGTCCATTCAGCGAGCCTGTGTCTTTTGGTTGGAGCATTTAATCCAATCACACTTAAGGTAATTATCTATATGTATGTTCTTATTACTATTTTCTTAATTATTATGGGTTTGTTTTTGTAGGTCCTTTTCTTCTCTTGTGTTTCCCACTTAGGGAAGTTCCTTCAGCATTTGTTGTTGAGCTGGTTTGGTGGTGCTGAATTCTCTTAGCTTTTGCTTGTCTGTAAAGCTTTTGATTTCTCCATCAAATCTGAATGAGATCCTTGCCAGGTAGAGTAATCTTGGTTATAGTTTCTTCCCTTTCATCACTTTAAATATATCATGTCACTCTCTTCTGGCTTGTAGAGTTTCTGCTGAGAAATCAGCTGTTAACCTTATGGCAGTTCCCTTGTATGTTATTTGTCGTTTTTTCCCTTGTTGCTTTCAATAGTTTTTCTTTGTCTTTAATTTTTGTCAACTTGATTACTATGTGTCTCAGCATGTTTCTCCTTGGGTTTATCCTGCCTGGGACTCTCTCTGCTTCCTGGACTTGGGTGGCTATTTCCTTTCCCATGTTAGGGAAGTTTTCAACTATAATCTCTTCAAATATTTTCTAGGGTCCTTCCTCTCTCTCTTCTCCTTCTGGGACCCCTATAATTTGAATGTTTTTGTGATTAATGTTGTCCTAGAGGTCTCTTAGACTGTCTTCATTTCTTTTCGTTCTTTTTTCTTTATTCTGTTCCGTGGCAGTGAATTCCACCATTCTGTCTTCCAGGTCACTTATCTGTTCTTCTGCCTCAGTTATTCTGCTATTGACTCCTTCTAGTGTAGTTTTCATTTCAGTTACTGTATTGTTCATCTCTCTTTGTTTGTTCTATAATTCTTCTAGGTGTTGGTTCTTTAATTCTTCTAGGTCTTTGTTAAACATTTCTTGCATCTTCTCGATTTTTGCCTCCATTCTTTTCCCGAGGTCCTGGGTCATGGTTACTATCATTATTCTGAATTCTTTTTCTGGAAGGTTGCCTATCTCTACTTCATTTAGTTTTTTTTTTCTGGGGTTTTATCTTGTTCCTTCATCTGGTACATAGCCCTCTGCCTTTTCATCTTGTCTATCTTTCTGTGAATGTGGTTTTTTTCTGCAGGCTGCAGGATTGTAGATCTTCGTGTTTCTGCTGTCTGTCCTCTGGTGGATGAGACTATCTGTGAGGCTTGTGCAGGTTTCCTGATGGGAGGGACTGGTGGTGGGTAGAGCTGGGTGTTGCTCTGGTGGGCAGAGCTCAGTAAAACTTTAATCCACTTGTCTGCTGATGGGTGGGTCTGGGTTCCCTCCTTGTTGGTTGTTTGGCCTGAGGCAACCCAACACTGGAGCCTACCTGGGCTCTTTGGTGGGGCCAATGACAGACTCTGTGAAGGCTCACGCCAAGGAGTACTTCCCAGAACTTCTGCTGCCAGTGTCCTTGTCCTCACGGTGAGACAGAACCACCCCCCGCCTCTGCAGGAGACCCTCCAACACTAGCAGGTAGGTCTGGTTCAGTCTCCTATGGGGTCACTGCTCCTTCCCCTGGGTCCCGATGCACACACTACTTTGTTTGTGCCCTCCAAGAGTGGAGACTCTGTTTCTCCCAGTCCTGTCAAAGTCCTGAAAGCAAATCCTGCTAGCTTTCAAAGTCTGATTATCTAGGAATTCCTCCTCCCATTGCCAGACCCCCAGGTTGGGAAGCCTGACATGGGGCTCAGAACCTTCACTCCAATGGGTGGGCTTCTGTGGTTTAAGTGTTCTCCAGTTTGTGAGTCACCCACCCAGCAGTTATGGGATTTGATTTTATTGTGATTGCGCCCCTCCTACCATCTCATTGTGGCTTCTCCTTTGTCTTTGGATGTGGGGTATCTTTTTTGGTGAGTTCCAATGTCTTCTTGTCAATGATTGTTCAGCAGTTAGTTGTGATTCTGGTGCTCTTGCAAAAGGGAGTCTGCATTCACTCTTTTTTTTCCTGTAAAGGAATGAATTTGTAGGAAAATTTGGTACAATTCTATTGTTTTCTCCTTCATTTCTACGCTAGGAGCCCATGTGTTGGAGCCAGCGATGGGCATTTATAGTGCCTTTTGAACATGAGCCTATTCTAGAAGCAGACATTGACTGTGGGAATTCCAGCACAAAAACTGACCTGACCCTACATGCGGTCTCCTTAGTCTCATCCTTGGTGGGCTCGGACAGTAGGAAGCTCCATTGTGTTGTCTTTCTTTAGAAAAGGACATGAGGTGAGCAGTGGTTGCCTGGTCTCCCTAACTCCCCAGTGAGACGTTTGCTTTCAAAATTAATTCAGCATCGACTTACTGCTGCATGACCCACATACGTCAATTTTGTGATAATGGAGAAATGCTTTGGGTTCATTCGCAGTCCTTTGGAAAGTTCCCAGAGTCAAGAAATCCAGTGCTTATTATTATTAACCTCTATAATGACCCTTTTACCATTTAGAAATTGTGCAGACCATTACGATGAAGTTTATTCCAGTTCAGAACTTGATTACAATCCTGTCTTCTGTGGTAAGAGTTTCCTTGTGGAACTCCAACCATGTGGTCGTCCTGCATGGGCTTTTGTAATACTTAGAGCACTTTGTTTGAGAAAATGGTCAATTAATCTCAGTTGCAACACTTCAGTTTAGTTCATCACTACCCCACCAAGACACAGTTCTAACACGATGCAGATGTTGCTGTGACCTTGGAGATGCGGGCGTTCTTCATCCTGTGGTATTCCAGCTCACTCGTGTGTCTTCTGACTTTGCCAGAAAATTAAAGCATTCACGGGATTTATTTTTATAGGCATTCCCCCCCCCCCTTCTTCAATGTGTGGGAATTAAATAAATACCTCTATTTTTTGGCTTTGCCATGGATGCTTTTCTTGGGCCAAATAGAAGAATAATTCTTTGTTTTAGTTTTACTTATAAAATTGGGCAGTGCAGTAGGGGGGGAATTCATTCAATCATTCATTCAATAGATATTGAGGACCTATTATATTCTGGATGCTCTGCTCAGTTTCAGGAGACAGAGAGGTGAGGAAAAGCAAGCATGGGCCCATGGGATACTTAGTTGATAATAACAAGGAAAAGAATGTCTCTGAAAACATCGGCCTAATTAACTATGGTTCCCAGAAAAACAGATAAATAAATTGATTAGCTAGCTATATCCTAGGAAAAAAGATTACAAAGCAATCCAGTTGAGAGTGGGATAGTTTGGCTGGTGTCAACCAGATAACTTGTGACTCAGCTAGTTTCATTACATCACTCAGTGAACAAACATGATTGAGCCACTGGCACGTGCCAGGCACCATGCTCTCTGCTGGTGGTACAGAGATGCAGAAGACCCAGCCCTTGCCCTAGGGACAGTCACAGTTTGTACAATAAACAGATGAGTAAACTTGTGATGAAAATGCTTTATGATGAGAGCTACAGTCAATGCAAGTAGGAAGAGATTTGTAAACGTGGGCCAGCTGACTCAGTCTCAGGTGGTATGAGATTTTTTGGAGAAAAGAATGTTTAAACTCAGTGTGGCAGATGAGTAGGTCTTAGCTGGGGGAAAGGTCCTCCAGGCAGAGGAAATAGCATGAGCAAGGCACAGAGAGACAAGACAAAGTATGACACGTTTGGGGGAACTTCCAGAACTTTGTAGTAAGGATATTAGTAAAGGAAGATGTGTGTTGAAAAGTGGTGAAAGTTGGGGTTAGAAATGTAGCCAGGGCCAGATCACAAAAGGGCTTATATGTAATGAACTAGGAGTGGTTCCCCCAAATGGGATGGAGAAGCAAGGAAGGGTCTTATGTGGCAAAGAGATCCAATCGCCTTTGGAAAAGCATGTCTCTGAAATGGAGAGAAGATTGATGGATGGGATTGGAGGCAAGGAAACATGGAAGGGATAATTGGGACAGATGAGGTCAGGGATCCAGGCACTGACAACAGCGACAGAGGTGGCGGACTAGATGTGAGTGTAAGGAGGAGGCCAGAGAGGGTCCAGGCATCCTGGTTAATGAGGATGGGAGGTGGGGTTGGGGAAGGGCAGAGACTCCACCAGGGAGACAGGCGGCAGCTGGGGGAGGACTCAGTTATACACATTTACAGGAGGTATGAGGAGCTAAAGGTGGTCTGGGCTGGAGCTACGCATTGCAGAGAAGGACCTCGCATTTGGTTGAACTCTGCTCTCACTGCCTTGAAATTCTTACCAATTTTTCTGAATTTGTGTGGTGTAAGTGAAGTCTGATGGGACAATGGAGCGTGCGTGTGAGGACAGGAGATCTTGGCAACCTCATGTCCACCGCGGCTCCTCCTCACCCCATTTCTGTGTCCTGTTCTGGATGCTCCCCGGGCACAGGAGCTGACTGTCCTGAGTCCACTCAAGCCACAGCTTGCTTCGAATGCAGAAGGGAGGCAATGGCATTCTAAGAAACAGGAATGACCAAGAAGCCCTTTACTACCCTTTGTTACTCGTGTTAATTCCTGTAATTAACCAAACATTCACAATGTAAAGGAGGCACAGAAGGGAAGGGGAAGATGGGCAACCGTAGCTCCTTTTCCTTTGAGTCCTTTTTCACTGGTAAGAGAAAAGTAGAGAATGTTGGTACAACTTCGACTATCAAGAAGTGAAGTAGGAATTAGTTTTGTTCAGTGTTTCTGCCATTCTGGCCATACATGTATAGTTGCACAGATAAGCTATGAACTACGAATTATGCAGTTTTGGTGAGACTGCATATGAGTTAATGCTCCTATATTTATATTTAAATCTGACTTTGCACAATATAAAGATGATGGTAAAAGTCGTGTAATAATTCAAAATTTTAATTTTTCTTCATTTAGTAGTAGTAAATAAATAAATAGTAGATAGACGAAATCCATCATATTAAGTCAAGAGGGAGAGTGTGAAAGACAGGACAAGCTTTTTCCTCTAGAACTGTTTTCAGCATGCTATCCCGCTTTTTGGACCAGGGACCCACATCTTCGTTTTGCTCTGCACCCTGCATGTCCTGCAGCTGGAACAAGGGTTTCCGCGTCCAGCACGGAGGAGGGGACATTTGACACCTTGATGCCGAGGAGATTGCACAAGTAGAGCACAGTGTAAGGAGAGAAGAGGGCCTTGAACCCAACTCTTCTAGGGCAAGCAGAGAAGCAGGAGCCCCTGAAGGAGGCCAAGGGCAGAGCTGGAGGACGGGAGAGTCAGGAGAGTGAGGTGGTATGGAAACCAGGCAGAGAATTTCCAAGGCAGGAGCTCAAACCCACCAAGAGGTCAAGGAAACGAAGACCAAGAGTTTGGCAAAGAGCAAACCCCCAGGCTCTCCATTACATGTTCCGAGCGGTCGATCAGCAACAAGACCAGTACTTCCGATGGTTCCCTCTGGGCCAAGCTGGCCCTGACAGGCACCCTGTGTCCCCACGCCCACGTGGCTACCCCCTCTGTGCTTCCTGCAGGCCTGATGTGCACGGTGGTGGAGGGTAAAGCCAGCCCCAGCGCCCACTGCGTAGCTCTGACCCGGATCAGCACTCAATTTTACTTCCTGAGAGGTTGCAGGGCAGTTCCAAGTCACCGTGGGCTGGTGCAGAGAAACTCCAATTTTCTGATGACAGCTTCAAGGAGGGCTATAGAATCTGCAAAATGAAAAAACCCAATTCTTCCTGGGGACAGGGAAGTCACTCTCCCCTTCCCATGGCTGCAGCCACAATCACAGCAGATAGATGTACCAAGATGTACTGCATCCTCTGTGTGGGGACACCCTCGCACCTGGATTGGGGGTTCTGTAAGGTGCTCCTGGCTCTGGCAGCCTGCGGTGGGGGCAGCTGCTGCCCGGTCCCCAGCCCTAAGGTGCCATGGGGACATCCCTGATGTGGGATGGTAGCGGGGGATACCGAGGGCTAGTCTCAGGGATGGGAGGCAGCAAGAGGGAGACCATGCTTCACTGTCCCTTGGGACTTCACTTACAAAACACAAACTCAAAGATGTAATTGTAAAGAACTTCAAGATGGAGCCCGCAGAGCATTAAGCCCGGACCTCAGGGCCCTTCTGAACGGACAGAGCGCCATGAGAGTGGTGAAGCCACCCCAAAGGGGCAACACAATTTCCTTACCACCCTCCTTTGGTTTAAGCGACCAGTATGGCAATTGTTCACAGTCTGTTAACCTCTCCCGATCAAAGGAAAAACACAGCATGGAAACATCCTTCTATGACTGTTTCTTTTTCTATTTTTCTTTTATTTGTGGAAGAGGCTCATTGCGCCCAAGTGTACAATGAATAGATTTGATAATCGTGGGTTGAGATCGTATCCTCCTGGCCCCTCTTGATGGGTTGTGAGGAGGTATGAATTACTACAACAAAAGTTCTCAATCTGGGGCAATTCTGACTCCCCAGAGGACGTTGACAATGTCTGGAGACATTTTTGGTTGTCACCACTGGGGGCGAGGTTTGCTAATGGCATATAGAGAATGGAGACTCTAAGTGTTGCTGCTAAGTATTCTATGATGTGGGACAGCCTTCCCAGCAAAGAGTCAGCCAGGCTAGAACCTCCATAGTGATGAGAAACCCTGTGCAACAATATGATAAGCGTTCCTAAGGTTTACCAGTTAACTAACTTGCACTTTTGTTTTGAACACTTGGATAGTCTAGAAACACAGAACTAACAAGTGGAGACACTTCTGTAGGCTAATAGCATTATCAAGAGCATAGGGCAGGAAGGATCATCTAGTGGTGGTTTTCTTTTTTAACCTTCCCCATTAAAGATGAATTCTTATGATTTTATGTCAGACTCCAAAGAGACGGAGGGATGGAGCTGCTCTTGTGTTTCCAGGCAGTTCCTGGGGCACATTTCTGAAAGCCTAGGGTTCTGCTTGATACAGTTTGAGAAATATTCACCTAGTTTAAGAGTTCCTCAGTCAGCCTGTAAGAAAATGGAAGGTTAGAGAGATTAAATAATTTTCCTAGGATCTCACAGCTGGCTGGGGACCGATCAAGGTCTTCCAATTCAGTGTTCTTCCCAGTGTAGAAAAACAATGAAACCACGTATTATTGGTCTTTTTAAAAATAAATAAATAAATTTCATCAAGCTATACCTGTATGGTCCATTGAAACAGATGATAAAATTATCTGTAAGTGTGCCAGGGCTGCGATAGTTTCTTCTGAAGCATTTCTCTTTGGCTTGTAGATGCTCGTCTTCTTCCTATGTCTTCACCTGGTCTTCCTTCTGTTCCTGTGTCCAAATGTCTTCTTCTTATGAGGACATCAGTCACATTGGATTCAGGTCCACTGTAATGACCTTATTTTAACTTAATCACCCCTTTAAGGATCTTATATCCAAATGCAGTCCCATTCTGAGGTACTGGGGGTTTGGACCTCAACATATGAATCTGGGGGGCACAATTCAGCCCGTAACAACAAATAGATATCAGTTTTGTGTCTGTTGAAGAGAGTCACCACTATACTCAAATATCTTGGCAGAGTGGCTGCTGATTTGCCTTGTTATATGAGACTAGTTCTTATTTGTGAGATGGGAAAAGAGTTACCTATCCTATCTCAAGTCACCATGAGAGTGATCCCCAGAAAGAACTGTAAAAACTTAACATTGCAAAGTGATCCAAAGATACTCAATGTTCTGTGAGATCTTTTGATAAATCTCTTCAAATAAAGTTTGCACACTGACAGGTCTGAATTATAATTATATTGCATTATCATTCCTGCCATGAGCACATTTATGACAAAGTTGGGAAGTCCCCCAGCACTTTCTGCATGCCGGGAATATAGAAAGCTGACCTGAGGAAATGGAGGGAAAGGGATTCAACACTCATTAGCTTTTTGAATTTATCAGAAATATGAGCTTTGAGGTTTTTTTACCTGCCGCTCTCTGCCTTCAGAAACCTAGGAGTTTATGTTCAAACTCCGTGTTTGAACTTTGGAGAATGGGGTTTGTGGTCTTGTACTTGAATTGTGTAATTGAGGACTTTCAGGTAAAATATCTGTATTCAGTCATACTGTGTGGGGTTTGTGCAAAGCAAGTGATGTTTCCTAACATTAGCAAGATGTGCAGATCTAGGCTGGGAGGATTCTCTACACCAGAGGAAGAAATTTTAGTGGTATTACTTCATTTACATCCTAGGAAAAGAAAGACCCTGTCAGGTTATGATATTGATCTAAATTGACAAAATGGCTCTTTGGGAAACAAGGACTTCATTGGACCTTGGAAGAGGAGTTTCTCTCTCTGGAGTCCGTCCCCTGTAATTTCTGTGCCCGTCTTCACTGTCCCAAGCTCTGGCTTTGCTCTGTCTTGCCAAGGTCACTGCTGAAGCCCTAGTCCTCCTGCCACTCTTCCAGCTGCCAGGAGATCCCATCACTTTTGTTCCCCTCATCCTCTTGGAAACCTTTGAATGACTCCCCACTCCTTAGAGACTTAAGTTCATCTCTGCTTGGTGTTCAGATTCCTCTATCTCTAGGCTTCCCCCCAGCTCTTACCCTCCTCACCTGTGAGCCATGATGTTGGACCCTATAGTTTTCCTCACTGTTGCTTCAATACCTTTTCCACTTCCTTTCTTCTGGGCCTCTGTGCAAGTGGTCTTCCATTCTTGGAATACTCTCCATTCCTCCTTATAAGCTGTCGGATCTATTTCTTTAATTCCAGTCTCTGCTCCTCCCCCCAAAGCCTTCTTGGTCTCCTCAACATGACTGAACCCCATCAATGGCCACACATCTCGCCATCCCCCTTGTATCGGTTTGGCCAAAAAGTTCATTCGGGCTTTTAGTAGCGTCTTACGGAAAAACCTGAACTAACTCTTTGGCCAATCATCTGATATATATAAGTGTTCATTTGTGTGTCAGTTTTCCTCACTAGGCTGAGACTCAAAAGGACGGAATGGTATCTCATTCATGGGTCATTGGTTACCCTACGAGACCATACATACTTTGTGCAGGGGACACCCTCAACAAACATTAGCTGAATGGAACAAATGGAACCATCTATAACTACAAATGATGACAATTCACACCATCTGTAAAGGTTTGGGGTGCTAAGTGGTCTGAAGTTGTAACCAGACAGAGTGAACTAGGACCTGAATGAGCCATGGAGGCGCTGAATGGCTAACTCGCTTCTCCAAGTGAATTTCCAGCTTAGGCTGCGTAGCTTGTGACTAATTATGGACTTTATATTTTAATTCCTTTATTACTCCACAGTGGATAGAACAAGCCTTTGAACTGAATTAATGTTCTCCATACTTCTATTGCGTTGATTATTCTACACAAAGAGCACGTGTTAATGAGCTCTACTTTGGGAAATCATTTGATTAGAATACGGCCTCTAGGTGTTGGGAAATAAGCATTTTGGTATTAGAGGTAAGATAACCTGGCCTGAGTTTTCTTTGATCAAATCCTGTTGGTGAGGTGAATTTGCATTGAATCCTGGAACCATGTAGCATTTGACCTGGAAGGAATTTACCAGGCTTTTATACGGCCCCCCTCTATCAGTTTAGACTGTGTTTGGCTGCTAGGAACAGAAATTCAAAATACAGTGGTCTAAACAAATAAAGGTTATTTTTCTCCCATAAGAAGTGGGAAGTAAGACCAGTGGTATGTAGTGCAGCCAGGGTTGAGGCAGCACTCAAAGGCAGGGACCTAGCTTCTACTATTGACCTGTTCCTCCACCATGGTGGATGTATTCCATCCTCATGGTTTTAAAGTGGCTGCCGTACCTCCTGCCATTGTTGATGTGTTCCAGATGGGAATGGGAAGGAACAGAAAGGATTATAGTCCCATGTCAACTCTGCTATTTGATCAGGATAATAAAGTTTTCTAGAAGTGTCACCCAGAGACTTCTACATACAAATCATTGGCCAGAAGTGGTCATGGTGAGTCTAGGGAAATAAGTATTTTTAACTGGGCACATTGCCACTTTATAAGAGTGAAGAGTTTTATTAGTAAGGATGAAGGGAAAATCAATAATGGGTAGGCAAATTGCAGTGTGTGTCCAACCTCCAACACTTTTAAAAATAGATACAGACCCCTTTAAAGGGATTTTTAAAGAGTCTTTTCCAACAGATGGTAAGGAGGATGGATTGTAGACGGTGAGACTGTGGGACAGGTAGATTAGCTACTGATGAAGGAATCTAAGAGAGAAATTGTTCTTAATTAGGACAGTGGCAATATGGTTAAGAAGTAGAAGCACAAAACAGACCCCCCCACAAAAAAAACCTCCAAACAACAAAGCCAAAAAAAGTAGAAGTAAATTCAAATAATGATTAGGAGTTGGAATGGATAGGTTTTGGTGACAGTCATGTACTAGGAAAACTCTCAATTTTATTTCACTGTTAGATTTTGATTACTTCAAAGATTGAAAACCTCATAGTCTTAGGAAAGGATCTACATTTGCATATTTTACGTAGGAGTAGAGGAAATAGGTACAAGGCAGCCTCAAATGTCAGGCATCAAGGAGACAATGAGTTGTAATGGCATTGTAACATAGGATATGCTATATAAGGGCTTCAGATATTGTGAAAATTGAGCTGGAAAAATTGTGAGAACAATTTTCCTTTTTGGGGAATTTGGACTTGAAGCAGCACACACCAATGAATATTTAAAAAAGAAATTAAATGCTATGATAAAACTCACAATCAGTTTCACATAATAAAACTGTTCTTATTTGCACCAGTTTACTCCTCCTCAGATTCCATACTGGGAATAATGGTGGGTGTCATGACATCCCTTTGGCTAAATCAGTAAGAAAAGCTTGAATTTCTAGGTGTGACAGAACAGTGTGTTACCTTCCTGAAGGCTCTGACATCTGAGCTGCCATTTGAAATGCCAGCATAGCGCTCAACTATAGGTCAATGGGAAATCTCACATTTTCTTTTGACCGTAGAACAAAGCAACCCAGTATGAACATGCCTGGGGATGATTATAAAAGATGAACACTACCAGTCTGAATATTTCAAGAAGATAAAAAAAAAAATACAGTCCTAGGTTATGGACTACCCCAAATCTTTTTCATTTACAAATATTGAAAGGGATGCTCTAGAAAATGGACAGAGTTAAACTCAAAATTAAAGTGCTACATGATGAGATTGTAACTGGTATGAAAAATGAAACCTCAGGAAAATGAAAGATTTGAGGAAGTTTATAGGCCAAGGAGAGGAAGCAAGTTTGATTGAATTTATGTTCCGGCTCCATGGCCCTGATCTTATGGAGGTTTCCACATGTAGTCATTAATCATAGAAGAGACAGGTCATCTGGATGCCTGACTGATATTTTTACATCTCACTCAGATGTTGTGTGTTTTTACTGGATTTATCAAACTCATGTCTGGAGTTCATGAGTTTTAGCAATGATAGAGGTGATTTTTTAACTGGTAAAAGGAAAGCTTAGAGGCAAAATGAAAGCTTTATCATTTATTCTTCAAAGATTTTTGAGCTTATGGGAGGGTTCAAGGCTCAAGCATCTGCTCTGGGATACAGGGGTGACGGTAGTATCCATTCATAGGGCCACTGAGAACTACATGAGATGGTACCTGGGAGGCACTTAGAACAGGGCTGAGCACGTGGTGGTGTGCAGGAAATGTTAGCTATTTTATGATTTTTTAAACAAGTGAATTGAGGGCCATTTCTGTTTCATATTAACCCAGTGCTCTGAGAATGTTGACTGGAACCCAGCACTGGGCAGGGAGCTCTTGGGGATTTGAATCTCACAATTCTTATCCTTGGAGGTCAAGTTCCCTTTACATTACTGGGATCCCAGTTCCTCTCCATCTCTAGAATAACCCACATGCCTCTCCACACGCTTGTTACTTGCACGGAATCCTTTCTCTATGAATTAAGAAGGAGAGGCTAGAGTCTGGCCATTGAAAAATCGGGGTTAGTTTCTTAGAAACTAGTCTGAAGACACAACTACCGACCAAGACATCCACTCAGATAATGCTTGCCCGCTGGGAATCTTCAGTTCAGCCCAGGAGCCAAGACGTAAAACGCAGAGCTAGCTAAGTGACACCGCAGAGCTCAACAGAACGAGCCGAGAAGAGCGCCAGCAAGGCGCTGAGGGCCCTGGATGAGCTGGGCTGAGCTGCAGTGGGCGGTGGGGAAAGTGGGTCACAGGGAAGTGAGGACCCTCAGGCAGGGAGGTCTGGAAGGCTGGAAGGAATCTGTTAGTCACCTTAAGTCTCTTGGAAACATTGAAGAGCCTGGGCAGGTGCAAGAAGTACTTATCCTTCAAATTAAAGAATGCATTCAAGAGGAGAAACAAGATGTTTTTTGGAGGCTGGCTAGTCAATAAAAGAGAAGACAAATCCTTGAAAATATGACCCCAGTTTTGTGAGGTCTGCTATGTGCCTTCAAATTCACCCCATGGGTCTGGGTTTGGCATTTCCTCCTGGACTGGTCCGCTCCCTGGTGGAAAGAAGGAAAGAAGGACCTCTTTTCCAAGAGGTCTTTTGCCCCCAAAGAAATTTCTGTGGGGAAAGCACAGGAGAACAACTTGAGAGCTTACTGCTCTTGAATTATTCAGGGGTACCTGGGCTTCTGAGCTGCCGGGGCACTGACTCTCCTCCTTTGGGGGAGTTCTGGCTTTTGCTACAATGGTTACCCAGAGCAGGAAAACGGGGATGGAAGGAACTGGCATTTCTTCCTTCGCAACACGACCTTTGCTGGTATCCTGACAGGTAGAAATAAGCATCTGTTAAGGGACAGTGATAGTCTGCCTGTGTTTTGCTCATTAATTAGTTTTCTTGCTGAGGGGAAAATGATTTATTATATATGTAATTAGGGAATTGACTTCACAGTATCCATAGTTGAAGTCTAAAATTATTCACTTCAAATATTTGCACCTTCTTTTTTCCCCCAATACTGGTGAGAACTAGTATGTTTATGTTTTCTCATCGGCTTAAAACGGTAACTGACGTCCACAAGGCACACACTGGAGCTGATTGTGATGTGACAGTCAGGGTGCTGGTTTCCAGGGCGGGAGCTCGCAATTCTTCTTGTGTCCTCAGGCTCCGCATCAGAGCTGGCCAACCGGCTTTGTGGGGAGAGTATTTTACTCATCTTAGATCATTGGTCCAAAGAAGAGACTAGATGGGGTGGAGTGCTCCCAAACCCAGTTCTGCTGTGGACCAGGACATCCTTAGGACAACTGAAATTGCAGGAAGGATGAAGGTGGCTGGAGTAACTAGCCAATCTGTCAAGAGTAAGTTTTAATGGATCCCATCAAGTGTGTCTTAAGAGTTGTGAGTATAGGGCTTCCCTGGTGGCCCAGTGGTTGAGAATCTGCCTGCCAATGCAGGGGACATGGGTTCGAGCCCTGGTCTGGGAAGATCCCACATGCCGCGGAGCGACTGGGCCCGTGAGCCACAATTGCTGAGCCTGCGCGTCTGGAGCCTGTGCTCCGCAACAAGAGAGGCCACGACAGTGAAAGGCCCGCGCACTGCGATGAAGAGTGGCCCCCACTTGCCGCAACTGGAGAAAGCCCTCGCACAGAAACGAAGACCCAACACAGCCATAAATAGATAAATAAATAAATTAAAAAAAAAATAGAAATGAAAAATTTGGTGCTCAGCAATCCCTTTAAAAAAAAAAAAAAAGAGTTGTGAGTGTAACCCAGTGGTCCTGTCCTCAGAAAAATCTATGATTTGGTAAGAGACCTGACGCACCTGTGCATAGGAAATTGAGGAGCAGAAAACAGATGAGGACAGGTTCTGGCCAAGGTGGCCCTGGCACCACATTTGTGGAAGAACTGCCCTGGGCAGTCCCTGTGTTGGACACGTAGGAGGCGGTCTCCATCCTCACGGTGTTTATAAGCAGAAACATATTGTGGGGAAGCAGAACATGAGAATGGCAAGGATAGAAAGCCATCAAAATGCTAAGTGGTAGCATTAGTACAATGGGTCAAGGTTTCAGTGAAAAGGGTGCCATTTGGAACGGAGTCTTGCAAGTATAAATCAGTGATGCAGAAAACATAGGCTCTAGAGAGTCATAGGAGGTTGATCTCTGAGGGAGCTCTAAAAATAGAGCTACCACGTGATGCTTCAATCCCACTTCTGGTCATATATCTGGAGAAAAACATAATTCGAAAATATACATGCATCCCAATGTTCATAGCAGCACTATTTACATTAGACAAAACATGAAAGCAGCCTAAATGCCCATCGACATATGACTGGATAAAGAAGATGTGGTCCATATATGCAACGGAATATTACTCAGCCATGAATAGTAAGAATGGAATACTGCCATTTGCGGCAACATGGTTGGGCCTAGATATGATCATACTAAGGGAAGTAAGTCAGACAGAGGAAGACAAATATCATATGATATCACCTACATGTGGAATCTAAAAAAATGATACAAACGGACTTATTTTAAAACCTAAACAGAGGGTTTCCCTGGTGGCACAGTGGTTGAGAATCTGCCTGCCAATGCAGGGGACACGGGTTTGAGCCCTGGTCCGGGAAGATCCCACATGCTGTGGAGCAACTAAGCCCGTGAGCCACAATTACTGGGCCCGCATGCTGCAACTATTGAAGCCCGCACGCCTAGAGCCTGTGCTCCGCAGCAAGAGAAGCCACCACAATGAGAAGCCCACGCACCACAATGAAGGGTAGCCCCCGCTCGCCCCAACTAGAGAAAGCCTGCGCACAGTAATGAAGACCCAGCGCAGCCAAAAATAAATAAATTTATATGTATATATAAACGAAACAGCCTCACAGACATAGAACACAAACTCATGGTTACCAAAAGGGAAAGGTTGCGGGGGAGGGATAAATTAGGAGTTTGGGATTAATGTATACACACTATTATATATAAAATAGATAATCAACAAGGACCTACTGTATAGCACAGGGAACTCTACTCAATATTCTGTAATAAACTATATGGGAAAAGAATCGGAAAAAGAATAGATATATGTATATGTAGAACTGAATCACTTTGCTGTGCACCTGAAATTAACACCACCTTGTAAATTATACTCCAATATAAAATAAAAATTAAAAAAAAAAGAATTCAGGAGCACTGACCCCCAACCCCCTCTCCTGTGTCCAAGAGCCTGTGGGTCCCCCTTTTAAGACAACGGCTGACAAGGTGTGATACAGACTAACACGGCGGGTCATACTTGGTGAGGCTGATGAAACCTGATGGATGCCAGATAATACCCGGGGGCAGGTGTCGTAGGATTTATTCCCCAGAGGCCTCTGTTAGTCAGTAACTGACTGATTCAGTCATGTTTGGTCTTTTGTGAAAAATGAGAATGAAGCTGCTTTAAAAATGTCTTAGCAAGCGGAGTGTGGCAGGCAAACTTCTGACACAGTTTGGGGAAGATTTTATACTCGAGGTCATGTAAAAGGAGCCCCTGTATGGCAGCGATTTTATTTCCCAAGCAATAAACAGGGGCCAACTCATTGGTCTGTTTGGAAAGAATTACTCAGTAAGAATAGGAACCTTACCTGCCTGCCAAAAGCAAAAAGAAAAGTGCCCTAGATTCCAGCGAAATAATGTCGCCCTAGCAGGACATCCATCTATTTGAAGTGAGGTGATTCAGCCCCAGCAGAACAGCCTGGAACCTGGTGAGTAGATGAAGCCGAGCTGGGCGCCCTCAGCAGCTGGGCAAGGCCTCTACATCCACAAGGACTTGCAGGCTCCAAGAGCCATTCAGGGCCCCATCCTGCCGTCTGAAGACTGCCTGACCCCCAGGGCCTCAGGCCCCCTTTATAAAAGGAAAACTTGAGGCCATTTAATACCCTCTTTTTGAGGTAAACTTATTTTTCACTGCAGATGGTAGTGCCGTTTAGAATGACTCTCTGGAGAGCAGATTCTTGGGTAAGATCTGTGTCCAGGTGGTGGGAGCCACTGACAGAGAAAACTGAAAAGCCCAAAACTTTGAAAGAATTAAATAGTTGTTATCATCAAAACCAGTTTATGGTATTAAGATTTGAATTCCTTTGTTAATAGAAGGTTCTGTTGTGCTGATCGATTCTCTTTGTATGGAAAATGTCTAAAGAGTCAAAAGGAGAAGACAAAAACATGGCACCCAGTTGGGTCAAACGCATGGTGTCCCAACCCCTCTGAGGTTGGGGAAGAGGCAGAAGGAGGTGGAAAGAGAGAGAGGAAGCATTTGCATCTCACTACTCAAAACATCAGAATGTAAATGTTATTATAACTCGAGGTCATAAGAGGAACTTTCACTAACCCCTCCCCGCAAAACACACACACACACACACACACACACACACACACATACGAAATGAAATATTGCCTCATGTTCTACCTTTTCGATAGAAAAATGAGTAAGATCCACAACCTGCATTTACTGGCTCCCTTTTGCTTTTGTGCTCCCGCTTCTGTCTCCTCTGTTCTCGTGAACAACCTTCTCCAGGTCCACAGTGGCTCCTTTGCTGCCTTCCTGCCGCCTCCTGGCATTCACCACCTACTCCTTCCTGAAGTCCCTTCTTCCCCTCACTGCTAGGGCGCTGCTCAGTCTTTTAGCGTTCCCAGGCTCTTCCAGCATCCTTTGCTGTTTCTTTGTGAACCATCTCCCTTCCGCTGCCCTCTAGTTTGTGAGGATTAAGTGAGGTCATGTTTCTGCAGACACTCAGTAGAGCGTGCAGCTCTCCAGGTGAAGAGTGTTAATAACTTGATAACGTTCTGACATTCGTTTTGTGTCTTCTCTTCTCAACCATGTCAATGGTTTTCAACTCCCTTTGGGTATCTCGCTTTTTCTCATGCAAACCTTGCCTCACGCTGAACTGACCACATTCTCTCACGTTCCGCTGTGTCACCTGGGCTCACTCGACTCGGACAGAGGTCCCAAATGATGGTGATTATGGCACGCGGGTCGCAACCCACGTGAGCTTCTGTCAGTGACGGGGAGGAGTTGGTGTTTCTCAAAGAGACCCTCTGCCATCAAGCACTAGGTCCCATTAGAAGCACGGAGTCACCAACAGCTTTGGTCCCTGGCCCATAACAGGCTTCCTAAAATTACTGCTTTCTGGGTTAACTGACCTGTTCTTTTTTGTCTCCTCAATCATGCCAATAATTTTGTAATCAGTTCACTGTATTCAGTCCCCTCTGTTGAAAGTACCTGGTGGTGTTCGTTTTCCTGACCGATCCCCTTGCCTTTCCCCTCTCCTCAGGATGTGCTGGAACCTTCCTCACAGCGAAGTCATTAGCTCACCATCAGTTTCCATAATTTTGTCTGCCAAACTCAACAATAGTTAGAAATTTGACAAAACTTTGTGTAGGGTGTGTGTGTAGGTGGTGGGTAGTGGCGTGGTAATGCTTTTCCCTTTAGCATCTGTTAGAGTCTCTGGGGAAGAATATAGAAACATAA